>NC_137326.1:64375231-65575231 GCF_965287045.1 Carcharhinus amblyrhynchos
GTTAGGGTCTGGAATGTACTGTCTGTGAGTGTGGTGGAGACAGATTCACACAGCGAGTGGTTAGGGTCTGGAATGTACTGACGGTGAGTGTGGTGGAGACAGACACACACAGTGAGTGGTTAGGGTCTGGAATGTACTGTCTGTGAGTGTGGTGGAGACAGACTCACACAACGAGTGGTTAGGATCTGGAATGTACTGTCTGCGAGTGTGGTGGAGACAGACTCACACAGCGAGTGGTTAGGGTCTGGAATGTACTGTCTGTGAGTGTGGTGGAGACAGACTCACACAACGAGTGGTTAGGATCTGGAATGTACTGTCTGAGGGTGTGGTGGAGACAGATTCACACAGTGAGTGGTTAGGATCTGGAATGTACTGTCTGTGAGTGTGGTGGAGACAGACACACACAGCGAGTGGTTAGGGTCTGGAATGTACTGTCTGTGAGTGTGGTGGAGACAGATTCACACAGCGAGTGGTTAGGGTCTGGAATGTACTGACGGTGAGTGTGGTGGAGACAGACACACACAGTGAGTGGTTAGGGTCTGGAATGTACTGTCTGTGAGTGTGGTGGAGACAGACTCACACAACGAGTGGTTAGGATCTGGAATGTACTGTCTGCGAGTGTGGTGGAGACAGACTCACACAGTGAGTGGTTAGGGTCTGGAATGTACTGTCTGTGAGTGTGGTGGAGACAGACACACACAGTGAGTGGTTAGGGTCTGGAATGTACTGTCTGTGAGTGTGGTGGAGACAGACTCACACAACGAGTGGTTAGGATCTGGAATGTACTGTCTGCGAGTGTGGTGGAGACAGACTCACACAGTGAGTGGTTAGGGTCTGGAATGTACTGTCTGTGAGTGTGGTGGAGACAGATTCACACAGTGAGTGGTTAGGATCTGGAATGTACTGTCTGAGAGTGTGGTGGAGACAGGTTCACACAGTGAGTGGTTAGGATCTGGAATGTACTGTCTGTGAGTGTGGTGGAGACAGGTTCACACAGTGAGTGGTTAGGATCTGGAATGTACTGTCTATGAGTGTGGTGGAGACAGATTGACACAGCGAGTTGTTAGGATCTGGAATGTACTGTCTGAGAGTGTGGTGGAGATAGATTCACACAGTGAGTGGTTAGGGTCTTGAATGTACTGTCTGTGAGTGTAGTGGAGACAGATTCACACAGTGAGTGGTTAGGATCTGGAATGTACTGTCTGAGAGTGTGGTGGAGACAGGTTCACACAGTGAGTGGTTAGGATCTGGAATGTACTGTCTGTGAGTGTGGTGGAGACAGGTTCACACAGTGAGTGGTTAGGATCTGGAATGTACTGTCTATGAGTGTGGTGGAGACAGATTGACACAGCGAGTTGTTAGGATCTGGAATGTACTGTCTGAGAGTGTGGTGGAGATAGATTCACACAGTGAGTGGTTAGGGTCTGGAATGTACTGTCTGTGAGTGTGGTGGAGACAGATTCACACAGTGAGTGGTTAGGGTCTGGAATGTACTGTCTGTGAGTGTGGTGGAGACAGATTCACACAGTGAGTGGTTAGGGTCTGGAATGTACTGTCTGAGAGTGTGGTGGAGACAGATTCAATTGATGGGAAGGGAATTAATTGTCGTTTGGAAAGGGAGAGTATGAAGGTTATCAGGAGATGTGAGGGAGTGACACTCAGGGACTTGCTCCTTCGGAGAGCTGGTGCAGATGTGCTGGGCTAATTGAATTCCCCCTCCTGTCCTGTAACCGTTTTGTGATTATTACCATTGTTATTGGCCAAAACAGATAAGCATAACTGTTCCCCACAGTGTCCGAGTGAAGCTGCTGGATTCTTCCCATAATCTGCCCGATTTGTTGTCTCTTTTGCTGATCCTCAGAGATTAGGAAAATGGGACAATGGGACACCCACACAAACCATAATGGCCAGATGTGTGAAGTGAGGGGACAGAACAACTGTGTTTCGTTCGGCTGACTGAGCTTTTCAGAATGTCTTTCTCATGCAAGCACTGAAGCTGAGAATTTTTGGAAGGCAGAAAGCTGTCTTCCAAGTGCAGAATATCTGAATGCAGCCTGGTCCTTGTCTGTTCATTACTTCATTGAGAAATAAGGATTGCTTTCTCAGTTGGTTATTTGAGATTTTAAGTGGGATGTTGAAGAAGGCTGTTTTCCATTTGAAGACTAATGTATTACTCTTTCACTTACAGTCTGAAATTGGGTTTGGAAAACTGGAAACATATATCAAATTGGATAAACTCGGTGAGGTAAGCAAAAAACCATTATTGTGTCCCACAATTCCTTCCAATCCAGTTTCTGTCATACTTCTTAAATATTATGTATATTTTCATGGACACTTTCTAAGCTGAAGCTTTCTATTCTGTCCTTCAAGCATTTTTCCTTATCTTTCTGCTCCATTATCTATTAATATCCCCCTGTTTAAACTGTGATCTAATTTGCTTTTGAAATGAATTTTTGTTTGCTGCCCCATTCTAGCACCGGCGTATGGCTTTCTCAATAAAACCTGTGTGGCCTGGGCTCTGCCTCTCTATCATGTCTCTGCTGGTCCTGTGTTGTCATGTTCTTGGTCTTGCAGTGCCACGTTCGTGTGATGCCGTGTTCCAGGCTCTGCACTTCTGTGCCCCTGTTTCCTGCTTTGCTGCATCTCCTGTTCCTACCTTGCCACGTATCCGGGGTTTCCTGGGCCATGCTGCGTCCCCGGTCCCTGCCGTGCCGCATCCCGGGTTCATGCGGTGCCGCGTCCCCGGTCCCTGTGGTGCCACGTCCCGGGTTCATGCGGTGCCGCGTCCCTGGTCCAGCATTGCCTTGTTCCTCCGTTGCCACGTCCCTGGTCCAGCATTGCCGTGTCCCCACGTTGCCACGTCCCTGGTCCAGCATTGCCTTGTTCCTCCGTTGCCACGTCCCTGGTCCAGCATTGCCGTGTCCCCACGTTGCCACGTCCCTGGTCCAGCATTGCCTTGTTCCTCCGTTGCCACGTCCCTGGTCCAGCATTGCCGTGTCCCCACGTTGCCACGTCCCTGGTCCAGCATTGCCTTGTTCCTCCGTTGCCACGTCCCTGGTCCAGCATTGCCGTGTCCCCACGTTGCCACGTCCCTGGTCCAGCATTGCCTTGTTCCTCTGTTGCCACGTCCCTGGTCCAGCATTGCCTTGTTCCTCCGTTGCCACGTCCCTGGTCCAGCATTGCCGTGTCCCCACGTTGCCACGTCCCTGGTCCAGCATTGCCTTGTTCCTCCATTGCCACGTCCCTGGTCCAGCATTGCCTTGTTCTTCCGTTGCCACATCCCTGGTCCAGCATTGCCGTGTCCCCACGTTGCCACGTCCCTGGTCCAGCATTGCCTTGTTCCTCTGTTGCCACGTCCCTGGTCCAGCATTGCCTTGTTCCTCCGTTGCCACGTCCCTGGTCCAGCATTGCCTTGTTCCTCTGTTGCCACGTCCCTGGTCCAGCATTGCCGTGTCCCCACGTTGCCACGTCCCTGGTCCAGCATTGCCTTGTTCCTCTGTTGCCACGTCCCTGGTCCAGCATTGCCTTGTTCCTCCATTGCCACGTCCCTGGTCCAGCATTGCCTTGTTCTTCCGTTGCCACATCCCTGGTCCAGCATTGCCGTGTCCCCACGTTGCCACGTCCCTGGTCCAGCATTGCCTTGTTCCTCCGTTGCCACGTCCCTGGTCCAGCATTGCCTTGTTCCTCTGTTGCCACGTCCCTGGTCCAGCATTGCCTTGTTCCTCTGTTGCCACGTCCCTGGTCCAGCATTGCCTTGTTCCTCCGTTGCCACGTCCCTGGTCCAGCATTGCCTTGTTCTTCCGTTGCCACATCCCTGGTCCAGCATTGCCTTGTTCCTCTGTTGCCACGTCCCTGGTCCAGCATTGCCGTGTCCCCACGTTGCCACGTCCCTGGTCCAGCATTGCCTTGTTCCTCTGTTGCCACGTCCCTGGTCCAGCATTGCCTTGTTCCTCTGTTGCCACGTCCCTGGTCCAGCATTGCCTTGTTCCTCTGTTGCCACGTCCCTGGTCCAGCATTGCCTTGTTCTTCCGTTGCCACGTCCCTGGTCCAGCATTGCCTTGTTCCTCTGTTGCCACGTCCCTGGTCCAGCATTGCCTTGTTCCTCTGTTGCCACGTCCCTGGTCCAGCATTGCCTTGTTCTTCCGTTGCCACGTCCCTGGTCCAGCATTGCCTTGTTCTTCCGTTGCCACATCCCTGGTCCAGCATTGCCTTGTTCCTCCGTTGCCACGTCCCTGGTCCAGCATTGCCTTGTTCTTCCGTTGCCACATCCCTGGTCCAGCATTGCCTTGTTCCTCTGTTGCCACGTCCCTGGTCCAGCATTGCCTTGTTCCTCCGTTGCCACGTCCCTGGTCCAGCATTGCCTTGTTCCTCTGTTGCCACGTCCCTGGTCCAGCATTGCCGTGTCCCCACGTTGCCACGTCCCTGGTCCAGCATTGCCTTGTTCCTCTGTTGCCACGTCCCTGGTCCAGCATTGCCGTGTCCCCACATTGCCACGTCCCTGGTCCAGCATTGCCTTGTTCCTCCGTTGCCACGTCCCTGGTCCAGCATTGCCGTGTCCCCACGTTGCCACGTCCCTGGTCCAGCATTGCCTTGTTCCTCCGTTGCCACGTCCCTGGTCCAGCATTGCCTTGTTCCTCCGTTGCCACGTCCCTGGTCCAGCATTGCCGTGTCCCCATGTTGCCACGTCCCTGGTCCAGCATTGCCTTGTTCCTCTGTTGCCACGTCCCTGGTCCAGCATTGCCTTGTTCCTCCGTTGCCATGTCCCTGGTCCAGCATTGCCTTGTTCCTCCGTTGCCACGTCCCTGGTCCAGCATTGCCTTGTTCCTCTGTTGCCACGTCCCTGGTCCAGCATTGCCTTGTTCCTCCGTTGCCACGTCCCTGGTCCAGCATTGCCTTGTTCCTCTGTTGCCACGTCCCTGGTCCAGCATTGCCTTGTTCCTGCATTGCCACATCCCCAGTTCCTGCGTTGCCATATTCTTAGTCCTCCCGGAATGACTGCCTTTTTGCCTTTTTTGTTGTACAGTCAGCTCTGTCTGCTGCTGCAGTCTGATGTCTGTGATTTTTCCAGGGTACATATGCAACAGTGTTCAAGGGGAGGAGTAAACTCACTGATAATCTGGTCGCATTGAAAGAGATTCGCTTAGAACATGAGGAGGGAGCACCTTGCACGGCTATTAGGGAAGGTAAAATTAAACCTTGGGACAGGTATACTCTGTACTCTCGAGTGTGTGATTGCTGGTGCTATGGGCTGGCATGGAGGGCATGGGGGCTCTTATTGGAGAGTGGAGGGGCTTGTGTTGGCATGGAGAGTGTGTGAGGCCATTCGGAATGGGCAGAAGGGCATGATTTAGCATGATTGGAGTATGGGAAGTGAGAGGTGAGGGCTGGAGCCCTAATAAATAAAACATTGGAATAATGTCCCAGAGACCCAAGACAAGCCTTTGAATTAGCCCACCTCAAACTCTGTCACTCCATGGCTTCCTCTGAAATGTGTCTGCGTGCGAGGGGCCTAACTCCAGATCTCCACATCCACCCTCCCAGAATGAAAATCGCCCGTCCCAAGACATTTTCTCCCATCAATCACCTTGAACATGAAAATCCAGCCCCACTGACCCTGACTAACGCCTAAGGTACTGCAGCTTGTCTCATGAACTCAGGGCAATGAGGAGAGGTTTGCCTGTGTGGTGAACACCTCTGACTCTCTGCTTTCTGCTAGAATGCCATGGAATTCACCAGTCTCAAATTCTTCATTTACTGCCGGCAGCTCTTTTTGTTCATCTATTATTTGTCTCTTCAAATAATTTACAAAGAAAATTACAACACGCGAACAGGCCCTTTGGCCCTCCAAGTTTGTGTTGATCATGATGCCCTAACCGTTTTGTGCTTGTGGAGTCCATTCCCATCCTATTCATATATTTGTCTAGTTGCAGTTTAAATGCTGCTATTGTACCCATTCCCACCACCTCCCTGGACAGCGTGTTCCAGACCCTCTGTGTGTCAAAAGTCAAGTTGAATAGGGTGTTCGATGAAGCTCGCCTGACTTTAATGTTTTATGTTGAATTTGGCCAGGATAAGCAGGCGGGGCTTCACTCCAGCTGTGATTCAACTGACCCAGGAGGTACTTTTATCAAAAACAAAGTTTTAATTAAGAATATTGTTGACATGTACAGTAAGACAATTAGCAGGAATTTTTAACAATTACAGACGCGAAACACAACAACCACAATGATGTATAACTCTTAAGGAACTATCTCTTATGTGTTCCAAACAAAGCCAACATCTAATACACAAAAGCCTCCAAATAAATACAGTACAGCCTAGGTTAACGCTCACTTGTTACTGGAATCCAGCCTTCTGGGTTGAATGCTGAAAATCCCCAATGAAAACTCAGAGGAGGTTGTAATCAAATCTGTTTCCCAAAACACAGCTATTTAAAGAGAAGAGCAGAGAGTGACTTCTTCTTAGCTTGCTGCTAAACTGCTTCAAACACACACTCCAAAACAAAACTGAAAGCCCAAAGGAAAAAACCCCTATCACCTGACTGGCACAGCATAGGCCCACCCCCCCCCCCCCCCAGTGACATCACTGAAGTTGTAAGCTGCATGATTTCTTTTTCACGTGGCATGAGAAAAAACTTGCCGCGCGCATCTCCTTTAAACTTTTCTTCATGTACCTTAAACCTGTGTCCCCTAGTACTTGACTTTTCTACTCTAAGAAAGAGCATCTGACTATCCAGTCTGTCCATGCCACTCATAATCTTGTAAGCCTCTATCTGATCACCCCTCAACCTCCTTTGTTCCAATGAGAACAAACCAAGTTTATCCAACTTCTCCTCATAGCTAATACCTTCAAGACCAGGCAATATCCCAGTGAACCATTTCTGTACCCTCTCTAAAGCATCCACATCCTTCTGTAGTGTGGTGACCAGAATTGTACACAATATTTCAAATGAGGCCTAATTAAGGTTCTGTATAGCTGCAGCATGGCCTGCCAGTTTTTATAGTCAATGCCCCAGCCGATGAAGGCAAGCATGTTGTATACCTTCTTGACTATCTTATCTCTGCGTTGCTACTTTCAGTGATCAGTGGACATGTACACCCAGATCTCTCTGCCTGTCAGTATCCCTAACGGTTCTACCATTTTCTGTACAATTCCTTCCAAAATGCATTATCTCACACCTGTCTGGATTAAAAAAACTCCATCTGCCGTTTCTCTGCCCAAGTCTCCAACCGGTCTTCTTGCTGTATCCTCTGATAATCCTCTTCACTATCCGCAACTCCGCCAATTTTTGTGTCATCTGTGAACTTACTATTCAAACCAGCTACATTTTCCTTCAACTCATTTATATATATACTACGAACAACAATGGTCCCCAAACTAATCCCTGTGGAACACCACTTGTCATAGCCCTCCATTCAGAAAATCACCCCTCTCCTAATACCTTCTGCCTCCTATGACTAAGCTAGTCATGTATCCATCTTGTCAACTCTCCTCTGATCCTGTGTGACTTCACCTTTCGTACCAGTCTACATTAGGTACCTTATCAAAGGCTTTACTGAAATCCATGTATACAACATCCACTGCCTTTCCATCATCTTTGTCACTTCTCGAAAAGCTTGATCAAGTTAGTGAGGCACGACCTCCCCTTCACAAAACCATGCTGTCTATCACTAAGTCCATTTGTTTCCAAATGTGAGTAAATCCTGTCCCTCAGAATCTTTTCCAATTATTTCCCTACCACTGATATGAGGCTCACCAGCCTATAATTTCCTGGATTATCCCTGCTGCCCTTCTTAAACAATGGAACAACATTGGTTATTCTCCAGTCCTCTGGAACTTCACCTGTAGCCAATGAGGATGCACAGATTTCTGTCAAGGCCCCAGCAATTTCCGCCCTTGCCTCCCTCAGTATTCTGGGTAGATCCCATCAGGCCCTGGGGACTTATCTACTTTAAAGCTTTTTAAGACACCCAATGCCACCTTCTTTTTGATATCAACATGACCCAGAATATCTACACACCCTACCCTAGGCTCCTTATCCATCAAGTCCCTCTCTTTGGGAATACTGAGGCAAAGGTTGGTTTGTTAAAGCTGCACACCATCGGCTAAGTCTGCCTGTTTCCCTCGGAGTATTGAAATGTCTTTTCTAAACAGCTATGTCACTCAAGGCCAGTTCGGTACATTCAGCATCTTGACAAGGCGAATCTGACAGAATTACAGAATTCTGACATTGTGTTTGCACCAGCTCTCCAAACAAGTATTGTGACTTAGTGCTATTCCCCTGCCTTTTCCCCATACCTCTGCACATTGATTCTATTTAAATAGTCACCTAATATCCTGTTGAATTCTCGACTGAAGCTGTCTCGACCACACTTCCAGGTGGAACATTCCAGACCCAAACCACTCACTATGTGGAAAAGTTTTTTCTCCCATTACATTCTCCCTGTCTATTCTCTCCCTGTCTTGATAGAGATGTATAAGATGTTGAGAGGTATTGATCAGGTGGATTCTCAGAAGCTTTTTCCCAGGGCTGAAATGGCTGCCACAAGAGGACACAGGTTTAGGGTGCTGGGGAGTAGGTACAGAGGAGATGTCAGGGGTAAGTTTTTCACTCAGAGGGTGGTGGGTGAGTGGAATCGGCTGCCGTCGGTGGTGATGGAGGCAAATTCGAAAGGGTCTTTTAAGAGACTTCTGGATGAGTACATGGGACTTAATAGGATTGAGGGTTATAGGTAAGCCTAGTAGGTAGCGATATGATCGGTGCAACTTGTGGGCCGAAGGGCCTGTTTGTGCTGTAGTTTTTCTGTGTTCTATGATTTTCAGCATCCATATCAAATCTCCTCTTAGCTTTTTCCTCTCCAAGGAGAACAGTCCCAACCTCTCCAATCTATCCTCATAACTGAAGTTTCTCTTCCCTGGAACATTCTTGTAGAGCTCTTCTGCACTGTCTCCTGTGCGTTTCAGGGGAGGCAGAGATATTCTCTCTCTATTCATAATCCAGAGACTCAGGGTAATGCTCTAGGGATCTTGGACCGAATCCCCCCCACAGTAGATGGTGAAATTTGAATTAATCAAAATCTGGAACTGAGAATCTATGAAACCATTGTTGATTGTTGTAAAAGTCTATCTAGCTCCCTAATGTCATTTAGGGAAGGAAATCTGCCATCCTTACCTGGTCTGGCCTTCGTGTGACTGCAGATCCCCAGCAATGTGGTTGGCTCTGAAATGGATGGGCAATAAATGCTGCCCCAGCTATCAGTGCCCACAGCCCACGAACAAATAAAAAAACTTTCCTTTAGTGTGGCACCCAGAACAGTACACAATATTCCAGCTGAGATCAAACTAATATTTTCTATAAATTCAGCATAACCTCCTTGCTCTTGTATTCTATGCCCCTATTAATAAAGCTCAGGATGCTGTATGATTTATTAACTGCTCTCTCTACAGCAATATGTGTACCATCGATATTCATTCTGTACATTCTCTTTCCCCGTTGCCTGTTTGGATTTGTCCTCGAGCACCCAAATCCCATTGCTAATCACCCCAGGGAGAGAATGTTCCAGTTTATTTTTCTCTGTTCAAAGTGACTGTTCTCACCCATTCCCTCACTGAACTAATATTTTCCACCTGTTACCCCATTCCCACCACTCTCTTCAAGTCCCTCTGACACGTTCTCACTTCAATCTGCACTCTGACCTAAGCTGGTATCATTAGCAAATTGATCTGTGTATTCTTTCACCTAAGTTACTAATGAATGTGCGAGGCTGCTAGTACTGCCACTGTCCTGAGTAAATGCCCAAATTGCACTGCCTGGGAGTAGGCTGGGAGTGTGTGGCGATGGGGGTAGGATGTGGTGGGCAGAGCATGGCATCGCCATGCCCCCTCTGCGGGAATTTTACTGGCAATGGGGAAGGTAGCCTGCCTATCACTGGGTCAATCACTGGCCATTATAGAGCCGCCTCCATTTTACCAGTGGTAGGGTTGCCCTTGCTTCAAAAGGCTTTGCTCGTGGTCTGGTTGTGAAGGGGGCGGGGGATCCCTTTATTTCAGATCCCTGTGTCCAGTGATACAGGATCTCTGAAAGGTTAGTGTAAATGTTGTGATAAATATGATGAGGATACGCATGCACAGAATGAGCAAGGATGAAAGAGACAGAAAAAGATGCAACTTCCCTTGCTGTCAATTCCAATTTGTTTCAAGTTGAGGTAGTGGAGAGTTGGCAATGACTAACTGGGCCAGCCACCTCAGAGGTCAATGCGGCCTATCCTGGATGGTATATGGCCTTGAGGAGATGGGCACTGTCCCTGACATCACTGAGAGGAACATGCTGAAATTAAACACAATCTCTTCATCAGGGTGTCCCGGTGAGAGACACAGGGTCTGTCCCGATGCTGGAGACACACGGGATCTGTCCCGGTGCAGGAGACACACGGGGTCTGTCCCGGTGAGAGACACATGGGGATCTGTCCCGGTGAGAGACACACGGGATCTGTCCCGGTGAGAGACACACGGGGTCTGTCCCGGTGAGAGACACACGGGGATCTGTCCCGGTGAGAGACACACGGGGATCTGTCCCGGTGAGAGACACACGGGGTCTGTCCTGGTGAGAGACACACGGGGATCTGTCCCGGTGAGAGACACACGGGGATCTGTCCCGGTGAGAGACACGGGATCGATCATGCCGGTTTATCACCCGTGAGTTCCTAAGGATGAGATGACATGGTCAGCACTTTGTAATGGGAAGATTATGCGATGAAAAGGTTATTTTATTGGAAGGTTATGCAATGCAGAGGTTATGTGATGTGAAGGTTATATAATGGGAAGGTTTTGTGATATGAAGTTTATGCGATGTGGGGTGCATGCGGCAGGGAGCGCACGGGGCGTGGAGCGCACGGGGCATGGAGCGCACGCAGTGAGGAGTGCACGCGGTGGTGAGTGCACGGGGCTTGGAGCGCACGCAATGGGGAGTGCACGCGGTGGTGAGTGCACGGGGCTTGGAGCGCACGCGGTGGTGAGTGCACGGGGCTTGGAGCGAACGGGGCGTGGAGCGCACGCGATGGGGAGCGCACGCGGTGGGGAGTGCACGGGGCTTGGAGCGCACGCGGTGGTGAGTGCACAGGGCGTGGAGCGCACGCGGTGGGGAGCGCACGCGGTGGTGAGTGCACGGGGCTTGGAGCGCACGCAATGGGGAGCGCACAGGGCGTGGAGCGCACGCGGTGGTGAGTGCACGGGGCGGGTGTGGAAGCAATGGGGAAGGTTACCCGGTGGGAAGGTTACACAGAGGAATTGAAGAATATTTAAGGTAGAGATTTAAAATATTCACTTATTGAGCAAGTGTGTCCCAATTATGGTTCATTGTGGGCAACTTGTAGGTTTTAACTTGGCTGTCCACATGGCTGTTAGGTCTGTCTTTTTGTGGGTTATTGGGAACCTTTCCTGTTCCAGCTTGACTCAGGCCCATTCCTGTGAGTCTTTTCCATTACATCAATGACTGTATTGGTGCTGCTTCATATTCCTGACCGGACCTGGTAAATTCATCAATTTTACTTTCAGTTCCCACCACTCTGTTACAGTCACTTGGGCCGCCTCTGACTTTTCACTTCCCTTCCTTGACCTCTCCGTCTCCCTTTGCGGTGATAGACTGACTACCAATATTGATTTCAAACCCACTATCTCCCACAGCTACCTCGACTACAACTCCTCGTACCCCACTCCCTGTAAGAACTCCAGCCCATTCTCCCAGTTTCTCCGCCTCCATCACATCCTGATGATGCCATCTTCCAAAATGGTGATTCTCACATACCTGCTTTTTCCCTCAGCTGAGGATTCTGTAACTGACAGGACAGTCAACCATGTCAGACCCATTCCCACATCTCTGCTCTTGCCCCATCCCTTCTGTCCAAGAACCAAAGAGGGTCGCTCTTGTCCTCACTTTTCACCCCACTAGCCTCCACATTCATCCTCCACCGTTTCCGTCAACTCCAGCATGATATCTCCACGAAACATGGACAGCCTGCTCCTCCTGGTGCAGCCACGATGGGAGTTGAGGATTGTTACCAGGGAAGAACTTCCAAAGTAAATAACCTTTCACAAGCCAGCACAATTAAAAATCTTTCTTGTTTCTGTTATGTTCATCCTAATGGACACTCAGACAGGGAAAAGAAGATCGAGCCATTGAATTGCTCTTCACCTGAGCTGCAGAGATCCATTCATCTTGGCTGAGATCAATAAAGTGCATGCAAGTGCTTTCAATTAGGGGACAGGGCAAAGCAAGGTTCACACAGTGAAGCAATTATTGGGAAGAAGTCAGTGTGACATTGTAAGATGCATATCTATGTTTGGTAGGAATTATGAATTAAATGGGTCTGATTGGCGAATACTGAAGCTGATGAAGGGGCAGCGCTCCAAAAGCTCGTGCTGCCAAATAATGTTGGACTTTAACCTGGTGTTGTGAGAATTAAAACAGAAAGGAAATGAATCTATGTGCTGGAGTAGCAGTGAGTGGAGTAGACCGATGATATGTTTGTTGAGAGGAAGGTATTGGGAAAAGGTGCAGAGTCCCTGTGTGTGAACCATGAGGACAGAAAATGAAAAAGATTCATGGTAAACATTCATTCGTGGGAAGTGGGCATCACTGACTAGGCCAGCCTTTATTACCCATCCCTAATTGCCCTTGAGACAGTGGTGGTGAGCTGCCTTCTTGAAATGCTGCAGTTCATGTGGCACATGTACACCCATTGTGCTTTTGGGGAGAGAGTTCCAGGATTTTGACACATTGGCAGTGAAGGAACGATGATTTATTTCAAATCAGAATGGCGAGTGATTTGGAGAGGAACTTCCAGGCGGTGGTGTTCCCAGCTTTCTGCCTTTAAAGCTAACTGCGTGATGTGTAAATGTACTGGTTGAGTGATTCGATGGCAAGTTAGTGCTCTGTTAGCCTCACTTTGTCAGCCGGTGAAATGGTGAAACGTGACACAGCCTGTTCCATCAGGCGAATATATAAAACCCAACAGCATGAGTGCAAATAACAGAAGGAAAACTAGTGCCAGTATCCTTGCCAACATTTATCCCACAACAAACATTCCAAATCAGATTATCTGGTCAGTATCTCGTTGTGATATGCAGGATTTTGCTGTGTAAATTGGCTGTAGTTATTTATTTCTCAATGTAAGCCTTTCACTAAGGCTGTACTGAGAGGCACGGACTGTGTCAGTCTGATTAGAGGAGGGTGTCTAGTGAAATTTGGGAATCTTAAACAGCGGGTAACGGAATTAGATTAGCCGAAGGCAGGAAATATTTTGGTTTTGGGAATTTAGTTGAAAATTGAACGGAACTCAAATGAAAAATAGAAACTATTGAAGAGTTGCATATTAGGCGAGCAAACTTGGAGAGGCTGGAAGGAATAAAATAGGAAAAGGTTGTTAAAAAGAAGAAAAGTGGAGGGCATTGGAATGTTGTAAGTGGATCAATTAAATATGATCGAGACAGGTCAGAGAGAAAAGAAGAGTAGAAGGAGCTTAGGTAGTGAGTGAATGCATTAGCAATATGCAACCTGATAATTTAGTGTTAATATTACCTCCTGTCAATTAAATACACACTCTCATTGTCAGTGAGAGCAGCTGTTACTAACTGAAGGCATTATTCTGAAGTGTAAGAACTGGTTTATACCTGTGAGGTGAGGATAAGGAATTCTGTGATGTTGGTGTGTGATTGCTGATATTATTTTTCTGATTACAGTGTCCTTACTGAAGGATCTCAAACACGCTAACATTGTCACGCTACACGATATCATCCACACGGAGAAATCACTAACGCTGGTCTTTGAATATTTGGTAAGAGAATCGGATTGGTGAAATCTCTCCCAGATTGATGCTGAGTTTTAATTGGCTGTCTTGAAGGGAAGAGACAGTTTTGTGTGAATGGGTTGGGGGGGGAGGAATTATCAGCCATAGGGAGTGCACCCTCGATGTTAAGGAGGAGGACTCCTCCATAGAGGCACCTCCGCCAAGGATTTCTGCCACTGGATGGCAGCAAGGCAAGCTTGTTGGGGCGAGGGGCGTGGAAGTGCAGGGTGTACAGCAGCAACCCACACTGGAAACCCTTCTGTGCAATGTGAAAGGGCACGGAGGGTATTTCTGCAAGCCTTCTCGGGCTGTGGAACATCAGCTCCTGAGGGGATTCGGGGCTTTGGGCCAATGTGAAATTTTGCCCGAGCAGGGGTTTACTCAGACAGTAGACAGCTGGGTATCCTCAAGTCGTCATTTGCCATCGGGTCAAGCACAATTGTTTTGAGATGACCTTTTTACTTTTGTACTCAATATTCCTTTTAATAAAATCCCAAGTTACCATTTGCTTTATTAATTGATTGATCTCTCAACATGCCCTGCCATCTTCAATGACTAATGTAGATATACACCAAAGTCCTTTTGTTCCTGGAGCTCCTTTAGAGACCCTCCCTTTATTTTGTACTGTCTCTGATGGTTTCCTCTCACAGTTTAAAAGACATACTAATTGACCCCAACAGGAGCCCGAGTGTGGCAACTAGGAGAATTTCACAGTAACTTCATTGCAGTATTAATGTAAGCCTTATTTGTGACAAATAAATAACTTTAATTTTATTTTAGCTCCCCAAATTTCTTCTGCCAAAATCAATCATCTCACACTTATCTGCACTGAACTTCATTTGCTGTTTGTCTGCCCTATCCATTACATATTTATATCCTTTTGAAGTTCAAGCCTATCTTATCACAGTTGCATCACAGAGTGCCCCAGCATGAATCATGATAAAAAATCAGTGGCCATGGCCTATTCCTACTGAAGAGGCTGGCAGCATACGTTAAGCGGGCTACTGTGCATGCCCGCTCTGTCATAGCAGAGAACTCCTCCCTCCCATAGGCCAATTCCCAGCCCCTCCCTCCCTCTACCCTCTTCCCTTCCTCCATCCTGATGGCCAGCCCCGATCAGCCCCTCCATCAAATCCCAAATGAAGGATGCCGCGGGATCCCCCAGCCCGATCGATTTCCCCTCTAGAGGCCTTCTAATAGGCCCCACCTTCTTCTGGCCTTGCCCACTTAGCATTGCCTGATGCCCAGTGGGCAGTGCCAAGGTGCCCCCTTAGGCATTGCCACTTTGCCCCTTTGGCCTGCCAAGGGGCCAGGCTGACAATTCCCAGGAGCCAGTCCCTCTCTTATCCTGATCTCCTGTGGGGTCTCCATGGCCCCCCTTCACTCCAATGAGGTTGGGCCACCAGTTCCCGATCAGTGGGGAGCTGTTGTAAACCCTGCTGGAGTGAAACACTGGTGGCGGGGGTAAGCTAGCAGGCCCAGAGAATTCAGTCCCAGGCCCACGAATTGCATTGAAATTTGAATTTAAGTATTTAAAGCAGCTCCACACCCTTTACTGACATGGAGCTGATGACACTATGAATTTGGCGGCCAGAGACACGCGGAGGTCGTGGTGACCAGCAGGAAGCCTGCTATACAGTTTCCGGTCTAGCAGCACAGCAGGCTGGGAAAATCACCCCCAAAATTTCCAATCTTTGTATAATCTATAAATTTTGGAATCCGTGTCCAGGTCACTAATATACATCAGGAAGAGCAAGGGCCCCAAAACTGACCCCTGGGGAACACCACTACAAATCTTCCTCCAATCTGAAAAACAACCATTTATCACTATTGTGTTTCCTGTCACTCAGCCAATTTCTTATCCAAGTCCTACTGTTCCTTTCATTCCATGATTTTGAATTTTGTTTACAGGTCTGTTGTGTGTCTCTGTATCAAATGCCTTTTGGAAATCCATATGCACCACATCAAGTGTTGCTGTTCTCAGCTTTCACTGTTATCCCCTCAAAGAGCTGCAGCAAGTTAGTTAAACATGATTTTCCCTCATTGAATACATGACGGTTTTCCTTAATTATCCTGCACTTGTCTAAGTGACTATTGATCTTGTCCGGAGCTGTAGTTTCTAGAAGTTTTCGAATTACTGAAGTCAAATTGATGATCTGTATTTGCCAGTTTTATCCTTGCAGCCCTCGTTGAACAAGGGTGTAACACAATTCTCCAGTTTTCTGGCGCCACCCCATGTCTAAGGGAGACTGATGGCCTCTGCAATTTCCACTCATTTTACTCGGTATCTTTAGATGCATCTCATCCGGTCCTGGAGCCTTATCAATTTTAAGTAAAGACTGCCTTGAGTCCCTTTGAATTGTAAATTCTTCTAATATCTCAGTTACCTTTTCTCTCACATTGGTCTGGAAAGACAGATGCAGAGAACTCATTTAAAATCATAGAATCATAGAATCCTTCAGTGCAGAAGGAGGCTATTCGGTTCATCGAGTCTGCACCGACCACAATGCCACCCAGGCCCTATCCCCTTTACCCTATGCATTCATCTTAGCTAGTCCCCCTCACACCAAGGGGCAATTTAGCATGGCCAATCCACCGAACCCACACGTCTTTGGACTGTGGGAGGAAACTGGAGCACCCGGAGGAAACCCATGCAGACACAGGAGATCATGCAAACTCCACACAGACAGTGACTCAAGCTGGGAACTATGGCACTATGAGGCAGCAGTGCTCACAACTCTGCCACCCATGCCACCAATACCTTCACTTTTTCTCTTGCTTCCATGTGCAAGTCCTTTTTTATTAATTGCTAACTGGCCCTACTCTTTCTTTTTATTATTTATATGCTTATATGCTTTTATATTTGCTGCTATCCTGTTAACCATGAGCTGAGCCCATCTTCAATATCGGCCAGGTCTAGTTCCACTGCCTTAATTATCCAGATTTTAATTCCACTGGATTTAATCTCTCTATTCATAATCAGAGAAAATCTGTCCCTTTCACTCAGACACAATTCATCTGAATTCTCTGATGATTTGGCTCTGACTGATGTTTGTTGTTGATTGTGTTACAGGACAGAGACCTGAAGCAGTACATGGATAACTGTGGGAACATAATGAATATGAACAATGTGAAGGTATAGACATGGCTGCTGATGCTCTCAGCTATTTTAACATTTATATGCAAGTCAGAATTTTACTGTAAGACTATTTATTTTTCTTTATCCTTTGACAAAATTTACCCAGCCCTAACTGCCCTTGAGAAAGTGGTGGCGAGCTACCTTCTTGAACTGCTGCAGTCCCTGTGATATAGGTGCACTCACAGTGCTGTTAGTGAGGGAGTTACAGGATCTTCACCAGCGACAGCAAAGGAACAAGCAATACATTTACAAGAGAGTGGTTGTGGATGGGTCTTTTTCTGCATGGAGGTCGGTCACCAGTGGAGTGCCCCAGGGATCTGTTCTGGGACCCTTGCTGTTTGTCATTTTCATAAATGAGGAAGTGGAGGGATGGGTTGGTAAGTTTGCCGATAACACGAAGGTTGGTGGTGTTGTGGATAGTTTGGAGGGAAGTCAGAAGTTGCAGCGTGACATAGATAGGATGCAAGACTGGGCAGAGAAGTGGCAGATGGACTTCAACCCGGATAAATGTGTAGAGGTCCATTTTGGCAGGTCAAATGGGATGAAGGAGTACAATATCAAGGATAAGACTCTTAGCAGTGTAGAGGATCAGAAGGACCTTGGGGTCCGGGTCCATAGGACTCTTAAATCGGCCTCGCAGGTGGAGGATGTGGTCAGGAAGGCATATGGTGTACTGGCCTTCATCAATCGAGGGATTGAGTTTAGGAGTCGGGAGATAATGCTGCTACTTTATAAGACCCTTGTCAGACCCCACTTGGAGTACTGAGCTCAGTTCTGGTTACCTCATTACAGGAAGGATGTGGAAGCTATTGAGAGGGCGCAGAGGAGATTTACAAAGATGTTACCTGGATTGGGAGGCATGCCTTATGAGGATAGGTTGAGGGAGCTCAGTCTTTTCTCCCTGGACAGACGAAGGATGAGAGGTGTCCTGATAGAGGTTTATAAGATGTTGAGAGGAATAGATAGGGTGGATTCTCAGAGGCTATTTCCCAGGGCTGAAATGGTCGCTACGAGAGGACACAGGTTTAAGGTGTTGGGGAGTAGGTACAGAGGAGATGTTAGGGGTAAGTTTTTCACTCAGAGGGTGGTGAGTGAGTGGAATCGGCTGCCATCAGTGGTGGTGGAGGCAAATTTGATATGGTCTTTTAAGAGACTTCTGGATGAGTACATGGGACTTAATAGGATTGAGGGTTATAGGTAAGCCTAGTAGGTAGAGATAAGATCGGCGCAACTTGTGGGCCGAAGGGCCTGTTTGTGCTGTAGTTTTTCTATGTTCTATGTTCTAAGTCAAGATGTTGAGTGACTTGGAGGGAAATCTTCAAGTGGAGGTATCAGCAGATATCCGATACTCTTATCCTTCTAGATGGTAGAGCTCATGGGTTTGGAAGGTGCTGTCTAAGGAATCTTGGTGAGTTGCTGCAGTGCATCTTGTAGATGGTACACTCTGCTGCTACTGTGCATCGGTGGTGGAGGGGGTGAACATTTGTGGATGGGATACCAGTCAAGCAGGCTGCTTTGTCCTGGATGGTGCCGAGCTTCTTGAGTGTTGTTGGAGCTGTACTTATCCAGGCAAGTGGAGAATATTCCATTACATTCCTGACTAGTGCTTTGTAGAATTGTACAGACTCTGAGGAGACAAGGGTGAGTTTCTCACCATAGGATTCCCAACCTCTGACCTGCTCTGGTAGCCACAGTATTTATATAGCTGGTCCAGTTCAGTTTCTGATCAATCATAACCCCAAGAATATTGATAGTGGGAGATTCAGCAATGGTCATCCCATTCAATGTCAGGTTGCAATGGTTAGATCCTCTTTTGTTGGAGATGTTACCCTAACCAAAACCCTTACTCCAGTTAATTGATAAGTACAAAAACTTTAAATTAAATCACATCTTTATTTGGAAAATGTAAAAAAGCCTTAAATACTGCTGACTGTTACAAGATTACACAAGTCAATGCTTCTATTCTGCAATAAATCTACTGTATTTTTACAAACATAGATTTTAACTACTTATACTTACTAAATGGACCTGTATGGGTGTCTCTATCCACTCTCATTGGCTAGGCATGGGGAGGGATCAGACTTCATTAAGCTTAAAGCTTGAGGTTTCTTTTCTTCTTGCTTTTGTTCTCTTTTCTGTTCTTTGGAAGTCTGATATCTATCCTTTTGAGTCTGGCTGAAACACATGCATTTTTGCACGTAGGCACTGACCATGGGTATATCACTGAAATTGTTTTATTGCAGGCTGCCTGACCTGAGGGCAATTGTCCTCAACCTTTTAACTCCATTTCATATCTGGTTCCTATCCATTTGATCGATTATAATGAGCTTATTATCAGGATGGGTGTTACATCTTCTCCCTTGGAAACAATCATTATCTAGGAGCCTGTTGAGTTTATCACTCATGGTAAAACCAAAGCCATTTGTTTCAGATAAACAAAGATTATTTCTTCTTGCTGCCACACACTCCCAGTTTGGAGTTAAAACCTTCTTTTCAGAAATTAGCCATATTTCCCATCAGGCCAGAGTGGTGCACTTTCTTTGTTTGGCCATTTTGTATTAGACTATGGTTCATCAGCTACAGTCATTACCTGGCACTTGTGTGGCATGAATGTTACTTGCCACTTGTCAGCCCAAGACTAGATATTGCCCAGCTCTTGCTGCGCATGGACACAGACTGTTTCAGTATCTGGGAAATCACAAATGGTGCTGAACATTGCACAATCATCAGCGAACATCCCCTCTTCTGACCTGATAATGGAAGGAATCATCCAAGTGACTGAAGGTGATAAGGCCTTGGACATTACCCTGAGGAACTCCTGCAGTGATGTTCTGGAACTGAGATGACTGACCTCTAACAAGCACAGCCATCTTCCTTTGTTCCAACTACTGAAGAGTTTTCCCTGATTCCCATTAACTCCAGTTTTGCTGGAGCTCCTTGATGCCACACTCAGTCGAATGCTGCCTTGATGTCAAGGGTTTCACTCTCACCTCACTGCTGGAGTTCAGCTCTTTTGCCCATGTTTGAACCAAGATATAGTGAGATCAGGAGCTGAGTGACCCTGGCAGACCCCAAACTGAGTCACTGAGCAGGTTATTGCTGGATAAGGATGTACAGATGGTGCCTGACGTACCTACAGATGTCTGAGAACCAGTGTCACCAAAGATTACATGTGTCCAGAAAATTGGTTGATCACATCTGCACCTATTGTAGGATTTGGTACCATGGGGACTGCCAGTGTCACTGTAAGTTACTGTGGCTCTCAATTTTCTGGCTCCTTCCAGGGCTCCACAGGTGATCCCTGCGAGGTTGTGAAAGTCTCTGCGCACATGTGCATCCAGGAGGTTATCTTTGTGAGGACACAAGATTTTGTCCATTTCTACCAGAGTCAGGCAAATCAGGAAACAAGAGCAAAAACACTTCCACACATCTCTGGTTTACAGAGACAGGGTGCCATTGACTGCACTCAGATTGCACTCAGAGCTCCCAGGTATCAAGCAGTGAACTACATGAACTGCAAAGGCTTCTATTCATTGAAAGTTTAAATGGTCTGCAACCACACTAAATGTAACCTGCAGGTATGTGCTTGATTTGCAGGGAGTGTGCATGACTCCTACATTCTGAGCCACTCTCAGATTCTTGATATGTTTAATGGTCTACAGAAGGTTCAGCGATAGCTTCTCAGGAACAAAGGCTACCCACTGAAAAGGTAGCTGATGATGTTTGTGAGGAAGCCACAGAGTGCAACTGAGACAAGGTAGAATTAGGCTCATGTGCACCTTACACTTTGGTGGAGCAGAGCACAGGAATGTTGAAGATTAGGTTCCTGTGTCTGGCCCAATCTGGTGAAACCCTGCAATACAATCTACAGAGGATGTCGCACATTGTGGTCACTTGCTGCACCCTGCACAAGCGTGCTCCAATGGGGGAAGGAACTACGTGAGGAGGAAATGGAGGAGTCGCAGGTTTCCTCTGATGAGGAGGATGAGGCTAAGGAGATCCTTAAGGGAGAGGATGTTGACCATGATGCCATGGCAGTGTCCAGATGAGGCAGAGGAGCTTGTTATGCACTCATTGCTGCACTACTGGTGGAGGGTGATGAGAACATCCAGTGAGGATATCTAATTATCTTCATATGCCTTCTGTGAGCATTGGTCTCTTAATTGATGGCAGCACACATCCTCTGTGATAAAGTTCTAGTCGTGGTTGCAGCAGTTGCCCAAATCCTTATATTGAAGGGGAATGATGACAATTTGCAATGGGGACAATGTACCGATCTTCAGTGTCTCTGTGGATGTCTGACTCTGGTCTAGCTGATGGTAGCTTGCTTGCTCTCAATGATCAAGGTCATTTCATGGCAATGCAGTGGGAAATGTTTCCTAATCTTACAGCATCCTGAGGAACGCAGTGTCACTGGGGGCAGAAGTGATAGGGTGGGGCTGGCCGTACCTCAAAGGTGTAACATAAGAACATAAGAAATAGGAGCAGGAGTAGGCCACCTAGCCCTTCGAGCCTGCCCCGCCATTCAATAAGATCATGGCTGATCTGAAGTGGATCAGTTCCACTTTCCCGCCCTCTCCCCATAACCCTTAATTCCCCTGTCTATCAGAAACCTATCTATCCGTGTCTTAAATATATTTAGCGAGGTAGCCTCCACCACTTCAACGGGCAGAGAATTCCAGAGATTCACCACCCTTTGAGTGAAGAAGTTCCTCCTCAACTCTGATCTAAACAGCAACCCCCCCCTCCCTTATCTTGAGGCTGTGCCCTCTAGTCCTGCTATCCTTTCTAAGCTGGAAGAATCTCTCTACCTCTACCCTATCTATCCCCTTCATTATCTTATACGTCTCTATAAGATCCCCCCTCAGCCTTCTAAACTCCAACGAGTACAGATCCAGTCTATTCAATCTCTCTTCATAAGCTAACCCCCTCATCTCTGGTATCAGCCTAGTGAACCTTCTCTGCACTCCCTCCAAGGCCAATATATCCTTTCGCAAATACGGGGACCAAAACTGCACACAGTATTCCAGCTGCTGCCTCACCAGTGCCCTGTACAGTTGCAGCAAGACCTCCCTACTTTTATATTCTATCCCCCTCGCTATAAAGGCCAACATTCCATTCGCCTTCTTGATCTCCTGCTGCACCTGCAGACTGGGTTTTTGCGACTCATGCACAAGGACCCCCAGGTCCCTCTGCACCGTAGCATGCTGCTGCTTTTTGCCTTTTAAATAATAATCCCTCCTACTATTATTTCTGCCAAAGTGGATAACCTCACACTTCCTAACATTATACTCCATCTGCCAGGTCCTCGCCCACTCGCTTAGCCTATCCAGATCCCTCTGCAGACTTTCCACGCCCTCCACGCAATTTGCTTTTCCACTCATCTTTGTGTCATCAGCAAATTTTGTCACCCTACACTCAGCCCCCTCCTCCAGATCATCTATATAAATGGTAAATAGCTCAGGCCCCAGCACCGATCCCTGCGGCACTCCACTAGTCACCAACCGCCAATCAGAATAGCACCCATTGATTCCAACTCTCTGCTTCCTATTAGACAACGAATCCTCTATCCACGCTAACACCTTACCCCCAACTCCGTGCACCCTAACCTTCTGTAGCAACCTTTTATGAGGCACCGTATCAAACGCCTTTTGGAAATCTAAAAACACCACATCCGCCGGTTCCCCTCTGTCTACCGCACGAGTCACATCCTCATAGAAATCCAATAAATTCGTCAAACATGACTTCCCCTTAACGAATCCGTGCTGCGTCTGCTCGATCAAACCATTCTTTTCTAGGTGCCTCGCTATTTCTTCTTTGATGATGGATTCAAGCATTTTTCCAACTACAGGCGTTAAACTAACCGGCCTATAATTCCCTGCCTTTTGCCTGCTACCTTTTTTAAACAGCGGCGTAACATTAGCCGTTTTCCAATCTTCCAGCACTTCCCCGGAATCCAGCAAATTTTGATAAATAATTACTAAGGCATCCACTATCACCTCTGCCATTTCTTTTAGAACCCTGGGATGCATTCCATCCGGTCCTGGGGACTTGTCCACCTTCAGTCCCATTAGTCTATATAGTGACAGTAATCGCATTCAGGCCCTCAACTCCTACCATCCTTCTATCTTTAATATCCGGCAAACTATTCATGTCCTGCTCCATGTAGAGAGCACACAGGCAGAATAGTTGGACTGTGTGAGGTCAGCCCAAACATCCCAATTCTCACTGAGATAGAGTAACTACAAAGGAGCATCATTAAGGTGCTGGGAAAGTTTAGCAGACACACACACATGTGCAGAGACACATGCATGCACACATGTGGACATGCCACGCACACATGCACACACACACCACATGCACATTAGACACACGTGCTCAACAGCTGAGCCTCTATGTGGGTTCCCAACGGCCGCTGGCACCTCCTTGAAAGAGAGGCTGTAAGCTCGAGAAGCCCCACCATCCTCCGGTGGATACGAGAAAGTGCCTTTGCTGTGGAGTGCTGCTCCTGCAGGGCAGTCTTGGACAGATGTATGATCTGTAACCGCCACCCTACCAGTGTTGGCCTTGGTGGGTTGGCCTGTCAGCACAGTCACCTCAGACTGATGGAGGACAGATTCCTCCATGGGGCCTTGCAGTCTGAGAAATGCAGCAGACATCTGTTCATGTTTTCCTACCATCGCCTTTGGAGCTCCAGCAACTGAGACATGATCGAGTCTAGAGGCTTGGCATCTGACTGGAACTCAGCAGATTCATGATCTCCAGCAATCCTCCAGGTTCCAGCATCTTGCAATACCCCTGTCTCTTCCTTTTGCGGATCGGACAGTGTGGTGTGCTCACCAGATTGTGACCCCTGAGGCTGCTGTAGAACTCGGTCCCACTGAGATGTGTGTCTCTGCATTGGTGGGTGTGAGTGGGCACTTGATGGGGCTTCGAAGTCGGGCTCCTATTATGACTGAAGTCAAAGGCCTGGTTCGTGGACTCCCTGGGTTGTTTCCCAGGTATACCTGTGAAAGAAAGTAAAGGTCATTAGTGCATGGCAAAGACCTAAGAAACAGGAGACATCAATCACAGCATGGGAAACTGATGGATGCTGCAGTGCCAGATCCTCACTTGGTTCAACGAAATTGACCTCATCATCAGCACAGGAGGAGTCCATGTCCACACTGGCCAGGTGAATGGCCCACTCCTCAATGTTCAGCCATCCCTCCGCCCATCTAGGATCTCTCCCGCTTGTTCTATGCCAGCATGAGAGAGTGTAAGCAGGATGCCTGCCAGGACAGGTGATAAGGATACCTGGCATGTGTGAATAGTGAGTGGGGCATAGATGGGATGACAACATAACCTGCCGGGGAGGTGAAGATATGTTTGTGGTGGTGTCCCTTGAACTGGCGGTGAGTGAGAACCCTGTGGATGTGCGATGGGACAGTGAGTTCAGAGTGAAGAGAAGAGTGACACACGCTGGCAGAATGATAGATATTGTTCATCCTCTTGCCGCACTGGTTGGTTATCCTCTTCTGCAGGGTGTTGGCACTGACTGCCGTTGCTCCCCCTTTGGATGCAGGTCTTTTCCCACATGTATTTAGGACATCATGGCGGAGCTCCACTGCGTCCAACAGATGCTCAAGATAGGCTTTATTCAAACTCAGGGCAGTATGCTGCTTAGCTTTGGCAACCGTGAAAGCATGACTTCTCTGTGGCTTCCTTGGATTTCAGATCTGCAGATGTGTGGAGGACAGCCTTTAGAAATGGTGTCTGGATGATTGAAACATTGAGATGTTGGCAGAGTGGGTGATTCAGAGACTTTCTGCTAGCGATATGGTGTGGAATCCATACCTTTGAATCTTTTTCATTAAGTGCAGCACTATATGGCGGAAAAGCCATCATTTTGCTGTGGATGGGCTAAACGTCACTTTCCCTGCCTGAAATCAGACTTTACTGATTTCTGAACCAATTTTGCTCTGTGTCTCTAACAATAATGTGCCTTTAAGAAATGTATTTTAATCATGTTTCTCTGCAGGACATTTCCAGCAGTCCCTGGCATTTTGCCAGAGCCATGTTATCTGCAGCTGGTATATTCTATTATTTACTGAAGTAGTATAATTGACATCATGTTGGTTTTAATCTGAACTAATGCAGTGTCCTGTTCTTTGTGTTCCCTGGGATTGCAGAGTAAGGCTTGATTGAGATGTGTGACTGGTCAGGTCATGTGACTGGGAATGGCCCGGCTTAGCTGCTGCTCCAGATGCTATTTGGAATTAACACGGAGAGTCTCTTGTTTTTCCCTCTCTGGAGCTGGGGATTCTGCTGTTTGAGTGCTGGTGTTTTGGAGAGAGGTTTTCTTTGCTGACTCTGAAGTCTGAAGGCTGGAAGCTGCTACAGACGCGGGTTATTTCTCTGTGTTGCTGTCTTGAGGATATATCCATCTCTGAAAACTCAAAAAGTTATGCTAATTCTTCTTAACTGTTCTTAAGTAAACATGGTTTGATAAAAGCTTCCTAGTGGGTCACTTGAATCATACCTGGTGTGAAACGCCTCATTCTCACCCATTCCAAAATCAAATGTAAAACTCAGGGTCTAGGCCTTCTTTATAAAACACTCTGTGGCCTGAGTTTCTCTCTCTTCCCCAGCTGTGCATGTGGTGGCTGGGTGTTTTGTTAATTTGTCCCCTCTCTCCACCCTGCAGATCTTTCTGTTCCAGTTGTTGAGAGGATTAGCTTACTGTCACAGTCGGAAGGTATTACACCGAGACCTGAAACCCCAGAACCTGCTGATCAACGAGAAAGGAGAGCTGAAACTTGCTGACTTTGGTACGTGTCAAGAGTTTAAATAACCAAAGCACAACTGGTTTGAAAGGAAACACATTTCCTCAGGAAGGTGGGCTTCAGTGTAAGCTGCAGTTTGGTCATTGACAGTGTGTTTGTAAAATAATATTGGAGCAATGTGAGGATAGAGGTGCCTGAACTCAGCTTCTCTCCATTTCACCCTCTATTAGTAACCCACTCAGTCTTCACTTCCCACACTCTCACACACACACACACATACACACACACCCCTCCCCCCCCAACATATATACACACACACCCCCTTCCCCGCCTCCCCACACACCCCTCCTTCTCCACACACACACCCTCCCCCCCACACACACCCCTCCCCCCCACACACACACCCCTCTCCCAAACACACACACACCCCTCCCCCCACACACACACCCCTCCCCCCACACACACACCCCTCCCTCCCCCCAAACACACCTCTCCCCCACACTCACAGACACCCCCACAATCACACACCCCCCCCACAATCACACACCCCCCCACACTCTCACGCCCCCAACGCTCACATTCCGCACGCTCATATATCCCCCCCCCCCACGCTCATATATCCCCCCCAGCACTCACATACCCCCCACATGCTCACATACCTCCCCCACACTCACTCCCCCCCACACTCGCACACACCCCCACACTCACGCAATCATGCTCACATTCACTCACACCCCACACAAACACTCATACTCATATAAGACGCACGCACACACACACACACACACATACAAAGATTCTCACTCTCACACTGTCACACACACACACCCACTCACACACTGGCACACTTAAACACACCCCCTGCCCAGCCCCCGCCCCCACACACGCGCACACACATACACACACGCACAGATCAGCAACATGGAGGAGAAGGTCACGGTTCCTCTGGGGAGCAGATAGCGAATGGATTCATGTCATTAATGATCAGAGGGATCAGTGTCAACCCCAGCAACTTCAGCAGCAATTAACTTCACCTCTCATTGTTATTTACTGTTCTAATTACTTAATGTTCAATTAATGGTTCTGTAACAAATTCTCTTCTGTCAGGGGGCATGTTTGGTGGAATGTAGGTTCCAATTTGCAGAAGTGTGTCCCTTTCACTAGAGGCCATTCCTTTGATGCCAACCTGTTATCCCTTGGCACCCAGAACCTCTGCAGTTCCTGTCTATGAGTCTGTGGAGATTTACAGGAACTGGTTTGGGCCTGTTTATAGAATATAGAACACTACAGCACAAACAGGCCCTTCGACCCACAGGTTGCACTGATCATATCCCTACCTACTAGGCTTACCTATAACCCTCAATCCTATTAAATCCCATGTACTCATCCAGAAGTCTCTTAAAAGACCCCAACGAGTTCACCTCCACCATCACCGACGGCAGCTGATTCCACTCACTCACCACCCTCTGAGTGAAAAACTTACCCCTGACATCTCCTCTGTACCTACTCCCCAGCACCTTAAACCTGTGTCCTCTCATAGTGACCCATTTCAGCCCTGGGAAATAGCCTCCGAGAATCCACCCTATCTATACCTCTCAACATCTTATAAACCTCTATCAGGTCACCTTTCAACCTTTGTCTCTCCAGGGAGAAAAGACCTAGCTCCCTCAACCTACCCTCATAAGGCATGCCTCCCAATCCAGGCAACATCCTTGTAAATCTCCTCTGCGCCCTCTCAATAGCTTCCACATCCTTCCTGTAGTGAGGTGACCAGAACTGAGCACAGTACTCCAAGTCGGGTCTGACTGGGGTCTTATAAAGTTGCAGCATTACCTCCCGACTCCTAAACTCAATCCCTCGATTGATGAAGGCCAGTACACCATATGCCTTCTTGACCACATCCTGTACCTGCGAGGCCGATTTAAGAGTCCTATGGACCTGGACCCCAAGGTCCCTCTGATCCTCTACACTGCTAAGAGTCTTACCCTTGATATTATACTCCTTCATCCCATTTGACCTGCCAAAATGGACCACTACACATTTATCCGGGTTGAAGTCCATCTGCCACTTCTCCGCCCTGTCTTGCATCCTATCTATGTCACGCTGCAACTTCTGTTTCCTGTTCTACTTTTTTAAAATTCATTTTCCGGAATGTGTGTGTCACTGGCTAGATCAGCATTCATTGCTTATCCCTAGTTGCCTTTGAGAAGGTGGTGGTGAGCCACCTTCTTGACAGCGACGGTGAAGGAATGGTGATATATTTCCAAGTCAGGATGGTGAGTGGTTTGGTGAGGAATTTCCAGGTGATGCTGGTAGCAACTGCTTCTAGATGGTAGCAGTTGTGGGTTGTGAAGGTGCTGTCTAAGGAGCCTGGTATTTCAGTACATTTCACCATCAATGTGTTTCTGAACATGGTTGTGGGTGTGTGTGGGTATATGTGAGATTGTGTGGGGGCAGATGTGCTTGTATGTGGGTGAGTGGGTGTGTGTGGGTGGATGTGCAACTGTGGAGGTGGGATCGGGTGGGTGGGTGTATGGATGTGCGAGTCCGGAGGTTGGTGTGTGAATGGGTGTATGATGGGTGTGCGAGTGTGAAGGGGTGTTTGTGTGTGGGTATATGGAAATGGGTGTGAATACATCTGTGCAAGTGTGGAGATACGTTTGAGTGAGCGTGTGTGTGTATCTATCTGTGTATTTTGGATCTGCACTCTGAATGTTCATGCTTTTCTCCTCCAGGATTGGCTAGAGCGAAGTCAGTGCCGACAAAGACCTACTCCAATGAGGTGGTGACATTGTGGTATCGTCCCCCAGATGTTCTGTTGGGATCCACAGAGTATTCCACACCTATTGACATGTGGTGAGAGCCAGAGTCTGGCTGATTAGTCCATTGTTCTGTTAATAAGCATTTCACACCAATCTCAGTGTAACTGGTTGCCTCCTGGGATAATTCAGCCGAGAATTAACTCTTTCCGCAATGCTGTATCTGTCTGCATGCCTCATACACTCTTCATTGAACCAGGGTTGTATAGCCTGGCCTGCTGCTTTCCTAGATGTTAAAGTTTGCAGGTTTGGAAGGAGCTTTGCCAAGTTGTTGCAGTGTCTGTCGTAGATGACTGTTGCCACTGTGGTGGAAGGAGTGAATATTGAAGGTAGTGGATGTGATGCCATCAAATGGGCTGCTTTGTCCTGGATGGTATCAAGCTTTCTGAGTGTTGTTGAAGCTGCAGCCATCCAGGCAAGTGCAGAGTATTCCGTCACATTTCTGACTTGTGCCTTGTAGATGATGGTCAGGCTTTGGTGAATCAGGAGGTGAGTTACTCACCACAGTATTTCTAGCACCCGACCTGCTCGTGTAGCCACTGTGTTTATGCCATGAGTCCAGTTGAGTTTTTGGTCAATGGTCACCCCAAGGATGTTGATAGTGGGGAATTTTGCAATAGTAATGTCATCGAACGTGAAGCACAATGTTCAGATACTCTCTTATTGGAGATGTTCATTGCCTGTTGCTTGTGTGGTGTGAATGTTACTTAATTATATAGACAACAGTGAGCTGTTCACCCTAGTCCCAGTAGCCCCTGTCCTGTTTCCCCTGCACCATGCTTCCAGTAGCTGCAGCATGATTGCTGGACAGCCTCCAGCATCTCAGGGGTTTTAGCTCTTGTTCCAGACTGCACCATTGCAGCAATGGGATTGGATGACTGGCTATACCATGGAAATTGGTGGAGTGGCAGCAGGACAATGCATCTAACCAGCATGTCTTTCAGACTGTGGGAGGAAACTGGAGCACTCGAAGGAAACTCACGCAGACACGGGGAGCGCGTGCAAACTCTACACAGATACTGACCCAAGCCGGGAATTGAACCCGGGTCCCTGGTGCTGTGAGGCAGCAGTGTTATCTACCGTGCCACCCATTTATCCATGTTGAACCTCACTTGTCAATTATTTCCCCTTTCTGTAAGTTTATTAATATCTTCCTGTAATGTGTTCCAGTTAGAACCATGGAAAAGCACAAGAGACCATTCAGCCTGTCTTGTCCATGCCAGCCCAAGGACAGAAAGGTGCCCTTTGTAATCCCACCATCCTGCACCTAGCCCATAGCCCTGTAGTTTACAGCACTTACGGTGCAAATGCAGGTACTTTTTAAAAGAGTTTTGGGTCTCTGTTTCCACCACCAACTCAGGCGGTGAATTCCAGACACCCACTACCCTCTGTGTGAAAAGGTTCTTCTTCATGTCCCCTCTACACCTTCTGCCACTTACCTTGAATCTATACCCCATGGTTCTAGAATTCTCCACCAAAGGAAACAATTTTATCCTGTCCCCTCTATCTCATCAACTCAGAATTTAATACTCTTCGACCAAGTCACTTTCAGCCATTTTTGTTCCATGAAAAATAACCCCAATCCATCCAATCTCCCAATTAACCAATTTTTACCCCTTGTTTTCAAATTATAAAACAAATATGGAGGCCTGAAGGGTATGCAAAAAGATTTAGTACAAGGGAGGTTATATTTGTCAAGATCCATAGAAATCTATAAAATTCCAATAGGATGAAACAAGGTAAATTCAGGAAGGATGTTCCCAATGGTGTGGGTGTCCAAAACCAGGGGTCGCAGTCTGAGGAGACATGTTAGATTGTTTAGAATAGAGATGGAAAGAAATTTCTTCACCCAGTGAGTGGCAAGCCTGTGGCATTCTCTACCACAGAAAGAAGTTCAGGCCAAAACATTTAAGGTGGGATTCTCCAATCTCATCCATTCTCGCCACACTGCCAGGGAGAATGGAGTCAGCGAAAACTCCATTCACTGCAGCAGCACTGCAGAATCCCAGTCACGGACGAAGTTTTATTGTGTACATTTTCCTCCTATCTTCTATGTTTCTTTATTTATCTTTCTGTAAAAGATTGGTCAGGCTGGTACTCAATTTTCCAGGTGATCTGATAAAACTTTTTTAAGATTAGGACTTTATGGAGTTGATGTAGAAAAGTGTAACTATGGGAGGAGATTGGATAAATTGGAGTTATTTTCCTTAGAACAAAGAAGGCTGAGAGGGACTTGACTGGGGTATACAAAATTACTAGGGGAAGAGATGGGATTAAATTGTTTCCCTTGGCGGAGAATTCTACAACCAGAGGAAACAGATTTCAGGTAAGTGGCAGAAGGTGCAGAGGGGACATGAGGAAGAATTTTTTTACGGAGAAGGTGGTGGGTGTCGGGAATTCACTGACTGAGTTGGTGGTGGAGGCAGAGACCCGAAACTCTTTTTAAAAATACCTGGGTCTTAAGTGCTGTAAGCTATAGGACTGTAGGCTGGATGCAAGAAGGTGGGAACAGAAAGGGCACCTGGGTGTCCCTGGGCTGGCATAGACAAGATGGTCCAAATGGCCTCCTTCTGTGCTATAACTTTTCCATGGTTCTAAAATATTTCCAATTGAGGATGTGTTTAAAACTAGGGGCCATGTATATTAATAATTCAAGTCAAGAATTTAGGAGCAACTGCTTTACTCAAAGTGGTACAAACCCACAGCTACATCGATTGATTGAGGCAAGTAACATCAATGCAGTTAAGGGGAAGCCAGATAATTAGATGTGAGTAAAGGAATGGAACGATATATTGACAGAATGAAATGAAAAGGGATTGGAAAAAGTTCCAGCCAACCACCAACGTTCAGTTGTTGGGCTGAATGGCCTGTTTCTGTGCTTTAAATTCTCCTTAAAGCCATCTTACTTAGTGTCGCTTTGTGTCTCCATCTGTGTGTGATTCTTGTACCGAATCAATCAATTGTAAAGGGTAATTTAATTGATTTTGATAAAATCTAATTGTTTGAATGTAGGAAAATGAGCTGTCACTCTTCCTAAAAGAAGCTTTCACAGTCATTGAGTTCTGATGTTACTTACATTTTCAGAACTTCCAGTAAAATGGAATGTAATTAAAGTAAACACAGCAGTTTCTACCCAAATAAATAGGGCAATTACGACACTGACAACTTTGAAATTGATGTTCATAAAAATAGGTGAATGTTCTTTATTTGATATAAGTGCCTGTCCATTTTGAACAGGACCATTTTAAGTCTATACTCTGTATTAGCCACAGAGAGGGTAATAAAGAGTTAAGTTATAAGGACAGCTTTTATAAACCTGGTTTGTATTCACCTGAAGTTGGAAAGTTGAGGGGGTGGATTTAATTACAGTGCTGAAAATGACAAAAATTCGGTTGGTGGGTTTGAAGAAACTGTTCTTTCTGGTTGCAGATCCTGAGCAGAATTTTAAAACTGCAGCCAGGTTGTGCAGGGGGTGATTTCAGGATGTATTTTTTCATCCACGCAGTAGTGGAAACCTGGATCAGGCTGGAAAATGGAATTGTGATCCGAGATCAGACTAGAAAATGGAATTCTGATTGAAGACGGTGCAGGATTGAATGATGGAAGGGGTTTGAAGAGCTTTTCCTGTTCCCATATCAATGCAGCGCATCATGTCAGATGGATCATCTGTCCACAGTAGCCTCACAGTTGCCTCACAGTTTGATTAAGATAAAGCATTCTTTAAATCCTGGTTATGTACACCTTGACCCAGTTATATTAACATTTCTGTAATGTAATGTTTTTGCAAATAAACTAAATAATGTGCAGCACTACATTGTTCCATTTGAGAAATTAACTAAAATAAATTTTCATCAGTTTTCAAAAGTAATAGGAAGTGTAAACGCTGGAAATACACCTCATGTCCATGAGCACCTGGGGAGATTATCATTCAGATCAGTCACCTCAATCTGTATCTCTTCACACTTCACAATCACACAATCAAAATTGTTATAGAACATAGAACATAGAACATTACAGCGCAGAACAGGCCCTTCAGCCCACGATGTTGCGCCGACCAGTTACAAAAACAATGACCCACTAGCCTATACCAATCCCTTTTCGTCCATAAACCTATCCAGAGATCTCTTAAACGCCCCCAAACTAGACGCATTTACAACTGCAGCAGGCAGGGCATTCCAATCCCTCACCACCCGCTGGGTAAAGAACCTACCCCTGACATCCGTCCTGTAGCTACCCCCCCTTAATTTAAAGCCATGCCCCCTCGTGCTAGCTTTCTCCATCCGAGGAAAAAGGCTATCACTATCCACCCTATCTAAACCTCTAATCATCTTATATGTTTCAATAAGATCCCCTCTTAGCCGCCTTCTTTCCAACGAAAACAACCCTAAATCCCTCAGTCTCTCCTCATAGGACCTCCCCACCATACCAGGCAACATCCTAGTAAACCTCCTCTGCACCCTCTCCAACGCCTCCACATCCTTCTTGTAATGCGGGGACCAGAACTGCACACAGTACTCCAAGTGCGGCCGCACTAGAGTAGTGTACAGTTGCAACATGACGCTGCGACTCCTAAATTCAATCCCCCTACCAATAAACGCCAAGACACCGTACGCCTTCTTAACAACCTTATCTACTTGATTCCCAACTTTCAGGGATCTATGTACACACACACCTAGATCCCTCTGTTCATCCACACTATTCAAAGTCCTCCCGTTAGCCCTATACTCGACACATCTGTTGCTCCTACCAAAGTGAATTACCTCACACTTCTCCGCATTAAATTCCATCCGCCACCTCTCGGCCCAGCTCTGCAACCTATCTAAGTCTCCCTGCAGACTATGACACCCTTCCTCACAATCTACCACACCTCCAACTTTGGTGTCATCAGCAAATTTACTAATCCACCCAACTATACCCTCATCCAGATCATTAATAAAAATTACAAACAACAGTGGCCCCAAAACAGATCCCTGAGGCACACCACTCGTAACTGTACTCCATGATGAATATTTACCATCCACCACCACCCTCTGTCTCCTATCTGATAGCCAATTCCTGATCCAACTTCCTAGATTACCCACAATCCCATACATCTGCATTTTCTGCAGAAGCCTACCATGGTGAACCTTATCGTGAATCTTATGGTGCAGGAGGAGGCCATTTGGCCCATTATGTCTACACTGACTCTTGGAATGAGTAACTTGCTTCGTTCCATTTCCCAGCCTTCTCCTCATACTCTGCACATTCTTCCTTTTCAAAAACAGTCAAACAGTCCTTTTGAATTCTTTCATTGAACCTGCCTCCTTCATACTCTCTCAAGCAATGCATTCTGAACCCTAACCACCTACTGCCATAAGAAAGTTCTCCTCATTCACTTCTGCTTCTCTTATAATCACTTTAGAATAAATCTGTGCTCCCTTATTCTCAATTCTTTTATGAGGGGGAACAGTTTCTCCCTATCTACTCTGTCCAGCCCCTGAATGATTTTGAATATTTCTTTCAAATCTCCTTTCAACCTCCTTTTCTCTAAATCCTAACTCCTCAAATCTGTTTTCATAACTGAAGTTTCTCATCCTTGGAACCATTCTCATGAATCATTTCTGCACTTCCTCCACTAGCTTAGAATCGTAGAAATAGAGCGAAGAACAATATAGCACAGAAACTGGCCCTTCGGCCCACCAAGCCTGCACATGGTTTCTATCCCTCTGTTCACCTCCCAATCATGTGTATATCAAGATGCAGCTTGAATGTTGCTAACATGCCTGCTTCCACCATCTCCACTGGCAGTGTGTTCCAGATACCCATCAGCCTCTGTGTGAAAAATTTTCCTTGCACATCTCCCCTAAACTTACCACCTCTGACTTTAAACCTGTGCCTTCTTGTAGTTGACCCTTCCACCCTGGGAAAAAGTGTCTGAGTATCGAACCCATCTATGCCTTATTATTTTACAGACTTCTATCAGGTCACCCTCAGCCTTTGTCTTCCCAGTGAAAACAATCCGGGTTTATCCAACCTCTCCTCACACCCAGGACCCTCCAGACCAGGCAACATCCTTCTTTGCACCCTCTCCAAAGCATCCACATCCTTTTGGCAGTGTGGCAACCAGAACTGCATGCAATATTCCAAATGCAGCCAAATTAAACTTTTATACAGCTGTAACATAACTTGCCAACTTTTATACTCGATGCCCCAGCCAATGAAGGCAAGCATGCTGTATGCCTTCTTGATCACCTTATCCACCTGTATTGCCACTTTCAGAGATCCATGGACCTGTACACCCAGATCCCTCTGTATGTCAATGCTCCTCAGAGTTTTGCCGTTTACTGTATTATTCGTATCTGAATTTGATCTTCCAAAATGCAACACCTTACATTTGTCTGGATTAGACTCCATCCACCATTTCTCTGCCCAAGTCTGCAATCTGTCTGTATCCTGCTGTATCTTCGACAATCCTTATCACTATCTGCAACTCCGCCAATCTTTGTGCCATCTGCAAACTTATTAATCAGATCACCTACATTTTCCCCCGGATCATTTATATATATTACAAACAACAAAGGTCTAGCACTGATCCATGGGAACACAAGTTACTGATCTCCATTCTGAAAAGCATTCTTCCATCATTACTCTCTTTCTTCTATGACCAAGCCAGCTCTATTTACATCTAGCCAGGACACCTCAGATCCCATGAGACTTTACCTTTTGTACCAGCCTGCCATGAGGGACCTTGTCAAATGCCTGCCATAAAGTTCATGTAGACAACATCCACTGCGTTTCTCTTATCAACCATTCTTCTCATCTCCTCAACAAATTAAGTAGGTGAGATATGACCTTCCCCACATAAAACCACTTTGCCTGTCACCAACAAGACCATTCACATCCAAATGCGAATAAATCCTGTCACTCAGAATCTTTTGCAACAGTTTCCCAACCACTAACGTCAGTCTCAGCAGCCTGTAATTACCTGGATTATCTGTTTCCCTTCTTAAAGAAAGGAACAACATTGCCGTTCTCCATCCTCTGGAACCTCACCTGTGGCCAAAGAGGATGCAAGGATATCTATTAAGGCCCCAGCTATTTCCTCCCTTGCCTCCCACAGTATTCGGAGATAGATCCCATTCGGTCCTGGGGACTTAATGCATTTTAAGACACCCAACACTTCATGATATTCATTTGCCCAGAGTATTCACACACCCTTCCCTAACCTCAACAGCCCCCATGTTGCTCTCCTTGGTGAATATCAATGCAAAGTATTCACTAAAGATCTCACCCATTTCCTCTGGCTCCACACATAGGGCAGAAATTTATGCAGCAGGAAAGTCATAAAATCAGGAGTGATGGGACTCATGAGGATGGTGCCTGTTTTCATGTCCATTCCCATTTTACCAAGAGAAAAAAAATCAGTGTGATCAGGACCTTACCCAAAAGGGGGGGAAAACGCTGACTTGCATCTTTTTGCATTCATCACAGTGTAATTAATGAGCTTCACGCCCAACTGTCCCAAGGCCTTAATGACCCTGTTCGCTGCAGCTGGAACTGGTGAGGAAAACAGCAAGTATAAAAGTCAGTTTCAGGCACTAGGGAAGCGAGGAGGTAAGTCTCTGCTTTCAAACCGCTCGGTGCTGCGCCGTGTGGAAGGTCGTTTCATGGTGGCCATGTTGCGTTTCGGGTCGAGGGAGGGCTCCAAGTGTCTGGGAGGGTGGGGGGGGTTTTGTTGCTCACAGGGTCCACCCTCGGACATTCAGACAGATCTTGGGTCTTAGCGCTGACTCTGGGTCCTGGTGCAGGCAGCAGCAAGCACTGTTGCAGGTGGGGGATGGGCTGGTATCACTCTGAAGTGGCATTCTGTAGTCTCAGGATTTGTTAAGCAGCACTATCAGGGGCCACTGCTGCATGGGTTATGGGTGTGTGTTTGTGAGTGGGAGGGAGGAAATGGGGATGTGTGGTCATTCTGTGGGGGTTTTTGGGGAGTGTGTGTTGCTGGGGGTCTGTGGGGAGGGGTGGATGGGGAGTGGGTGTTCCTGGGGTTCCGTAGGGGAGTATTGGGAGTGTTTTTTGCTGGGGGTCTGTGGGGAGGGGTGGATGGGGAGTGGGTGTTCCTGGGGTTCTGTAGGGGAGTATTGGGAGTGTGTGTTGCTGGGGGTCTGTGGGGAGGGGTGGATGGGGAGTGGGTGTTCCTGGGGTTCTGTAGGGGAGTATTGGGAGTGTGTGTTGCTGGGGGTCTGTGGGGAGGGGTGGATGGGGAGTGGGTGTTCCTGGGGTTCTGTAGGGGAGTATTGGGAGTGTGTGTTGCTGGGGGTCTGTGGGGAGGGGTGGATGGGGAGTGGGTGTTCCTGGGGTTCTGTAGGGGAGTATTGGGAGTGTGTGTTGCTGGGGGTCTGTGGGGAGGGGTGGATGGGGAGTGGGTGTTCCTGGGGTTCTGTAGGGGAGTATTGGGAGTGTGTGTTGCTGGGGGTCTGTGGGGAGGGGTGGATGGGGAGTGGGTGTTCCTGGGGTTCCGTAGGGGAGTATTGGGAGTGTGTGTTGCTGGGGGTCTGTGGGGAGGGGTGGATGGGGAGTGGGCGTTCCTGGGGTTCCGTAGGGGAGTATTGGGAGTGTGTGTTGCTGGGGGTCTGTGGGGAGGGGTGGATGGGGAGTGGGCGTTCCTGGGGTTCCGTAGGGGAGTATTGGGAGTGTTTTTTGCTGGGGGTCTGTGGGGAGGGGTGGATGGGGAGTGGGTGTTCCTGGGGTTCTGTAGGGGAGTATTGGGAGTGTGTGTTGCTGGGGGTCTGTGGGGAGGGGTGGATGGGGAGTGGGTGTTCCTGGGGTTTTGTAGGGGAGTATTGGGAGTGTGTGTTGCTGGGGGGTCTGTGGGGAGGGGTGGATGGGGAGTGGGCGTTCCTGGGGTTCCGTAGGGGAGTATTGGGAGTGTTTTTTGCTGGGGGTCTGTGGGGAGGGGTGGATGGGGAGTGGGTGTTCCTGGGGTTCTGTAGGGGAGTATTGGGAGTGTTTTTTGCTGGGGGTCTGTGGGGAGGGGTGGATGGGGAGTGGGCGTTCCTGGGGTTCCGTAGGGGAGTATTGGGAGTGTGTGTTGCTGGGGGTCTGTGGGGAGGGGTGGATGGGGAGTGGGTGTTCCTGGGGTTTTGTAGGGGAGTATTGGGAGTGTGTGTTGCTGGGGGTCTGTGGGGAGGGGTGGATGGGGAGTGGGCGTTCCTGGGGTTCTGTAGGGGAGTATTGGGAGTGTGTGTTGCTGGGGGTCTGTGGGGAGGGGTGGATGGGGAGTGGGCGTTCCTGGGGTTCCGTAGGGGAGTATTGGGAGTGTGTGTTGCTGGGGGGTCTGTGGGGAGGGGTGGATGGGGAGTGGGTGTTCCTGGGGTTCTGTAGGGGAGTATTGGGAGTGTTTTTTGCTGGGGATCTGTGGGGAGGGGTGGATGGGGAGTGGGCGTTCCTGGGGTTCTGTAGGGGAGTATTGGGAGTGTTTTTTGCTGGGGGTCTGTGGGGAGGGGTGGATGGGGAGTGGGCGTTCCTGGGGTTCCGTAGGGGAGTATTGGGAGTGTGTGTTGCTGGGGGTCTGTGGGGAGGGGTGGATGGGGAGTGGGCGTTCCTGGGGTTCCGTAGGGGAGTATTGGGAGTGTTTTTTGCTGGGGGTCTGTGGGGAGGGGTGGATGGGGAGTGGGCGTTCCTGGGGTTCCGTAGGGGAGTATTGGGAGTGTGTGTTGCTGGGGGGTCTGTGGGGAGGGGTGGATGGGGAGTGGGTGTTCCTGGGGTTCCGTAGGGGAGTATTGGGAGTGTGTGTTGCTGGGGGTCTGTGGGGAGGGGCGGATGGGGAGTGGGTGTTCCTGGGGTTCTGTAGGGGAGTATTGGGAGTGTGTGTTGCTGGGGGTCTGTGGGGAGGGGTGGATGGGGAGTGGGTGTTCCTGGGGTTCTGTAGGGGAGTATTGGGAGTGTGTGTTGCTGGGGGTCTGTGGGGAGGGGTGGATGGGGAGTGGGTGTTCCTGGGGTTCTGTAGGGGAGTATTGGGAGTGTGTGTTGCTGGGGGTCTGTGGGGAGGGGTGGATGGGGAGTGGGCGTTCCTGGGGTTCCGTAGGGGAGTATTGGGAGTGTTTTTTGCTGGGGGTCTGTGGGGAGGGGTGGATGGGGAGTGGGTGTTCCTGGGGTTCCGTAGGGGAGTATTGGGAGTGTGTGTTGCTGGGGGTCTGTGGGGAGGGGTGGATGGGGAGTGGGTGTTCCTGGGGTTCCGTAGGGGAGTATAGGGAGTGTGTGTTGCTGGGGGTCTGTGGGGAGGGGTGGATGGGGAGTGGGTGTTCCTGGGGTTCTGTAGGGGAGTATTGGGAGTGTGTGTTGCTGGGGGTCTGTGGGGAGGGGTGGATGGGGAGTGGGTGTTCCTGGGGTTCTGTAGGGGAGTATTGGGAGTGTTTTTTGCTGGGGGTCTGTGGGGAGGGGTGGATGGGGAGTGGGTGTTCCTGGGGTTCTGTAGGGGAGTATTGGGAGTGTGTGTTGCTGGGGATCTGTGGGGGTGGTATGGGGAGTGTGTGTTGCTGGGGTTCTGTAGGGGAGTATTGGGAGTGTGTGTTGCTGGGGGTCTGTGGGGAGGGGTGGATGGGGAGTGGGCGTTCCTGGGGTTCTGTAGGGGAGTATTGGGAGTGTGTGTTGCTGGGGGTCTGTGGGGAGGGGTGGATGGGGAGTGGGCGTTCCTGGGGTTCTGTAGGGGAGTATTGGGAGTGTGTGTTGCTGGGGGTCTGTGGGGAGGGGTGGATGGGGAGTGGGTGTTCCTGGGGTTCTGTAGGGGAGTATTGGGAGTGTGTGTTGCTGGGGGTCTGTGGGGAGGGGTGGATGGGGAGTGGGTGTTCCTGGGGTTCTGTAGGGGAGTATTGGGAGTGTGTGTTGCTGGGGGTCTGTGGGGAGGGGTGGATGGGGAGTGGGTGTTCCTGGGGTTCTGTAGGGGAGTATTGGGAGTGTTTTTTGCTGGGGGTCTGTGGGGAGGGGTGGATGGGGAGTGGGTGTTCCTGGGGTTCTGTAGGGGAGTATTGGGAGTGTGTGTTGCTGGGGATCTGTGGGGGTGGTATGGGGAGTGTGTGTTGCTGGGGTTCTGTAGGGGAGTATTGGGAGTGTGTGTTGCTGGGGGTCTGTGGGGAGGGGTGGATGGGGAGTGGGTGTTCCTGGGGTTCTGTAGGGGAGTATTGGGAGTGTGTGTTGCTGGGGGTCTGTGGGGAGGGGTGGATGGGGAGTGGGTGTTCCTGGGGTTCTGTAGGGGAGTATTGGGAGTGTGTGTTGCTGGGGGTCTGTGGGGAGGGGTGGATGGGGAGTGGGTGTTCCTGGGGTTCTGTAGGGGAGTATTGGGAGTGTGTGTTGCTGGGGATCTGTGGGGAGGGGTGGATGGGGAGTGGGTGTTCCTGGGGTTCTGTAGGGGAGTATTGGGAGTGTGTGTTGCTGGGGGTCTGTGGGGAGGGGTGGATGGGGAGTGGGTGTTCCTGGGGTTCTGTAGGGGAGTATTGGGAGTGTGTGTTGCTGGGGGTCTGTGGGGAGGGGTGGATGGGGAGTGGGTGTTCCTGGGGTTCTGTAGGGGAGTATTGGGAGTGTGTGTTGCTGGGGGTCTGTGGGAGTTATAGGGAGCTGCATTTTTCTTAAGCTTTTTCTGTACTTGCGCAGTTTGTGGCTCTGACCTGAGCTGCTGGCTGACTTGCGAATTAAACCCCACCCAGTGCCTCAAGTGGCAAATAATGGTCTAGCCCACTTTTTCAAAGACTGAATGCAGAAGATTCGGTGTGAAAACTCACCCAAGAAACAGGTCAGGAATCTCTCATTTTCACACTGACTGGACACTCAGAAAAAAATCTCGTTAAATCCCACCCATAACCTCCATCCTTGAGAGGCCTACTTTTTCCCTGGCTACCTTGTTGGTCCTAATATATGTATAAAATGCCTTGGGACTCTCCTTAACCCTGCTGAACACGGATGTTACATGGCCCCTTTTAGCCCTCCTAACTCCCTATTTGAGCTCCTCTCTACTTTCTCGATCATTTCAAAGACAATGTTGCAGTTCAGTCCATCGTGTCTGCATGGGCCAAAAAAGAGAAAATGAAATAAGCCAACTGTTTAATCCCATTTCCCAGTACCTGGCCTGCACCCTTGCAGGTTACATCACTTTAGATAAAAGCAAATTGCTGCAGATGCTGAATCTGAAACCAAAAGGGAAAATGCTGGGAAATCTCAGCAGGTCTGGCAGCCTCTGTAAGGAGAGAAAAGAGCTGATGTTGAGTCCAAATGTTTTCACTTTGACATTAGATGCTGATCCAGATACCTTTTAAATTCATCTTTCTGTTAGTTCCTCAAAACAGCTGATTCAATTAGTAACAAAATCATGCTGACAATCCTTGATCAGTCCATGCCTTTCTAAGTGACAACTTACCCTGTCTCTCTGAATTGGTTCCAGTAATTTGCCCCCCATTGAAGTCTGTCTGATTGGCCTATAATTTTCTGGCTTATCCCTTGCATCCTTTGAAAATAATAATACAACATTTGCTGACCTCAATCCTTCTATACCTCACCTGTATCTTGTGAGTATTGGAAAATGATCCTCAGAGTGTCCATGATTTTCTCCCTGGCTTCCTTTAATCGTCTGGGATACAATCCATCCAGCCCTGCTGATTTATCCATTTTCAAGGATGACTTCAGTACTTTCTCTCTTTTTATTGTCGAATGATCATAGAGGTTTACAGCATGGAAACAAGCCCTTCACCCCAACTTGTCCATGCTGCTCTTTTTTTTAAACCCCTAAGCTAATCCCAATTGTCCACATTTGGCCCATATCCCTCTGTACCATCTTACCATGTAACTATCTAAATGCTTTTTAAAGACAAAATTGTACTTGCCTCTACTACCACCTCTGGCAGCTTGTTCCAGACACTTACCGCCCTCTGTGTGAAATTATTGCCCCTCTGGACCCTTTTGTATCTCTGCCCTCTCACCTTAAACCTATGCCCTCTAGTTTTAGACTCCCTACCTTTGGGAAAAGATATTGACAATCTATCTTGTCTATGCTCCTCATTATTTTATAGGCCTCTATAAGGCCACCCCTCACCCTTCTAGGCTCCTAAGAAAACGTTCTAGTCTATCCAGCCTCTCCTTATAACTAAAACCATCAAGTCCCGGGTGCATCCCAGTAAATCTTTACTGCACTCTTGCTAGTTTAATAATATCCTTTCTATAATAGGGTAACCAGAACTGTACACAGTATTCCAAGTGTGGCCATACCAATGTCTTGTACAACTTCAACAAGACGTCCCAACTCCTGTATTCAACGATCTGACCAATGAAACCAAACATGTTTAATGCCTTCTTCACTTCTCTGTACACCTGTGACTGAACTTTCAAGGAGCTATGAACCTGTACCCCTAGATCTCTTTGTTCTGTAACTCTCCCCAGTGTCCTACCATTAACTGAGTAAGTCCTGCCCTGGTTCAATCTACCAAAATGCATCACCTCGCATTTATCTAAATTAAACTCCATCTGCCATTCATCAGTCCACTGGCCCAATTGACCAAGATCCTGCTGCAATTGGAGATAACTTTCTTCACTGTCCACTATGCCACCAATTTTGGTGTCATCTGCAAACTTAGTAACCATGCTCTCTATATTCTCATCCAAATCATTAATATAAATGATAAATAACAGTGGGCCCAGCACTGACCCCTGAGGCACACTGCTGGTCACAGGCCTCCAGTTTGAAAAACAATCCTCTGCAACCACCCTCTAGCTTATGTCAAGAAGCCAATTTTGTATCCATTTAAATACCTCACCCTGGATCCTGTGAGATTTAATCTTATGCAACAACCTACCATGCGGTACCTTGTCAGAGGCCTTGCTAAAGTCCATGTAGACAACATCAATTGCACTGTCCTCATCTATCTTCTTGGTTACCCCTTCAAAAAACTCAATCAAATTTGTGAGACATGATTTTCCAGTCAAAGCCATGCTGACTGTCCTAATCAGTCATTGCTTCTCTAAATGCCTGTAGATCCTGTCTCTCAAAATACCTTCCAACAACTTATCCACCACAGATGTGAGGCTCACTGGCCTGTAGTTCCCAGGCTTTTCCCTGCAGCCCCTTTTAAACAAGGCACAATATTTGCCACTCTCTAATCTTCAGGCACCTCACCCGTGACTGTCGATGATTCAAATATCTCGGTTAGGGGACCTGCAATTTCCTCCCTAGCCTCCCACTATAATCTATGATATATTTTATCCAGGTCCTGGGGATTTATCAACCTTGATGCGCTTTAAGACTTCCAGCACCTCCTTCTCTGTAATATGTATCGTATATTTCATACTCTACTTTAACTAGAATGTCTGAATCATTCTACTCCTTAATGAAAACAGAGACAAAGTATTCATTGAGATCCCTGGCAACATCTTCTGAATCACCCACAAGTTACCATGTGTATCTCTGATAGGCCCTACCTGTTCCTTAGATATCCTCTTGTTCTTAAAGTACTGGTGATATATTTTTAGGTTTGTTTGATTTTACCTGCTAATATTTGTTCGTATCCTCTCTTTGTTTGCCTAATTTCCATTTTTGCTTCACCCCTGTACTTCTGATATTCCTCTGAGCTTTCTATAGAGTTGCGTCATTTGTGATTGTCATAGAACATAGAACATTGAACATTACAGCGCAGAACAGGCCCTTCGGCCCACGATGTTGCGCCGACCAGTTAAAAAACAATGACCCTCTAACTAAACCAATCCCTTTTCATCCATAAACCTATCCACGGATCTCTTAAACGCCCCCAAACTAGGCGCATTTACAACTGCAGCAGGCAGGGCATTCCAATCCCTCACCACCCTCTGGGTAAAGAACCTACCCCTGACATCCGTCCTATAACTACCACCCCTTAATTTAAAGCTATGCCCCCTCGTGCTAGCTTTCTCCATCCGAGGAAAAAGGTTATCACTGTCCACCCTATCTAAACCTCTAATCATCTTATATGTTTCAATAAGGTCCCCTCTTAGCCACCTTCTTTCTAACGAAAACAACCCCAAATCCCTCAGTCTCTCCTCATAGGATCTCCCCGCCATACCAGGCAACATCCTGGTAAACCTCCTCTGCACCCTCTCCAAAGCCTCCACATCCTTCCTATAATGTGGGGACCAGAACTGCACACAATACTCCAAGTGCGGCCGCACCAGAGTTGTGTACAGTTGCAACATGACGCTGCGGCTCCTAAATTCAATCCCCCTACCAATAAACGCCAAGACACCATATGCCTTCCTAACAACCCTATCTACTTGATTCCCAACTTTCAGGGATCTATGTACACATACACCTAGATCCCTCTGTTCATCCACACTATTCAGAGTCCTACCGTTAGCCCTATACTCAACACAACCCTTATTCCTGCCAAAGTGAATTACCTCACACTTTTCCGCATTAAACTCCATCCTCCACCTCTCGGCCCAGCTCTGCAACTTGTCCAAGTCAGAAACTCTCCTGTTCTGCTTTACCTTACTCTGCTCTAGATTCGGCAGGACCAGCCTTTTTCTTTGAGGGGACGGTAGAATCTGACTTCTGAATGCTTCCCACTGCTTTGACACAGTTTTTCCTTCCAGTAGCTGTACTTTTACAGTTCACCTCTCAGCTTCATGAATTTGTCTTCCCCTATTTCAAACCTGTTTTATCTTTGTGCTTTTCCATAATGTGGCTGTATCTAACTAAATTGTGTTCACTATCTCCAAAATGGTTCTCACTGCTACTTCATCCATTTCCCAATTTCATTTCCTGCGGCTTAGTCTAGAATTGTGCCCCTCTCATTAAGCTTGTTATATGTCGGTTGAAAACGTGCTCTTGGGATGCAGTTCAAGAATTGTCTGCCCTTCACACTTGTTTTCCCAACTGATGAGAAAGCTATGGCCGGTAAAAGGAGGGAAAATTCCAAGATATTCTGTAAGTATGTCAATGGGATGAGAATAACCAGAGAAAGAATAGGGCCCATTCAGGACCAAAGGGGCAGTGTTGAACAAATATTTCACATCTGTCCTCACCCAAGAGAATGCTGGCATTCTCAGGATGTTGTGAGAGGCTAGGGAGGAAATTGTGGATTCCTTGGCAGAGACATTTGACTCATTGTCAGCCTCAAGTGAGGTGCCTGAAGACTGGAGAGTGGCAAATGTTGTGCCTTTGTTTAAGAAAGGCTGCAGGGAAAAGTCTGGGAACTACAGGCCGATGAGCCTAACATCTGTAGTGGGTAAAAGCAAATTACTGCAGATGCTGGAATCTGAAACCAAAAGAGAAAATGCTGAAAAATCTCAGCAGGTCTGGCAGCATCTGTAAGGAGAGAAAAGAGCTGACGTTTTGAGTCCACATGATCCTTTGTCAAAGTTAGAAGACATAGGAAGTGGAAGATATTTATACTGCAGGGTGAGGGAATGAAAGATGAGTCATAGGCACAGAAACCAGGGAAACCAGTTTATAGCTGTCCACAGAGAGAATAAAGGGTGTGAATGGCCAAATGGCAGAGAAGCCTAAAATGAAGATGTGGGGGAGGCGGGGGCAGGAAAATGGATGGGACAGAGGTAAGATTTAGAAAAGGAGAAGCAAAGGGGAAGAAAAAGTAAGGGAAGAAAAATGACGAAAGACAATAAAAAAGGTAGAGAACAGTAAAAAAAATAAATAAAATGAAAACAAAGGCGTTGAGGTGTGGTAGAGCAAACCATCTGAAGTTGTTGAATTCAATGTTAAGACTGGAAGGCTGTAAAGATGAGATGCTGTTCCTCCAGTTTGTGTTGAGTTTCACTGGAATATTACAGCAAGCCAACGACAAACATGTGGGCATGGGAGCAGGATTGTGTGTTAAAATGGTAAGCAACCAGAAGGTCAGGGTCCTGATTGCGCACAGACTGAAGGTGCTCAACAAAGCGATCACCCAGTCTACACTTGGTTTCTCAGATATAAGGGAGACTACATCGGGAGCAGCAAATGCAATACACCAAATTGAAAGAGGTGCAAGTGAAACACTGCTTAGCCTGGAATCTGTAGTGGGTAAGTTGATAGAAGCTATTCTGAGAAACAGGAGCTAAAGGCACTTAGAGCTGCAAGGACTGATTAGGGACTGTCAGTAAGGCTTTGTGAGTGGAAAATCACGTGTCACAAATTTGATTGAGTTTTTGAAGGGATGATCAAAAAGGCAGATAAGGCCAGAGCAGCTGATGTTGTCTACATGGAATTTAGCAAGGTCTTTGACAAGGTACCGCATGGTAGGTTGTTGCATAAGGTTAAATCTCACAGGAGCCAGGGTGAGGTAGCCAAATGGATACAAAATTGGCTTGATGACAGAAGCCAGAGGGTGGTGGTAGAGAGTTGTTTTTCAAACTGGAGGCCTGTGACCAGCAATACGCCTGAGGGATCAGTGCTGGTCCACTGTTATTTGTCATTTATATTAATGATTTAGAAGACATGGTTAGTAAGTTTGCAGATGACTCCAAGATTGGTGGCATAGTGGACAGTGAAGAAGGTTATCTCGGATTGCAGTGGGATCTTGATCTATTGGGCCAGTGGGCTGATGAATGGCAGATGGAGTTTAATTTAGATAAATGTGAGGTGATGTATTTTGATAGATCGAAGAAGGGCAGGACTTACTCAGTTAATGGTGGGGTGTTAGGGAGAGTTATAGAACAAAAAGATCTAAGGGTATTGGTTCATAGCTCCTTAAAAGTGGAGTCACAGGTGGACAGGGTAGTGAAGAAGGCATTCGGTATGCTTGGTTTTACCAGTCAGAACATTGAATACAGGAGTTGGGGAGTCTTGTTGAAATTATACAAGACATTGGTAAGGCTTGGAATACTGTGTACAACTCTAGTCACCCTGTTATAGAAAAGATATTATTAAACTAGAAAGAGTGCAGAAAAGATTTGCTAGGATGCTACCAGGACTTGATCATTTGAGTTATAAAGAGAGGCTCGATAGGCTGGAACTTAGAGGCATGATCTTATAACCTCTATAAAATAATGAGAGGCATAGATCAGCTAGGTAGTCAATATCTTTTCCCAAAGGTAGGGGAGTCTAAAGTAGGACTGACGAGAGACTCACTGGTCTGTGGTTCCCTGTCTTATTTCTATAACTCTTCTTAAACAGCAGAACCATATAAAATGTTCTCCAATCCTCTGGCACTTCCCGTGGCCATAGAGGAATTAAAAATTTGAGTCAGAGCCGCTGCAATCTCCTCCCTTGCCTATGTAGTCTATGTAGGGCATAGATTTAAGGCAAAAGGGAAGAGATACAAAAGGGTCCAGAGAGGCAATTTTTTTATGTAGAGGGTGGCGAGTGTCTGGAACAAGCTGCCAGAGGTAGGAGTAGAGGTGGGTACAATTTTGTCTTTTACAAAGCATGTAGACATGGGTTACACAAGTAAGCTGAGTACAGAGGGATATGAGCCAAATGCGGGCAATTGGGACTAGTTTAGTGGTTAAAAAGAAAAGAATGTCATGGACAATTTGGGCCAAAGGGCCTATTTCCATGCTGTAAACCTCTATGACTGTAAAAGAAATAGAATGAAGGCATGGAATTCAGGGAGAGAGACTGTGAGGTTCTTGAGCAAATTGACATAGGGAAGGACAAGGTATTGTAGGTGTTGATAAGCTTAAAAGTGGACAAATCTCCACAGTCTGGATGAATTGTATCCAAGGCTGCTGTGAGAGGCAAGGGAGGAGATTGCAGCGGCTCTGACTCAAATTTTTAATTCCTCTGTGGCCACGGGAAGTGCCAGAGGATTGGAGAACATTTTATATGGTTCTGCTGTTTAAGAAGAGTTATAGAAATAAGACAGGGAACCACAGACCAGTGAGTCTCTCGTCAGTGCTAGGGAAACTACTGGAGAAACTTCTGAAGAAGACCAAATTTCTCCACTTGGAGAGGCAAAGCTTGATCAGGGATAGTCAGCATGGCTTTGTTAGAGGTGGATTCAAAAGTGGCTCAGTTGTAGGAGACAAAGTGATGACAGAAGGTTATTTTAGTGGCTGGAAGCCAGTGTCCAGTGGCATAACACAGGAATCTTTGTTGGGTCCCCCATTATTCATCATTTATATAAACGACATAGTTGACACAAAGATTGGCCAGGTGGTTAACAGTGAGGTTGAGTGTCTTGGCCTATAGGAAGATATAGACAGGATGGTCAAATGGCCAGATAAGTGGCAGATGGAATTTAACCCCAAAAGGTCTGAGGTGATACACTTTGGAAGAAGTAATTTCACAAGGAAGTATTCAAAGAACAATATGACAGCAGGAAGGTCTGTGGAACAAAGGGACCTTGGTGTGTTTGTCCAAAGATCTCTGAAGACGGAAGGGCATGCTCGTGGGGTGGTGAAAAAGCATATGGGACACTTGCCTTTACCAATCGAGATAGATTATAAAATAGATTATAAAAGCAGGGAAGACATGTTGGCATTGTATAGAACTTTGGTGAGGCCACAGCTGGAGTACTGTGTGCAGTTCTGGTTGCCGCAATATAGGAAGGATGTGATTACACTGGAGAGTTTGTTGGAAATTCATCTGGATGCTGCCCACGATGGAACATTTAAGTTATAAAGAAAGGCTGGACAGGCTTGGGCTGTTTCCATTGGATCAGAGAAGACTGAGGGGGGGTGACCTGATTGAGGTGCACAAGATTATGAGGGGCATGAGGGAATACAAGTTCAAAGTGAGGGGTGAGAGTTTTAAGGGGTTATGAGGAAAAACCTTTTTACCCAGAGGGGGGTGATAGCCTGGAATACGCTGCCTGGGGGGGCGGTAGAGGTGGGTTGCCTCACGTCCTTTAAAAAGTAACTGGGTGAGCACTTGGCACGTCACAACATTCAAGGCTATGGGATTAGGTAGTTAGGTCCTGTTACCTTCAATGATCTATGTACATACTCACCCAGCTCCCTCTGCTCCTACACCCCTTTAATAATTTATAGTGTCTCTCCATGTTCTTCCACCAAAATGCATCATCTAGCATTTCTCTGCATTGAACTCCATCTGCCACCTATCCGCTGACTCCACCAACTTGTCTGTGTCCTTTTGAATTTCATCACTGTCTTCACAGTTTACAAACCTTCCAAGTTTTGTGTCATCTGCAAACTTTCAAATTGTCTTCTGCATACCAAGATCTAAATCATTAATATACAACAGGAGAAGTAAGTAGCCCCAAAACTGACCCCTTGGGAACACCACTACAAACCTTCTCCCAGCTCAATAAACATCTATTAGCCGTTACTCTCTTTCCTGTCATCGGCCAATTCCGTATCCATTTTGCTACTGTCCCTTTGTGCTATCAGGATTTTATCTCAAAACTTTGCTCGTAAGTCTGTTGTGCAGCACCGTATCAAATGCTTAAACTAAAGCATGGTTCATTATTTCCTGCATTATTGTCATTTTTTGCCTTTAACTACAGATTACTTGTCATGGTTAGAGTCCAAAAGCACAAGTAACAGAAGTAAATCAGGGTGGAGTGATGGGGGATAGTCGGTGAGGAGGCTATTCCCAGTATTGAGGATGGAGTAATCGGGAAATGGTCAGTGGTTGAGACTGTTCTCCTTCGGGAACCCGTGTGTGGACTCAGTGCTGATCCAAGTTTATCATTCTAGTCCATATGTGTTTGTAAATGTGCTGAAATGTGCTAGTTCTGATCTTCAGTGTCACAATGTGTCATGATTAGCGAAGGAGTAACTATAATTATTTCTGCAGCTGCCATTTGCTGGATATCTTGATGTTGCTGAGTCAGCTTGTGATGTGTTGAGTTGAAGGGCCTAACGGTGACTTCAAACATTGGCTACTCATCAGTAACCTGCTCAAATCAGATCATTACTGAAATGCGTTTAATAATTAAACTCAAGGAGCTGTTTTTCACTTTTTAACAAACTCTGTACATTCATTATTGTTGAGAAATTGAACCAAATGAAGTCAGCCATCACCAATTCTGAAAATTGTGTGTGTTGTGTTTCCCTGTAGGGGTGTCGGCTGCATATTTTATGAGATGGGAACAGGGCGCCCCTATTTCCCAGGATCCACTGTGGAGGATCAGTTACATCTGATATTCAGAAGCTTGGGTGAGAAGACCATGTGATAGCTCTCACTAAATCTCTTATTTGTCCATGAATTCCTCAACATGGGAGTAATTTTGTGCATTTGATTTACAGGGACTCCAACTGAGGACACATGGCCAGGAATCTCATCACATGAAGAGTTTAAGGCTTACCATTTCCCCAGATATAAGGCAGAACCTCTCATCAACCATGCTCCAAGGTGTGATATCCAGTGAATAGTTTTCAGTGGTTTGTTGTTAAGCTGATCTTCGGAATGAGTTGAAGAATAGGTTAGGGACAAATCACAAAATCTAGCAGTTCTTTCTCTCCATCCAGAGCAATGGTATATCCAGAGTGTGAGCACAACAGCACATTTCTCCTGATTGTTATCCGAGACTTTTTCAGCATTCAAAGAAGTTATTTTGTCATTTTATTTGTGCTAACTGGAGCAAATGTACAGTGTACACTTCCTGTGACATCACTCTTTCACAGGAGTGGCACAAAATAGTTAGCACTGCTATCTCACAGGAATCTGGGTTCAATTCCAGCCTTGGGTGACTGTGCGGAGTTTGTACATTCTCCCTGTGTCTGCATGGGTTTCCTCAGCGTGCTTCCGTTTCCTCCCACAGTCCAAAAATGTATAAATTAGATGGATTAACCATGATAAATGTGTACGGTTACAGGGATAAGACAGAGAAAAGGGCCTGGGTAAGATAGTCTGTCAGAGAGCCTGTGCAGACTTGATGGGTTGAATGGCACTGTAGGGATTCTATGATTACCATAATTTACCCACAGTTGCTGGAGGGAGGATATGTCACAGGGCTTTTCTCTTTCTCTCACTCCACCGAGCAGATTTCCAAAAACTTGAGAAGACGATGCTGCCTTGTGAAAAAACAAGTGCTTTTCTGGGGATGGCTGAAGGCTGTTCACATCACCTCTTCACACTTCTGTCCCCAGCACTATTCGCTGAGAGGGGGATGAAAGATCAAAGAAAATTTACAGGAATAGACCCTTCAGCCCTTCAAGCATGCACCGACCATGCTGTCCGACTGAACTAAAGCCCCCTCCTCTTCCGGGGACCCTCTATTCTCATCCTATTCATGTATTTGTCAAGACACCCCATAAAACTCACTATCGTATCTACTTCCACTATTTCCCCCGGCTGTGAGTTCAAGGCACCCACCATCCTCTTTATAAAAAAACTTACCTCGTCCATCTCCTTTAAACCTTGCCCCTCACATCTTAAACCTACACCCCCTGGTAATTAACTGCAGCCTGGGAAAAAGCTAATGTGGTGACCAGTAATGAACACTATATTTCAATACAGCCTAATTAAGGTTTTATAAAGCTGCAACATGATTTGCCAATTTTTTAACTTAATGCCGTTGCTGATGAAGGCAAGCATGCCATATGCCTTCTTGACTACCTTCCCCACCTGCATTGCCACTTTGTGACCTGTACACCCAGATCCCTCTGCCTATCAATACTCTTAAGGATTTTGCCATTTACTGTACATTTTGTATCTGTATTAGAATTTCCAAAATGCATTACCTCACATTTGTCTGGATTAAACTCCATCTGTCATCTCTCCGCCCAAGTCTCCAACTGATCTATATCCTGCTGTATCCTCTAATGGTCCCCATCGCTGTCTGCAAATCCACCAATCTTTGTATCTCTGCAAACTTACTAATAGATCCAGTTACATTTTCCTCCAAATCATTTATATACATTACAAACAGCAAAGCTCCCAGCACTGATCCCTGAGGAATGCCACTTGTCATAGCCCTCCATTCAGAAATGCACCCTTCTTCTGCTACTCTCCATCTTCTATGACTAAGCCAGTTGTGTATCCAGCTTGTCAGTTCACCTCTGATCGCACGCAACTTCACTTTCTGCACCAGTCTGCCATGAGGGACCTTGTCAAAGACCTTACTGAAGGTATTACATGGCCACACCTAGCACAGCTTCCAACTTCTCCTTCAATAATGTTTTTCCTCTTTCATCTTTTCCCAATTATCCGTGTCCCTCTTTGAAATTAAACTTTTGCAGAAAATAGAAACCATTTATGTACTCCTTCTAGTTGTTCCTTTTGGGTAAAAGCAAATTAATAACTTTGCCTTGTTTGTTATGACTTGAGTTGTATAATCCTTCTTACATCCCTTTGAAGTTCAACAGCTAAAAATCAAAATCTTTACTTATCTTCTAATGCAAATTTCTATGCATGTTATGTTTATTTGTAGAATATTTAACTTAGCCCAATCCACTTCAAATCCCTGCCTTTCACATCTGGCCCCTTTGATGGTCTCAATCCATAGGCATTCAGTCCCCAAGCTTAATCAAATTAACTGCGCACACACAGCCCCATAATCCTGCTTTACAGTATATCACTGTACCTCAGAAATATTAAAAAATAACATTCACTTTATACTTGTTAGCTTCCCTCCTGACAGTAATGTGTCAGAAGGAATTACCAACAGTGACTTCAAACACTGGCTACTCATCAGTAACCTGCTCAGATCAGATCATTGCTGAAATAAATTTAATAATTAAGCACAAGGAGCTGCTTTTTACTTCCTAACAAACTCGGTACATTCATTAATGTTGAAAAACTTGAACCAAATGAAGCAATTTTAAAGTCAGCCATCACCAATTCTGAATCGTTTCCCTTGGATTGGGAGAACACTCATTGTGAACAGAAAGCCCATTGATCATCCAGAATCTGATTGATCCGGTAGTCTCCACCCATTCCCCTGCTGTTACTTTTGGAAGGTTATGGGATTTACTGTTGGAACAATGTAAACAACAACTGGTGAGCATGACCGCTGACATAGTCTACTTGGAGAGGGTCCCCTAAATGTCCCTTTGATGCAGCGATTAATCAGAAACACACAGAGACACCATAAGCACACTTTGTGCCATTCGCTGACAAATCTCCCATGAATTATTAGAGATTTGACATCAAACTAAACCTTTTGCCCTTTGTCCTAATTAATGAATGGGAATTATAGCCCTCCCTGTGATTCCTAACATTGCTCATGTTGGTTTCAATCTGACAGTTCAGATGCTGAGCGTTTTGTGCAAGACGTTTATACCAATTAATTTTCTTTCTACTTTTGACCTAGGTTGGACACCGATGGCATTGACTTACTGTCCAAACTATTACAGGTACTATGACTTATGAAACATTTTTCTGATTCTATTGTAATCCAATATTAAAGAAACAATCTGTGTCATTAAGGTGTTGAGATAGTCCCTGCCTCATTAATGATTTGGACAAGGGATTTGGAAATACAAACTCATAATCTGCAGGATACAATCAATCCTGAGGAAAACTGTGATAAAAATGTAAGACAAGCATGTTAATGACTACTCAATTTCAATGTAGTTACTCACCAAGGTGCCTTATTCAGCACCTTCCAAATCCACCACTTCTATTGTCTGGAAAGATAAGGGCAACAGATACATGGGAACACCACCAACTGGAAGTTCCCCTGCAAACCACTCACCATCCTGTCTCTGTTCCTTCAATGTTGCTGGATCAAAATAGAAACATAGAAACTAGAAGCAGGAATAGGCCATTCGTCCCTTTGAGCTTGCTCTGCCATTCATTTTGATCATGGCTGATCATCAAATTGAATATCCAGATCCCACCTTCCCTTGATCCCTTTTGCCCCTAGAGCTACATTTAATTCCTTCCTGAGATCTCACAACTACTTTCTGTAGTGAGTTCCACAGATTCACACCATCCTTGTAGTCCCTCTCTAACAACACTGTGGATGTACCTACCCTCCAGTGACTGCAGCAGTTCAAGAAGAGAGCTCAGCACCTTCTGAAGGTCAACTAGGAATGGGAAACAAACATTGGTCTAGCCAGCGATGACAACGTCCCACAATCAAATAAAAAAATAAAAAACAAGCATACTGCTTGAAAGATAAGAATCTAAATTGGGTAGAGAAGCAAAAGAATCTGGTGGTACAGATATACAAGTCATTAACAGTAGCAATAAAGAGCAACCAAACCCAAGTGTCATCTGATTATTGGGGTTCACAGCAGACTAATAGAACTCAGTAGCAGAGGGTGCATTAAACTGGTCACGAAACTTAGTTCAACCACGCCCTAGTGCTGTAAACCTGCTTGGTCATCATATTCTAACAAGAACAACACAAAATAGGATTTAGGAAGAAGCTACTAGAACAGCTTATATATAATAGGAATGTCAGAACAGGCTAAGGCTCTTTCTTCCAGAACAAAGGTGACCGTCATATAGGTCTCTAAAATTATCATGGCATTCGATAGGGTAGACTGAGAGAAGATTAACACCAAGGTCCCTAAATATAAGGTAGTCACAAATTAATCCAGTAAGGAATTCAGATCTTTACCCAGGGAATGGTGAGAATGTAAAAGTCACTACCACAAGAAGTGGTTCAGGTGAACAATGCAGATGTGTCCAAGTGGAAGATAGATGAGGAGCTATCAAAGAATAACAGATACAGTGAGATGAAGATGGTAGGATGAGGTTTCTGTGAATTATGGAAAAACAGCATAGACCAATTGGGCCAAATGGTCTGTTTCTGTGCTTTGCACTTGATTATTCTGTGTCAATGGCGGTAAGTTATATTTAGGTAGCTCCTGAAAATGGGCAAGGATTACAATGCAGCAGTGAGCCATGCCCAATGATTGCCATGCAGGCAGTGTGCCAACTTGGTGATAACTATTGATTTGAATGATCTTCACATTCAGCCAGTGTTGGCTGTGCTGTTCATATCAGCATGTGATCAAAGTTGTGAGTGAGTAGCACGATGGAAGCTAGACTGCACTGTAAATTACAGGGTTAACATCAGAAACATGTGGAGGTGACGTAACTGCTAATTGTAGCTGTGATGCAATGGCACATGATCTAGTAACTGCAATCTGGTGACAAGCAGAAGTGTAACCTCGTGAAGAGTTACTGAGATATAGATATATCTGGAAATGGACAAGAATAGTTTCTCTAAATTGCAACCTATGGTAGCATTCTTAGGGGAATGGGCAAACCCTAAAGAAATCACACCTAGAACCTGAACCCAAGATGAAATATGGTTGCAGCAGACAGCATAAAAGACCAGAAAAACTCCAGCTGAAGGCTGCAAATCCGAAAGACCTACAAATTCTTGGAAAAGTATCAAGAAGAAAGATTAAAGGCTCACCTGAGAACAGAGCATTGTGGTTCTGTAGATGTAAACAGATACATGGACCCCAAGTCCAGACAGCTTTGAGTACGGGCCACTATCTACTGAAACAGAAAAAGATCCAGAGCTTAGGACAAGCACGGAGTTTACATTGCCACTCCCAGAACCCACAACAGGCTCAAAACAAGGACAATAGGAGGAAGAGTTTCTCCAGATATATATTTGTACAAGAAGGAAGAAAAGGAGCCAGAAATTATGCCATGCAGTAGAAGCTATTGCAGATGACAAAAAAGCCAGATTAGCAATCAAAGAGGCTTCATTCTCCTATGATGAAGTCTTCTAGGCATTCAATGCCAACTTCAGTGTTTTCGAAATGTAAGAATTAAATGCAGAACATTGAATAAGAGCAAGAGGAAACAAAAACTGAGTGAATGCATGGATTCATTTATAAATGACCTGTATTGGCTTGCAGATAATTGCGATTAGGGGATCTTCAGAGATGAATTAATACAAATAGCAGGACAGACTGAGCTTAGGAAGCAAAACAGAGCAATTGTTCATGGGGAAAGTGGTCTGTCTTGGAAAAGAATGAGTGAGGCCATTCTATGGGGAGATCCTCCAGGCCTGCTAGCTGCCAGCAAGAATTTCAAATGGCCCAGAGAATAGGGCATTGGGTAAAAACACAGGTTTTGTTATGCCAGTGTTGCAATACTCCTGACATAATGATAATAACACAGGATTTGACAATCCATTCACCAGCCCCATAATACAGCCAGCCCCCTGATGGAACTGCACTGGGCAGGTTTAGTGATAGCCATCAACAACATGGATCTGGCATACTGGGCCTCATGGTCCAGGGGAGTGCCACCAACCCCTCAGCAAAGAGGGGCATCCTATCCCCAACATTCAATCAAAAATCTTGAGGGTGACCCACCCTCAGGCCCCCCTCCCCTTCAGGCCACAGGCCTTAGCAGTGCCAATGGTGCACTGCCCCGGCACAGACACTCTAGTCTGGCACCTTGGGCTCTGAGGGTAGTCAAGGAGGTAGGTCCAGTGGCCATTTTACCCTCTGATACTGCTAGGCTGCAGAGTATGTATCCTTCAAGGGTCTTGGATGTTGGGTGGGTTCAGGCTGGGGACAAGGGGTTGATCTTGCCACTTTCTGCCAGGATGGGGGTGTCATGGGTAGACTGCCCCTTCTAGCCCTGGCAGACCTGAAGATCACCCCAGGCATAGTGATTTCAGGCAGCCCTATGATCAACATCTTCATTCCTGCCTATCAGCTGTGAAAACGTTGAAGTAGCCAGGTCACTTTCATCTCCATGATTCCCCCCCCCCGACTCTGCCCTGGTCACCCAGCAGGATTTTACATCACTGCAGCATTCCATTCTGCACCAGAGAGTTCCCTTTCTCCCTGTCAGAAGCTGCAGGTGTGAGCAAACCCTTTTGATCCTTTGATGTCCTCTGACAGAAGCAGATTTCAATTTCACCAGGGGAAGGGAGCATTCCATTCTCCTCCACAATGCACTCAGCCTCTACGTATTTACACATCTTTGATTTCAGTTCTCTGAACCTTTCAGGCAAACTGAAGCCTTTGAAAGGCTCTCTGTTCCATTGGAAACCTTTGATTCTGCCAATGTCAAAGTGCAGTGCTTTGAAAAAACTCCCCTTGACAGCTTAATGGATTTCTACTCAGCCTCTAGTCATCTGTTTATTTTCCTTTACCTTCATGCTTGAATGCATCTCAAATATCTCCATTGCTCCTAACTGCAGTGTTCACATAGACACTAAGTCTGATTGACAGCTGCAGTTTCTTCATAAGGAATAAATGGTCTGCAAGAGAGGAAGTTTAACCGACCACTTTTTTTGAAGTAACATATTCAGCAATAAAATTCCATCCTCCTCAGCAGGCATAGGAAAGCTGAAGACTGAATAACGTAAAAGTTTAAGTTTAAAATTTATTCGTCACAAGTAGACTTACATTCACGCTGCAGTGATGCTACTGTGAAAATAATGTGTAACCATAATGGCAGATACTGAGCCTATATGTCTCTCCACAGAGAAGAAGTTCCCTCATTCACTCTTCAAGAGTGAGATTGAACACGTTACCACAGGGAGTTAGCTCTCCAGTAGCCATACTGACAAAGTGATGTTCTGGAATGGTCAAAGTCTAATCATTCAATCTGAATCTATGTGGACTTGCCTCAATTGAACAAATGGGAGAGTACGAAATCCAGCCAATGACATTAGCTAAAAGCACTGTGTTCACAGAATAAGCTGTGAACTGTGGCTTGTGGAATTTGCCTTTAGACAAGGGAAGTACCAGACGACAGCAGATATATTATCAAGAAGGAATGAAACAGGAAGGTTTAAGTTTTGTTGAGGATGTAGAAATACATATTAAGCTCTTTACCAAACACTTAGCAGATTCAGAAGAAATTACAAGGGATTAAGCAAACTGAAGAGCAGGTTGGTGAGTGCATCCAAATGAAAGAATATTGCCAGAACAGATGACTGGATTATACTGCCAGTAAACCAGTACTTTGCCATTACATCAAACAGAGAAAGCATCTCACAGTCAATGATTGCTAATTTTTAATGACAGACTCTTTGTCCCTTAAACACTTTGACTCAAAATTCTCTAAAAGAGCCATCACAATCTCTCGGGAATAGTGAAATGCCAAGTGGGAAGCCAGCATTGGTCTGGTTGCCATGTATCAGTCACTCCATTCAGGGCCCAATCACAAATTGCCTACCATGCGTACAGTGAACAACCAATAACAAAGCAAACCTCTGGCACTCTCCACTTTGTGGGTATGCCGGCGTTGGACTGGCGTAAACACAGTAAAAAGTCTGACAACACCAGGTTTTAGTCCAACCTATTTATTTGATAATATTCTCACAAGCTTTCGAGGGGTTACCCTCTTCGTCAGGTGAATGGAGAGTTCTGGCCTCAGACAGAGCATATAAAGCACAGACAGTTTAGAGATTACTGATTAAAATGCGAATCCTTACACCTAACCTGCTGTTCAAGACCTGAAGTGGCTGACAATGTGAGTGGTAGGAGCACTGATCACAGTTTAAAGAGATGTGTATTGTCTCCAGACAGTACAGTGAGTGAGGTTTTGCAAACCCAGGCAAGTCACGGGGGTTACAGATAGTGCGACATGAACCCAAGATCCCTGTTGAGACCGTCCTCATGTGTGTGGAACTTGGCTATCAGTCTCTGCTCAGCGACTCTGCGCTGTCGTGTGTTGTGAAGGCCGCCTTGGAGAATGCTTACCCGAAGGTCAGAGGCTGAATGCCCGTGACCACTGAAGTGTTCGCCAACAGGAAGGGAACAGTCTTGCCTGGTGACTGTCGAGCGATGTTCATTCATCCGTTGTCGTAGCGTCTGCATGGTCTCCCCAATGTACCATGCTTCGGGACATCCTTTCTTGCAACGTATCAGGTAGACAATGTTGACCGAGTTGCCCTGTCACAGCAACCTCTGCAAGACATGCCGGATCATCGACATGGATACCATCATCACACGTGAGAATACCATCCACCAGGTACATGGTAAATACTCTTGCAACTCGGCCAACATTGTCTACCTGATACGTTGCAAGAAAGGATGTCCCGAAGCATGGTACATTGGGGAGACCATGCAGACGCTACGACAACGGATGAATGAACATCGCTCGACAGTCACCAGGCAAGACTGTTCCCTTCCTGTTGGCGAACACTTCAGTGGTCACGGGCATTCAGCCTCTGACCTTCGGGTAAGCATTCTCCAAGGCGGCCTTCACAACACACGACAGCGCAGAGTCGCTGAGCAGAGACTGATAGCCAAGTTCCGCACACATGAGGACGGTCTCAACAGGGATCTTGGGTTCATGTCGCACTATCTGTAACCCCCGTGACTTGCCTGGGTTTGCAAAACCTCACTTACTGTACTGTCTGGAGACAATACACATCTCTTTAAACTGTGATCAGTGCTCCTACCACTCACATTGTCAGCCACTTCAGGTCTTGAACAGCAGGTTAGGTGTAAGGATTCGCATTTTAATCAGTAATCTCTAAACTGTCTGTGCTTTATATGCTCTGTCTGAGGCCAGAACTCTCCATTCACCTGACGAAGAGGGTAACCCCTCGAAAGCTTGTGAGAATATTATCAAATAAATAGGTTGGACTAAAACCTGGTGTTGTCAGACTTTTTACTCTCCACTTTACCATAGCAGCACCTGGAAATGGATTTATTTCAATTTAAAGGCAATGTTTTCACCATTGACATTGGTTACTACTCCAGATGTTTTGAAGTGGATGGACCATAAAGCATCACAATGGAGGCAGTCATTACATCACAGAGAAGAATCTTCACAACGTGCGACATCCCAGACGCTGTGCTGTTAGACAATGGACCTCTGTTTACTAACAAGCTATTGTATAACATTATGCAGGAGTATGGTTTAATATGTGTGACTACTTCACTTATATGCTCAGTCAAACAGAGAAACAAAAAGATATTAACTTTGCCCTTAACTAAAGAACCTCATCACCAGAAAATGGTTCTCACCATCAGAACTAGTAATAGGAAGATGGCTGTGAACATAACAGTCAGCTCTACAACAGTTAGAAAGACTGAGAAGCAACAAAGAGACAGTCAAGCTGCTAATTTCAACTTTAGGCATAGAGCACGAGAATGGAATGTATTACAGCCCAGGGAGAGAGTGTAGATACAAGACTGACAGAGAGAGGGCACAGGAATGGAAAAACATCTACAGCTGAGATCCTATAGAATTGAGATGGACCAGGGAAGTATTGGAATAAACAGAACAGCCTTAATAACAATGGAGTCTTGGGTGTATTATTTAGATCTGGATGGAGACAAGGAGCCAGAAACAAGAAGGTTTAGGAGTACGTATATAGTTGGAATAAAGGCTTTGGGAAGATGTAAGAATATGTACATAACTGGGATAAAGGCTTTGGGAAGATGTAGGAATATGGATATACCTGGGATAAAGATTTTGGGGTGATGAAGGAATGTGTATATAGTTAGGATAAATGCTTTGGGGTGATGTAGGAATATGTATATAGCTGGGACAAAGGCTTTAGGACGATGTAGGAATATGTATATAGCTGGGATAAAGGCTTTGGGGTGATGTGGTGAAATGTGTTAATATCAGGAGCACCTGATACTGATCAAACTGCTAATGCAACTATGGTGCAATTTCACATGACTAACATATCTCGTGGGAACAGAACACATCCTCGTGCAGAGTTACTGAGATGTACATAGATCTGTAAATAAACACGAATAGTTCTTATGAGTAACGCTCTTGGTGTAACAGGAAAACACGAAAGTTAAGGAATCTAGACTGCAAGTGCAAGATAAATTGGGTGCTAGAATCTGTGGTTGATGAGAATCTGACCTATGAATGGGAAGAACAGCACAGCAAGGGCAAGTGTAAACTCCAATGTTTTCAAGTGCTGTTCTGGAGGTGAAGGAAGTGGAAAGGAGGAGATGTATCTGGTATCTCCAAGGGGAGAGAGGCCATCTAGACAACTGGTTGACAGTAATGGATGCTGTGGAGATTAATGCTAATCCACCCCAAGGACCTCGACACAGTGCTGCAAGAAGCTTAATGGATTCAAAATGCAAAATTTATGAAGGCAGGCTTCATAAAACACTTCGGAGTTTCTGACTTGAACCATAACAATTGGGGACTCTAGCAAGATTCAATTCTATTTTTCTGATTGATTTGGGATTATTGAACTCAAAGACAGTGAGTGGTGAGCATAGTGATGTTTTCCTTTCAGGTGCTGTATTCCTGTTTAAATAGGCAGTCCCTATTGTGCCTTGTGGAATAATGACTCTTTCAGAGGCTACAGAATCCCTGAGGGTGGAGGAAGTCATGCAAGGTGCTTTGCAGGGAGATTAAGAAAGCTTTGGAATTGGTGAAAACATTGCAGTTGACATTGCCTGCTAGAGGAGATAATTATGGCCATAGCTCAGCATTTAAAATTGCCAGAAACACAGTCAGAATCATTGGAAATGGCTATAAATCAATTGCAGATGAAACAGCTTGAAAATGAAAAAGAATTAAAGCGAATTTGAAATGAAGGAAGAGTGGTGAAAGAAAAAGAAAGGCGAGCCCTAGCAGAACAAAACAGCAAAAAAAGGATGTAGTTGCAGAAGAGAGAGCCAGAGATTGGAAGGAACAAAAAGAAAAAGAAATGAAATTGCTTGAATTACAGATCAGAGAAAAAGGGAAAGGATAGCCCTGGCAGAAGAAAAAGAGAAAATTTGAATTTTGAAAACTGAAAATCAAAAGTGAATGTCAGTTAAAATGGGCAGAAGTAAAGGGAAAAGTATAGATTGAATATAGTGAGGGTAGTGAGAAAGAGCATGAGCTTCATAGTCAAAGGCTTGGTGGGAATCTATTTAAAGATTTCCAAGCATTGCCAAAGCTTGATGAGAATGATGTTAAAGCCTTTTTCATTACCTTTGAGAAAATGGTCACAGGACATATGGATATTACTGATTCAAACAAAGTTGATAGGTAGAGCTAATGAAATGTTTGCATCATCACTATCACAGGGATAGGAAGCTAAATGGAATTCTCTCTCTGCCTGTTTACTTTGTAAATTCTGCTGGTGATCATACAGCAAGCTTTTGCCTTCCTGAAGTAAGAATTTGTTGTTAGTAGTTTGCCTAAAGTTCCTGATGTTCTGGAAGCTGCCTTGACTTCAAACTGTTTTGAGTCTCGAGAGCATTTGACTGCAGATTTCAACTTAACAGCCTCGATCCCAGTATCACATGAGCATTAGTCTGTGCTGTGTTAAACCTGTGAAAAGGCTGAGAAGCAATCAAACTTAAGTTGCTGATATGGAGTTACATACAAGCATTGAAAATAGGAGTAGGAGGCCATGTCACCCTTCAAACTTGTGCAACGATTCATTATCATCATGGCTGATCATCCAACTCAATAATCTGACCCTGCCTTCCTCCCATATCCTTTGCTCTCCTTCACTCCAAAAGCTGTATCTAACTGCTGCTTGAAAGCATACGATGTGTTGATTTTAACTACTTTCTGTGGTAATGAATTCCACAGGCTGACCACTCTGTGGGTGAAGAAATTTCTCCTTATCTCTGTCCTAACCTGTCTATCCTGTATCCTCAGATTGTGACCATGGTTCTGGACACCCGCTCCACTGGGGTCATCATTCTTGCATCTACCCTGTCTAGTCCTGATTCGAATTTTATGGGTTTCAATGAGATCCCCCCCTCATTCTTCTGAGCTCCAACAAACACAACCCTAACTGACTCAACCTCTCATTCCTCAGTGAGTTCCTCATTTGAACAGATTAAAGGTCAGTTAAGGTCACAAACTATGATGGCCAAGAACCAAACCAGGTCACCTACTTGGGGAGTAGCTATGCTCACCACTGTGCCACTATTGCTGATTTAGTAATGGTGGGATTTGAACAATCAACCTGGGCCTCTGGATTACCAGTACAATGATGTTCCTGCTCTGCCAGATTGTGATTGTTTTCAGTCCTTCCTCTTGGGATGCTTTCTGTGTTCCACTGCATAGATTGATACAAATACTTGTTCAAAGCCTCTATCATTTCCTCCTTTCCCACAGAGGATGTGTTGGATATTCTAGAAGGGTTGAAAATAGATAAGTCCCCTGGTCCAGACGGGATTTACCCTAGGATTCTATGGGAGGCAAGAGAGGTGATTGCAGAGCCACTGGCTCTGATCTTCAGGTCGTCGTTGGTCTCTGGTATAGTACCGGAAGATTGGAGGACAGCGAATGTTGTCCCATTGTTTAAGAAGGGGAGCAGAGACTTCCCTGGGAATTATAGACCAGTGAGCCTTACTTCTGTAGTGGGCAAGGTTTTAGAAAGAATTATTAGGGATAGGATTTATAGTTATTTGGAGAGTAATGAATTGATTAGAGATAGTCAGCATGGTTTTGTAGCGGGAAGGTCGTGCCTTACTAACCTTATTGAGTTCTTTGAGAAGGTGACCAAAGAGGTGGATGGGGGTAAGGCAGTAGACGTGGTATATATGGATTTTAGTAAGGCGTTTGATAAGGTTCACCATGGTATGCTTCTGCAGAAAATGCAGATGTATGGGATTGGTGGTAATTTAGGTACTTGGATCAGGAATTGGTTAGCAGATAGGAGACAGAGGGTGGTGGTTGATGGTAATTATTCATCATGGAGTTCGGTTACGAGTGGTGTGCCTCAGGGATCTGTTTTGGGGCCACTGCTGTTTGTAATCTTTATTAATGATCTGGATGAGGGTATAGTTGGGTGGATTAGTAAGTTTGCTGATGACACCAAAGTCGGAGGTGTGGTAGATTGTGAGGAAGGGTGTCGAAGTTTGCAGGGTGACTTGGACAGGTTGCAGAGCTGGGCCGCGAGGTGGCGGATGGAGTTTAATGCGGAGAAGTGTGAGGTAATCCATTTCGGTAGGAATAACAGATGTGTTGAGTATAGGGCTAACGGGAGGACTTTGAATAGAGTGGAGGAGCAGAGGGATCTAGGTGTATGTGTACATAGATCCCTGAAAGTTGGGAATCAAGTAGATAAGGTTGTTAAGAAGGCGTACGGTGTCTTGGCGTTTATTGGTAGGGGGATTGAATTTAGGAGTCGCAGCGTCATGTTGCAACTGTACACAACTCTGGTGCGGCCGCACTTGGAGTACTGTGTGCAGTTCTGGTCCCCACATTACAGGAAGGATGTGGAGGCTTTGGAGAGGGTGCAGAGGAGGTTTACCAGGATGTTGCCTGGTATGCAGGGGAGGTCCTATGAGGAGAGACTGAGGGATTTGGGGTTGTTTTCACTGGAAAGAAGGCGGCTAAGAGGGGATCTTATAGAAACATATAAGATGATTAGAGGTTTAGATAGGGTGGATGGTGATAGCCTGTTTCCTCGGATGGAGAAAGCTAGCACGAGGGGGCATGGCTTTAAATTAAGGGGGGGTAGTTATAGGACGGATGTCAGGGGCAGGTTCTTTACCCAGAGGGTGGTGAGGGACTGGAATGCCCTGCCTGCTGCAGTTGTAAATGCGCCTAGTTTGGGGGCGTTTAAGAGATTGGTGGATAGGTTTATGGACGAAAAGGGATTGGTTTAGATTAGTGGGTCAATGTTTTTTTTTAAAATAAGACTGGTTGGCGCAACATTGTGGGCCGAAGGGCCTGTTCCGCGCTGTAATGTTCTATGTTCTATGTTCTATGTTCTATTATTAATTCCTCACGTCACTCACCTACCGACAAGCCCTCTCAAACGTGACTCATACCTAAAGCTTGTATAATTCACCGTACTCTAACGTGGCAGTGCTGCAATGCCCATATCCACATCTGACACTTCACTCAAGACAGGGACATTCGCCAAACAGTTTGCACAGCATTCAATGACACTTCTTTCAACTTCCTGTAGGACAACCTGAGGTAACAGGAGCTAACTAGAAGAAGATAGGAATGTCCGTATGTCTTTAATCCATGAAGGAAACACGTTAGCCATTGTTGACATGCCCCGGGGCTGAGGCCATTAAGTTAAAACCATTGAAGATGATTGTATCTTCATGCTTAATCCCCCTCCTCATATCCCCCACATACTAACCTCTCTTCTGATTTACAGGCTCATTGAATAGATTCCCAACTGTGCCGCAGAGGCCATTCAGCCTCTCCTTTAGAGTATCTTACCCAGGTAGTCACATCTGCCCTATTCCTGTCACCCCACATATTTAATATGGGCTAATCCACCAAAACTACACACCTTGGGACAATAAGGAGCAATTTAGCATTACCAATCCACCCAATCCACACACCTTTGGAGTGTGGGAGGAAACTAGAACCCCCCAGAGGAAACCCACAAGGATAACGTGCAAATGCCTCAAGGCCAGAATCGAACCGGGGTTCCTGGAACTGAGAGGCTGCAGTTCTAACAACTGTGCCACCATGCCATCCACTATGCCATAGACATAGGTGGTAAAATCATTGTACTTTTTCCCAGTGCACTCTCCCCTCATCAGAACCTTACCCTTGTGCCTTTTTTCTTTTCAGTTAGCACAAGATATGCCACCTGGCCAGAGAAATCCAAGAAGGCTGATATTAAAGAGACAATGCTATCACACCATCTCACACTTACAACCATCAGCTCAGATACAGACACTGCAAAGGGTCTGAGAGGGCTCTATACCAACACCACCGGCAGTGTCAGGAACAGATCACTCTTGTTGCCCAGTAACTAAACCACCCTTTGTTTCATCATTGTGGCTCAAATATAGATTGAAAGAACTCTGACTGATGTCGCAATACAGGGCATTGATGAGACTCTTCCTTCAGTCTCATAACAGCTGGATGTGAAGGGAGTGGAATTTCTCTTGGGATCCATGTAGGACAAAGTTGAGAGAAGGCATCTACAAAGCAACAAGTGTACAGTCACTGGCACCCACAGGGAATCCTGCAGCCCTTATAAAGCCGCGTGCAAACTCTCATTGGCAAGAGAGAATGAAATGTAGTTGGCTGTCTTTCAGTACAGAGCTTCTGGGTGTCCCTTAAGCAACAGTGGACGATACACTATGAAATGTTAGAAATATCTCCAATTCCAGCCTGCTCGGAGCAGAGCCTTAAAATCCATCAATGTGGTGACCTCCCTGGCCGCTGGCAATGCTGTCCTTCCCCACTGCTCTCAGGTTGCATTAATAGCTGCAGAAAGTTGCAGGTTTCTAAAGCACAGTTTGTTCATCACTGTGCTTTGAAGAGGGGAATTCTCCTTTACCACCTTTCTTGCGGAGACTATGCTCACATGATGCTGGGTTTTCAGCTTTGTAACACCTGTGGACAACAAATTAGTTTCAGAGAAGGATACATCCTCAAAACAGCAAAACTTCAGAGAGGTAAACTTAATCTCTGGCGGCTTCCAGTCTTCAGACTCCAGCTTTGTTTCTCTCAGCTTCAAGCAGCTTCCAAAGCAGCAACTCTTGTACAGCAGAATCTCCAAAAAAGTGACTGATCTCCTGGCAGGTTCCAGTCTCCAACTTCAGAGGGTGGGGGGTGCAGGGGAGGTGGGGGGGTGGAGATTTCTCTCTCTTAACTCAAAAGCAGCATTTAAGCTTGACTATTCTGTGAAAAAGTCCGGCTTCCCAGTTACATGACCATACCTGCAATCATCCCAATGAAGTCCCCACTCTGCAAATTCCAGGGGAAAACTGCAAAACAGCATTATTTCAGATTAAAACCAACATTATAGCCATTAGAAATAATTAAACTGCTGCAACAATAATACAGCATGCCGTAGATACTACGGCCTCTGAGTGCATAAAAAACTACAGGGACAGATCCTCAGCAAGAACATGGCTCAGGTACATTTCTGAAAGGCACAATATTGTTACACACCCCACCATCTCCTCCAGCAGCTTGTCCTTTTCTAGGTGTTCCCTACATATTCTCCAATTCATTCAGCATTCCAAGAGGAGTGACTACCAGTGCACCCGTGTTTGTGACAACTAGTTTCTGCAAAAACCTTCAAGTCATCACTGGTGCCCACGTTGCCATGATCTGCACATGTCTGGTGGACATTCACTGAACATGTTCTAATCCTGCAGTACTTTGACAACAGCCAAATAGGTTTTGGAATTGTAAGGGTGCAAATAATGACCAGAAATCAAGTGTGAATGAAGCTGATTTCTCAGCCAGCGTTTTTGAGCAAAAGTGCTGGTGAAGTGTTGTGAACAAGATATGTTTTTCTCCACAGTTTGAAGGGAAGAGACGGATTACAGCACAGGAAGCAGTCAGACATCATTACTTTCAAAGCTTCGGAGAGAAAATCCTGCAGCTGGCAGACAGTGAGTACAATTCCAACATCTCCTCACTAGCAACCTAGCTTTTATGTCACCAGGGGAAGAAGAAGGGAAACAACAGATAGAGGGCATGCGGATCAGGCCTTGAGATGGCAAGCTGTAGGATTCTCCCTTTAATACAGGAGCATGTTCTGCCTGCCCCTTATCACACAACATCACAGGATTTAGAATTAAAAATACAGCAAATGAGATGCATATGTTTGAGATTCACCGCTGGTTACAGAGGGTGCAGCTGGTAAAGGTTGTCTTAGTGAATTTGTGCTGAAATGGAGCAGTTTTCCTTGTCTGGGAGCTTTGTTGAACCAGGGCAAGGCAGTGTTGAGGTATTGAGGTTGTGTCTGTAAGAAGCATGGCTGACCCAGGGAGGGAGGAAGCTGGACTACACACAGTCAGGAAGGCCATTGATCAGATGCTGAGAGTTGAGGGCGTCAGAGGGCAAGTCACGAGTGATGGAGAGAGGGCCAAGGATGACAGCTGAACAGTGGTGAGGGGGCAAGCTCGAGCGTGAAATATAGTTGGTCAAGGGTGATGGGTTTGATGGCGGGGGGTTCACCAAAGGTTTACAGTTAAAGAAGCAATGCTCCAGACATTCTCTTTACACCAAAATTCTAGCCTGAATGAGGCCTTTCCAAATTTCTTGGTCTCCTAATGAATTGCCAGTGTGTTAAATGCTGGCAATCCAGGGATTACAGACTCCTGACAAACAGTCAGATTGACACAGCTGGGTGACAAGGGGTTGATGTCTTTCTTGAAGTTGCATTTAAACCTGATGGCCAGATCCTGCACCAGATGAAGGTCCTGCCTGTCCTTGCCTTCGCGTGTCTAATTGGCAGGCTGCCTAGAGTGTGACTAATTGGAGAACACTTTCAACAAACCAGCACAATGACAATGGGCTGAATGGTCTCCTGTACTGTATTATTGTTAGTTAGGGCATGAGGTTATCAGCATTCACTCCGTCACTTCATTGTTCTGCACTTGTGGCTCTTTCCCAAGACCTCTGCTCCGTCTCTCTTCTGTCTGTTAGCCCTGTCCCTCAGTCCCCATCCTGCAGACCCTGCACTTGTCTCTTTCCCCTCACCATCTCCCCAGTGCATCTCCTGTTATTACATGCTACATGTAACAATGAAGAATATGAACTTTATTTGCAGCAAGCTCGATATTTACCCTGAAGGAAATTGAGTTGCAGAAGGATCCTGGCTATCGATCATTGTACTTGGAGTCAGGTGAGTGCCTACACTGCACTGACCACTGGATATCTATATTGGGGTTTGCTCACTCAGCTGGCTGCTGCCTTTTCCACACTCAACACTGATTTACCCATATCCCCTAGACAGCACAGTAAGATCCCAATGCACTATCAGTTTCTTGTGAGGTTTTAAAAGTGGAGAGCACAGCAAGACTAAATGTTGATGTGAACTGTTTAGATTGGAAAGTGGATGACATTATGCAGCACTGTACCTGGAGTTCCTGTGTCTGCGATATACTGCAGTGTGTGTGCAGGGTAATTGTGCCATGCTGTTGTTTGGGATCCAGACTGTGTAGTCTGTTCCCACCGTATAGTCTGCTCCCACTGTACAAGTCCCACAGTATGGTCTGCTCCCATAGACAAGGACATTATTCAGGCTGGGCCTCAGCAGACAAAACCAGGGGATGTCTATTTGCATTTCTCAGTTAAACTGAGGAAATTCAGAACTCCTGTAATATCAGGATAATTCTTTGACAAACCCACTCCAATCAATTTGGTGATAATTCCACCAAAAACTCTTGTATCCTCTAGTCCCACTCCAACCTGGTCAGTTTTGGCTTGCCCTCTGATCCAACTCAGTTACCTCAAATCAGGGCAATTAGACATGGCCACATCCTGGGATGAATAATTAACAAAATTCTGATCTTGTCTTATTGCATTTTAAAGTAAGTTGCACACCTTTCAGGTAACTGTCTGCAAATCGTACCCGTGAGAAAACACACCGCACAATCAGCAAAGGTGAGGGGGCTGAATCATCCACTGCAACTTGGGTGTTCCTTTTCTCATGAATGAGACCTGTCACCCTGTCTCTGCCCTAACCTGGGCCAGTTTCCTGTCTCTGCCCTAACCTGGACCAGTTTCCTGTCTCTGCCCTAACCTGGACCAGTTTCCTGTCTCTGCCCTAACCTGGACCAGTTTCCTGTGTGTGTATCCTGACCTGGTCCAGCTTCCTGGTTCGTGGTTCATTTCCTAAGCCTGGTAAGACCTGATCAGAGTCCCAATGTCAATCCAGCTCCTGTTCTCAGGAGGACAGAGTCCAGGAGCTGTAAGGTGAAGAGATGGGTTTGAACATGAGGTTAGACTTAGACCAGCATCCACTGAGGGGGAGAGCTGCTTTATTTGGAGACCAGCAATCATCAACATCCCTCACCCGCAGTGCCCGGGGTTGGCGGCATTGCATTGTGCCAGACCTGACCTGTTCTGCCACAATCTGCATGCATTAGATAGTCATGATGTGGGTATGCCGGCGTTGGACTGGCGTAAACACAGTAAAAAGTCTGACAACACCAGGTTTTAATCCAACCTATTTATTTGATAATATACTCACAAGCTTTCGGGGTTAGCCCCTTCGTCAGGTGAATGGAGAGTTCTGGCCTCAGACAGAGCATATAAAGCACAGACAGTTTAGAGATTACTCTGGGAGTAATTCCCAGATTACTCCCAGATTACTCTGGGAGTAATCTCTAAACTGTCTGTGCTTTATATGCTCTGTCTGAGGCCAGAACTCTCCATTCACCTGACGAAGGGGCTAACCCCGAAAGCTTGTGAGTATATTATCAAATAAATAGGTTGGACTAAAACCTGGTGTTGTCAGACTTTTCACTGCATTAGATAGACCAGATCAGGGTGAATACTGGATTGTCCTCAACAAACCATGGAAGAAATGGTTGGTCTCAGCAGCCACCCATTGTTCAGTCATCATGGTCCCCAATCTGGGGCAGCATTATGGAGCAGAGTCCGGACTTCTTTTTGAGCCCGATGCCCAGTCAGAAGGATAAACTTTGAATGTACAGAGGGGAATATCAGACCATTGACTTATTGCTTGTCAGTGACACACTTAACAAATTGATCATGAATGTCTCTTCATTTTCCTGCAGCGATGAGGAGCAAGAGCAGAACCTAAAGAATGGATTTGTATTTAATGTAAGGTAACTCCTCTCCAGCAGAATCTGGGGACAATGCTTCACCTTATTTTACAGTTTGAGTGTAATCACAAGCTGTTCTGATATGAATATTGATAAAACATCTCTTACACTCATTGCAACCAGTGCAGTTTTATATTCCCTGCATCTTACTCTACACTCCCAGCTTAGCTCAGCTTTGCTGCATTTTCTCCATCTTTGCAATTGGTCTAATTTCTCCCAATTTTCCAGCTCTCTACTCTGTGATTCTCTTTCCCTGGCCACAGCAACAACTTGGATTGATGTGGCATCTTTCACACACTAAACTGTCCCAAACTTCCTCTGCCAAAGAGAGAAAATTGTAGCAGCCAAGCACTTGGTCAGAGAGGTAGGTTTTAACAAATGAAAGAGAGAGAGGAGGAACAAGGAGACAGTTATTCCTGGACCAAAGTAAATCTGCAGTGAGCACAGGGAGGCGAAGGTGATGTAGCCAGAGTTAAGACATGGGCTGCTGTGTTTAGGATGACTGTTAATTAATTGAGGGTAAAATGTGGGCGACCAGGAGTGGGTTGGAATAGTCAAGGCTAGAGGTAGCAAGATGCAGATGAGGGTTTCTGGAGCACCTAGGCTGAGGTGAGACTGGAGTTGGACGATGATAAGGAGTTGGATTTAAACAGTCATAATAATGTTCAGGATATAGTTCTTTCCACTTCCCACTTGGACTTTGTTACTGCTACGAAGGAGAAGTTGATCTCCCCTCTGAGAACTAACAGTCCACCAATCAAAGAGAAGTACTTTGCTTCATAATCTGTTAGAGTTTGTGAGAAGGGGGATTATCTTTACTTCAGCAACTTTTAGTGGTCAAATCAAAATAACTACCTGAGACTGTCTCTATAAAATCAAGAAGTAACATTTTTCTAACAGTAAAAAGGTTAACTAAACTATTAACGAACAAAATAAAGCACTATTCTAATGGAATGCTGTTTAGATAATTACAGTTCCACATTAACAAAAGTAAACAGAATTTCTAGTCACACTCAAAATATAACCAGGTTTGTCATCTTACAAAATGTTCTTTCTTCTTTACTGATTTTGTCTGCCTTCTCTTGTTCTGTTCTTCTGAAATGAGATGAGGCTTTCTTTTAAGTCATAAAATGTGATTATTACACTGACAGGGACAGTGTCTGTGTGTGTGTGTCTGTGTGTGTCTCTCTCTCTCTCTCTCTAGCTGAGAGCTGTGGCAGTCACTGACAGGCGGTTTTTCTGGCCATTTGGAGCTGGGAGCAGTGACCTTTATACCCCTGATTCGCGCAATAGGATTGGTTTACAGGTTATCAAAACAGAAAATTCAAATGCCTATTTCAAATTGATTGGTTAAAATTCAAAAACAACCTGCTGTCTTGGCAGCTTTTACTGCTTAGCCAAGCAATACTTGTTTCACTCTATGCTCGTTGTGCACTTTTAAACAGACAATTTTACAACTCTTAGCATTTTTTTCATTTTTTTTGTAATTTTACAAACACTAAATTCACAAGACCTCCCCCTTTAGAAAAAAATGAATCATCATCATGAAAAGATGGTTTCATTTTTTTCTTTTCATAGAATCATAGACTCCCGTTAGTACAGAAAGAGGCCCTTCAGCCCATCGAGTCTGCACCGACCACAATCCCACCCAGGCCCTACCCCTATATCCCTACATATTTACCCACTAATTCCTCTAACTTACACATCTCAAGACACTAAGGGCAATTTTAGCATGGCCAATCAACCTAATCCGCACATCTTTGGACTGTGGGAGGAAACCGGAGTACCCAGAGGAAACCCACGCAGACACGAGGAGAATGTGCAAACTCCACACAGACAGTCACCCAAGCCAGGAATCAAACCCAACTCGCTAGAGCTGTGAAGCAGCAGTGCTAATCACTGTGTTACTGTGTCACCCAAACTTTCAACCTCGTGATAAAGCATCCACAATAACTTTTCACAATCCACAACATTTACAATCAGTAAAGTAAATGCTTCCAACATAAGGCCCCAATGAAATAGTCTGGTGCTCTTGTCCTTGAATCTTTCCAGAAATGTCAAAGTATTGTGATCGGTATAACAATCATCTCTGATGCGTTGTTTGTAATATAAACATTAAAATGTTGTAAGGCTGTTATCAAATTCAATAGCTCCTTTTCAATTGTGGAATATCTTGTCTGGTGGATATTGAGTTTTTTCAAAAAATGGCTGATTGCACAGTCATCCTCCTGTAACAACACAGTTCCAACACCTATATCACTACCGTTAATGGCGACTTTCAAGAATTTCAAAAAGTCTGGTATAGCTAGGCAGCTATGTCTAGCTAACAGGTGGGGTGGTTAACACTGCTTTTAAATTCTCAAATGCCTCCTGGTGTTGTTCTGTCCACTGAAATTTCATTGTTTTTTTTAATGAGTCCACCAACGGTGCCATTACACTACTAAAGTTTGGTACAAATTTTCTGTAGAATCCGCTTAATCCCAAAAATCCTCCTTTGATGATGGTCTTGGAAATTCCTCAAATGCCTTCACCTTCACGTTTCTCAGTGTCAGCTGTCCGTATCTGATGTTATATCCTAAGAATATCACTTCTGCCTTCGCAAATTCTATCTTGGCCAAATTTATAACCAACTTTGCGTTTCATAGTCTCTCGAAAAGCTCCACCAAATGCTCCATGTGATCTTTCCACAAATGGCTAAAGATTGCTAAATCACCTGTGTAGACAGCGCAATTAGCCAATCCTGCAACAACGCTGTTCATATGCCTTTGAAAAGTGGCTGGTGTATTTTTCATCCCAGAGGGATTTTAAATTGATAAAGCCCATTTGGGGTTACAAAAGTAGAAACTTCTTTTGCTCTGTCTGACAAAGGTCCTTGCCAGTAACCACAAAGTAGTCCAATTTTGTGATGTAAGTAACTTGTCCTACTTTTTCCACACAATCCTCCAGCCTTAGAATTGGCTATGAGTCAGATTTAGTCATAGCGTTGACCTTCTGATAATCTATGCAGAATCATTGAGTACCGTCAGGTTTGGGAACCAACATGATCGGTGATCTCCACTCGCTTTAACACAACTCTATGCTGTTTTCTTGTAGCATCGCTTCCACTTCCTTCTGAACCTGCTCTGCTTTGAGAGGATTAAGTCAATAGGGGTGTTGTTTTAATAGAACAGCATTTCTGACCTCAACCTCATGTACTACATCATTCTATTTCCACATTGATCCTCATTGCACTATAACAAGTCTTTCAATTCAGTTCTCTGTTCCTGGGACAGATCGCTCACTACTCTATTCATTTTTTATACATTTTATACATATTTTATACATACTCTATTCATATTCTATCCATTGTTTGCTGGAGCAGACGAGTGAAGGAGCAGAGAGAGAGCTAAGAATTTACCTGTTAAAAACCAGTTTAAAATAAGTTTAAAGCACTTTGTTCTTTGTAGAACTGTTTAAAGCATTTATTTATTGTATTTACTGCTTTAAGAATTCTGAGGGAGTGGTTAACAGGCAGTTGTGGGCCATCAGATTTAAATCAGCGCCAGGTTTAAAAGGAGGCCTGGTGTAGACAGCGGGCAGCGTCTGAGCGGGCAGCAGAGTGAGCTACTTGGGCTTAATATCAAAAAGGGCTTGAAAGAAAAAAGGCCAGGTGAGTTCGTTTGAAAAACAAAAAAAAAAAAAATTTTTTTTCAAAACTACTACAGTGAATAATGGAGGGGCATGTGATGTGTGGTTTCTGTATGATGTGGGAACTGGTGGACCCTAGGTTTCATCCCAGTGACCATGTCTGCAGTAAGTGCAGGTTGCTGGAGGAGCTCCAGCTCAGGGTAAATGAGCTGGCCTCTGAGCTACAGATACTGAGGCTCATCAAGGGGAGAGAGGGTGCCATTGTCAATGGGGTGCAAGTGACATCCACCCCCCCTAGACTGGCTAACTCTAAGGGTCAGGGACAAGAGGGGGCTACTGGGAAGAGGAAGGGGGGTGAGGAGCGGAGGCCTCAGCCTCTTAATCTGCATAACAGGTTTGAGGTTCTTGCTTCCAAGTTGGACGAGAACAAGGCAGGTGAGGTTGGTGAGCAAGCTGCACACGGTACAGTGCTGCAGCAGGACATAGGCAAAGAGAAAGGGAAAAGGAACGTAGTAGTTATTGGGGATAGTGGGGTGAAGGGTATTGACACTGTCCTTTGTCACAATGACAAAGTGCACAGAAGGGTGTGTTGTCTGCCTGGTGCTCGGGTACGGGATGTCGCAGCTGGGCTGCAGAGGAACCTGGAATGGGAGGGTGAGAATCCGGTCGTTGTAGTACATGTGGGTGCCGGCGACGTAAGCAAAATGCAGACTGAGGATCTGGGGAGGGAGTATGAAAAGCTTGGAATGGAATTAAAAAGTAGAACCGACAAGGTGGTTATCTCTGGGCTACTGCCTGAACCGAGTGCAGACGGGCGTAGGGTTGACAGGATTAAGGAAGTGAATGGGTGGCTCAGGGATTGGTGTGGGAGGAATGGGTTTGAATTTATGGGACATTGGCACCAGTATTGGGGTAGGTGGGACCTGTTCGGGAGGGATGGGGTTGGTCTGAACCGTGCTGGGACCAGAGTGCTGGCGAATCGAGTAAAGAGGACTGTAGACAGGGCTTTAAACTAATTAGGGGGGGGAAGGGTGTGAGGGTAGGTGACCTTACGAGGTCTAAAGTTAAGGAGAGTGTACATGTAAGGGAAGAGGCCGAGGATGTCCCAATAATAGAGGGAGTAGGGGGCGTGAGTATAGTTGGTGGCGTTGCGGCAAATAGGGTCCAGGTGAAGGCTGGGATGAAAGCACTTTATCTGAATGCACGAAGCATTCGGAATAAAGTGGATGAGCTGATGGCGCAGATCGACACAAATGGATACGATCTGGTGGCCATTACAGAGACGTGGCTGCAGGGTGACAGGGACTGGGAGCTGAATGTACAGGGCTATCAAGTGTTTAGGAAGGATAGGCAGGAGGGAAAAGGGGGGGGCGTAGCTCTACTGATTAAGGATAGCATCACGGTGGTAGCAAGGGATGATATTGGAGCCAAGGAGCAGAGGGTGGAATCGTTGTGGGTGGAGATTAGGAACAGCAAAGGGAGGAAGACGCTGGTGGGTGTCATCTATAGGCCCCCGAATAATGATCTGGAGATGGGGCGGGCTGTTAACGCGCAAATAAGTGCGGCGTGCAGGAATGGGACGGCCGTAGTTATGGGGGATTTCAATCTGCATATTGATTGGTCGACCCATGTTGGCCGCGGGGGGCTCGAGGAAGAGTTCTTGGAATGCTGCCGGGATAGTTTCCTCGAACAGTGTGTGTTGGAGCCGACGAGGGAGCGAGCTATCTTGGATCTGGTGCTATGTAATGAAGTGGGTAGAATTAGGGACCTTGTGGTGAAGGATCCTCTTGGGGAGAGTGATCATTGTATGGTGGAGTTTCTGGTGCAGATGGAGGAGGAGAAAGTAGGTTCCCGGACACGCGTCCTTTGTTTGAATAGAGGGAAATACGGTAGGATGAGAGAAGAATTGGCGAATGTGGACTGGGAGAGCGCGTTGGAGGGAGGGTCTGTTGAGGAGCAGTGGAGGATCTTTAAGGAGATCTTTCTTGGTGCTCAACGGAAATTTATTCCAATGGTCAAAAAGGATAGTAGGAGGAGAGGTAATAAGCCGTGGATAACGAAGGAGGTGAATGAAAGTGTTAAACTAAAAGCGGAGGAATTTAGAGTAGCTAAGAGTAGTGGGCGAGAAGAGGATTGGGAGAGGTTTAAATGTCAACAAAGATTGACAAAGAAGTTGATAAGGAAGGGTAGGAGAAACTATGAAGCTGGGCTGGCGCTTAATATAAAAAAGGATAGCAAGAGTTTTTATAAATATATAAAAAGGAAGAGGCTGTCTAGGGTGAATGTTGGTCCTTTAGAGGATGAGAAAGGGGACCTAGTGGTAGGGGATGGGGATATGGCTAAGGTATTGAATAACTTTTTTGTTTCTGTCTTCACGGAGGAGGACGTGAATAATTTGCCGGGTGTTAGCGATGGAAAGGTGGTAGGACTGGAGGGTCTTAATGACATTACTGTTACTAGAAAGGCGGTGCTCGACAGACTGGAGGGGCTGATTGTGGACAAGTCCCCAGGACCGGATGGAATGCATCCGAGGGTTCTGAAAGAAATGGCGGAGGTGATAGTGGATGCCTTGGTGGTTATTTTCCAAACGTCGCTGGATTCCGGGAAGTGCCGGATGATTGGAAAACGGCTAATGTTACGCCGTTGTTTAAGAAGGGTGCCAGGCAAAAGGCAGGGAATTATAGGCCGGTTAGTTTAACGTCTGTTGTAGGTAAAATGTTAGAATCTGTCATTAAGGAGGAAATTGCAAAGCATCTTGAAGGGAATTGCTTGATAGAGCAGACGCAGCACGGTTTCATTAAAGGGGAGTCGTGTCTGACAAATTTACTGGAGTTCTATGAGGATGTGTCTAGGGCGGTGGATAGAGGAGAGCCGGTGGATGTGGTCTTTCTAGATTTTCAGAAGGCGTTTGACAAAGTGCCTCACAAGAGGTTATTGCAGAAGGTCGAGGGACATGGAGTTGGGGGTAGGGTGTTAGCGTGGATAAAGGATTGGTTGTCAAATAGGAGGCAGAGAGTGGGGGTCAACGGGTGCTATTCGGATTGGCGGATGGTGACTAGTGGAGTGCCCCAGGGGTCGGTGCTGGGGCCTCAGCTTTTTACCATTTATATAGATGATCTGGAGGAGGGAACCGAGTGTAGAGTGTCGAAATTTGCTGATGACACCAAGATTGGGGGAACGGCAAATTGTGCGGAGGGTGTTGAGAGTCTGCAGAGGGATCTAGATAGGCTGGGCGAATGGGCCGGGAAATGGCAAATGGAATTTAATGTTGGCAAGTGTGAGGTGGTCCACTTTGGTAGGAAAAATGGTAGGAAGGACTATTACTTACGAGGCGAAAAACTGCAGCAGGCGACGGTGCAGAGGGACCTCGGCGTCCTTGTGCATGAGTCGCAAAAACCCAGCTTGCAGGTGCAGCAGGTGGTCAGGAAGGCTAATGGGATGCTGGCCTTCATAGCGAGGGGGATTGAATATAAAAGTAGGGAGGTCTTGCTGCAGCTGTATAGGGCATTGGTGAGGCCGCAACTGGAATACTGTGTGCATTTTTGGGTGCCGCACCTGCGCAAAGATATTTTGGCCTTGGAGGGAGTGCAGAGGAGGTTTACTAAGCTGATACCAGAGTTGAGGGGGTTGAGCTATGAGGAGAGGCTGAATAAACTGGGCTTGTACTCGTTAGAGTTTAGAAGAATGAGGGGAGATCTCATTGAAACGTATAAGATGATGAATGGGATGGATAGGATAGAGGTGGAAAGACTCTTCCCGCTCAAAAAAGACAGTAGGACTAGGGGGCACAGCCTCAAGATAAAAGGGGGGCGGTTTAGAATGGAGTTGAGGAGGAACTTCTTCACTCAAAGGGTGGTGAATCTCTGGAATTCTCTGCCCGTTGAAGTGGTGGAGGCTGCCTCGCTAAATATTTTTAAGAAGCGGGTTGATGGGTTTTTGATAAGCGAGGGGATTAAGGGTTATGGGGAGAGGGCGGGAATGTGGAACTGAGCCACGACAGATCAGCCATGATCTTATTGAATGGCGGGGCAGGCTCGAAGGGCTAGATGGCCTAGTCCTGCTCCTATTTCTTATGTTCTTATGTTCTTATTCCATTCCTTAAGGACTTCATTATTCAATTTATTATGAGGCACATCAAAATTCGTATCATCTGGATTTGATTCCTCACTCTGAATGGCTGGTATGGGACCTCAGACTTTTGTATTTTTCCTGATGGAAGGAGGTGGAAGAGAGAATATCCGGGGTGCATGGAGTCCTTAATTATGCTGTAGCAGCAGGAAGTGTAGACAGAGTCAATGGATGGGAGGCTGGTTTGCGCGATGGATTGGGCTACATTCATGACCTTTTGTAGTTTCTTGCGGTCTTGGGCAGAGTAGGAGCCACGCCAAGCAGTGACCCAAGCAGAAAGAATGCTTCCTATGGTGCATCTGTAAAAGTCGGTGAGAATTGTAGCTGACATGCAAAATTTCCTTAGTTTTCTAAGAAAATAGAGGTATTGGTGTGCTTTCTTAACTATAGTGTCGGCATGGAGGACCAGGACAGGCTGTTGGTGTTATGGACACTTAAAAACTTGAAGCTCTCAACCTTTTCTACTTCATCCCCATTGATGTAGACAGGAGCATGTTCAAAGTCAATGGCAATCTCTTTTGTTTTGACATTGAGGGAGAGATTATTGTCATGGTACCAGTTCACCAGATTCTCTATCTCATTCCTGTACTCTGTCGTGTCATTGTTTGAGATCCAATCCACTATGGTTGTGTCATTAGCAAACTTGAAAATTGAGTTGGAGAGAAATATAGCCATACAGGCATAGGTATATAAGGAGTATCGTAGGGGACTGAGGATGCAGCCTTGTGGGGCACCGGTGTTGAGGATGATCGTGGAGGAGGTGTTACTGATTGTGGTCTGTGAGCTAGGAAGTCTAGGTTCCAGTCACAGAGGAGGAGCCAAGGCCCAGGCCATGGAGTTTGGAGATGAGTTTTGTAGGAATAATGGTATCGAAGGTTGAACTATCAATAAATAGGAGTCTGACATGAGAGTCGGGTAAGGTAGAACAGATCACAGGGCTCAGGTAGATTAACGTGAGTTTTATTTCCTCTGTGTCATCAGTACATGGATAGGAAAGGTTTAGAGGGATATGGGCCAATGTAGACAAATGGAGTTAGAACATAAGAACATAAGAAATAGGAGCAGGAGTAGGCCATCTAACCCTTCGAGCCTGCCCCGCCATTCAATAAGATCATGGCTGATCTGAAGTGGCTCAGTTCCACTTTCCCGCTTTCTCCCCATAACCCTTAATTCCCTTGTCTGTCAAAAACCTATCTATCTGTGACTTAAATATATTTAGCGAGGTAGCCTCCACCACTTCAACAGGCAGAGAATTCCAGAGATTCACCACCCTTTGAGTGAAGAAGTTCCTCCTCAACTCCAATCTAAACTGCACCCCCCCGTATCTTGAGGCTGTGCCTTCTAGTCCTGCTATCCTTTCTAAGCCGGAAGAATCTCTCTACCTCTACCCTATCCATCCCCTTCATTATCTTATACTTGTCTATAAGATTCCCCCTCATCCTTCTAAACTCCAACAAGTACAGACCCAGTCTATTCAGTCTCTCTTCATAGTCTAACCCCCTCATCTCCGGTATAAGCCTAGTGAACCTCCTCTGCACTCCCTCCAAGGCCAAAATATCCTTCCGCAAGTGCGGCGACCAAAACTGCACACACTACTCCAGCTGCGGCCTCACCAGTACCCTGTACAGTTGTAGCAAGACCTCCCTGCTTTTATATCCTACCCCCTCGCTATAAAGGCCAGCATCCCATTTGCCTTCCTGATCACCTGCTGCACCTGCAGACTGGGTTTTTGCAACTCATGCACAAGGACCCCCAGGTCCCTCTGCACCGTAGCATGCTGCAGCTTTTCGCCCTTTAAATAGTAATCCCTCCTACTATTATTCCTGCCAAAGTGGATAACCTCACACTTGCTAACATTGTACCCCATCTACCAGGTCCTCGCCCACTCGCTCAGCCTATCCAGATCCCTCTGCAGACTTTCCACACCCTCCGCACAATTTGCTTTTCCACTCATCTTTGTGTCATCAGCAAATTTCATTACCCTACACTCAGCCCCCTCCTCCAGATCATCTATATAAATGGTAAATAGCTGAGGCCCCAGCACCGTTCCCTGCAGCACTCCACTAGTCACCAACCGCCAATCAGAATAGCACCCATTGATACCAACTCTCTGCCTCCTATTAGACAACCAATCCTCTATCCACGCTAACACCTTACCCCCAACACCATGCCCCCTAACCTTCTGTAGCAACCTTTTGTGCGGCACCTTATCAAACGCCTTTTGAAAATCGAGAAACACCATATCCACCGGTTCCCCTCTGTCTACCGCACTAGTCACATCCTCATAGAATTCCAATAAATTCGTCAAACACGACTTCCCCTTAACGGATCCATGTTGCGTCTGCTCTATCAAACCATTCTTCTCTAGGTGCCTCGCTATTTCTTCTTTGATGACGGGTTCTAGCATTTTTCCAACTACAGACGTTAAACTAACCGGCCTATAATTCCCTGCCTTTTATCTGCTACCTCTTTTGAACAGCGGCGTAACATTAGCCGTTTTCCAATCTTCCAGCACTTCCTCGGAATCCAGTGAACTTTGGTAAATAATCACTAAGGCGTCTACTATCACCTCTGCCATTTCCTTCAGAACCCTGGGATGCATTCCAGCCAATCCTGGGGACTTGTCCACCTTCAGTCCCGCTAGTTGATCAAGCACTACCTCTCTAGTGACAGTAATCGCATTCAGGCCCTCAACTCCTACCATCCTTCTATCTTTAAGATCCGGCAAACTATTTGCGTCCTCCTCCGTGAAGACCGAGGCAAAAAACTTACTTAAGGCCTCAGCCATTTCCTCATCTCCCACCACGAATCCCCCCTCTCATCCTCTAAGGGTCCAACATTCACTCTAGCCAGCCTCCTCTTCTTTATATATTTGTAAAAACTCTTACTGTCCTTTTTTATATTTAGTGCTAGTTTAGCTTCATAGTCTATTCTTCCTTTCTTTATCATCTTCTTAGTCATTCTTTGTAGATTTTTAAGCCTCTCCCAATCTTCTAATCGCCCACTACTTTTAGCCACTCTAAACGCATCAGCTTTTAATTTAATACTCTCCTTTATTTCCTTCAATAACCACGGCTGATTATCCCTTCTCCTACAGTCCTTCTTTACCATCGGAATATATTTCTGCTGAGTACCGAAAAAGATCTCCTTAAAAATCGTCCACTGTTCCTCAGCTGTCCTACCAACCAACCTGCGCCCCCAATCTACATTCGCCAATTCCTCTCTCATCCTATCGTACTCCCCTCTGTTCAAATAGAGGCCACAGGTTCGGGACCCTACTTTCTCATCCTCCATCTGCATCAAAAACTCAACCATACAATGATCGCTCGTCCCAAAAGGATCCCTCACAACAAGATCCCTAATTCTTCCTGCCTCGTTACAAAACACCAGATCTAAGATAGCTCGCTCCCTCGTAGGTTCCGGCACACACTGTTCAAGGAAACTATCCCGACAGCATTCCAAGAATTCTTCCTCAAGCCCACCGCATCCGACATGGGTCAACCAATCAATATGCAGATTAAAATCCCCCATAATTATCACCATTCCATTCCTGCACGCAGCACTTATTTGCTTGTTTATAGCCCGCCCCACCTCCAAGTTATTATTTGGGGGCCTATAGACCACACCCACCAGCGTCTTCCTCCCCTTGCTGTTCCTTATCTCCACCCACAACAATTTCACGTTCTGCTCTTTGGAGCCTATATCTTCCCTTATTACCGCCCTGATATTATCCTTAATCAGTAGAGCTACCCCACCCCCTTTTTCCTCCCGTCTATCCTTCCTAAACACTTGATACCCCTGGACATTCAGCTCCCAGTCCTTGTCGCCCTGCAATGATGTCTCTGTAATGGCCACCAGATCATATCCATTTATGCTGATCTGCGCCACCAGCTCGTTCACTTTGTTCCGAGTGCTTCATGCATTCAGGTAAAGTGTCTTTATACCAGCCTTTATCTGGACCCTATTTGAAGGAACGCTACCAACCTTTCTCATGCCCCCTACTCCCTTTATTATTGGGACATCCTCAACCTTTTCCCATGCCCTCTCTTTTACTTTAGACATTGTAATTTCTCCCACCCCTGTACCCTCCCCCCCCCTAATTATTTAAAGCCCTAACTACAGTCCTAGTTATACGATTTGCCAGGACTCTGGTCCCAGCACGGTTCAGACGAACACCATCCCATCTGAACAGGTCCCACCTGCCCCAATACTGGTTCCAATGCCCCATAAATTCAAAACCATTCCTCCCACACCAATCCCTGAGCCACCCATTCACCTCTTTAATCGTATCTACCCTATGCCCATCTGCACGTGGTTCAGGCAGTAATCCAGAGATAACCACCTTGTCGGTTCTGCTTTTTAATTCCATTCCCAGCTTTTCATACTCCCCCTGCAGATCCTTAGTCTTTTGCCTATATCGTTGGCACCCACATGCACCACAACGACCGGATTCTCACCCTCCCACTCCAGGTTCCTCTGCAGCCCAGATGAGACATCCTGGACCCGAACATCAGGCAGACAACACACCCTTCTGTATTCTTTATCATTGTGACAAAAGACGGTGTCTATACCCCTAACTACACTATCCCCAATTACCACTACATTCCTCTTCACTTCTTCCTCTTTGTCCTGTGTTTGCACCACTGTACCATGGGCAGTTTGCTCATCAACCTTACAGCCCTCGTTCTTGTCCACACTGGAAGCAAGAACCTCAAACCTGTTGTGCAGATTGAGAGGCTGAGGCATTTGGGTCCCCCCTGCTTCCTCCCCACTCCCCCCTCCTTCCTCTCACCCCTCCTCCCCACTCCCCCCTCCTTCCTCTCACCCTTCCTCCCCACTCCCCCCTCCTTCCTCTCACCCTTCCTCCCCACTCCCCCCTCCTTCCTCTCACCCTTCCTCCCCACTCCCCCCTCCTTCCTCTCACCCTTCCTCCCCACTCCCCCCTCCTTCCTCTCACCCTTCCTCCCCACTCCCCCCTCCTTCCTCTCACCCTTCCTCCCCACTACCCCCTCCTTCCTCTCACCCTTCCTCCCCACTCCCCCCTCCTTCCTCTCACCCTTCCTCCCCACTCCCCGCTCCTTCCTCTCACCCTTCCTCCCCACTCCCCCCTCCTTCCTCTCACCCTTCCTCCCCACTCCCCCCTCCTTCCTCTCACCCTTCCTCCCCACTCCCCCCTCCTTCCTCTCACCCCTCCTCCCCACTCCCCCTCCTTCCTCTCACCCTTCCTCCCCACTCCCCCCTCCTTCCTCTCACCCCTCCTCCCCACTCCCCCCTCCTTCCTCTCACCCTTCCTCCCCACTCCCCCCTCCTTCCTCTCACCCTTCCTCCCCACTCCCCCCTCCTTCCTCACCCTTCCTCCCCACTCCCCCCTCCTTCCCACTCCCCCCTCCTTCCTCTCACCCCTCCTCCCCACTCCCCCTCCTTCCTCTCACCCTTCCTCCCCACTCCCCCCTCCTTCCCACTCCCCCCTCCTTCCTCTCACCCTTCCTCCCCACTCCCCCCTCCTTCCTCTCACCCTTCCTCCCCACTCCCCCCTCCTTCCTCTCACCCTTCCTCCCCACTCCCCCCTGCTCCCCACTCCCCCCTCCTTCCTCTCACCCTTCCTCCCCACTCCCCCCTCCTTCCTCTCACCCTTCCTCCCCACTCTCCCCGTGGGACTCCTCTCCTCTCCGTGCGACTTTACCCACACTCTTAACTAACCCAGTTAAAAACTCAGCTATTCGTTTGTCTGAATTTTCAAAATGCTTTCTGGCCCAATGACTGGTCAGTTGCCTCTGTGCACATTCACCCACTTGAATCCTGGCTGCCACATGGAGTAGTTGCTCTCTTAATTATCAGCTCAGGCTGAATGTTTGACAATACAAAGCCAAAGGATTTGATTTTGGAGCAACATAGGGTCACTTCTTATTGAAGACCATGCGATGCCAAATGTTGCCTGTGAAATATTCTGAACAGACACTTCGATCAGTTTATTTACTGAAAAATACATTTACCCATTCACACCACCCAATGAGTCATTCTAGCACATATTCCCTTCCAAGATATGATTAATAGCAGGGAGTTTGGTTGAGGCCAGGGAATACATAAGCCTAATGGCGGGATTTTATGGCCTCGCTTGCCGGATCCTCGCCCACACCAATTCCATGGGGGTAGAGTTCTGTTTCTATTCTACTGGCTGAATACCTCCAGTTGGGTTTAAGTTAAGAACGACTCTTCCATTGTTAAGATCGAGCATCTCTATTCAATATGCAAGACAGGTCTAGACTGGTCCCTGTTGGGTAAAAAAAGTTTTCAAAAGCCAGAGTGATAGGTGCTCGGAACTCTCTGCCTGAGAAGGTGACACAGACAGAACCTCTCATCTCTTTTAAAAAGTACTTGGGATGTTTTCATGAAGTTGTGTCACAGAAGATCTATGGACTTGGTGTATGATGTTCGAATTAGGCTTGATCATCCTTCAGCTGGCATGAATATGCTGCTCTGAGTGGCTTCCCATGTTGTAATTATTTTATAATTCAAAGCTCAACACCTGCATGGACTTGGTCTGCCTATGCTGACTAGGTAGGTAGCAACTGTTTATTAGACTCCAGGATGGTTTTGATGGTCCCCAGTGAGGAAAGATTGAAGAGGCTGAGCCACTATTCTCTAGATTCTAGAAGAATGAAAGTGACCTCATTGAAACAATTCCCATAGGACACAACAGTGTAGATGCAGGAAGGATGTTTTCCCCGGAAGGGAACAAGGAGGTCAGAGTCTCAGAGTAAGGGGCATACAATTTTGGACTGAGATGAAGAATTTTTTCCCTCAGACCAGTGAATCTTTGGTCATTGAGTATATTCAAGAGTGAGATTGATTCTTGATACTAGTTTCAAAATTTCAAAGTTTATTTAGTGTCACGAGCCGGCTTACATTAACAATGCAATGAAGTTACTGTGAAAATCCCTAAGTTGCCACATATAGCCAGGGTCCCAGCACCAATTCCTGTGGCAACCCACTATTTGCTGCCTGCCAATTTGAAAAGCACCCATTAGTTCCTACTCTATTTCCTCTCTGACAACCAGTTTTCTATCCATCTCCATACACTTCACCCCAAACCCATGTGCTTTAATCTTGCACAATAATCTCTTGTGCAGGACTTTGTCAAACGCTTTGTGAAAGTTTACTTACACCTCATTGACTGGTCCCCCCTTGTCAACTCTAACAGTTACATCTTCAAAGAATTCCAGCAGATTTGTCAAGCATGATTTCCCCTTCATAAATCCATGCTGACTCTATCTGATCCTGCCACAGCTTTCTAAATGCTCTGCTATAACGTCCTTGATAGTGGATTTAAGAAGTTTCCCCACAATGTTAAGATTACTGGTCTCTAATTCCCTGTTTTCTTTCTACCTCTCTTTTTGAATATTGGAGTGATATTAGCTACCTTCCAATCTGCAGGGACTGTTCCAGAGTCTATAGAATCCTGAAGATGACCACCAATACATCCACTATTTCTAGAACCACTTCTTTAAGTACTCTGGGATATAGATTATCAGGCCCTGGGGATTTATCCGCCTTCAATCCCATCAATTTTCCCAGCACCATTTCTCTATTAATATTGATCTCCCTCAGTTCTTCCCTCTGACTAAATCTTGCAAAATCCAACATTTCTGGCATTTGATTTGTGTTCTCTTTTGTGAAGACAGAACCAAAGTATATATTCAGTTGTTTGGCCATTTCTTTGTTCCCTATTATCCATTCCCCTGTTTCTGTCTGTAGGGGGCCTACATTTATCTTCACCAACCTCTTTCTCTTCAGGTATCTATAGAAACTCTTAGTGTCAGTCTTTATGTTCCCTACAAGCTTACTTACTTTCGTACTGTATTTTTCTGTTCTTATTCATCCCTTGGTCCTTCCTTGCTGAATTCTTAACTGCTCCCAATCATCAGATCTATTATTTTTCTTGGCCAATCTGTATGCTTCTTCCTTAGATCAGAAACTCTCTCTAATTTCCTTTGTAAGCCATGGATTGGCCCTCTTACCCAATTTGCTTTTGTGCCAGACAAGAATAAACAGTTGCTGCAGTTCCCCCATGCATTCCTTGAATCTTTGCCATTGCCTATCCACTGTTAGTCCTTTTAGTAACTCTCCCTAATCTATAAAGGCCAAATCACACCTCATTTCCTCATAGTTTCCTTTATTAAGATTCAGCACCCTAGTCTCCAAATCTTCACTCTCCAATTTGCTCATGGACTTTCACATCCTTCTTAGAGATTGGTGACCAGACTGTTAATAACTGTGTCTAAAAGTGACTATTGTCTCTAACTGTGACAAGTTCTCTCTTAATGTTAATAACTGGACATAACAATGACATTTGTCTCTAACTGTGACTACAACACAGTGATTATCTGTGGTCACCTGGACTAATATAATCAACAACCTAACTGTGACTAATGGTAATTAACTGACTAATTGTGATTAACTATATGTTAATATTGCTAACTGTAAATATCTCATTCAAAATCAGCTATAAATGAGATGTTCATTAATTTCTGAATTTCTGTAATAGCATTTAATAACTGACTAACTATGAGTTTGCAATTTAAGTGTTCCATCCCAGGCAACATCCTGGTGAATCTCGTCTGCACCTCCTCCAGTGCAATCACACCCTTCCTATAATATGGTGACCAGAACTGCGCACAATACTCCAGCTGACCAAATGTGGCCTCACCAAAATTCTATACAACTCCAACATGACTTTCCTGCTTTTGTAATCTATGCCTCAATTGATAAAGTCAAATGTCCCCTATACCTTTTTCACCACCCTGCCAACCACTGAGGTTAGACTCACTGGTCTATAATTTCCAGGGCTATCTCTACTCCCTTTCTTGAATAAAGGAACAACATCCTCAATCCTCCAATCCTCCGGGAGGCAAAAGAGGTGGGGGAGTGGCACTGTTGATCAGAGACAGTGTCACGGCCACAGAAAAAATAGACGCCATGGAGGGATTGTCTACGGAGTCTCTGTGGATGGAGGTTAGGAACAGGAAGGGGTCAATAACTTTACTGGGTGTTTTCTATAGGCCGCCCAATAGTAACAGGGATGTTAAGGAGCAGATTTGGAAGCAGATCTTGGAGAGATGTAATAATAACAGAGTTGTCGTGATGGGAGATTTTAATTTCCCAAATATTGATTGGAATCTCCCTAGGGTAAGAGGTTTAAATGGGGAGGAGTTTGTTAGGTGTGTTCAGGAGGGTTTCCTGACACAGTATGTGGATAAGCCTATAAGAGGAGAGGCTGTACTTGATTTGGTATTGGGTAATGAACCTGGACAGGTGTTAGATCTCTCGGTGGGAGAGCATTTTGGGGATAGTGATCATAACTCTATCTCCTTTAGAGATAGAGAGAGAGATAGGATCAGACAAGCTAGGAAAGTGTTTATCTGGAGTAAGGGGAATGATGAGGCTATCAGGCAGGAAATTGGAGGCTTAAATTGGAAAGAGGTTTTCTCAGGGAAATGTATGGAAGAAATGTGGCAAATTTTCAGGGAATGTTTGTCTGGAGCTCTACATAGCAATGTTCCAATGAGACTGGGAAGTTATGGTAGGTTACAGGAACTGTGGTGTACAAAGGCTGTAATAAATCTAGTCAAGAAGAAAAGAAAAGCTGACAAAACGTTCAGAGAGCTAGGTAATGTTAGAGATCTAGAAGAATATACGGCTAATAGGAAGGATCTTAAGAAGGAAATTAGGAGAGCCAGAAGGGGTCATGAGAAGGCCTTGGCAGGCAGGATTAAGGAAAACCCCAAGGCATTCTACAAGTATGTGAAGAGCAAAAGGATGAGATGTGAAAGAATAGGACCTATCAAATGTGACGGTGGGAAAGTTTGTATGGAACCGGAAGAAATAGCAGAGGTACTTAATGAATACTTTACTTCAGTATTCACTATGGAAAAGGATCTTGGTGGTTGTAGTGCAGACTTGCAGCGGACTGAAAAGCTTGAGCATGTAGATATTAAGAAAGAGGATGTGTTGGAGCTTTTGAAAAGCGTCAAGTTAGATAAGTCACTGGGACTGAATGGGATGTATCCCAGGCTACTGTGGGAGACGAGGGAGGAGGTTGCTGAGCCTCTGGTGATGATCTTTGCATCAATGGAGATGGAAGAGGTTCCGGAGGATTGTGGATGTTGTTCCTTTATTCAAGAAAGGGAGTAGAGAAAGCCCTGGAAATTATAGACCAGTAAGTCTAACCTCAGTGGTTGGTAAGTTGATGGAGAAGATCCTGAGAGGCAGGATTTATGAACATTTGGTGTGGTATAATATGATTAAGAATAGTCAGCATGGCTTTGTCAAAGGCAGATCGTACCTTACGAGCCTGATTGAGTTTTTTGAAGATGTGACTAAACACATTGATGAAGGAAGAGCAGTAGATGTAGTATATATGGAGGGTTTCCCATGAAAGGCTTATTGAGAAAGTGAAGGGGCATGGGATCCAAGGGGACATTGCTTTGTGGATCCAGAACTGGCTTGCCCACCAAAGGCAAAGACTGGTTATAGATAGGTCATATTCTGCATGGAGGTTGGTCACCAGTGGAGTGCCCCAGGGATCTGTTCTGGGATCCTTACTCTTTGTGATTTTTATAAGTGACCTGGATGAGGAAATGGAGGGGTGGGTTGGTAGGTTTGCTGATGACACAAAGGTTGGAGGCGTTGTGCATAGTGTGGAGGGATGTCAGAATTTGCAGTGAGACATTGATAGGATGCAATACTGGGCAGAGAAGTGGCAGATGGACTTCAACCCAGATAAGTGTGAAGTGGCTCATTTTGGCAGGTCAAATAGAATGGCAGAATATAATACTAATGGTAGGACTCTTGGAAGATCAGAAGAATCTTGAGTTCATTGGACGCTCAAAGCAGCTGCACAGTTTGAAGCTGCGGTTAAGAAGGCGTATGGTATACTGGCCTTCATCTATCGAGGGATTGAGTTTAAGAGTCGAGAGATAATGTTGCAGCTTTATAGGACCCTGGTCAGACCCCACTTGGAGTACTGTGCTCAGTTCTGGTCGTCTCATTACAGGAAGGATGTGGAAGCCATAGAAAGGGTGCAGAGGAGATTTACAAGAATGTTGCCTGGATTGGGGACCATGCCTTTTGAGGATCGGTTGAGGGAGCTCGGCCTTTTCTGCTTGGAGAGACGAAGGATGAGGGGTGACCTGGTAAAGGTGTATAAGATGCTGAGAGGTATTGATCGAGTGGATAGTCAGAAGCTTTTTCCCAGGGCTGCAATGGTTGCCACAAGAGGACACAGGTTTAAGGTGCTGGGGAGTAGGTACAGAGGAGATGTCAGGGGTAAGTTTTTCACTCAGAGAGTGGTGGGTGTGTGGACCATGAGTGCTAGCAACGGTGGTGGAGGCAGATTCGATAGGGTCTTTTAAGGGACGTTTGGATAAGTACATGGAACCTAGTAAGACAGAGGGTTATAGGTAAGCCTAGTAATCTCTAAGGTAGAGACATGTTCAGTGCAACTTTTTGGGCCAAAGGGCCTGTATTGTGCTGTAGTTTTTCTATGGTTCTACTAACATACCCTTCTGCTTTGAGACCTGTGAATAAACACACCAACATCCCTTTATTCTAAAGAACTTCCTCATGTCATGCCATTCATTGACCACTTCCTTGTCAAATTACTCCTTTCAAAGTGTATCACCTCACACTTTTCAGGGTTAAATTCCATCTGCCATTTGACCATTCTGTCTACAGCTTCTTGTAGCCCAAGACACTCTGCCTCACTGTTAACCACCTGGCCAATCTTTGTGTCATCTGCAAACTAATTCTACCCCCCACATAATCATCCAGGTAATTTATGTAAATGACGATAATAGGGGGCCCAACACAGATCCTTGTGGTATGCCACTGGACACTGGCTTCCAGTCACTAAAGCAGCCATCTGAATCGCTCTCTGTCTCCTACAACTGAGCCAATTTTGAATCCACTTTATCAAATTACCCTGTATCCCATGTACATTTAAGCTTCTTTACAAGTCTCCCATCTGGGACCTTGTCAAAGGCTTTGCTGGAATCCATATAAACTACATCAACTACACTACCCTCACCTACACACCTGGTTACCTCATCAAAAATTCAACCAAATTTATTAGGCATGATCTCCCTCGAACAAAGCCATGCTGACTATCCCTGATCAAACCTTGCCTCTCCAAAGTGGAGATCAATACTCTTTTTCAGAAGTATCTCCAATAGTTCCCTGGTTTATCTCTACAACTCTTCTCAAATAGTGGAACCACATTAGCTGTTCTCCAGTCATCTAGCATCTCCCCCGTGGCCAGAAAGGAATTGAAAATTTGGGTCAGAGCCCATGCAGTCTTGTCCATTGCCTCCCACAGCACCCTAGGACACAATTTATCTGGACCTGGAGATTTATCCATTTTTAACACTGCATACATCTCCAATACTTTGTCCTTCTCCATGTCAATTTGTTCAAGGACTTCACAGTCTATCTCCCTGAATTCCATACCTCCATTGTCTTGGATGAAGATGGATGTGAAGTATTCATTCAACACCTCACTAATACCCTCCGGCTTCACCCACAGATTGTCCCCTTTGTCCCGAATGGGCCGTAGTCTTTCCCTGCTTACCTCTTTCCATTGATATACTTATTGAATATTTTATTAGCCAGAGCTTTCTGATATCCCGTCGTTTTCCTAATTGTTTTCTTCAGCTCCACCCTGCACTTTCTACATCTCATTAATGCCTCTACTGATTCCTCCCCGTGTACTTTTTGAAATCCTGTCTTTTTCTTCTGACTGTATCCTGAATATCCCTGGTCATCCATGGTTCTGTGAGCTTGTTATTCCTATCTATCACCTTAGAGGGAATGTGCTGGGCTTTCACCACCGCCCCCCCCCCCCCCCCACCCTCACTATCCCATTTCCTTTTTGAATGCCCCCCCACCCCCCACCATTCTTTTGTAGATTTTCCCATTAGTAGCTGTTCCAGATCTACCTCAGCCAGATCTTGCCTTATTTTACTAAAATCCGCTCTGCCCCAATTCAAAACGTTTTTGCAACTTGTCTATTTCCTTGTCCATAACAAGCTTAAATTGTACCCTGTTTTGATCGCTATCATGAATTTGCTCCCTCACTTTTGCCCCCACAATTGCTTTAAACATCTGTCTGGCTTCAGTTCCCAGAATCAAGTCCAGCAGAGCTTCTTCCCTTGTTGGACCTTTAAATATGGATTTAAAAATTCTCCTCTACACATTTCAAGAAATCTACTCTATCCAAGCCCTTAGTACTATGTATATCCCAGTTAATGTTGGGAAAGTTGAAATCACCTAATATTATTATACTGTTATTATATTAAATATATTGTATTATATTAAATATTATATATATATAAATATATATATAATAAATATATAAGTAAGTATATATAAATATTATTATATATATAATAAAAATATAATAACAGTATAATACATCTCTTAGACTGCCTGATGTTCGCTCATTCCCTTCCTTCCTCAAGCCCCTTCAGCTGCGGTGTGACCGCCTCTCTAAATGTGCTATCCACAATGCTGTCAGACTCATGCATTCTCCACAGTGTCCCCAGCCACCATTCCACCTCCAAAACATGAGCTTCCAGGAGCTGTAGCTGGACACACTTTCTGCTCACATGCTAGCCCCAGGCATTGAAAATGTGCCTAACCTCCCACATAGAGCAAGAAGAGCAAACCACAGCTTCATGCTCTTTTGTCATGACTGAACCCTTTTAAGTTTAAAAACTTTATATTTAATATAATATATATTTAATATAATATAAATATATATAAATATTATTATATTTATATATAAATATTATACATTATATTATGTTAAATATATTATACTATATTAAATATAGTAACAGTATAATACTATTATACTGTTATTATACAAAGAACAAAGAACAAAACCAGCCCGGGAAACAGGCCCTTTGGCCCAACGAGCCCCTGCTGCCATTCCAACACCACCAGTCCCCCTCTCCACCCATGACCCTTGTCTAATGTTTTATGGCCATCCAGATTGAGGGAAACTAATTTAGGGACAATTTATTCCTGCCAATCAGCCTAACAGCACATCTTTGGGGTGTGGGAGGAAACTGGAGCACCCGGAGAAAACCCACGCAAGCACGGGGAGAATGCTCAAACTCCCACAGACACCGGCCCAAATCCATGTGTCTGTACAGCAATCAGCGATAGTCACTGAGCTGTCGTCTTGCCCAGTATCTTGTCCAGTTTAGGCACACACTAACAACATGAAGCACTAGGCCAATCTCGAACAACCAAGAGCAGCCCCAGTACGACCCATCATGTGTATGCACCTCATTGGACACAAGACGGACCGACTTAAAACCTGTGAATGAAATATTTTTACACGTCCGCAAATTGAGCATATATTTGTTCCTCAACATCCCTCTGACGATTTGGGAATATATAATAAACACCTAACATTGTGGCTGCCCCTTTTTTATTCCTAAACTCCACCACAAAGCTTCATTTGATGTCCCCTCCAAGATATCATCTCTCCTTATTGCAGTAACTGACTCCTTAACTAACATGCAATACCTCCTCCTCTTTATTCCCTTCTCTGCCTCACCTGAAGATTCTATATCCTGGAATGTTGAGTTGCCAGTCCTGCCTTCCCTCAACCACATCTCTGTGATGGCTACTATGTCACAACTCCTTGTGTCAATCATCACTTTTAACTCATCCATTTTACCTGTAACACCCCTCACATTTCCCCAGTAATAGTCCCAGTGATCCAGGAACCTATAACCCTCCCTCCTACACCAACTCTTATGCCATGTATTCATCTGCACTATTCTCCTATTTCTGTGCTCATTAGCATGTGACACTAGGAGTAATCCCAAGATTACAACGAAGGGGTCCTGCTTTTTAGCCGACTGCCTACTCCCTGAATTCCTGATGTAAGACTTCATCCCTCTTTCTACCTATCTCATTGGTACCAACAAATACCATGACCCTCCCCCTTAAGATGCCATGCAGCCAGTGACATCCCAGATCCTAGCACCAGCAAGGCAACATACCAACTTAGAGTCATGTTGCTGACCACAGTAGCATCTAACTGTACCCCTAACTATTACTATTGCCCTGTCTCTCTTTGTGCGCCCCCCCCCGCCCCCCCCCCCCCCCCCCCCCAACACCCACCTGTACAGACAGGCTGCTTGTGGTTCCAGAAGCATGGTTCTGTCTGCATTCCCTGAAGGAACCAGTGCCATCACCAGCCTCCAAAATGGAATATTGGAACAAGACCCCTGGGCACACCTGAGCTACCTGCCCACATCTCTTAGACTGCCTGGTGGTCGCCAATTCCCTTCCTTCCTCAAGTCCCTTCAGCTGCGGTGTGACTGCCTCTCTAAATGTGCTATCCACAATGCTCTCAGACTTATGCATGCTCCACAGTGTCACCAGCCACTATTCCACCTCCAAAACTGGAGGTCCCTGGAGTGCCCCAGGGGTCGGTGCTGGGGCCTCAGCTATTTACCATTTATATAGATGATCTGGAGGAGGGAACCAAGTGTAGGGTGTCGAAATTTGCGGATGACACCAAGATCGGGGGAACGGCAAATTGTGCGGAGGGTGTGGAGAGTCTGCAGAAGGATCTAGATAGGCTGGGCGAATGGGCCAGGAAATGGCAAATGGAATTTAATGTTGGCAAGTGTGAGGTGGTCCACTTTGGTAGGAAGAATGGTAGGAAGGACTATTACTTACGAGGCGAAAAACTGCAGCAGGCGACGGTGCAGAGGGACCTCGGGGTCCTTGTGCATGAGTCGCAAAAACCCAGCTTGCAGGTGCAGCAGGTGGTCAGGAAGGCGAATGGGATGCTGGCCTTCATAGCGAGGGGGATTGAATATAAAAGTAGGGAGGTCTTGCTGCAGCTGTATAGGGCATTGGTGAGGCCGCAGCTGGAGTACTGTGTGCAGTTTTGGGCGCCGCACCTGCGCAAAGATATTTTGGCCTTGGAGGGAGTGCAGAGGAGGTTTACTAGGCTGATACCGGAGTTGAGGGGGTTGAGCTATGAGGAGAGGCTGAATAAACTAGGCTTGTACTCGTTGGAGTTTAGAAGAATGAGGGGAGATCTCATTGAGACGTATAAGATGATGAATGGGATGGATAGGATAGAGGTGGAGAGACTCTTCCCGCTCAAAAAAGACAGTAGGACTAGGGGGCACAGACTCAAGATAAAGGGGGGGCGTTTTAGAACGGAGTTGAGGAGGAACTTCTTCACTCAAAGGGTGGTGAATCTCTGGAATTCTCTACCCGTTGAAGTGGTGGAGGCTGCCTCGCTAAATATTTTCAAGAAGCGGGTTGATGGGTTTTTGATAAGAGAGGGGATTAAGGGTTATGGGGAGAGGGCGGGAAAGTGGAACTGAGCCACGACAGATCAGCCATGATCTTATTGAATGGCGGGGCAGGCTCGAAGGGCCAGATGGCCTACTCCTGCTCCTATTTCTTATGTACTTATGTACTTATGTACTTAAAACACGAGCTTCCAGGAGCTGTAGCTGGACACACTTTCTGCTCACACGCTGGCCACAGGCATTGAAAATGTGCCTGACCTCCCACATAGAGCAAGAAGAGCAAACCACAGCTTCATGCTCTCTTGTCATGACTAAACCCTTTTAAGTTTAAAAACTTTGGGACTTTTTAAAAAAGTAGTAAATCAAATAATTCCCTACTCTTGTCTGAACAATGAGTTACAATTATGGTTTGGAAATACCCATGATGTGGGTATGCCGGCGTTGGACTGGCGTAAACACAGTAAAAAGTCTGACAACACCAGGTTTTAGTCCAACCTATTTATTTGATAATAGACTCACAAGCTTTCGGGGTTAGTCCCTTCGTCAGGTGAATGGAGAGTTCTGGCCTCAGACAGAGCATATAAAGCACAGACAGTTTAGAGATTACTGATTAGAATGCGAATCCTTACACCTAACCTGCTGTTCAAGACCTGAAGTGGCTGATAATGTGAGTGGAAGGAGCACTGATCACAGTTTAAAGAGATGTGTATTGTCTCCAGACAGTACAGTAAGTGAGGTTTTGCAAACCCAGGCAAGTCACGGGGGTCACAGATAGTGCGACATGAACCCAAGATCCCTGTTGAGACCGTCCTCATGTGTGCGGAACTTGGCTATCAGTCTCTGCTCAGCGACTCTGCGCTGTCGCGTGTCGTGAAGGCTGCCTTGGAGAATGCTTACCCGAAGGTCAGAGGCTGAATGCCCGTGACCACTGAAGTGTTCGCCAACAGGAAGGGAACAGTCACCAGGCAAGACACAGCAATACTTCCCTAAATCCCACATTTAACTCCCAGTATCTCACTTTACAGTGATAGGGTGGTACAGTGGTTACCACTGCTGCCTCACAGCACCAGGGACCCAGATTCAATTCCAACCTCAGGTCAGTGTCTGTATAGATGTTGCACATTCTCCCCATGTCTGCATGGGTTTCCTTTGGGTGTTCCGTTTTCCTTCCACAGTATAAAGATGTGCAGGTTAGGTTGATTAGTCATAGAGATTTACAACATGGAAACAGGCTCTTCGGCCCAATACTCACCACCTTCAGTGTGACAAAATTGCCCTTCTGGACCCTTTTTTATCTCTCCCCTCTCACCTTAAACCTATGCCCTCTAGTTTTTGACTCCCCTCCCTTTGGGCAAAGATGTTAACTATCTAGCTGATCTATGCCCCTCATTATTTTATTGATCACCCCTAAGCCTCCTGCACTCCAGGAAAAAAAGTCTCAGTCTATCCAGCCTCTCCTCATAACTCAATCCATCAAGTCCTGGTAGCATCTTGTAAATCTTTTCTGCATGCTTTCTAGTTTAATAATATCCTTTCTATAATAGAGTGAGCAGACCTGTACACAATATTCCAAGTGTGGCCTAACCGATGTCTTCTACAACTTTAACAAGACACCCCAACTCCTGTGTTCAATGTTGTCACCAATGAAACCAAGCATGCTGAATGCTTCTTCACCACTTTCTGTCCACCTGTGACTCCACTTTTAAGGAGCTATGAGCCTGCACCTCTAGATCTCTACTGGGATTAACTGACTAACTGCGAATGACTGAGATTAACTGTGATTAATTATGACTAACAGACTGTGATTAATTGCGACTATCTGACTAACTATGACTAACTCCTATTAACTGTGACTACCTGATTAAAACTGACTAACTATGACTAATTAATTAACTGTGACTAGCTGACTAACTGTGACTAATTGTGATTAGCTGACTGACTGAGATTAACTGACTAAATGATGAACTGTGATAAATCAGTTAGTCACAATTAACTGACTGATTAACTGTAATTAACTGTCTAATTGCGACTAAACTGAGATTAACTGAGACTGTGATTAACTGCATAACTAATTAATTGTGACTGCGTAACTGCAACTAACTGTGATTAATTGTGACTAACTAAGTGTGACTAACTTTGATTAATTGGGATTATGACTAACTGCGATCAACTGAGATTAACTGCAACTAACTGACTAACTGTGAATGACTGATTACCTGTGACCGACTGATTACCTGTGACTGATTAATTATGGGTGGCACAGTAGCACAGTGGTCAGCACTGCTGCCTCACAGCATCACGGATCCAGGTTCAATTCCAGCCTCGGGTCACTGTCTGTATTGAGTTTACACATTCTCCACATGTCTGCGTGGGTTTCCTCAGCATGCTCTGGTTTCCTCCCACAGTTCAAAGGTTAGTTGAGATTGGCTATGCTAAATTGACCCTAGTGTTAGAGGAATTAGCAGTAAATGAAGTTTTGGGGAATAGGGCCTGGCTGGGATTATGGACAGTACAAACTCGATGGGCCAAGTGGCTTTCTTCTATACAATGGGATTCTGTGATTCTATGACTAACTCTGATTAATTGCGACAAACTGACTATATGATTAAAACTGATGAACAACAACTAACTGAAATTAGCTGCAACTAACTGACTAATAATGATTTACTGGAGTTCTATGAGGATGTGTCTAGGGCGGTGGATAGAGGAGAGCCTGTGGATGTGGTCTTTCTGGATTTTCAGAAGGCGTTTGACAAAGTACTTCACAAGAGGTTATTGCAGAAGGTCGAGGGACATGGAGTTGGGGGTAGGGTGTTAGCGTGGATAGAGGATTGGTTGTCAAATAGGAGGCAGAGAGTGGGGGTCAACGGGTGCTATTCGGATTGGCGGATGGTGACTAGTGGAGTGCCCCAAGGGTCGGTGCTGGGGCCTCAGCTTTTTACCATTTATATAGATGATCTGGAGGAGGGAACCGAGTGTAGGGTGTCGAAATTTGCTGATGACACCAAGATTGGGGGAAAGGCAAATTGTGCGGAGGGTGTGGAGAGTCTGCAGAAGGATCTAGATAGGCTGGGCAAATGGGCCAGGAAATGGCAAATGGAATTTAATGTTGGCAAGTGTGAGGTGGTCCACTTTGGTAGGAAGAATGGTAGGAAGGACTATTACTTACGGGGCGAAAAACTGCAGCAGGTGACGGTGCAGAGGGACCTCGGGGTCCTTGTGCATGAGTCGCAAAAACCCAGCTTGCAGGTGCAGCAGGTGGTCAGGAAGGCGAATGGGATGCTGGCCTTCATAGCGAGGGGGATTGAATATAAAAGTAGGGAGGTCTTGCTGCGGCTGTATAAGGCACTGGTGAGGCCGCAGCTGGAGTACTGTGTGCAGTTTTGGGCGCCGCACCTGCGCAAAGATATTTTGGCCTTGGAGGGAGTGCAGAGGAGGTTTACTAGGCTGATACCGGAGTTGAGGGGGTTGAGCTATGAGGAGAGGCTGAATAAACTGGGCTTGTACTTGTTAGAGTTTAGAAGAATGAGGGGAGATCTCATTGAGACGTATAAGATGATGAATGGGATGGATAGGATAGAGGTGGAGAGACTCTTCCCGCTCAAAAAAGACAGTAGGACTAGGGGGCACAGCCTCAAGATAAAAGGGGGGCGGTTTAGAACGGAGTTGAGGAGGAACTTCTTCACTCAAAGGGTGGTGAATCTCTGGAATTCTCTGCCCGTTGAAGTGGTGGAGGCTGCCTCGCTAAATATTTTTAAGACGCGGGTTGATGGGTTTTTGATAGGAGAGGGGATTAAGGGTTATGGGGAGAGGGCGGGAAAGTGGAACTGAGCAGCGACAGATCAGCCATGATCTTATTGAATGGTGGGGCAGGCTCGAAGGGCCAGATGGCCTACTCCTGCTCCTATTTCTTATGTTCTTATGTTCTTAACTACAATTAACTGACTAACTGAGATTAACTGCAGCAAATGAACTAATTGTGATTGACTAACTGATTAACAGTGACTAACCAATTAAAACTGACTCACTGCAACTGACTAACTGAGATTAACTGCAACTGACTAACTATGATTAACTGCAATTTTCTAATTGACTGATTAATTGTGACTAACTAATTGTGAAGCCACCTTGAGAATTCTTCTGTTAGAAACTTTCATTGTAAAGACCTTGCATGTTCTGAGGTTTCATTGTTCCCTAAGAATGTGGCTCTCTCTGAATATCCCCACATCATCAGGTCTTGCAGCAACCTGCTCTTGGCTAAAATGCACAATTACTCAAAAATACAGATGATTTGGTTTTAGGGAGGGGACCTACACAATCAATTATAATCCATGTAAAAGGTTCTTCAAATGTGGGAATTGGCATCAATGGCAGTGGTTTTATCACTGCCTGTAGCTTTCCTACCATCTGATATGTATCACAGGTACAGTACGATTCAACCACATCTTTATGTTATCCAGGTCAATAAAAATGTTTCTGTTACTTAGCCTGAGTCTTCCTTACTACTAGATTTGTGTGTTACCCGCAATACTTCCTATTTGTATTTACCATCAACACAATCACCCATTTCAACCTGCCACAGTCTCCATTTCTGCCTTCAGATTTTATCCTTAAAGGTAATGGCTATCTGGAATACACTGTGATTCCTTTTCCATATAGGCTTTATGATATAAATCCTTTATCATCTCATCTTTCTATTGTAACTCCATTGATCTTTTAGAACTAAACACCTCTGCCTGATCCTTTACCAGCTTAGGTTTTTTCTTTACCACCTCATCAAACAGAGTGTCAGCTAACTGGGCCTCAATTCCTTCACCTTTCTCTTTTATCCTCCCTTCCTGTTTTAACTGATGGCTGTGGGATCTTGTCCCCACCCAGACTGGAAAATTTCCAGGGTATTTTTCTTTTAACTCCTCAGTTCCCTGGTTTTCTTTGGGCTTTTCCACCACAATGGGCATCACTCCCACCTGTGATCCAGCTATTTGCCTCCAAGAATGAACTGTATTCCTAGAAATAACCAAGTTTTTCATCACGCCCACTATCACTTCCCAAGTCTTGGCCTTATGTTATATAGAGGAACATGACTCCATTTATTCCACAGATTACCATTCTCTTGGGCAATATTTCAGAATGAGTACAAATATTTTTATCTCTTACTGTTAGAGACAGACTCCCGTATCTCTCAATATTTTAACTTCTTTACCTACTACCCCTGCTTTACCTGAGTAAACTTTACCCACACAGGTGAAGTCTTTGAAAAGATCGGGCACTATCTTACTATCCAGCCCCTGCCTAGACTGTGCATTCTCCTTCAGCTCCTCGAATTCTCTCGAGATTTCCTTCACTGTTTTAACTATTGTTACTGGTTGAGCCTCTTTTACCAATCCTTGTTCCCAGTGCCTTTCTTAAGCCCCCAGTACTGCGTCTTTGTGGTCCCACCTTATCACAGCGAAAACTCCTGAGGTCTTTCACTTCTTCCACACTCTTGGGTGTCTTTTTTCACATGTGGTAAACTGTTCCCAGTGTGGTCTACTTTGTTTCTCATTGAGGGTTCTCCCTCTTTCCCAATTTCTATCCCTCATGGAATGAAATTTCTGTCAGAAGCTAGATTTCAATTTATACACTAATATTTATTCATGAATCATTTCTGTAGCTCTTCTCGCTACAGATATTAAAATCTTTTTGAATTCTGAAAATATATAGAAGATATAAATATATGTATGGACTAATTAAAGGTATTAGATATACCTTTAAAACTACAAAATATTTAAAACTCCTTATTACAATTACTAACAAACTTGCTCCCCATTGATAAAGTGAATTCTACATCTGGGTTGATTAAACAAAAATGCTTGCAGAGTCTGCCAACCTTATAGTAGCTCTTTTCTATCTTTCTCCACACTGCACATAACGCCAATCTTAAAACTGACAGATCGATGCATGCTCGGTGGCTGCGCTGATTTCAGGCTCTTCAGCAGGATTAGGCCATGCGCACAGATTTTCAGAGTGAATCTCACAACGGCACTCTGAGCCCTACAGAGTGTGGTGGATTCAGTCTGAAATTCCCGCTAAAAAAAAATCAGCTGGTGTCACTCCCGTTGTCATGCACGTTCAACACTTTGAATTATTTTGGGAGAATCGCCCCCATTACATTTAATTCCCTCATCTATAAATCATTCATAATTAGAATCAGTAGCTGGGTTCCCAGCTCTGATCCCTATGGTACCCCCCTAGTCACTGCCTGTCATTTGGAAAATTACTTGTTTATTTCTATTCTTTGTTCCTGTTGGCCAACCAGTTTTCTATCCATCTCAATACACTACCCCCAATCACACGTGCTTTAATTTGACATGCTCATCTCTTAAGATGAAAATCCAAATAAAGCACATCCACTGGCTCCCCCCTCATCAATGCTACTAGTTACATCCTCAGAATTCCAGTGGATTTGTCAAGCATGATTTCCCTTTCATAAATCCACACTAATTCTGTCTGATCCTGTACTGTTTTCCAAGTTTTTTGCTATAAAATCTTTGATAATGGATTCTAGAATTTTCCCCACTATCAATGGCAGGCTTATTAGTCTATAATTCCCTCTTTTCTCTCTATCTCCCTTTTTAAATAGTGAGGTTCCTTTAGCTGCCCTCTAATCTGTAGGGACCGTTCCAGAGTTTATAGAATCTTGGAAGATTACCACCAATGCATCCCTTATTTCTAGGGCCACTTCCTTCAATGCTCTGAGGTAGATTATCTGGCCTTGTGGATTTATCAGCCTTCAATCCCATCAATTTCCCCAACACCATTTCTCTACTCATACAGATTACCTTAAATTCCTACGTCTCCCTAAACCTTGTACTTCTTAACATTTCTGGTATGTTATTTGTGTCGTGCTTTGCGAAGACAGAACCAAAGTATGTATTTAGTTGGTGAGATGCATTTAGTTGGTCAGCCATTCATTTGTTCTCTATTATAAATTCCCCTTTTTCTGATTGTAAGAGTCCTACATTTGTCTTCAGCGATCTTTTTCTTTCCACATATCTATACAAGCTTTTACAGTCAGTTTTCTGTTCCCTGAACATAAGAACATAAGAAATAGGAGCAGGAGTAGGCCATCTAGCCCTTCGAGCCTGCCCCGCCATTCAATAAGATCATGGCTGATCTGAAGTGGATCAGTTCCACTTTCCCGCTTTCTCCCCATAACCCTTAATTCCCTTGTCTATCAAAAACGTATCTACCCGTGACTTAAATATATTTAGCGAGGTAGCCTCCACCACTTCAACAGGCAGAGAATTCCAGAGATTCACCACCCTTTGAGTGAAGAAGTTCCTCCTCAACTCCGATCTAAACTGCACCCCCCCTTATCTTGAGGCTGATCCCTCTAGTCCTGCTATCCTTTCTGAGTGGGAAGAATCTCTCTACCTCTACTCTATCTATCCCCTTCATTATCTTACATGTCTCAATGAGATCTCCCCTCATCCTTCTAAACTCCAACGAGTACAGACCCAGTCTATTTAGCCTCTCTTCGCAGTCCAACCCCCTCATCTCCGGTATCAGCCTGGTGAACCTTCTCTGTACTCCCTCCAAGGCCAAAATATCCTTGCGCAAGTGCAGCGACCAAAACTGAAAGCATACTCTTATTTTGTGCTCCTTTGCTGAATTCTAAACTGCCCCCAATCCTCAGGCCTGTTTCTTTTCTGGCCAATTTGTGTTCCGTTCCTTGGAGGAATCTGAAACACTCCCCTTCACACTATTTCTTCAGCTAAGTATTCATCTGTATATTGCGCTATTTCTGCTCTGAATATCACGTGGCACTGGTAGTAATCCCTAGATCACTACCTTTGAGATCCAACTTCTCAACTTTCTTAACTCCCTATATTCTGCTTTGAAGACCCCATCCCTTTTTTACCTATGTCATTTGTACCATCATTTGTACGATGACTACTGGCTGTTTACCATCCCTTCCAGAATGTCGTGTAGCTGCTCTGAGACATCCTTGACCCTAGCAGCAGGGAGAAATATACCATCCTGAAGTCTTGTTTTTGGCCACAAACACCTGTCTATTCCCACATTTTTACTCCTTCCTCTACAGCAGAGCAAACTATAATGCAATAAATTTGACTTGCTGTTTTCCCCCGAGTGGCCAATCCCCCAACAGTATCCATTATATCTATTTTGCAGGGGAATGGACACAGGGGTTTCTACACTGCAAGCCTCATCCTTTGCTTTGCCTGCTGGTCACCCATTTCCTTCCTGCCGGTAGAGTGTTAGCCTTCCTTGTGACCACCTCTCTGCACTTTCTATTCACGATACTCTCCATCTCACAGATTCTCCACAGTGCCACCAGCCACTGCTCCAGTTCCGAACCTGGTCTTTCAGGAGCTGCAACTGGAGACACTTCCTGCTTAGATGCTGGTCCTGGAAACTGGCAATGTTCCTGGCTTCCCACATAGAGCAGGAGGAGCACACTATGGCTTTCAACTCCCCTGCTATGTCTTACCCCTTTAAACATTTTTGAAAATACTTAAAATGAAATAATATCGATTCATCTATGGACCTTCTTTCATGCTCCTTGTTACTGCATAACATATACAAACTATAGACTACAAAATAGAGACCTTGCAGACTCTGTTCACTCAATCAGCTGTTTCCACTTGCCCAGCATCATTTTTGAATTCTGATGTCACCTCAGGACCTCCAAACTCCAAACTCACACTCAGATGTCTCATTGCACACTCGTGGGTTTTCAAGTGATGTCACTTTCTTTTTTGCCAAGGACTAACTGCAAGGACACTCTTCCCAGAATGCTTCACTGTGATGCTGACTGCAAGGACACTCTTCCTAGGCTTGTGTTCAGTTCATATGACTGACAATAAAATTTCTTTGGTGGTCACATATTCACAATTTAAATTTGGACACCTCTGAGATAGGCTGAAATTTAGGTGCAAAGAAGGTGAGCCTTGGGAAATGTGGCCAGTCCACCACAGACTGGGAGGAACCATGGCAGGAACTTTACCATCCTGTCCACCACAGGAATCGAAATGGGCGAGAAGCGGTCCATGGAAAAGTCTATTGACCTTGGGAGTGAGACTGCAAAATCCTGACGTACGTGTGGGACAGTCTCCAGTTGTGGTGTTATTTTCTTCAAACAGCAAAGAATATGGGCATCAAAGGACAAAAGAAAAGCTTGAAAGATCAAACAGTCTCAATGAAATCTTTCATTGCACTGTACAAAAGCAAGCAGTTGTGCAATTATTGCATAGCAGGTGATTCTATGCACGTGAGAAACAGTCATCTTCAATAATGAGAATACAATGAGTTCCAGCCCAGATGTATGTATCTGTGCTGGTGGAATGGTACATACTCACCCTACACATCTTCTTCTGAGGACTCCTTGGCCTCCTCCCAACTGCTGCTCTTTTAAAAGCTGATAGGAAATCAAAGATGTGAGTTGCTGCTGACTTTGAAAAAGAGTACAATTTCTGCTTGGTGCACATAATGACATTTCAGTTAGTTGTGACTTATAATCCAATACCAAATGGCTATGTATTATATAGTCGCTAGGTACCTCTGTCACTGGCTCTGCCATTCTGCCAATTTCCAGGGCATTCTTGTCCAGTGTGTTGAGGTCCACCTCCCCTCTTTCCTGCTCAGCTCTCTGCCTCTCCCTGGGCTCTCTCCTCCAGCAATGAGACAAAAGCAGAGAATGTAAGAGGTGCCATGTGTAGAAAGGTAGGATTGAGAATATTTCGAGAGGGAGATGAAGGAATGGGTGAAAGATGTCATTGGCATGACTGTGTGTGTTGGCTGCTCAGATCTCCATTTGAAGAGATGTCTTTCTCTCTCAAGAGAGAAGTTCAGTTGGACAGTACGCTGGTGTTACAAAATCCTGCTGATGTTATGAACAGGAGTGTTCCAATCTGAAACTCTGGCTTCCCGTGGTGTATTCTGTCCTGGATATTAGCAAGAAAGGTTCGCAGAAATGGTAAGAACTCAGACATCTCTTTTGAAACAAAATATTTATTAAAGTGGAAGAAAGATAATAAAATACTGCAAAGAGTAATCTTTTATTTCAGTAAATTAACAGTAAGCACTTAAGACTGAAAACCCAAAAGTATCTACTTCCTCCATAATCCTAAATTCACTGAGCTCATGCTTCCCAAACAACATCTATAAACCTATTGGTCAAATCTAGCCAGTGATCCCCACACCTTAGCTCAAGTTACCAGGACTTAGGAATGGTCTTCGGTTCGGCAAAGAAAGCAACCTGTTGCACAAACTGGCTTACCTTTCGCACTTCATCTGTAGTTGAGCTGTTTCTTGTGATTGCTGGCTCTCTCTCTCTCTCTGTCTCGCTGCTGCTTCTTTAACACCTCATCTGTATATAAACTGCTTTCTGGCTTACTCATTGTACCAATTGCAAAGAACACCCTGTTCCTTGTTCTTTCCTTTCTCTTGGGTACCGCCCAGATATGGTTTACAAAATACATGGCAGTTTGATATAACTTGTGCAAAAAAAATATTCATTTTAATAGCATCCTACCATTTTGTGACAGCTGGTCAGAGGAGGGCTGTCCAAGAGAATACTGGGGAGATCAGAAAGTGACCTGAAACTGATAGGACACTCGCCTTGCCAGATCTAATGAGATCAAAGTTTTCCCAGCATTGAATTCAGGTCCTGGGTGTGCTCCCAGACACCTCTACTTTCTGCTTTTGTTTGACTGGCTCATCACCTTGTCACACTTTTTCTATCCTCTGGCTTTCACATTACCTCAGTGGCAGGTTTTCCTGCAGCTATTCCAACCTTTCTCTGAGGGAGAGGGAAATAAATAGAAATCCTTCTAATCACAAGTGCGGCTTATCCTCAATGCTTGCACTCGGTGAATGGTCAGGAAACCTGGAATTGGGATGCTAATGCTGCGGCTAATTTAAAGCCCACTTCACTTCCCAACTAGTTACTGAGCATGCCCACTGTGTGTAGGTCAGAATGTGCCCTGACTGACTGACTGGGGTGAGTTGATAACCTGCTGAGCACTTACGTAGACTAACTTTGATTAACCATGACTAATAGTGACTACCTGCAACCGGCTCCTCTTGCTATCATTAACTGAATTATAACTAACTGATTAACAATCATTAACTGTAACTAACTCTGATTGAAGTTGCCTAACTGGGACTAGTTCTGATAAACTGATTGAATGTGACTAACTCTAACCTTTGGGTTTCTTTGCAAAGATTCTGATCTCATTTTATCTGTACACATTCTGGGATAAATATATAAATATCAACATCACCTTATGAACAGTTGACACGCTAACCTTGAAACCATGGAAACCTGCAGCAACCCACTTTACAGGAACTTCCAAGACTGCCACTCTAGCACCAGTCAGTAGATAGCTGAGAATAGCATCACCTGGTGTGAAGTTGTACGAATGTAGTGGCATGATGGGAAAATTGGTCAAGTATTTGGTACAAAATAAGGAAAACTGACTTTGTGTAACTTAAGACATGAATAAGACCGGAGAAGGTCAAGACCCGATAAGGCTGACTCCGCATCACCTAGGGCTGTATGAGTAAGACAAGATAAGGGATGAAGGAGTCACCAACCTTCTTCTGTTCTATCAAAGGACAAGATAAAGGTATGACTGATGAGACAAAGAGTTCTAGGGGATCTGCAGATTGTACCATGCTTTATGACATTGCTTTATGACTGATCAAATTCCTCAATAAGCTCTGGTCATACAAACTGATAATGATTATGTATAAATGCTGATCTGATTCTTTATGTTAGCGTGGACTTGAGGAAGAATTAGCAAGTCGTAACGACGGCTCTCTGAACTCAAGTTTTTGCCAATACTGCATGCAGTGTTTTGTTGGAACAAACTTTGTTGAGTCTCTCTATCACGGTCAAGAAGCAGGAAAATTTCCACTTCAACACTGGAGATTCCCCTTCAAGTCACTCACAATCCTGACTTGGGAATATATTTCCATTCCTTCACTGTCACTGGGTCAAAATCCTGGAACTTCCTCCCTAACAGCACAGCATGTGTACCTATTACCAGATGGACTGCAGCAGGGTCTGCATGAGAGAGGGAGTGTGACAGGGCGAGAGAATGTGTATGCACAAAAATGAGAACAGTTGTGAAACAGACTGAGAGAGATGGAGGATATGTGAGAAAGAGAACGGGAGAGAATGGGAGGACATGTCTGTGAGGGAGAAATGGAACACGTGAAAAGTGCATGTGTGTGCATGACAGAACGTGTAAGAACATGTGTCTGTGAACATGTGTGGGAGAGGGAATAAAAGTTTTACAGAAAGAGTATTTGTGTGTGGGGGCTGGGATGGGAGGGGGAGGCTGGGGAGAAGGGGTGGTGGCTGGTGAGACAGGATAAATGATGCTGGTTAATTTTGTTATATGTACAGAGCCAGAAATATCAGTTTCTGAAGTTTGTATAGTCGGTGAATATCATGACTGCACTAATACACAACTTGTGTTTCTACCCCTATCAGGAAGGACAGATATCAGAGCATGTTGTTTTAACTCAATAACCCACCAGATACTGAGAATTCCAGCCTGGGATGGAGATGGATGCGCTGAAGTGGAGAATAACCACTGGACACTGTCAGGACAGATTGTGACAATGACACAGATTTGTGACTCGCTGATGAGCTGAAAGATGATAGCTGACTGTATCTATAAAATGCACTGTAAACAATAATGCTTTTATCAGCCGGAAGCTTTGGAGAAGAAAAGTAAAAACATGCCCAGTTGCCTGTTATAACATTGCTGCTGAGGGCTCACTGGCCTTCAGGATTTTGAACATTATTTTCTTCAGAGTTGTAGGGATAGTGTCAATTGGAAGAGTTCTTTGAATGGTTTCATTGTTTTGCATATGGACACGTAACCCCTGCACACAACAGCAGAAGGAGCATTACTGCCTGTTACAAGCAGTCATGCCCAGTGTCAATGCGAGATAGCCCGTCTTTAAGAAATAAATTTAATCTGTTAAACAATGGAATTAGAGCAACAGCCGGGTAAACACAGTCTCCAAAAGAAATCCCATTTTATGGTTAATAAATAGAAGGTAAATGCATTTCCACTGTGCTTACCCCGTCACCTGCTCAATAAAGCACTGAGGACTGGGGGCGTGAGTTACTTCTAGGCAGAGCCAGTCTTGCACAAAAGATGGGGATATATTAGATGTGAGTTATACCCCAAAACATTACTGTCCTGTTTTTTTACAAGCATTGACACTAGCTCAATATTCAATTTTAATGGACCATGCCAATATTGTGTGATTCCACTGAATGCACTGCTTCAGGAAGAGTGTTGAGATTGAATTTATGCATTTAAACACACAGGCACATTTTTCATATGAAATTTACCCAGAAACTGACAATTGTATATCAATGAAACTACTGAATTTTTTGTATAGTTTCTTTCAGTTATTTTCAGTCACTTTAAATCTGGTATCACATTGGGCAGCCTTATTAAAATGCTTATTTTTGGTGATAACCCCATTTTCTGCTATAATAGTAAAATTGTACCATGTTACAACTCTTAAATAAATCCTAATGGAAAATATAAACTTCTGTTTGATTACAATAATGACATTATTATGGTGGTTCTTGGAAAATTTTATCTTTAATTATATTGAAGAGTTTTGGCAGAAACATGAAACTTCACCTAAATTCCATTTTGCATACCTGCGAGCTGAATTTCCAGATTGCGACCAACTTCAATTTCTAACTTATTACTGTTTCAATAAGGAACATTCCCTTACAGACTTAAAATTTCACTTTAAAAATAGTTAGCAACCAGATACATGCTCGCTATGAAGGATGTAGTCAGTCGTAAAGCTGTCAAAGATTTTGCATTTCAGAGCAGCTTCCAGACCTCTCTCTTTAAACAAACCCCAGGCAGAACTGAAAGCTATTTCTCTCCCTGCTCCACACCTAGCTCCTCCCATTAACCACATTATCACATGACCATGTCATGCTGAACCCATCTTCCATTCAAAAAAAATCCAGACCTTTTCTCTTTTGTAAACAAATGTCTACTGGCTGTCCTAAGAAAACATTACATGGCTAAAATGGATAATTATCTGAGCTGCATTCCCTCCAGACAAAACAAGAACTTAAACGTTAAAATGTTGCAATGCCAATACTAAACTCAATGGGCAGTATTTTACCATTTTCTGTCTACGTGCTGGGCAGACATGAAATTGAGAAAGTTTCACTTCTGTTTTTGGGTGTACTTCCAGCACCCCCCCCTCCACCTTTCCCCCCTCCCTCCCTGTATGCACTCTGGGCTGCAATGTTTTGAGCAAGTCGGTTTCATGCTGCAGAAGGCTGTGAGTAGGGTTTAATGTGCCCGAAAGTCTGCAAATCCAATCGCAGCCTCCAACTGCACACGCGCAGTTAAAACTAAAACAAAGCAGCTCCCCTGTCAGATCCCTCCTATGCTAGATAATGCCTCCCCTTGGCCCCCATGGATATTGAAACCACCCCCCCCCCAATATTACTCATCCCCTTACCCTCCCACCCCATCTCCCCACCACCTAGACCAACCACATCCCCTTCCCCCAATGATCACTGGCTGAGTGGCAGTGCTGTTCCCTCCCCAACAATCACAGGCAGGGCAGCAGTGCTCCTGCCCCCACCCTGGACTCACCTGTACATGGCCCCCATCTCCCCTGACTCTGATGGCTGTATGACACATTCCTTTCTCTCTCCCCTGCCCCAATCATTACAGAGGCACAGATCTTTCACCCCCACCCCTCCCCCTGCATCAGCACACCTGCAAGTGCTCACTTGGCTTCCCTCAAGGCTAACAAGCAAACTCTCCCAAATTGCTTGCAGCTCTGCTCTAACAAGGAGCAGCTCCATAAAATTCCCAAGGATGGACAGACAGACAGGCAGTGGAGGAAAAAATTATCCGGGAGGTCAGCGCCCAGATTTGCAGAAGGTGACCTCAGGTCGTTGGATGCTGTGGAGGCAAGGTGAGGTACCCTCTGCCCCCCAGCAGGGCACAGACCCAGAGGAGGTGATGACAAAGTGGCCTGGGAGGCAGTTGCCACCTCGGTTAGTGCCATGACACTACCCCAGAACAGGATAGCAGCGCTACAAAAAGATTAACAACCTCATTAATGATCTGCAAGGGTGAATGTTTAACCCATCTAGCATCTTCCCCCAAATCGCCCCCAGATCTTCCCACCCCAGCACCCTGCATCCTTCAGCCTCTGACCCCCAAGCGCCTCTTTCCTCTGCCCCCACTCCAAAAGTATCATTGTGTTTGCCCTCTAAGGGTCACCCCTGACACGCCGCAGGAGTCACACCGTAGTTTCTTTCATGGCTCCTTCTGCCCCCACAGGAGAAAAATGTCCATAACTGTCATAAGTCAGCAAAGACGGGGCAGTGAGCTTGACCTCCCTGTCCTCATCCACTTTGAGGAGCAGACGCTGGAGCTGTCGAGAGAGCAGGAAATCCAGGCCATCAATGACAGCATGGTTGGGCTGGAGCCGAGAAGTGAGCATCTGTCAATACTGCACTCAATTTGAGTCAGTTACCAGAGGCATGGGTTTAAAATGCAAGGGGTAAGGCATGAGAGTGGGGGTTAATGGGTGCTATTCGGATTGGCGGTTGGTGACTAGTGGAGTGCCCCAGGGGTCGGTGCTGGGGCCTCAGCTATTTACCATTTATATAGATGATCTGGAGGAGGGAACCGAGTGTATGGTGTCGAAATTTGCTGATGACACCAAGATTGGTGGAACGGCAAATTGCGCAGAGGGTGGGGAGAGTCTGCAGAAGGATCTAGATAGGCTGGGCAAATGGGCCAGGAACTGGCAAATGGAATTTAATGTTGGCAAGTGCGAGGTGGTCCACTTTGGTAGGAATAATGGTAGGAAGGACTATTACTTATGTGGCGAAAAGCTGCAGCAGGCGATGGTGCAGAGGGACCTCGGGGTCCTTGTGCATGAGTCGCAAAAACCCAGCTTGCAGGTGCAGCAGGTGGTCAGGAAGGCGAATGGGATGCTGGCCTTCATAGCGAGGGGGATTGAATATAAAAGTAGGGAGGTCTTGCTGCAGCTGTATAGGGCATTGGTGAGGCCGCAGCTGGAGTACTGTGTGCAGTTTTGGTCGCCGTACTTACGCAAGGATATTTTGGCCTTGGAGGGAGTGCAGAGGAGGTTTACTAGGCTGATACTGGAGTTGAGGGGGTTGAGCTATGAGGAGAGGCTGGATAAACTAGGCTTGTACTCGTTAGAGTTTAGAAGAATGAGGGGAGATCTCATTGAGACGTATAAGATGATGAATGGGATGGATAGGATAGAGGTGGAGAGGCTCTTCCCGCTCAGAAAGGACAGTAGGACTAGGGGGCACAGCCTCAAGATAAAGGGGGGGGACGGTTTAGAACAGAGTTGAGGAGGAACTTCTTCACTCAAAGGGTGGTGAATCTCTGGAATTCTCTGCCCGTTGAAGTGGTGGAGGCTGCCTCGCTAAATATTTTTAAGACGCAGGTTGATGGGTTTTTGATAAGAGAGGGGATTAAGGGTTATGGGGCAAGGGCGGGAAAGTGGAACTGAGCCACGACAGATCAGCCATGATCTTATTGAATGGCGGGGCAGGCTCGAAGGGCTAGATGGCCTACTCCTGTTCCTATTTCTTATTTCTTATGTTCTTATGTTTTTTACACAGAGGGTGGTGGGTGCCAGGAATTCACTGCCGGGGGAGGCTGTGGAAGCAAATTTGATAGTGACCTTTAAGGGGCATCTTGACAAATACATGAATGGGATGCTTATGGTATGCTAGCCTTTATAGGAAGGGGTATAGAGTACAAGAGCTGGCGTCTAATGCTACAGTTGTACAGAACATTGGTTAGACCGCATTTGGAGTACTGCGTCCAGTTCTTACTACCAGAAGGACGTGGGGACCCTGGAGAGAGTGCAGAGGTGGTTTACCAGGATGCTGCCTGCTATGGAAGGACTGGGTTATGAGGAAAGAGTTGGTAAATTGGGGCTGTTTTCCTTAGAAAGATGGAGATTGAGGGAGAATCTAACAGAGGTGTATAAGATAATGAAGGGTATAGATAGAGTAAACAGTGGCAGGCTTTTTCCTAGATTGGAGACAAATATCACAAGGGGCCACAGGCTTAAGGTGAGGGGGGAAGTGGTATAATTTGGATGCTAGAGGGAGGTTTTTCACACAGAGGGTCGTGGGGGTATGGAATGCACTGCCAAGTAACGTGGTGGAAGCAGGCACACTGGACTTGTTTAAGGTTTACTTAGATAGACACATGAGCGAAATAGGGATGGAGGGTTATAGGAGACTGTTTTAAATAAGGATCAGAGCCTCGGGACGTTCCTGGAAATCAACTGTTACGTGTTGATGTTTTTTACTCCGCAGGTACATCGGTCCACCTTGTTGTCTAACGAGGGGCATACACACGGTGGGTCGTGAGTGGGCTGCTCTTGAAAGTTCGAGAGTGGCCTAGTACTTCGCGTCGTTGTGTGTGCTTAAAACTGGACCAGCAAATGGGCACCATGACAGCTCAGTGACTATCACTGTTTGCTGTGCAGATACGTGGATTTGGGCCAGTGTCTGTGGGAGTTTGTGCATTCTCCCTGTGGTTGTGTGGGTTTCCTCCGGGCGCTCCAGTTTCCTCCCACACCCCAAAGATGTGCTCTTAGGCTGATTGGTGTAACAAATTGTCCCTAAATTATTCTCCCCTTGATCTGGTTTCCAATGGGGGTACCATAAGCATAGACATGGGTCAAGGGTGGAGGGGGAAAAACACATTGTTAAGATGGCGGCGCAGGCTTGTTGGGCCGAAGGGCCTGTTTCCCGTGCTGTGTTGTTCTTTGTTCTTTGCTCTTTGTAGAGGGAAATGGTTCCCGGAAGGGGAGAAAGTTTTAATTCAGATGGGCAACATGGTCAGTACAGGCTTGAAGGGCCGATGGGCTTGTTCCTGCGCTTAATTTTCTTTGTGCTTTGTTCTATCTTAAATGGAGAAATGTCAACCCAGATCCCTCTCTCTCCCTTGCACTTAACCTTGTGCCCTCTATTGCAGGAACAGATATGGATGCCCCGGGACCATCTGGTATTGCGACCCCCAATGCAGCTCCCTCCCATCCTGCCCTGACACCTCTTGAAGGATATGGGTGAAGGGATCTCCAAGGGTGGCACCTTTTTGGTGTCAGCTTCCACCTCACAACTCACCATCTCTGGTACTCTCACATCAGTGGGCTCAGTGGTGAGGCTTCTGAGTCACTCTCTGGTGAACACGACACGTCTGATAATGGAAGAGGGAATGTCAAAGTCCTCTGGCACGCAGGAGCTTGCCAGAGACGAGGACTCAGCTGGCCTGAGGCTACATGCTGGTCCTCTGAGATCACTTCTCCCTCAGCTGCTAGAGAGGTAGCAACAGAGCCAGGGAATGCAAGAGGCCACATTGGACCAAGGCCATTGGGAGCAGTCCCAAAGCTTTCAGGTGGACCAAGTATTGCCTTTCTTGTGTGGTTCCCAGGCCAACACTGCAAGGGTGGCATCTGTGGTGAAAAGCCTGGTGCAGGAAATTCTCACCGCAAGTGGCAGCCTCCAAGCAATGGCCAAATCACAGCAGTCTCAGAGGGCCATGGCTGAGGTATTCTTGAGGTTCTGTGGCCCATGGCTTGAGAGACTCGAAAGCTTACACGAGACCCAGCGGGACAGCACTGAGACACAGCAGGCTAATTCAGCAATGTGGCCCAGTTGCAGAGGGTCAGGACTGAGGGGTAGCAGAGTGTGGCCCAGTCTCAGAAGGCACTTACTGCTGCCACTGACAGACGGCCCCTGACTCAGGTGGCCATCACAGAGGACTTGAAAACCAAGGATAGGACGCATGTGGCCCTCCAGGACTGGCAGGGCCAGGTGACGCTGAAACCTCTGGAGCTCACTGCAGAAGCACCTTCATCCCATGGAGCGACCCAGGGGCCCATAAGAACCCCTGGGAGGAAGGAGGGCTCGAGCCCATGCCAGGAGATTGTGGCTGTGGCTACACCTTCTGACTGCCCACTTCCTGACACCATGGCAGCTCAGGGGCAGTGGAGTGAAGAGAGTGTAATGGATACACCTTAGACACCTGGAAGCCGGCTAGGACCTTCAAGGTCCAGGCCCTCCAGAGGACACCCACCAAGCACATCACAGGTCATGAGTCGTGGTAGGAAGTTGGTCCTCTCTACCTTCGATGTACATTTTGAGGAGTCACTGAGACGCAGTGGTAGGCCACGTAAGGTTAGGAAGTTATAGTTGCACTAAGATGGCACGGGTGAAGGGCTATCTATTAGATAGATATTTAAGCACTTTAATATTTTCTGTTCACATGTTTTTATGTCAGCGCTTATTGTTTAGACACTCTTATTGTCAACAATAAATGTTTTTTCACCACCCACCTGTGACTAATTTGTCTCAGATTTACAGGAATCCTCTTCCCTTGAGGGTTGCTGGAGTGATGCTTCATATTGATGTCAATTCAGGAGGCCCCTCAATGCTGTGTCACTGACAAAATGAAGGCATGGCGTCCCCAGAACACATGAGAGATCCCCTTCTCTCCTACACCCCACCCGTCCCAGGGCCCTGTATGGATGGGGCTTCACAGATCCCTTATTCAATATACAGACGTGAGCCCAGGTTCCAACATGTATGCAGAACTCAGGTAGGCATCAGACTAGATTGCACCAGGGCATCATCACAATGGTGCTTAGCGAATTGTCATCACCCTCCTGCCTGCCAAGAAACTCACTACACAGTGTACCCAGGGCCACCACCCTGGTGTGACAATTTTGCAGGAGATAATCGGACTTTGGGGGTGGGGAGGGGTGGTGGTGGGAATGGAACAATGTGCAGAAACACAGGTCCCTAGTGAGCAAAGGGCTGGGTGATCAGGGCCTCCCTTGCACCCTCACATGCCTGACCCTTGCTGCCAGCCTTCCAGTAAATGGATGTTGTTCTCCTCCTCTCCCTCCTCCTCCTGCTGAGCAGCCTCCTCCCCAGCAATGCCCAGCCGGTCAGCCCCCACATCCTTCTTCTCCAATGGGCCACCTCTCTGCTGCACTGTGTTGTGAAGGGCACATAACCCCCCCACAATGCGGGAAGAAATCAGGGGACTGCGTTGTAGGGTCCTGCCAGAGCGGTCCAGGCACATGAATCACATTTTGAGGAGCCCTGTGCACCTCTCCACTATTGAATAGGTGGCAAAGTATGTCTCCTTATAGCGGATCTCTGCCTCAGTCACAGGCAACCTCATAGGCATCATTAACCAAGCCCAAAGTAGGTATCCCATGTCACCCACAAGCCATCCCTGCACCCTGCAGGTCCTCCTCAAAGACCTCAGTATGTCTGAGCTCCTCAATATAAATAGTCATGCACGCTACCGGGGTGTCAGGCACAGACATGCCTGATGTTCATCTTATATTTGTAAACCAATTGCATGTTTGGAGAATGGAACCCCTTTCTATTCATGAATCTTTGTGGATTCTGAAGCAGGACCTTGAGGGTGATGTGGGTGCAGTCTATAGCCCCTGCACATTAGTCATTCCCCCAGTAGCCATGAATCCTGCTGCCTGGGCTTCCTGCTGGGCCTGGTCCAGCTCAAATTTGATGTACTGGCCAGCCTGGGTATACAGGGCATCCATGACCTCCTTCACACAGCTGTGGAAGCTAACTGTGAAATGCCACGTACATCTCCACCGGGAGTCTGGAAGGACCAGTGTTATAAATGTTTAAAGTGGCCACCAATTTGACAGCCGCTAAGAGTAGGTTCCCACGCCCCCGCACCGCCCCAGCATTCCTGCCCCGAGATGCCAGGTCCTGCTACAGCTGGCACAGGCATGATCGGAGCCAGAGGTGTCAGTGGCATGCATTGTCCAACATTTGTTCAAACGACATGTGTGTGGAACAGTCAGGGACTGCTCTCTCCTTCGATTGCGCCCCTTCCTCTGGGTGAATGGCAGCCACATCCTGCCTCTGATGGCAATCTCCCTCTACTCCTGCAAGTAGTAAGGCCTAGGCCTCCTCTGCCTGCAATTCTTCCTCCAGCTTCTCCTCCTCAGCTCCAGCAGCAACCAAAAGAACAGCAAGATCAGTTGGTTGCATTGGAAAAACCATTTTGTTAATCTGAAGGGAGGGACGGGATTTGGAGAAGGGGAGAGACTGATGGAGAGGTTGAGTAATGCTGCTTAGACCATAAGACATAGGAGCAGAATTAGGCCACTCGGCCCATTCAATCATGGCTGATATTTTTCTCATCCCCATTCTCCTGCCTTTTCCCCATAACCCCTGATCCCCCATTCCCATTTTAGTCAAGAACCTGCTTGCTCCTAGCCCAGCAATGCACATTGCCCATATTGCCCATCACACCCACAGCTCCCCAACAACATAGCCCCCATTCTCCCCCACAGCCCTCCCAACAACACAGACCCCTTTCCCCCACAGTCCTCCAGCAATATTGTCCCCCATTCCTCCCCACAGGCCACCCAGCAACACAGCCCCCCATCCCCGCCACAGCCCCCCCAGCGTCACAGCCCCCCCCCCATTTCCTCTGTCCTCCAGGCACCCCACAACATAGTTCCCCATCCCTCCCATGTGCCCCCAGCAACACAGCCCCCCACCAACAGATACCCTCCAGCCCTCATCCCCTCCCCGCAGGTACCCCAGCAACACAGCCCCTCAACCCCCCACAGGCCTCTCAGCAACACAGCCCTCCATTCCCGCCCCCCCCACCCACAGGCCACCCAACAACACAGCCCCCCTCCCTTCCATCCTCTCCCCAGTAACACACATCCAGAAATCATACAGTACTGAGCACAGACACTGTTGCTTGAAAAGCCCTGAGGTTGTAGCATAGCCACTTCAAAGGGTTTCCAGTACATCCTCCACCTGGAAAAATGCTGCCTGCATTAGGACCCAGCAGCATCCTCAAGACCCAAGATCAGTGCTGAGACCCGGATCTGTGCTGAAAATTAGAGAATGGCTACTGTGATCAGAGTAGAAGGAATATTGAAGGGCGAAGGGAATCAAGCAGACGTAATTGTGCATATAAGTGAGAAGGACATAGGAAGGAAGAGCAGGGGGGAAATACATAAGCAATTTAGGGAGTTGGGTGCCAGACTAAAGAGCGAGGCCTCCAGGGTGGCAATCTCTAGACTGCTACCAGTGCCTAGTGACAGTGGGGCTAGGAATACTGAGTGGTCAACTGAATGCGTGGCTGAAGGATTGGTGCAAGATGGAGGGTTTTACATTTGTTAATCATTGGGAAGTTTTCGTGAGAGAAGGGCACCTGTATAGGAAGGATGGGGAACACTTAAATGGGAAGGGCACAAATATCGTAGCTGGGAGGTTAGCTGGAGTGTTTCGGCAGGGTTTAAACTAATTGGGGGGGGGGTGGGGATGAAACCGACAGCTCAGTAGGCATTGGGATTGGGAGCGAGTTGGGTGCCAGGGTAAAGTTAGACGAGAAGAGAATCATCCCAGAGAGGGAGGACCCAAGTGGGCCTGGAGGTCTGGAGTGTGTCTGCTTTAACACGAGGAGCATAACGGGTAAGACGGATGAACTTAGGGCCTTAATGTTTGCAAGGAATTTAGATGTGGTTGCAGTGACAGAGACATGGTTAAAAAAAGAGCAGGACTGGCAGCTAAATATTCCTGGGTATAAGTGTTTCAGGCGTGACAGATGAGAGTCAAAAAGAGGTGGGGGAGTGGCATTGTTAGTTAGGGAGCACATCACAGCGGTGCAGAGGGAGGATAATTTAGAGGAGTTGGGAAATGAGTCGGTGTGGGTGGAGCTCAGGAACAGGAAGGGTGCAATCACTTTGCTAGGGGTATACAATAGGCCACCAAATAGCCCACGGGAGGTGGAAGGAAGTATGTGTAAGGAAATTCTGGATAGGTGCAGAAAAAATAGGGTTGTTGTAGTGGGAGACTTTAATCTCCCTGGGGCGGATTGGAAGGTGCCTAGGGCTGGGGGTCTGGACGGGGAGTAATTTGTAAAATGTGTACTGGAAGGTTCTTTGGAGCAGTATGTAGCTAGCCCGACTAGAAAGGGGGCTATACTGGACCTAGTTCTGGGAAATGAGCCTGGTCAGGTGGTCAAGGTTTCAGTAGGGGAACATTGTGGCAAACAGTGCAGACCCAACAGGCCAAATGGCCTCCTTCTACACTGCAGGGATTCTGTGATTCTGTGAATTGGAAAAGCATTTCCTACATCTACATCATGCACAATTAGGTTGGTATTTCTAAGTTTGTTCCCACATATAGCTCTATGTGATTGTAATGACTCTTTCAGGTTATTTTGACATTCTGCTGAAGGTAACTCAGTAATTTATCCCAATTTCAGATTACTTCCTTATTGTCCAACCTAATTTGATAGATGTCAAATTCAGAATCATCTGGATTTGTTTCTTCACTCTAAGTTGTAACAACTAACACATCTTCCTTCTTCTTACCTTTCATATCAAAATACTGTTTGAGCATATTCATGTGACACACACTGTGAGTTTTCCTTCTATCTGATGTTCGTATCACATAATTCAAATGTTATTCAAAGGTTATGTCGAGATGTTGTTTAAAAGTCAGGTAGCTATGTTATTTAAAGGTCAGGTGGATATGTTGTTTAAAGGTCAGCAGATATGTTGTTTAAAGATCAGTAGGTATATTGTTTAAAGGTCAAGTATACATGTAGTTTAAAGATTAGGTAAATATGCTGTTTAAAGGTTAGGTGGATATGTTGTTGAAAGGTCAGGTCAATATGTTGTTTAAAAATTGAGTAGATATGCTGTTTAAAATTCAGGCAGAGTTCAGTTACGAGTGGTGTGCCTCAGGGATCTGTTTTGGGGCCACTGCTGTTTGTAATTTTTTTTAATGATCTGGATGAGGGTATAGTTGGGTGGATTAGTAAATTTGCTGATGACACCAAAGTCGGAGGTGTGGTAGATTGTGAGGAAGGGTGTCATAGTTTGCAGGGAGACTTCGACAGGTTGCAGAGCTGGGCCGAGAGGTGGCGGATGGAGTTTAATGCGGAGAAGTGTGAGGTAATTCACTTTGGTAGGAATAACAGATGTGTCGAGTATAGGGCTAACGGGAGGACTCTGAATAGTGTGGATGAACAGAGGGATCTAGGTGTATGTGTACATAGATCCCTGAAAGTTGGGAATCAAGTAGATAAGGTTGTTAAGAAGGCATACGGTATCTTGGCGTTTATTGGTAGGGGGATTGAATTTAGGAGTCGCAGCGTCATGTTGCAACTGTACACAACTCTGGTGCGGCCGCACTTGGAGTATTGTGTGCAGTTCTGGTCCCCACATTATAGGAAGGATGTGGAGGCTTTGGAGAGGGTGCAGAGGAGGTTTACCAGGATGTTGCCTGGTATGGAGGGGAGGTCCTATGAGGAGAGACTGAGGGATTTGGGGTTGTTTTCGCTGGAAAGAAGGCGGCTAAGAGGGGATCTTATTGAAACATATAAGATGATTAGAGGTTTAGATAGGGTGGATAGTGATAGCCTTTTCCCTCGGATGGAGAAAGCTAGCACGAGGGGGCATGGCTTTAAATTAAGGGGGGGTAGTTATAGGATGGATGTCAGGGGTAGGTTCTTTACCCAGAGGGTGGTGAGGGATTGGACTGCCCTGCCTGCTGCAGTTGAAAATGTGCCTAGTTTGGGGGCGTTTAAGAGATCCGTGGATAGGTTTATGGATGAAAAGGGATTGGTTTAGGTTAGAGGGTCATTGTTTTTTAACTGGTCGGCGCAACATTGTGGGCCGAAGGGCCTGTTCTGCGCTGTAATGTTCTATGTTCTATGTTCTATATGTTACTTATAGTCAGATAGATATGATGTTTAAAGATCAGATAGATATGCTGTTTAAAGATCAGATAGATATGCTGTTTAAAGATCAGATAGATATGCTGATTAAAGATCAGGTAGATATGCTGTTTAAAGAGCAGGTAGATATGCTGTTTAAAGATCAGATAGATATGATGTTTAAAGATCAGATAGATGTGCTGTTTAAAGATCAGGTAGATATGCTGTTTAAAGATCAGGTAGATATGCTGATTAAAGATCAGATAGATATGCAGTTTAAAGGTCAGATAGATAAGCTGTTTAAAGATCAGATAGATATGCTGTTTAAAGATCAGGTAGATATGCTGATTAAAGATCAGATAGATATGCAGTTTAAAGATCAGATAGATAAGCTGTTTAAAGATCAGGTAGATATGCTGTTTAAAGATCAGATAGATATGCAGTTTAAAGATCAGATAGATAAGCTGTTTAAAGATCAGGTAGATATGCTGTTTAAAGATCAGGCAGATATGCTGTTTAAAGATCAGATAGATAAGCTGTTTAAAGATCAGGTAGATATGCTGTTTAAAGATCAGGCAGATATGCTGTTTAAAGATCAGGTAGATATGTTGTTTAAAGATCAGGTAGATATGCTGTTTAAAGATCAGATAGATATGCTGTTTAAAGATCAGTTAGATATGCTGTTTAAAGATCAGATAGATATGCTGTTTAAAGATCAGGTAGATATGCTGTTTAAAGATCAGGTAGATATGCTGTTCAAAGATCAGATAGATATGCTGTTTAAAGATCAGATAGATATGCTGTTTAAAGATCAGGTAGATATGATGTTTAAAGATCAGATAGATATGCTGTTTAAAGATCAGGTAGATATGATGTTTAAAGATCAGGTAGATATGCTGTTTAAAGATCAGGTAGATATGATGTTTAAAGATCAGGTAGATATGATGTTTAATGATCAGGTAGATATGCTGTTTAAAGATCAGATAGATATGCTGTTTAAAGATCAGATAGATATGCTGTTTAAAGATCAGGTAGATATGATGTTTAAAGATCAGGTAGATATGATGTTTAAAGATCAGGTAGATATGATGTTTAAAGATCAGGTAGATATGATGTTTAATGATCAGGTAGATATGCTGTTTAAAGATCAGATAGATATGCTGTTTAAAGATCAGATAGATATGCTGTTTAAAGATCAGATAGATATGATGTTTAAAGATCAGGTAGATATGATGTTTAAAGATCAGATAGATATGCTGTTTAAAGATCAGGTAGATATGCTGTTTAAAGATCAGATAGATATGATGTTTAAAGATCAGGTAGATATGCTGTTTAAAGATCAGATAGATATGCTGTTTAAAGATCAGATAGATATGCTGTTTAAAGATCAGATAGATATGCTGTTTAAAGATCAGGTAGACATGCTGTTGAAGGATCAGGTAGATATGCCGTTTAAAGATCAGGTAGATATGATGTTTAAAGATCAGGTAGATATGATGTTTAATGATCAGGTAGATATGCTATTTAAAGATCAGATAGATATGCTGTTTAAAGATCAGGTAGATATGCTGTTTAAAGATCAGGTAGATATGCTGTTTAAAGATCAGGTAGATATGCTGTTTAAAGATTAGATAGATATGCTGTTTAAAGATCAGGTAGATATGCTGTTTAAAGATCAGGTAGATATGCTGTTTAAAGATCAGGTAGATATGCTGTTGAAGGATCAGGTAGATATGCTGTTTAAAGATCAGGTAGATATGCCGTTTAAAGATCAGGTAGATATGATGTTTAAAGATCAGGTAGATATGATGTTTAATGATCAGGTAGATATGCTATTTAAAGATCAGATAGATATGCTGTTTAAAGATCAGGTAGATATGCTGTTTAAAGATCAGATAGATATGCTGTTTAAAGATCAGGTAGATATGCTGTTTAAAGATCAGGTAGATATGCTGTTTAAAGATCAGATAGATATGCTGTTTAAAGATCAGGTAGATATGATGTTTAAAGATCAGGTAGATATGCTGTTTAAAGATCAGGTAGATATGCTGTTTAAAGATCAGGTAGATATGCTGTTTAAAGATCAGGTAGATATGCTGTTTAAAGATCAGATAGATATGCTGTTTAAAGATCAGATAGATATGCTGTTTAAAGATCAGGTAGATATGCTGTTTAAAGATCAGGTAGATATGATGTTTAATGATCAGGTAGATATGCTGTTTAAAGATCAGATAGATATGCTGTTTAAAGATCAGATAGATATGCTGTTTAAAGATCAGGTAGATATGATGTTTAAAGATCAGGTAGATATGATGTTTAAAGATCAGGTAGATATGATGTTTAATGATCAGGTAGATATGCTGTTTAAAGATCAGATAGATATGATGTTTAAAGATCAGGTAGATATGCGGTTTAAAGATCAGGTAGATATGCTGTTTAAAGATCAGATAGATATGCTGTTTAAAGATCAGATAGATATGCTGTTTAAGGATCAGGTAGATATGATGTTTAAGGATCAGGTAGATATGATGTTTAAAGATCAGGTAGATATGCTGTTTAAAGATCAGGTAGATATGATGTTTAAAGATCAGGTAGATATGATGTTTAATGATCAGGTAGATATGCTGTTTAAAGATCAGATAGATATGCTGTTTAAAGATCAGATAGATATGCTGTTTAAAGATCAGGTAGATATGATGTTTAAAGATCAGGTAGATATGATGTTTAAAGATCAGGTAGATATGATGTTTAATGATCAGGTAGATATGCTGTTTAAAGATCAGATAGATATGCTGTTTAAAGATCAGATAGATATGCTGTTTAAAGATCAGATAGATATGATGTTTAAAGATCAGGTAGATATGATGTTTAAAGATCAGGTAGATATGATGTTTAAAGATCAGATAGATATGCTGTTTAAAGATCAGGTAGATATGATGTTTAAAGATCAGGTAGATATGATGTTTAAAGATCAGATAGATATGCTGTTTAAAGATCAGGTAGATATGCTGTTTAAAGATCAGATAGATATGATGTTTAAAGATCAGGTAGATATGCTGTTTAAAGATCAGATAGATATGCTGTTTAAAGATCAGGTAGATATGCTGTTTAAAGATCAGATAGATATGCTGTTTAAAGATCAGGTAGACATGCTGTTGAAGGATCAGGTAGATATGCCGTTTAAAGATCAGGTAGATATGATGTTTAAAGATCAGGTAGATATGATGTTTAATGATCAGGTAGATATGCTATTTAAAGATCAGATAGATATGCTGTTTAAAGATCAGGTAGATATGCTGTTTAAAGATCAGGTAGATATGCTGTTTAAAGATCAGGTAGATATGCTGTTTAAAGATTAGATAGATATGCTGTTTAAAGATCAGGTAGATATGCTGTTTAAAGATCAGGTAGATATGCTGTTTAAAGATCAGGTAGATATGCTGTTGAAGGATCAGGTAGATATGCTGTTTAAAGATCAGGTAGATATGCCGTTTAAAGATCAGGTAGATATGATGTTTAAAGATCAGGTAGATATGATGTTTAATGATCAGGTAGATATGCTATTTAAAGATCAGATAGATATGCTGTTTAAAGATCAGGTAGATATGCTGTTTAAAGATCAGATAGATATGCTGTTTAAAGATCAGGTAGATATGCTGTTTAAAGATCAGGTAGATATGCTGTTTAAAGATCAGGTAGATATGCTGTTTAAAGATCAGATAGATATGCTGTTTAAAGATCAGGTAGATATGATGTTTAAAGATCAGGTAGATATGCTGTTTAAAGATCAGGTAGATATGCTGTTTAAAGATCAGGTAGATATGCTGTTTAAAGATCAGGTAGATATGCTGTTTAAAGATCAGATAGATATGCTGTTTAAAGATCAGATAGATATGCTGTTTAAAGATCAGGTAGATATGCGGTTTAAAGATCAGGTAGATATGCTGTTTAAAGATCAGATAGATATGCTGTTTAAAGATCAGATAGATATGCTGTTTAAGGATCAGGTAGATATGATGTTTAAGGATCAGGTAGATATGATGTTTAAAGATCAGGTAGATATGCTGTTTAAAGATCAGGTAGATATGATGTTTAAAGATCAGGTAGATATGATGTTTAATGATCAGGTAGATATGCTGTTTAAAGATCAGATAGATATGCTGTTTAAAGATCAGATAGATATGCTGTTTAAAGATCAGGTAGATATGATGTTTAAAGATCAGGTAGATATGATGTTTAAAGATCAGGTAGATATGATGTTTAATGATCAGGTAGATATGCTGTTTAAAGATCAGATAGATATGATGTTTAAAGATCAGGTAGATATGCGGTTTAAAGATCAGGTAGATATGCTGTTTAAAGATCAGATAGATATGCTGTTTAAAGATCAGATAGATATGCTGTTTAAGGATCAGGTAGATATGATGTTTAAGGATCAGGTAGATATGATGTTTAAAGATCAGGTAGATATGCTGTTTAAAGATCAGGTAGATATGATGTTTAAAGATCAGGTAGATATGATGTTTAATGATCAGGTAGATATGCTGTTTAAAGATCAGATAGATATGCTGTTTAAAGATCAGATAGATATGCTGTTTAAAGATCAGGTAGATATGATGTTTAAAGATCAGGTAGATATGATGTTTAAAGATCAGGTAGATATGATGTTTAATGATCAGGTAGATATGCTGTTTAAAGATCAGATAGATATGCTGTTTAAAGATCAGATAGATATGCTGTTTAAAGATCAGATAGATATGATGTTTAAAGATCAGGTAGATATGATGTTTAAAGATCAGGTAGATATGATGTTTAAAGATCAGATAGATATGCTGTTTAAAGATCAGGTAGATATGATGTTTAAAGATCAGGTAGATATGATGTTTAAAGATCAGATAGATATGCTGTTTAAAGATCAGGTAGATATGCTGTTTAAAGATCAGATAGATATGATGTTTAAAGATCAGGTAGATATGCTGTTTAAAGATCAGATAGATATGCTGTTTAAAGATCAGGTAGATATGCTGTTTAAAGATCAGATAGATATGCTGTTTAAAGATCAGGTAGACATGCTGTTGAAGGATCAGGTAGATATGCCGTTTAAAGATCAGGTAGATATGATGTTTAAAGATCAGGTAGATATGATGTTTAATGATCAGGTAGATATGCTATTTAAAGATCAGATAGATATGCTGTTTAAAGATCAGGTAGATATGCTGTTTAAAGATCAGGTAGATATGCTGTTTAAAGATCAGGTAGATATGCTGTTTAAAGATTAGATAGATATGCTGTTTAAAGATCAGGTAGATATGCTGTTTAAAGATCAGGTAGATATGCTGTTTAAAGATCAGGTAGATATGCTGTTGAAGGATCAGGTAGATATGCTGTTTAAAGATCAGGTAGATATGCCGTTTAAAGATCAGGTAGATATGATGTTTAAAGATCAGGTAGATATGATGTTTAATGATCAGGTAGATATGCTATTTAAAGATCAGATAGATATGCTGTTTAAAGATCAGGTAGATATGCTGTTTAAAGATCAGATAGATATGCTGTTTAAAGATCAGGTAGATATGCTGTTTAAAGATCAGGTAGATATGCTGTTTAAAGATCAGGTAGATATGCTGTTTAAAGATCAGATAGATATGCTGTTTAAAGATCAGGTAGATATGATGTTTAAAGATCAGGTAGATATGCTGTTTAAAGATCAGGTAGATATGCTGTTTAAAGATCAGGTAGATATGCTGTTTAAAGATCAGGTAGATATGCTGTTTAAAGATCAGATAGATATGCTGTTTAAAGATCAGATAGATATGCTGTTTAAAGATCAGGTAGATATGCGGTTTAAAGATCAGGTAGATATGCTGTTTAAAGATCAGATAGATATGCTGTTTAAAGATCAGATAGATATGCTGTTTAAGGATCAGGTAGATATGATGTTTAAGGATCAGGTAGATATGATGTTTAAAGATCAGGTAGATATGCTGTTTAAAGATCAGGTAGATATGATGTTTAAAGATCAGGTAGATATGATGTTTAATGATCAGGTAGATATGCTGTTTAAAGATCAGATAGATATGCTGTTTAAAGATCAGATAGATATGCTGTTTAAAGATCAGGTAGATATGATGTTTAAAGATCAGGTAGATATGATGTTTAAAGATCAGGTAGATATGATGTTTAATGATCAGGTAGATATGCTGTTTAAAGATCAGATAGATATGCTGTTTAAAGATCAGATAGATATGCTGTTTAAAGATCAGATAGATATGATGTTTAAAGATCAGGTAGATATGATGTTTAAAGATCAGGTAGATATGATGTTTAAAGATCAGATAGATATGCTGTTTAAAGATCAGGTAGATATGATGTTTAAAGATCAGGTAGATATGATGTTTAAAGATCAGGTAGATATGCTGTTTAAAGATCAGGTAGATATGCTGTTTAAAGATCAGGTAGATATGCTGTTGAAAGATCAGATAGATATGCTGTTTAAAGATCAGGTAGACATGCTGTTGAAGGATCAGGTAGATATGCCGTTTAAAGATCAGGTAGATATGATGTTTAAAGATCAGGTAGATATGATGTTTAATGATCAGGTAGATATGCTATTTAAAGATCAGATAGATATGCTGTTTAAAGATCAGGTAGATATGCTGTTTAAAGATCAGGTAGATATGCTGTTTAAAGATCAGGTAGATATGCTGTTTAAAGATTAGATAGATATGCTGTTTAAAGATCAGGTAGATATGCTGTTTAAAGATCAGGTAGATATGCTGTTTAAAGATCAGGTAGATATGCTGTTGAAGGATCAGGTAGATATGCTGTTTAAAGATCAGGTAGATATGCCGTTTAAAGATCAGGTAGATATGATGTTTAAAGATCAGGTAGATATGATGTTTAATGATCAGGTAGATATGCTATTTAAAGATCAGATAGATATGCTGTTTAAAGATCAGGTAGATATGCTGTTTAAAGATCGGGTAGATATGCTGTTTAAAGATCAGGTAGATATGCTGTTTAAAGATCAGGTAGATATGCTGTTTAAAGATCAGGTAGATATGCTGTTTAAAGATCAGATAGATATGCTGTTTAAAGATCAGGTAGATATGATGTTTAAAGATCAGGTAGATATGCTGTTTAAAGATCAGGTAGATATGCTGTTTAAAGATCAGATAGATATGCTGTTTAAAGATCAGGTAGATATGCTGTTTAAAGATCAGGTAGATATGCTGTTTAAAGATCAGATAAATATGCTGTTTAAAGATCAGATAGATATGCTGTTTAAAGATCAGGTAGATATGCGGTTTAAAGATCAGGTAGATATGCTGTTTAAAGATCAGATAGATATGCTGTTTAAAGATCAGATAGATATGCTGTTTAAGGATCAGGTAGATATGCCGTTTAAAGATCAGGTAGATATGCTGTTTAAGGATCAGGTAGATATGCTGTTTAAAGATCAGTTAGATATGCTGTTTAAAGATCAGGTAGATATGATGTTTGAATGTTGGATAGGTATGTTGTGTAAAATTCAAGTAGATATGTCGTTTAAATGTCGCACAGATGATGTTTAAGGGTAGTAAATCTGATATTTAGGTTGATTTTATGATACATTGTTTGAGTAGATATGCTATTTAGAGGTCAGGCAGATATGCTGTTTAAAGGTCACGTAGCTATAGTGTTTAAAGGTTAAGTAGATATGTTGTTTGAGGATCAGATAGAAGTGTTGTTTAAAAGTATAGTCGATATGTTGCTTATAGGTCGGGTAGATAAGTTGTTTAAAGATCAGGTAGATGTGCTTTTTAAAGGTCAGGCAGATATGCTGTTTAAAGATTTGTCAGATATGTTGTTTAAAGATTAGGTAGATACGTTGCTTATGGATCCGGTAGATAAATTGTTTAAAGGTCAGGTAGGTGTGCTGTTTAAAGGTCCGTTTAGAGGTTGAGCAAATATGTTGTTTAAAGGTGACATAGATATGCTGTTTAAAGGTCAGGTAGATGTGCTATTTAAATATTGGATGGATATGTTGTAAAAAATTCAAGTAGATATGCCATTTAAAGATCATACAGATGTTGTTTAAAGGTAGTAAATGCATTATTTAGGTTTATGTTAGATATATGAAGTACAGGGCCTCCAGGGTGGCGTTCTCTGGGCTGCTGCCAGTGCCCAGTAATAGCAGGGATGAAAATAATGAGATCCTGCAGCTGAATGCATGGCTGAGGGATTGGTGCAGGACAGAGGGTTTTAGTTTTGTAGACCATTGGGAAGTCTTTGTGAGGGAAGGGCACTTGTACAAGTGGGATGGAGAACATTTAAATGGGAAGGGTACACATATTTTAGCTGGGAGGTTAGCTGGAGTGTTTCGGCAGGGTTTATACTAATATGGAGGGGGGGGGTGGGGAGGAGACAGATAGCTCAGTAGGCACTGGGAGTGGGAGTGAGTTGGGTGACAGGGTAAGTCTAGATGAGAGGAAAATCTCCCAGGAGAAGGAGGATCCGAGTGGGCCTGAGGGTCTTCAGTGCATCTGTTTTAATGCGAGGAGTGTGATGGGTAAGACGGATGAACTTAAGGCCTTAACGTTCGTGAGGAATTTAGATGTGGTGGCAGTGACAGAGACGTGGTTAAAGGAAGGCCGATGAGTTTGACGTCAGTGGTAGGCAAGTTGATGGAGAGGACTCTTAGGGATAGGATGTATGAGCACTTAGAGCATTGCGATCTGATTAAGGATACGCAGCATGGCTTTGTAAAGGGGAAGTCTTGCCTTACGAATCCGGTAGAATTTTTTGAGGAGGTGACAAAAACGGTCGACGAAGGACGAGCCGTTGATGTTGTCTATATGGATTTCAGTAAGGCGTTTGACAAAGTCCCTCATGGTAAGTTGGTAGAAAAGATTAAGGCTCATGGGATACGAGGCCAGGTCTCTAGATGGGTGGAGAACTGGCTTGCTAAGAGGAGACAGAGAGTAGTAGTAGCTAGTAGTAGTAGCTAGAGGTCTGTCACTAGTGGTGTGCCTCAGGGCTCAGTACTGGGACCTCTTCTCTTTGTAGTGTATATAAATGATTTGGAAGAGGGAGTAAGTGGTGTGATCAGCAAATTTGCAGATGACACTAAGATGGCTGGATTGGCAGGCAGTGAGGAGCAGTGTCTGGCAATACAACGGGATATAGATAGGCTGATATATTGGGCAGATATATGGCAAATGGAGTTTAATCCGGATAAATGTGAGGTGATGCATTTTGGCTGGAATAATGTAGGGGAGAGTTACATGATTAAGGGTAAGCCTATAAGGAGTGTAGAAACGCAGTGAGACCTGGGGGTGCAAGTGCACAAGTCTTTGAAGGTGGCAGTACAAGTGGAGAAGGTTGTGAAGAAAGCCTATGGTATGTTAGCCTTTATAAGAAGGGGTATAGAATATAAGAGCTGGAGTCTAATGTTGCAGTTGTATAGGACGTTGGTTAGGCCGTATTTAGAGTACTGCGTCCAGTTCTGGTCGCCTTACTACAGGAAGGACGTGGAGACTCTGGAGAGACTGCAGAGGAGGTTTACCAGGATGTTGCCTGGTATGGAAGGACTGGGGTATAAGGAAAGATTGAACAAATTGGGGCTGTTTTCCCTTGAAAGACGGTGACTGAGGGGGGATCTAATAGAGGTATATAAGATTATGAAGGGTATAGATAGAGTAAACAGAGGTAAGCTATTTCCTATGTTAGAGACACACAGTACGAGGGGGCCACGGGCTTAAGGTGAGGGGGGAGAGGTATAACATGGATATTAGAGGGAGGTTTTTCACACAGAGGGTAGTGGGGGTATGGAATGCTCTGCCAAGTAAGGTGGTGGAGGCAGGCACGCTGGAGTTGTTTAAGAGTAACTTAGACAGGCACATGAGTGGGTTGGAGATGGGAGGATATAGGAGATTGTTTTAAATAAGGTTCATTAGCATTGGGACGTCCCTGGTAATGTAAAAGGATATGGTATGATAATAATGTTTTTTTTCTCTTTTAATTCACAGGTTTTAAGTCAGTCCGCCTCGTTGTCCAACGAGGGACATACACGCGATGGGTCGTACTTGGGCTGCTCTTGAATGTTCAAGATTGGCCTAGTGCTTCATGTCGTTAGTGTGTGCCTAAACTGGACCAGATACTAGGCAAGACGACAGCTCAGTGACTATCACTGATTGCTGTACAGATACATGGATTTGGGCCGGTGTCTGTGGGAGTTTGCACATTCTCCCCGTGCTTGCGTGGGTTTTCTCCGGGTGCTCCGGTTTCCTCCCACACCCCAAACATGTGCTATTAGGCTGATTGGCAGGAATAAATTGTCCCTAAATCAGTTTCCCTCAATGTGGATTGCCATAAAAACAATAGATAAGGGTCATAGGTGGAGGGGGGGACTGGTAGTATTAAAAAGGCAGCACGGGCTCGTTGGGCCGAAGGGCCTGTTTCCTGGGCTGTTTTTGTTCTTTGTTCTATATTGTTTAATGTTCAGGCAGATATGCTGTTTAAAGGTCACATAGCTATTTTGTTTAAAGGTCGGGTAAATATGCTGTTTAAAGGTCGTAGTTTTGCTGTTTAAAGGTAATAAATATGTAGTAGTGAAGTAGGGAATGGGTTAATGAATTTAATGTGTTTTGTACCTAGCATATATCACAAACATAACCCTTCCACATAGCTGATCTCCTTAAGCTTATACTGCTCCTGGTATCAATATAAATTCATGTTTTCCTTATTTGTTCATGTCTTTCATTCTTTAACACTATATTCCAAGTGCGCTCTAACTAACATTCTATAAAGCTGCAACATGACTTGCCAATTTTTAAACTCAATACCCCGGCCGATGAAGGCAAGCATGCCGTATAACTTCTTGACTACCTTCTTCACTTGCATTGCCACTTTCAGTGACCTGTGTACCTGTACATTCAGATCCCTTTGCCAATCAATACTCTTAAGGGTTCTGCCAGTAAATGGCAAAACCCTTAAGAGTATTGACTGGCAAAGGGATCTGAATATACTTCCTATTGTATTAGATTTTCCAAAATGCATTACCTCATATTTGTCCAGCTTAAACTCCATTTGCCATCTCTCCGCCCAAGTATCTCTCCCCTCCCACCTTAAACCTATGCCCTCTAGTTGTAGACTCCCCTATCTTTGGGAAGAGATATTGACTGAGCTATATCCTGCTGTATCCTCTGATGGTTCTCATTGCTACCTGCAAATCCACCAACCTTCGTGTCATCTACAAACTTAATAATCAATCCAGTTTCATTTTCTTGCACATCATTTATATATATATGACAAACAGCGAAGTCACTCCAGCACTGATTCTTGAGGAACATCACTTGTTAGTTGAGAGTGACTGAATTCTGTTGTGATTTATTTCATTATTCCTGAAGGAATCTTGTAATATTTGAGCAGCATTCTATTGGGATTTTATTCAGTTTGTTAAGCATTTTAATAAAGTTGTCACCAGTTTAAAAATAAAGACTTGTTAATTGTTCATGAAAGAGAGTGTCAGATCCTGCTTTAATTTACCAAAACCAGTAACTTCCTACTACCTCACACACGCTTGTATAATGTTACAAAGAACAACACAGCACGGGAAACAAGCCCTTCGCCCAACGAGCCCGCGCCGCCATTTTAACATTGTGAGTGCCCTCTTCTACCCGTGACCTTTGTCTATGTCTATTGGACTCCACAATAAAGGAACCATAACCAGATTGAGGGAAGACTAATTTAGGGACAATTTGTTAACACCAACCAGCCTAAGAGCACGTTTTTGGGGTGTGGAAGGAAACCGGAGAACCCAGAGGAAACCCACGCAACCACAGGGAGAATGTGCAAACTCCCGCAGACACCGGCCCAAAGCCACGTATCTGCATGGCAAACAGTGATAGTCACTGAGCTGTCATGTTGCCCATCAGCTGGTCCAGTTTAAGCACACACTAACGACGTGAAGCACTAGGCAACTCTCGAAGCAACATCCAAGAGCAGCCCTCGTACGACCCACCGCGTGTATGCCCCTTGTTGGACAACAAGGCGGACCGAATCACCTGTGGATTAAAAGAAAATACATCAATAAACATGCACAAATTATACAGACATTCATGGAATCCCCAGAAGCTCAGACGTAAGACAAGTGAGCCATAAAATATGTTGGAAGGTCCATACGAATCAATTGATTCCCAGGAACATCCCAAGGCTCTTGATCCTTATTTAGAAAAGTCTCCTGTATCCCTCCATCTCTAGTCTGCTCATGTGCCTATCTAAGTAAACCTTAAACAACCCTAGCGTGCCTGCCTCCACCACCCTACTCGGCAGTGCATTCCAGGCCTCCACAACCCTCTGTGTGGAAAAACCTCCCTCTAACATCTGAATTATACCTCGCCCCCCTCACCCTAAGCCCGTGGCCCCGTGTAATTTTTGTATCCAACCTAGGAAAAAGCTTACCACTCTTCACTCTATCTATACCCTTCATAATCTTATACACCTCTATTAGATCTCCCCTCAGTCTCCATCTTTCTAAGGGGAACAGCCCCAATTTGCCCAATCTCTCCTCATAGCTCAGTCCTTCCATACCAGGCAGCATCCTGGTAAACATCCTCTGCACTCCCTCCAGGGTCTCCACGTCCTTCCAGTAGTAAGAACTGGACGCAGTACTCCAAATGCGGTCGAACCAACGTTCTATACAACTGCAACATTGGACGCCAGCTTTTATACTCTATACCCCTTCCTATAAAGGCAAGCATACCATAAGCCTTCTTCGCCACCTTCTCCACCTGTACTGCCACCTTCAACGACTTGTGTACTTGCACCCCTAGGTCCCTCTGTGTTCCTATACTCTTAATAGGCCTACCATTTATCGTATAACTCCCCCCTACATTGTTTCTTCTGAAATGCATCACCTCGCATTTATCGGGATTAAATTCCATCTGCCATTTCTCTGCCCAATATACCAGCCTATCTATATCCTGCTGTATTGCCTGACACTGCTCCTCACTATCAGCAAGTCCAGCCATCTTCGTGTCATCTGCAAACTTGCTGATCACACCACTTACTCCCTCTTCTAAGTCATTTATGTATATTACAAATAGAAGAGGTCCCAGTACTGAGCCCTGCGGCACACCACCAGTGACAGACCTCTAGCTAGAAAAAGACCCTTCCGCTACTACTCTCTGTCTTCTGTTACCAAGCCAGTTCTCAATCCAGGTAGACACCTGTCCTTGTATCCCATGAGCCTTAACCTTTTCCACCAACCTACCATGAGGGACTTTGTCAAACGCCTTACTGAAATCCATATAGACGACATCCACGGCTGGTCCTTTGTCGACCGTTTTTGTCACCTCCTCAAAAAATTCGACCAGATTCGTAAGGCACGACCTCCCTTTTACAAAGCCATGCTGCCTTTCACTAATCAGATGGCCACGCTCTAAATGCATATGCATCCAATCTCTAAGAATCCTTTCCAACAACTTCCCTACCACTGACGTCAAACTCACCGGCCTATAATTACCCAGGTTATCCTGACTACCCTTTTGAGACAACGGTACCACGATCACTATCCTCTGGGACCTCACCTGTGTCCAAAGAAGAGACAAAGATTTGTGTCAGAGGCCCAGCAATTTCATCTCTCTACGAGGTGAGTTATATCCTTTTGGGTGGTTCCAAAAATCGAAGAGGGAAAAATTACATCATAACAATTGCATGGTCCCTGTTAAAAGGTAGTGTTTTTTTCTGAACTTAGAAAATTAAAATGCGGTGTATATAGTGCCAGTACACAGACTGAAATATTGTAGCAAAGGCCAAACAGCAGGATTGCCTTGGTAACAGGCTTCAGGTATTTGAATGTTTGAATATTGCTCAGTTTAAATTAGGCAGTTAGTTACAGCATTTGATCAGATTTGAAATTGGTATTTTGGTAACCTGAGAACTGATCATACTTTGGGAAATATTGATTTGCCAACAGGGGTATAAGAGACAGGGGGTAGTGAGAAAAATGGGGAGAGCACCTGCCACTTATCATTGCTCACAGCTCTCAGAGAGAGAGAGAGAACTGCTGGCTCTCATGACCTCATATATGTCTTGAAAGAAAGTCTCATCTCGACAGTGAAGTCACCAAAGAAAAAGAAAATAGAAGATTCCGGAAGACACCAAAGAAAAAGGGAAAGATTGTTTGAGTCGGAAAAGATGAAGTTGGAATTTGAAGCAAAAAGATTTCAAATGACAGAAGTAAAAGTACAAGGTGAAAGTGATGATGAACAGGATCAGCTCAGTCAACTGCCTGGTAGGGATATGTACAAATATGTCCAAACATTAGCAAAATTTGATAAAAAGATGCAGAAGTCTTTTCATTTCCTTTGTGAAATTGGCTACACAGATGTTATGGCCAGAGGAGGTGTGGGTAATGTTAATTCAGACCAGGTTGGTAGGTAGGGCTACTGGTCACAGAGTCATAGAGGTTTACAGCATGGAAACAAGCCCTTTGGCAAAACTTGTCCATGCCACCCCTTTTTTTTAAACCCCTAAACCAGTCCCAATTGATCAGCCATGATCTTATCGAATGGCGGGGCAGGCTTGAGGGACTAGATGGCCTACTCCTGCTCCTATTTCTTATGTTCTTATGTTCAATTGCCCACATTTGGCCCATATCTTTCTATACCCATCTTACCCATTTAACTAACTAAATGGTTTTTAAAAGACAAAATTGTACCCGCTTCTACTACTATCTTTGGCAGCTTGTTCCAGACACTCACCACCCTCTGTGTGAAAAAATTGCTCCTCTGGACACTTTTGTATCTCTCCCCTCTCACTTTAAACCTATGCCCTCTAGTTGTAGAATCCCCTACCTTTGGGAAAAGATATTGACTGTCAAGCAGATCTATTATTATTATTTTATAGACCTCTATAAGATCACCCCTAAGCCTCCAACACTCAAGAGAAAAAAATCCCAGTCTATCCAGCCACTCCTTATAATTCAAACCATCAGGTCCCAATAGCATCCTAGTAAATCTTTTTTGCACTCTTCCTAGTTTAATAATATTCTTTCTATATTAGTGTGACCAGAGCTGTACACAGTATTCGAAGTGTGGCTTCACAAATGTCTTGTACAACTTCAATGAGACGTCCCGACTCCTGTATTCAATGTTCCTACCAATGAAAGCAAGCATGCTGAATATCTTCTTCACTACTCTGTCCACCTGTGACTTCACTTTCAAGGAGATATGAGCCAGTACCCCCTAGATCTCTTTGCTCTGTAACTTCCTCCCATGCCCTACCATTAACTGAATAAGTCCTGCCCTGGTTCAAGCTACCAAAATGCATCACCTCGCTTTTATCTGAATTAAACTCCATCTGCCATTTGTCAATCCACTGGCCCAATTGATCAAGATCCTGTTGCAATCTGAGATAACCTTCTTCACTGTCCTTACAGGAAGGAAGTGGAAGCCATTGAAAGGGTGCAGAGGAGATTTACAAGGATGTTACCTGGATTGGGTGGAATGCCTTATGAGGATAGGTTGAGAGAGTCGATCTTTTCTTAGAGAGACAAAGGATGAGAGGGAATCTGATAGAGATGTATAAGATGATGAGAGGTGTTGATCAGGTAGACTCTCAGAGGCTTTTCCCCAGGGCTGAAATGGCTGCCACAAGTGGACACAGGTTTAAGGTGCTGGGGAGTAGGTACAGAGGGGATGTCAGGAGTAAGTTTTTCACTCAGAGGGTGGTGGGAGAGGGGAATCGGCTGCCGTCGGTGGCGGTGGAGGCAAATTCGTTAGGGTCTTTTAAGAGACTTCTGGATGAGTACATGGGACTTAATAGGATTGAAGGTTATAGGTAAGCCTAGTTTGTAGAGATAAGATCAGCGCAACTTGTGGGCCGAAGGGCCTGTTTGTGCTGTAGTTTTTCTATGATTCTATATCCACCAATCTTGGTGTCATCTGCAAACTTACTAACCATACCTAATATATTCTCGTCCAAATCATTAATATAAATGACAAATAAAGAACAAAGAACAACACAGCACGGAAACGGGCCCTTTGGCCCAACGAGCCTGCACCGCCATTTCAACATTGTGAGTCCCCTCTCCACCCATGACCCTTGTCTATGCTTATGGCATTCCACGTTGGAAACCAGATAACTGCGAGTCCAGCACTGTTCCCTGAGGCACACCGCTGGACACAGGCCTCCAGTTTGAAAAACAACCCTCTGGCTTCTGTCATCAAGCCAATTTTGTATCCATTTAGTTACCTCACCCTGGATCCTGTGAGATTTAATCTTATGCACCAACCTACCATGCGGTACCTAGTCAAAGGCCTTACTGAAGTCCATGTAGACATCAATTGCACTGCCCTTATCTATCTTCTTGGTTATCCCTTTAAAAAACTCAGTTAAATTTGTGAGACATGATTTTCCACTCATAAGGCCATGCTGACTGTCCCTAATCTGTCCTTACGTCTCTAAATGTCTGTAGATCCTGACTCTCAAAATACCTTCCAACAACTTACCCAACACAGATGTGAGGCTCACTGGCCTGTAGTTCCCAGGCATTTCCCTGCAGCCCTTTTTAAACAAAGGCACAACATTTGCCACTCTCTAATCTTCAGGCACTTCACCTGTGACTATTGAAGATTCAAATATCTCGGCTAGCGGATCTGCAATGGGGTGTTTGAGGTGTTTGACTGAGGTGTTTGCAGTGTTGTCAGAGGAGGTATCAGGATGATGTGAAGAAGTAAAAAGGGCTATTTTGAGTGCCTATGAATTGGCATCAGAAGCACATAGACAATGGTTCGGAAATGTGAGGAAGGAACCTGGTCAAGTTTGAAAGATTAAGTAGAGTGACTTCAACAAATGGTGAGAGGATTAAAGATAAAAAAGATGTAGGAGGCTATTGGAGATATTAGTCTGATGGAGGAGTTTAAAAATTCACTTTCAGGAGTGATAAGAAACTCATGATGAGGAACAGAAAGTTGAAACAGCAAGAAGAACTCCAGAGATGGTAGATGAATGCACATTAGTGCATAAATTGGTACCATATGTCCATGGAAAAAGGGGTGAAAGACCTGAGGTATTTTTATTGTAATAAGGTGGGACACACAAGGGGGAAGTTCTGGGGGTTTAAGAAAGGCACTAGGAAAAGGGATGTGGTGAAAGATGCTCAACCAGTAACAACAATTAAAACAGTGAAGGAAGTCTTGAGAGAATTCGAGGAGATGAAGAGTACACAGCCTAGGCATGAGCTGGATTGTAAGATAGTGCCCTATCTTTTCAAAGACTTCACCTGTGTGGGTAAGGTTTACTTAGGTAGAACAGGGGGAATAGGTAAAGAAGTAAAAATATTGAAGATACAGGAGTCTGTCTCTAGTTGTAAGACTTGAAAATATTTGTACCCATTCTGAAATATTACCCAAGAGAGCAGTACTCTGTGGAATAAATGGAGAGTAGTAGTTGTGTTTCTCTGTGTAACATAAGGCTAGAAAGTCCAATCCATTCTGGGGAATTAATAGTGGGCATGATGAAAAACTTGGCTATTCCAGGAATACAGTTTATCCATGGAAATGATTAACTGGATCACAGGTAGGAGTGATTGTAGCCTATTGTAGTGGAAAAGCCAAAAGAAAATACAGAACTGAGGAGTTAAAAAAAATACCGTGGAATTTTTCCAATCTGTATGGTGACAAGATCCCACAGCCATAAATTAAAACAGGAAGGGAGAACAAAAGAGAGAAATAAAGAAGTTGAGGTTCAGTTAACTGATACTGTTTGATGAAATGGTAAAGGAAAAACCTAGGCAGGTCAAGAATCAGGCAGAAATAGTTTTGCAAGATCAATGGAGTTACAATAGAAAGATGAGACAATAAAGGACTTATATCATAAAGCCTATACCGAAAAGGAATGTATTCCAGGATGCTATTACCTGAAGGATAAAATCTGAAGGCAGAAATGGAGACCTTGGCAGGTTAGTGCAGTTGAGAAATGGGCAGAAGTTCACCAGGTTATGTTGCTGGTAGAATACAGACAGGAAGTATTGAGGGTAGCACATGAACTACCTGTAGCAGGTTTTCTAGGAGTGAGGAAGATGCAGGCCAAAGATGCAGGAGCATTTTTATTGGCCTGCATAACATAAAAATGTGGTTGAATTTTGCCGTTCTTGTCATACGTGTCAGATGATAGGAAAGCCAAAGGCAGTGATAACTTTCCCGCATTTGAAGAACCTTTTACACGGGTTATAATTGATTGTGTAGGTCCCCTCCCAAAAACAAAAAGAGGGAACTAGTATTTGCTAACTGTAATGGATGTGTCCACCAGGTTTCAAGAGGCAATTCCTTTACTCAGTTTACTCCATTTGAATTGATATTTAGACACAAAGTAAGAGAAGCTTTAAAATTGGTAGGTTCAAAGTCTGAGATCTCACAGTTGAACTATGTATCTGAGGTGAGAGAAAGATTAAACAGAGTGGGTGAATTAGCTAGACAACATTTGAAGGTGGCACAGCACCTAATGAAACAAGAAGTAGATAAAAAGTCCTTAAGGAATGGAATAGGGTACTGAGCTATCTGTCCCAGAAACAGAGACTGAATTTAAAGACTTTTTACAGTGCTATGAGGACTTATGTGGAAATAGAATGGGGAGGACTAATGCCATAGTGCATGAGGTTGACAAAAGGAATGCTGTTCCAATAAAACAATATTCCTATTGGCTTAATCCTCTCAAAGCAGCACAGGTTTAGAAGGAAGTGGAAGCAATGCTACAAGAAGACATCATAGAGCTGAGTCAAAGTGAATGGAGGTCGCCGATTGTGTTGGTCCCCAAACATGATAGTACTCAATGATTCTGCATAGATTATTGGAAGGTTAGCACTGTGACTAAATCTGATTTATACTCAATTTCAAGGCTGGAGGACTGTGTGAAAAAGGTAGGACAAGCTACTTACATCACACAATTGGACTTCATGGTTCTTGGCAAGTACCTTTATCAGAGAGAGCAAAAGAAATTTCTGCTTTTGTAACCCCAAATGGGCTTTATCAAATTAAGTAATGTCCTTTCGAATGAAAAACACACCAGCCACTTCTCAAAGACTTATGAATTGTACTGTCTACATGGATGACTTAGTGATCTTTAGTCATTCATGGAAAGATCACATGAAGCATTTGGCAGCGCTCTTTGAAAGACTATGGAAGGTAAAGTTGGTCATAAACTTGGCAAAACAGAATTTGCAAAGGCTGAAGTGACAGTTTTAGGACACAACATTGGATACAGACAGATGACACTGAGAAACACGAAGATGAAGGCCATCAAGGAATTTCCAAAACTATCCTTCAAGAAGCAAATGCTATGATTTTTAGGATTGAGCAGATTGTACAGGAAATTTGTGCCAAACTTTAGTAGCTTGATGGCACCATTGATGAATTTGTTAAAAAAGGACATGAAATTTCAGTGGACAGAACAACACCAACAGGCATTTGAGAATTTGAAAGCAGTGTTAACCACTGCATCTGTTTTAGCCACACCAACTTTTTTGAAACTCTTCTAAGTCACCATTGATGCCAGCAATGTAGGTGTTGGAGCTGTGTTGTTACAGGAAGGTGATTGTGGAATTGAAAGGCCAATCAGTTATTTTTCAAAAAAACTCAATATCCACCAGACAAAATATTGCACAATTGAAATGGAGCTATTGAATTTGATAACAGTCTTAAAACATTTTAATTTTTATATTACAAATAACGCATCAGAGACGATTGTTATACCAATCACAATCCGTTGACATTTCTGGAAAGGTTCAAGGACAAGAATGCCAAGCTATTTCATTGGAGTCTTATGTTGAAAGCATTTAATTTACAGATTGTTCATGTCGTGAAAATATTATTGTGGATGCTGTACCGCAAGTTTAAAAGAGAGAAAAAAATGTAGCCATCTTTTCATGATGATGGTTCATTTTTTTCTTAAAGGGAGGTGTTGTGAAGTTGGTGTTTGTAAAATTGTAAAACAATTGTAAAACAATTGTAAAATGCTAAGAAGTGAAAGAATTGCATAGTTCCTTTGGAAAGGTAGGTTTTTTTCCTGTGCTTAGAAAGTTAAAAAAAGATGCAGGTGCATATGGTGTCAGTACACAGACTGAAATATTGTGTCAAAGATCAAACAGTAGGGTTGCCTTGGTGACAGGCTTCAGGTATTTGAATGTTTGAATTTTGTCCAATTGGGTTAAATTAGGCACTTAGCTATCAGCAACCTATTAGATTTGAAATTGGTGTTTTGGTAACCTGAAAACCAATCATATTGTGGGAAATATTGATATGTCAACAGGGGTATAAGAGATGGGGGGGGGGGGGGCGGACAGTGAGACAAACAGGGAGAGTACTTGCCACAACTCTCAGAGAGAGAGAGAACTGCTGGCACCCAATGGCCTCATTTATGTCTTAAAAGAAAGCCTTATTTCGATAGCGAAGATAGCAAAGAAGACAGAAGATTCCAGAAAACGACAAACCTGGTTGCAATTTAGAGAGTGACTAAAAGTTCTATTCTTTGTTAATAAGTGGGAATTGTATTTATCTAAACAGCATTCCATTGGAATTGTGTTTTATTTGTTTTTTTGTTCACTCTTAGTTAGATAAATAAACTGATACTTGTTGATCTTACAGAGGGAGTCTCAGTTGGTTACTTTGATTGTACCACTAAAAGTTGCTGAAGAGCAGTATGCACAACTTCTCACATACTTTTAACAGATTATGAGGTGAGGTACTCCTCTTTGAGTGGTTAGGTGTTAGTTTTCAGGGGGGGGAATCTACCTCCACTTCACAATACTACGAAGCCCAACATACCATTTAGCTTCTTTATTGCTTGCTGTACCTGTGCACTTACTTTCAGCAACTGATGCATGAGGACACCAAGATCTCGCTGAGTATTCACCTCTCTCAATTACACCCATTCAAGTAATAATCTATCTTCCCACTATTGCTACCAAAGAGGATAACTGTAACGACTTTAATCAGGCCGCTGAGGTTGGCCTGTTAGAATATGAACTCCCTGATTAAGGGCCAAATTGATGGGCCAATCAGGGAGCTTCTTGCTCTGTATTTAACCAGGAGTGTCCATTCCTCTGGGACTCCTTGTGCAGATTGCTAACTAAAAGCAATCTATCTGCAATTGTCCGACTTGTATATAAAGGGATTTTAGTGAAGGGACTTCTGTCTCTGAGGCATTATTGTAATACCTTCACATTTATCCACATTAAACTGGATCTGCCATGCACATGCCCACTTACTCAGCTTATCCAAATCACGCTGAAGCATCTCTGCATCCTCCTCACAGCTTACCTTCCCACCCAACTTTGTATCATTTGCAAATTTGGAGGTAATACATTCAGTCCTCTCTTCCAAATCACTAATATATAATGTGAACATTTGGGATCCTAGAACAGATTCCTGCGGAACCTGACTAGTCACTAATGCCAATCATAAAAAGATCCATTTATGCCAACTGTTTGCTTCCTATCTGCTAACCAGCTTTCTATCTATCTCAAGATATTACCTGCAATTTTATGTGTTTTAATTTTACACAGTAGTCTGGTCTGTGAGACCTTATCGCAAGCCTTCTGAACGTCTAAATAAACCACATCAACTTGTTCTCCCTGATCAATTCTTCTAGTTACATCTTCAAAGAATTTCAATAAATTCGTCTAGCATGATTTCCCTCCTGTAAACCAATGTTGACTCTGTCTGATTGTACCACTGTCTTCCAAATGCCGACTTATAAAATCCATCATAATAGACACGTAGCTTTCCCAGTCCTGATGTTAGGCTCACAGGTTTATAGTTTCCTGTTTTCCCTCTGTGTCCCTTTTTGAATATTGGGCTTACATTAGCCACTCTCCGATCTGTAGGAACTATTCCAGAGTCCAAATAATTTTGGAAAATGATCTCCAATGGATCCACTATTTCCAAGGCCACTTCCTTAAATATTCTGTGATGAAGATTATCAGGATCTGGGATTTATCCACCTTCAATCCCATCAATTTCCCCAAAACCATTTCTCTACTTATGCTGACTTCCTTCAGCTCCTCACTATAACATGTTTCTCTCAGCACTTCTGGTATAGTATTCATGTCTTCCTTTGTGAAAACTGAAGCAAAGTACATATTTATCCATTTCTTTACTCCCCGCTATGAATTCTCCCAATTCTGTCTGTAAGGGGCTACATTCATTTTTGTCAATCTTTTTCTCTTTACGTACTTCAGAAACTTTTACAGTCAGTTTTTATGTTCCCAGCTAGCTTACTTTCATACTCCAATTTTCCCTTCTTAATCAATCTCTTGGTCCTTCTTTGCTAAATTTTAAACTGTTCCCAATCCTCAGGCCTATTGCTTTTTCTTGCCAATTTGTATGTTTCTTCCTTGAATCTCTAATTTCCTTTGTAAGCCATGGTTTGGCCACACTTCCCTTAACACTCTTGCACCAAACAATGATAAACAATTTTGGAGTTCACCTATTTGTTCCTTAAATGCCTGCCATTGCCTATCCACTGTCTTTCTTTTCAATAATGTTTCCTAGTTCATCATGGCCAATTCATGCCTCATACTATCATAGTTAGTTTTATGAGATTCAAGACCCTGATCTCAGAATCAATGACATCACTATCCAACTTGACAAATAATTCTACCATTTTATGATCACTTGTCCCCAAGGGTTTTCTCACAACTAGACTGCCAATGAATCCTTTCTCATTGCAAAACACCCAGTCCAAGATGGCCTAGTTTTTTGTTGTTTCCTGAATGTATTGCTCCAGAAAATCATTCCATATGCACTCCAGAAATTCCTCCTCTATTTTACTGTGACTGATTTGACTCTCCCAATTTATATGCAGATTAAACTCGCCTATAATCACATGTTCCTTTAACACATGCATCTGATGGTCTGAATACCACCCCCACTAATGCTTTTGCTCGTTCCTTAACTTGACCCATACTGATTGCATATCATCTTTCCTCAGTATTGTATCCATATCATCTTTAATCAACAATGCAACTCCACCACCTTTTCCTTTCCATTTGTCCTTTCTAAACACTGAATTGTCCTCAATGTTTAGTTCCCATCCTTGCTCACTTTGGAGCCATATCTCCATCGTACCAACTATATAACAGCCCTTTATATCTATCTGTGCAACTAATTCATCCATTTTGTTTCGAATGCTCCGAGCCTTCAGGTACAAAAACCTGAAGTGGCAAGTTTTAACATTTCTTTTTCCTTTCCTATTATTTTTTACTCAGTCTTATCTGACTCAGGCCCTTGATTTCTCTGCTTATCACTTTCCTTATTCTCCTTACTGTCCTTTCCTTTTGTGCTTAATTCCCCTGCTCTGAGTCCTTGCAAATGTTCCTATCCCACACCACATTAGTTTAAACCCTCCCCAACTATTCTAGCAAGTACCCTCCACCTCCCCTCCCCCCAAGACATCAGTCCCGGTCCTGCCCAGGTGTAATGAGTTTTGGTTTGCAACTTTCCCGAGCTTCTTTTGTTAACCACAGATGGGGGTCCTCCTTTAGAGTTTAAGAATATACTTATCCTAAGTATGCTGAAATATCCCCTTAAATGTCTGCTGCTGCTGCTGTGCTGATTTGTCCCCAGCTTGGTATCTCACTTTAGCTACCTCAGCTTTCATGCCCACATAGTTACCTTTATTTAAGTTTAAAATACCAGTCCTAGGCCCATTCTTTTCCCTTTCAAACTCAGTGTAAAATTCAATCATATAATGGTCGCTGCTGCCGAGGGGTGCCTAATCTCTGAGGTCATTAATCAATCCTGTCTCATTGCGCAACACTAAGTCTCACATTATCTGTTCTCTAGAATGTGTTGCTCTAAGAAACTAACTCAAAAGCATTCTATGAATCCCCCATCCAGGCTATTACTGCCAATCTGATTATTTCAGTTTATATGGAGATTAAAGTCACCTATAGATTATTCCTGTCCCTTTATCACAGGGACCCAACATTTTGTCTTGGGTACTTTGTCCTACATTGTAGTTACTGTGAAGAGGTCTGTAGACCACTCCCACTCATGATTTATTTCCCCTACTCCTTCTCATCTCCACCCAAACTGATTCTACATCCTGATCTCCTGAACTGAGATCATTTTTGGCTATTGCACCAATATCATCCTTGACTAACCGTGCTATCTTTCCACCTTTATCAAACTTCCTGTTCTTTTTGAATGTCACATATTCCTCAATACTTAGGGCCCAATCAGATCATATTTATTTACTTCAATGTGCCCTATAAATTTGTTTACCTTGTTATGAATGCTACATAGTCTGATACAGAACTATATTCTGTCATTGTGCCTCTTTGTAGCCTGTTGGTTCAGTTGCTAGATGGTGGGCATTTTAATCCAAGTGTCATTGGATCAAGTTAAATTGGGAATCACATTTACTGAAATGTCCTGAATGTATATCTTCATCATTGACTGAATCATCAGAAGCAGTCTTTACAGGGAAAACAATTGAAAATGATAGACTGTAGATACAGTAACTTGCACTTGGCTAAGAACTGGGGAGACATAGAATAGGATAATTGCAACTTCATTGTTAGTCTCTGTCAAGCCAACTTTTTTTGTTATAAGCAAGTCATGCCAGTCATACACCGATTGCAACTGCGTATGAACAAGAAGTGCGCCCCCAATCGTTTCAGCATTGAGGAGCAATTAAACATGGGCGAGTTTAAAGCAGCAAAATCCCTTTCAGAGAGGAGGCGTGTCCCTTTAAGACGCTGCGTGGCCGCGCGGACCGCAATGAGGGGAGGTGCGCGCGCAGCCGGAGCTCAGCGGGAGAGGAGAGAGGGAGAGAGAGAGCCGCCATAACCGACACCATGTACCGAGCTCTCTACACCTTCCACTCGGCAGAGCCGCACTCACTGCACTTCACCGCCGGGGAGAGCTTCGTCATTCTGGAGCGGAGCAACCAGCACTGGTGGCTAGCGTCCAAGAGCAGCACCGGGGAGGTGGGCTACATTCCCGCCTCCTACATCCAGAGAGACCAGGTGAGGGAGTGGGGGAGCCCGGTCCCGCGAGGAGGAGGAGAAAAGCTCGGTCCGGCGGAGGGTGAAGGGAGGGAAAGGCCCGGGGAGGGGGAGGGGAAGGGGGAGGAGCGGGGGGAGGGCCTGGGGACAGGGATGGGGATGCGAGGATGGGCCTGGGGACGGGGAGGTGGGAGGAAGGGCCCGGCCCGGTATCAGTATTCAGCAGAGCACAACAACGCCCCCTCACTGCAGACAGGGCCGCTCCTGCCGGCCCCTGGGCCAGGGACAAGGTGTCACTTAATCCTGGGGGTGGGGGAGTGGGTGGAGAATTAGATGTTTGTTGGGGTGAGAGTGATTGACGGGTGTGAGGAGGGCTGAGCGCATGAGTGAGTGAAGGGGGAGCGGTGGGTGTGAGGGAGGGGGGAGGGGGGAGTGGGGGGTAGCGGTGGGCACGAGGGAGGGGGGAGCGGGGGGTAGCGGCGGGCAGGAGGGAGGGGGGAGCGGGGGGTAGCGGCGGGCAGGAGGGAGGGGGAGCGGGGGGTAGCGGCGGGCAGGAGGGAGGGGGGAGCGGGGGGTAGCGGCGGGCAGGAGGGAGGGAGGAGCGGGGGGTAGCGGCGGGCAGGAGGGAGGGGGGAGCGGGGGGTAGCGGCGGGCAGGAGGGAGGGGGGAGCGGCGGGCAGGAGGGAGGGGGAGCGGGGGGTAGCGGCGGGCAGGAGGGAGGGGGGAGCGGGGGGTAGCGGTGGGCAGGAGGGAGGGGGAGCGGGGGGTAGCGGCGGGCAGGAGGGAGGGGGAGCGGGGGTAGCGGCGGGCAGGAGGGAGGGGGAGCGGGGGGTAGCGGCGGGCAGGAGGGAGGGGGGAGCGGGGGGTAGCGGCGGGCACGAGGGAGGGGGAGCGGGGGGTAGCGGCGGGCACGAGGGAGGGGGAGCGGGGGGTAGCGGCGGGCACGAGGGAGGGGGAGCGGGGGGTAGTGGCGGGCACGAGGGAGGGGGAGCGGGGGGTAGTGGCGGGCACGAGGGAGGGGGAGCGGGGGGTAGCGGCGGGCACGAGGGAGGGGGAGCAGGGGGTAGCGGCGGGCACGAGGGAGGGGGAGCAGGGGGTAGCGGCGGGCACGAGGGAGGGGGTAGCGGCGGGCACGAGGGAGGGGGGTGCAGGGGGTAGCAGCGGGCACGAGGGAGGGGGTAGTGGTGGGCGCGAGTGGGGGGGTAGTGGTGGGCACGAGTGGGGGGGAGCGGGGGGTAGTGGCGGGCACGAGGGAGGGGGGAGCGGCGGGCACGAGGGGGGAGCAGGGGTAGTGGCGGGCACGAGGGGGGAGCGGGGGGGTAGCGGCGGGCACGAGGGGGGAGCGGGGGGGTAGCGGCGGGCACGAGGGGGAGTGGGGGGGTAGCGGCGGGCACGAGGGGGGAGCGGGGGGTAGCGGCGGGCACGAGGGGGGAGCGGGGGGCACGAGGGAGGGGGGAGCGGGGGGGTAGCGGCGGGCGTGAGGGAGGGGGGAGCGGGGGGGTAGCGGCGGGCGTGAGGGAGGGGGGAGCGGGGGGGTAGCGGCGGGCACGAGGGAGGGGGAGCGGGGGGTAGCGGCGGGCACGAGGGAGGGGGAGCAGGGGGTAGCGGCGGGCACGAGGGAGGGGGAGCAGGGGGTAGCGGCGGGCACGAGGGAGGGGGTAGCGGTGGGCACGAGGGAGGGGGGTGCAGGGGGTAGCGGCGGGCACGAGGGAGGGGGTAGTGGTGGGCACGAGTGGGGGGGTAGTGGTGGGCACGAGTGGGGGGGAGCGGGGGGTAGTGGCGGGCACGAGGGAGGGGGGAGCGGCGGGCACGAGGGGGGAGCAGGGGTAGTGGCGGGCACGAGGGGGGAGCGGGGGGGTAGCGGCGGGCACGAGGGGGGAGCGGGGGGGTAGCGGCGGGCACGAGGGGGAGTGGGGGGGTAGCGGCGGGCACGAGGGGGAGCGGGGGGTAGCGGCGGGCACGAGGGGGGAGCGGGGGGCACGAGGGAGGGGGGAGCGGGGGGTAGCGGCGGGCGTGAGGGAGGGGGGAGCGGGGGGGTAGCGGCGGGCGTGAGGGAGGGGGGAGCGGGGGGGTAGCGGCGGGCACGAGGGAGGGGGGAGCGGGGGGGTAGCGGCGGGCACGAGGGAGGGGGAGCGGGGGGGAGCGGCGGGCGTGAGGGAGGGGGGAGCGGGGGGGTAGCGGCGGGCGTGAGGGAGGGGGGAGCGGGGGGTAGCGGCGGGCGTGAGGGAGGGGGGAGCGGTGGGCGTGGGGGGGAGCGGGGGTAGTGGCGGGAGTGTGGGGTAATGGTGGGTGCGTGGAGTAGCGGTGGGCGTGTGGGGGGAGCGTGGGGTTGCGGCGGGTACGTAGGAGGGGGGAGAGTGGGGTAGCGGTGGGAGTGTGGAGTAGAGGCAGGTGTGTGGGAGGGGGGAGTGTGGGGTAGCGGCGAGCGTGGGGTAGCGGTGGGCGCGTGGGAGGGGTAGCGGTGGGCGCGTGGGAGGGGGAGCGTGGGGTAGCGGCGGGCGCGTGGGAGGGAGAGCGTGGGGTAGCGGCGGGTGCGTGGGAGGGGGAGCGTGGGGTAGCGGGTGAGGGGGCAGTGGTGGGAGGGAGTGGTGGGTGTGAGGGGGCAGGGCTGGGGCCCAAGGGGGCAGCGGCGGGTGTGAGGGGGGCATGGGGCAGCGGTGGGTGTGAGGGGAGGCATGGGGCAGTGGTAGGCGTGAGGGGAGCGGAGGGGGCAAGTGTGCGAGGGGCGGGGGTAGTGGTGCGGGCCGGGGAAGGAGCGGCGGGCGTGTGGAGCAGCGGGCATGGGGAATGGACTTCTGTGTGTGGTGGGGTTAGTGAAGTGGGTGCAAAGGGAGGGGGGGTGCAGGAAATGAAGTGAGCAGGTTCATGTGGGTGCTGCCAAGGGTTGGGTAGGGAGTGGCCCAGGAAGCAGGTAATTGTTGCCTAGGTGTTGTCTTAGGTTGGACGTTTTAATTTGGAATGATGTTGGCTGTTGCGATAGAACTGTGTTAATAATGTTGTTGGTGATGTGTGGTTCCTGCACTAGTAATGCCCATTGGACACCTTGAGCCCAGTTAGATAATTCGCTTCTGAGGCTGGTCTGAAATTCTTTGATTAGTGTAGAAGAGCAGTAATGCCAAACATGGCATGTGTTGTATTTGCCTTTTACACGATTAAAAGAAAGCTGGCAGCCATCAGAGATACTGTTTTGAACAGAGTTTTGAACACTTACGTTTGTTATTAAACAATGTTCTGATGCTGTCTGCAATATTCTATTTCTGATATTGTTTTTAACTTCTACATGTGATACTGTGAGCAGTGTAATTGACAGTCATGTTGAGAGAATGAACAATGATGAAACGCACGTGGGGATCATACTTAATGCTGTTTAAATCTTAAATAGTACATCACAGGATCAATACAGTCGCGTTTAAGCCTTCCACTCACACACAACTGTCCATTTGCCGTTTGGATTTGCAGCAAACTTCTTCACTGTATGCCTTTCAAAAAACTTTGATCACGACTTGTGGTATTCTAAACTTAAATACAGTCTGCTCACATCTTTCAATTGAGAAAGCGTGTGGGTGTCCAATCAATATCTTGTGCTCAGTATTTCACTGCAGTGCCAGAAATGACGTTGCTATTAACCGTGTTGTTTTGCATTTGTGAAATGCTTTACCCAGAACTCACTTGTGCGAACAGTGCTTGTCAATTATAGTACTCGCACTGATGTAAATGAAAAACCTTTAATGTACTGTCACCGGTGTGATATCCTAACAACAGCTCAGTATATTGTTAGAAGTGAAAGTGGGCTTTTTATTATAGAATGATTCCCTGTGATCTAAGTGACCCTGGTTCAATTATATTTCTGCTGTAGTGGCTCTTGACACTGATGCAGAGTTCGGTGTGATTGTAGGAAGAGTGAAATTAAAGACAATGCCCAGCTCATTTTCAATGATCTGATCGATTTAGCTGCTGATTGGGCATTTGTTCCAGTTGATGACCTGTACTAAAAGATGGATGACTAAATTGATAATGTGATACTGCAAGGGCTCTTTAATGGGAACATGCTCTAACGGTTAAGTACTGGCTGCATCTGAACATCCACCTTCTGTTTTGGAATGGTGAACTTGAAGCTAATAACAGCACTCCTAAAATGTTGTGCTTGAATCCCTATTCTAACATAGAACCACTGTTCTGTCAATCAGTACAAATCAGTTGAAGCTGGAAATAGCATGTTCAGCATGTTTTGTTTTTTTCCGTATTTACCCGCATTTTGCAAGTTAATATTCTTGCTTTGGTAGTTGCTGGCTTTCAAAACAAAATGCAGTTTTTCCTGACTTTTTCAATTCTGTTCATTTAAAATTTAATTGTGTTCCATTTTCAATGTCTGGCTGACATTTTTCTGTATAAATGTCATTTGCTGGAGTTTGATGCAATGATCCTGTGATTGTTTTGTCTTGAAGTAGTAAAGGTAAATATCCAGATCAGCTTGGTTTTAAAACAAAAATCAAGTTTTTTTTTAAAAGTAAAAAGCAGATTGGATGTCCATTTGAAAGCTGGTGTAAATCTCTCGAGTTAATGTTTCAAATTGATTGGGATCTCCTTTTCTGTTTGACATCTGCAGTAATCCCGTATTTCACTGAGGATATCTCACTGGTGACAGTGAGTTGGCCATAACTCACAAATGCTGTGGGCGCGAGTGAGTTATGGTGGTCCTTTGCACGAGTGAGCTGCATATGCCAGGAACTCTGAGCTCACTGGTGAGGTATGCTGCATTATTCTATGGGAGTGAACGAGCCCTTCAATCATCACACACCTTTTCAATTCAGATCCTTAATGCACATAATAGGGCCCACCAGGTGCTGTTATACAATTGTTCATTTGTATGGTTGGTGATCTCTCTTCTTTGGTCAAATGTTTTAATATCAGTAAATAGTGCCAGCATTGTTCACTCTCTTAGAATTTAAACCAAAAAAATTCCAGATGGTGGTGACTTTAAATTTTGACCAAAATTCAAAGTATGTAATGGTTAAAACTTTAAAGTGGGGGTAAGAGATGTTTTCTACTTTTTAATTCAATCTTATCTAAATAGAAGTAGCCAGTCAGCCGGCTCATGATATTTGTTAATTTGAGGAGGAGAAATCCTTAATCTTGAGACATAAAACTTTAAATTCTTCCATTTATCTTCTTACTGAATGGCGCATCTCCCCTCCATCTATAGATGGGATAACTGGCTGCCACAGTATCTTTTATCAACTAATAGCTGGCTGGACTTTCTAAAACAAAAGTAATGAAAATTTGATCACCTGGGGTTACCAGGCAACTGTGAATTTCAACCCCTGCTTTAATGTTAAATGTGTGCATGTCACATGTATTTGACCAGCGTATTGGCTATTATTGCATGTTTTGAATTATTTTGTCAATATTCTAGTTCTGTTGTGTGGGCATCTAGTAATTTGTTAAAACGTCCTTTTTTAACTTTTCTTTAAAATGACAGTGCCGTTTTCCATCTACATATCTTCATCTTTTGTTTTTGTTGGATATTTTTCCACTTCCAACTTCAAGCAGATTGATAGTTACTTTAAATTGACATTGATAACTATTTCCTAGAAGTGAGGGACTGCTTACTTTTGACTTCCCATATGATAACTGTTACAGGGCCCTGACCCTGGATACTTCTCTCAAATCAGGACTTCTGGTGTCTAGGCTTCTTCGTTGTGCACAAAAGACCCAGAATTCATGAATGCCAGTGGCATCAGTGAGTTGTAAGGGTCTTGCCTTGCAAGGACAAGAATTGTGCCAGTGTGCTGTCATTGATAATCGCAATGAATAATACATTGCCAATCTGGTCAGCTCAAAAATCCTAGAAATAAACTTAGAATATGTTGGGGATGAAGTATTGAGGTTCTAATAATGAATTGGCTATTAACAAATTTGCATGGCAATTTAAAAACCATTTTGTTGCTTTCCATAGTGTGAAGGAAGTATTCAGAAAATTGCAGTGGTTCATTTAGAAGTCCAGTGAATACAGGGATTTGTGTGGGAGAAAGCAGGATGATATACCTGCCATGGTTCCTTGTGATGTGACTGAAACTCATAGATTCACTTAGTAAACAAATCCCTTTTTTCTGAGAACTGAGTTGAGGACATTTAGAACTTCTCTCAATTTTGCTAATTCACGATAATGGCAGCATGTCTTGATTAAAGATTGGTGATAACTAGTATCCTTCTATCTTTTAAAACTAAAAATAGAGGAATGATCATGAATTTGCTTTCTCATGAAATGAGCAATACCTGTTGTAGCATAGGTAAAGTTGTGTATTGGTCATGAAGTGATTTTCCTATTTTATCTGGAAACTGAGAATAACGTGGTGTGTAGCTTACGAAGAACTGTTTGAGGCAGATACTCCATACCAGTGGTTCCTGTCATTGTAGTTCATTCCTTTAGATATTTGTTCTATCGTGTAACTATTTTGTCTAATGTGGTGCTGTATGGGATAGTTGGCAGAATTGTGGGCAGGACAACCTCACAATGCAGAGAGTGTGCTGCATGTTTGAGAGTAGGTTCAAAATGTCTTGTGGATTCTCATGTTTTCAAAATTGCTTTGTGTGTTTTGCACTGCTGTTGTGGAATATTGCTTGCCATTGAAAACACAGGTGTAAGCTTGTGGTCAAGATTTCAATGTTCTGCGTAATAAACCAGTCCTGTGCATCAGAGTTCTTGTTTCTATGTGACGTGATGGAGCTCAACATGTTGGGATTTGACTGCTAAGATTGATTGTGTAAGTGGGAAAGCAGCGCGTGGTGATTGTTATAAAAGCAGGATCTTTTAAATCCATTTATCCGTTCTCGCGAATTGTTTTTTATTTGAATACAAGCTTTGCTCACCCATGATTTCTGCTACTGCCGGGATTTGTTCTGAGAGGTTTTCTCTTGAAACTTGAAGACTTGGGCTTTAACTGCACTTGGTGCTGCATTGCATTGCTGTTCTTGATCTTCTTAACTGGATATTGGCTTATCAGCCATTTATATGAGCACCTATTGAGTAGTTGAAGCATACACATCCCAGATTCAAATCCTGGAGTGAGTAATTTAACTTCAGCTATGTATAAAAGCAAAATACTGTGGATGCTGGAAATGCTAGAAAAACTCAGCTCTGGCAGCATCGGAGGAGAGAGAAATCAGAATTAGTTTCGAGTCCAATGTAACTCTTCCAGGCGGGATTCTTTCAAGGAAGAATCCTATTGGATTTGAAATGTTAACTTGGTTTCACTCTTCGTAGATGCTGAGTTTATCCAGCATTTTCTCTCTTTATTTAAGAAGTCGATGCATTCGGGTTGGGAGGAAATTGAGGGAGAGAATCATTTTGCTGTGAATGTTAATTGTTGGTAATGCTGGTGAGCAACCATCGGAACTGTAAAGGTGAACTTCTTTTTGAGAGATTGAGTGAAAAGCAGTCGTATTTGGCCTTCTCTTGTATTGCTGAAGGTGAACTTTAGTTTGTGTTGACTTACTTTGCCAGTAAAGCGGCTAATGAAGCCTTGTCTTGTGTATTGAGAGCAAACGCTCAATTTTTGAAGTGTTTTTGGCTAACAGAGTAATGTTTACTCTATTGTTTGCATAAAGACAAGGATAGGCAGTCATGATGATTTACACCTTCCGCAAGATGGATCATGCATTTCTAGGGAGTTGCTTAAAATAAAGAACTTGCAGTTATGTAGCTTCTAATTAAATGTTGCTGATTATCTTAGTGAGCTTTATATTGAAAATGGAATAAGAGATGCTCTTGTAGATACAATATGAAGGATGTTATTTGATTTGATATTAAAAATGTTTATATTTAGTCATTTGCCACCCACATCGCTCTCCTGTCATTATCTGACTCGCAGCACAGAATTTGCTTCATTGACTGAGAAAATAGTGAATCCTAGATCTGATGGATTTAAATGACTTGTATAAATGTGCCCTGGGAACTGATTGCGTATGGCTGTGTTCTCGAGCCATTTCTGTGCATGATCCAATGTAGAATGGTAAATCACTCACTAGAGGGAAAATTATTTAAGATATAAAAATGAGGCTAGAAGCGAACTTTTTGAAATTTACAGTTGCTGTGGTGTATAAGCCTCAGTAGCATTTGAGTCAAGGATTAGTTATAAATTCTAATTTGGTAGTAAATTGCAGAATGATTTTAGGGTGGGGAGGTAGTTGTGTTCCTCTCTCTTTCTTCAAGCACTTACGTCTGTTCCCTGCCTGAAAAAAGGAATGGATGAATTTTTGCATGTAGCAATATGAGTAGGCCATTCCGCCCATCAAAACTTGTTCCTTGATTCTATTTGGTCATGGCTGATCTGTAGCTCATGTGTTTCCCCACCTTTGTTCTATATATCCAGACATTTTATTGTTAGACTGTTCAATTACAGGTGTAAATCTTTATACTTGGCCACAAATCTAAGTGGACGAGAACAATGTATGTGCCTTTGTTCTAATGTTTTATCTATGATTTTGACTCCGGGGTGAGAGTTTAGTTGTCACCCTATTCCAACTCTGTTCCTTTGCTTGTCGTTCAAGTCTATGCGCTGGTATAGCACATTTTGAAACGTTGAAATGAGAATATATCTATCTTGTAATCGTCCTCTTGAAATGTGGATCATATGGCGACATCTGGGATTGTTCAGGGTGGGTTGTGTCATAGTTGAGTTTTGATGTGACCTGATTGTCGAAACAAAACTAGAAATAAAACGTAAATGCGCTCTAATAATCAATACATTTTGTCCAGTACTAATTTCGAGCTTTTGGTGAACAAGCTGTAGAGGACAACTTTGGAAACCTCAGGCTGATCAGAAATTAATATTTCTGTTTTTGGCTGCATTTGTAGAGGCATTTTCTTATTTTCAATTAGTATTTTTTTATTTTGCATAATTTAGATATTCAAATTGCATGTAAATGGCCCATTTATGCTGCCATTAAATGATATATGTTCAGTTATTTTGGAATTGTAAATTTTGAGTGGTAAATATGTGCCTTAAACCTTGGGGAGAAAGATTAGTAGGAAAATCCACCACAATGTAATGTAGAAAAATGGAATACATTTTCACAGTTTTCACTTGTAAATATCATTTAATAATTATCCTGATCTCTTTACATTAATGCTAACTGTAAATCTCTGAATTTTTTTATCAGTGCTGCTGTTTGCCTAAATTGGGTCCAACTAATGCTGCAGGATATGACAGAAATGTAAAGTGGTCTTACAAATACCTAAGTAATAAACCATTTAATTGTAGTCCTAATTCATTTGTGAATACAGCTCTTGGTTAAGGTTGAATGCAAGCTGCCATGCGTTTCCCATGAGTTAGTGTATTGTAGATATTCATGGAGGAAATATATTTGCGTTCTTGGGAGGGAGTGACAAAGGGACATATGTGCATGTCAGGGTGATATTTTGCATTTTGGCCTCCTGGTGTATGTACAGAGTAGACGAGGCAGTATTTGCACTGAAAGAAATGCAAACACTTCCTGAAGAATTCTTTTGTAGTCACGAGTACTTGCTGTTTTTTCCTGCCTGCTAACTATCACCAAAACAGAGTTGCCCTCCCACCCCCACTCCATGTATTTTATTTTGAAAAGCAGCCTATGGTCAGTTTTAATTCAATCAGGGCTCCAAAACTGTGGTCTTTAGTTTTCAATCTTTTTTTGGTGGTCTTGGGGACTTGAGGAAGCTTTGCGGCTACAGTGGGGAAAAGACTACTGAAGCATGTGAGAATCGACAGATGTATTCGTTCACAAGATGGGCAACTTTGGAGGAACTCAGCAAGGCTGTGGAAGGACCAGCTGGTTTTGATGTGCAGTTGTGACGCTAAAAGGGTGCAAGTTAAGTTTTGAAAGGTAAGAGGAAAATAATATATAGTGTGTTTTTAAATGTGTTTTTATTCCTTTCAATAAAATTTATACAGTACTGTGGGGTAGTAAAGGCTTTGAAGGAGACATGAAAAGAAGTATTCAATTTAGGCTTTTGAATTTTCAGTGAACATTGCCAAGCTTGACATTTAGGATGGAAATGTATGTTTGAGAAATTTCACAAAACAATTCATTATTGTAGGGCAACAGTAGAGACAGGCAGCAATTAATTAACGGTAATGAAGTACACATAGGAGTAATATGTTATTGTGCAAAGGCCGCAAAGCATTGTGATGAAATTGAACATATGATTTGTGAAGGAGGTTCAGTGTGTTTGTATGATTGAATAATGGAGAATTAGTTGTTGATTGGATAAAGACAGCCAACAAGATATTTTTAGTTTATTTCTATTACAGAAGTATAAGGAATGGGGCTGTGCTTTTTGAATAATTTATAGTTTCCACAATAGGTAACTCTTATAGTATCTTTGTAATATTTGCTATTGCCAGCAATCCATTCCATTAATTCCAATGGTACCGAAGAGCCCCAGTGACTCGGAATTACCAAAGCATGGTTAAGTTGACATATGGATGGTTCAAATTTAGCAGCTTCCCTAGAATGAGTGTCTTAAGTAATTACACTTATTTAACTAATTGAATGATTTGGAATTGAAGCATTAACAAAGATGATGCTTAAAAAGTGTGTTCTAAATTTAAAAACCTATATAGATACTTAAATATTAAAGGAAAAGCCAAAAGATGAAACCAGTCAAATGATTTAAAAGCTTTTATTGTTCACAGAAGCAGAAAGGATAAAAACACATTTAAAATTTATCATTCTTTTATTTAAGCATTTCGTATTTTATTTTTAACTTCATGTTTCACATTTTTCCAGTTTGGATGGACATGCAATGCATCGCTCTATTTTAGAATTGTTTCACCGTAAAACTACAAGATCACCTGAGGTAATAATTTTGATTTTTTTTAAAAAATAATGTTTTTAACAATTTTATTTTAAAAATGATCACTTGAAATGCAATCTCCGCATCTTTCCTTTGCAGAATGCTGAAGGGGATTTTGCTAATGGCCATGAGATTGATGAAGATGATGACAAAGGAGCTGAAAACTATACCAATTGTTTGGATGACGAACTGAAGGAAACCTCTGACCTTGATTTTGGAGCAATGAGAAAATGTAAAGGAAGTAACTGTGGAATCAAGTCATGGATTCAAATGGATCCACGATTGTTCTGTTTTCTATATGATGAGCAACAGAACAAGTGCTATTGCAAGTAAGCATAACTATTTAACAAGTGTATATTACTGAAAGTTCCATGATGAAATGCACGCAAATTTTTTTTGTGCTCTCTTTTAGAGTCTGCGTTGATAATAGCATTACTGACACTGAGTGGACAAGTGGTAGGTCTCAACCGCAAGGTGGGTGGAAAAAAGATTACTTGCTTCGCCACCTGGCCAGTAGGGAACATCTTCAGGCACTGTCCGTTCCATTAAATGCAGCTAACTGGGAGAAGGCGCTGTTTACTGATGCTCTGAACAGTGACTCCAAAGAGGATGTTGTCCACCTCCTCAGAAATGTTCTTTGGCTAATCAAGGAACAGTTGCCCATATCCAAAGCTAAAAGCTTACACAGGTAAAGACTGTTTCTGCAGATTATTATTCTTTTGTGCTGTTTGCATCTCTTTCTGACAATATTTTTTTATTTTAGGTTAATTGAGAGCCATGGTGTGTCATTGGGTAGACGCCACAGAAGTAAAAATTATAGCTGGCAGTTTGTTGCTGCTCTTAATGAACCTGTTGAGGCCGAAAACTTAATAGCATTAAAACAAGCCAGAGTTCATTCTCTGATTGTTGATGAGAGTTCAGATATTGCTACTGAAAAGCACCTGATGATGTACACAAAATTTCTTGCTAAGGTAAGACTTTAAATTTACATACAGTGGGTGGAGGAAGGGGGAAATTATGATGCCAAATGGATATCTATCCAGCAGAAGGCTAACAACAAACTTGACTGCTGTTGTCAATGAAGGTATTTTTTCAGAGAGACATTCTCAGCGTTGTAGTGTCATTCTGATTCTGTCATGATTCCTCTTTCTGTAGATTTTAACCAACTTAATTGAATTTTGTGAATTGTCTTTTGGAAGTAGAGCAGAGTTAAAATCTGTGACTTGTTTGTTTTCAGCACTGAGTCCTGCAAAGCATATCAGTAACTTTTAGATAAACTATTTGGTTTAGATTCCTTACCAAAATGGTGCTGCTTGTATGAACGTGATGTCTCATTTCCGATCCACATTATTGAACTGAATTCCAGAGATGTTTGTTGGAGTTGTACTGAATTTTATTTTTAACATACTCTCTTTGGATTCTTCCTGACCTGATGGAGATGCCAGTATTGATATTTGCTCATGAAGTTCTAGATGGTGTCTTTCACATTGTATCAATTGGAAGAAATATTTCTTCCTGTGTGTTTTATCTTACTTTTGAAAGGTTTTAAAGGAAACAATTATTTTTCAGTGGTGGTGTTGTGCTTTTGCTGTTTTGTTATTTCCACCCCCCCCCCCCCCTGCCTTTTTTGCACAGCTCCCTCCCCATTTGATTTCTTCTTCTAGATACTATTGCTGCTGCACATATGCTGGCCCTTGCTGTGTTTTACTTTGCTGTTGCTTCCACCCTCTCCATTTGTAACAGCTTGTATTGGTATATGGGATTGCAAAAACATATTTAATGTCATTCCTTGCATTGAATAAAGCTGAACAAAAGGTAAGTTTATTATCTGGAAACTGCACATGGGACTGGATCACAGAATTGTTACAGCCTATATTGTGCCCAATAACCTCAACTCAAACCTGGCAAGTTACTACCATTTCTGTCACTGAAATGCACCTTAGAATTGTATTTATATAACTTCTGCAATAGTCTTTTCCTTTTTTCTGTGTGGGTGGTAACTGGTGAACTTGTTACCAGGCCTCTTGTCACAGTTTGAATTGGATTGTCTTTGTTTCTCTCTCTCTCCCTTCAGGTATTGCAGATAAGGTTGCAGATTTGTTTTACAGGAAGCCACAGGCTTCATTGTCAAACATAGATGAATTCCACATTTGGGGGAATTTCGTAGTTTTCTGAGTACTTTATATCCAGGGAATTTATAGCTGGAACGCTAAACTTGAAAGGAGCCGCAAGAGATGAAGATGGATGTGAAGTTCCAGCTGACCTGTTCACACCGAGCTTACTCCTGTTACATTAACCCCTCCCTTACTGTACCTTGAACCATGCTTGGCAGATCATTCCATACATTTATCACTGAGAGACAATGTTCTTTCTGCTAGGTTCAAACATTTCTTCAAACTGGATGATTCAACACCAATTGAGCAAATAGATATTGACTCATATTCTTTGGAAATAAAATTGTAAAACGGCCATCTCTTTTTTAGACAATTGCCATCACAACACTGGATATATCCATAAGGGACAATTCTTGTCCTATATGGCCTCCCCTTGAAGCACTAGTTCTTTTTTCCCAACCTAAATAAATATTTGCCTTGTAAGAGCTAATTGCAGCACAGTCTACATTTCTTTGAATTATTTGTTGAGTTGTTCTGCTTTAAAAACTACTTTATCGTTTATCCATAAGTTTTGCGTCTTGTTAGTGGTTAGCAAGTTGGCCATGGGTTAAATGCATTCAGATGTTCTACAAATGCTTGAGTATTTAAAGTTGTCATGTCAGAACATCATCTGGTGGTTTGTAACCGCTTCTTTGCCTGTGCTAGATGGGATGATCTTTGGTTGCAGGATACTTCATGATGATTTATCTCCTTGGCTTCACCCATCATTGTGATTATAGGCTAGTCTTGAAGATCTAATCATATGGTTTCATAAAGAAATACATAGAGGTTGTGACACAACAGCAGACCATTTGGCTCATCCAGTCTGTGGTATTTATTCTTCACCTGAGCAACTTGTCCTTAATACAGTTAACCATTGTTTTCATTTTCCCATACTTTCTGCCTTAACCCCTAAATTGGGAAATGAATTCTATAATCCAGCAACTGTGTAAAACATCCCTCTTGCTATCTATCCTATAACTCTTCGACTTACGGTGGCAGGGTAGCACAGTGGTTAGCACTGCTGCTTCACAGCTCCAGGGACCTGGGTTCGATCCTTGGCTCTGGTCACTGTCTGTGTGGAGTTTGCACATTCTCCTCGTGTCTGTGTGGCTTTCCTCCGGGTACTCTGGTTTCCTCCCACGGCCCAAAGATGTGTGGGTCATGCTAAAATTGCCCCTTAGTGAGGTGCTAAGGTTAGAGGGATTAGTGGGTAAAATATGTAGGGATGTGGGGTTACGGCCTGGGTGGGATTGTGTGGTCAGTGCAGGCTCGATGGGCCAAAGGGCCTCTTTCTGCACTGTAGGGTTCTATGATTCTGCTTAATCTTTTACTTCTGGTTCCACATTCTCGACCCCCTTAATTAATGTACAGTCTGCTTCTATCTACCTTGTTTTATCCTTTCATAATTTTAAGCATTTTGCAAAATTTTGGGCAACAATCTTTGTCCTAGCCTGTCGTCATATTTGCACTTCCTCATTCCAAGAGTGTCACCACTTTTTGACAATCTGAATTCTTGTAAGTCCATTTAAACTGACCACCAGGGCCATCTTGTACACTTTGCGCTCATAATCAATCTACTGAATGCTTTCTCTGATGTTGCATACCCCGTTCCCCAGAGGAAAAACCTGCTTGTTTATTCCACCTGGTGCTATTTTGGGAGCCTTTCTTTTTTCAGTATAAGATGGATATCTGATCTAGTGATGCCAGGCACCAACTGTGATTGTCCTGGTATTGTCAAAGCAAACTGGTTAAAGATACAGCAGGATGCTGAGAGGAAGGAAGTGATGTTTGAGTGAGATAATCGCTGGATGGGATCATTCTTGGTGCAGACTCAATGGGCCAAATGGCCCCCCTCTGCACTGTAGGGATTATATGAATTCGGTTGAAATTTTTGAGTTGATTTGCTTGGTGGATACGGCAGATTCTGTGGATGTTATCTAATAAAGACTTCTAGAAATGTAAAATTTTCAGAAGGCGTTATTAACCAAGATAATACATTTGAATTGGAGGAAACATTATGTTGAATGGAAGGTGGGAAACGAGCTTTGGCTATAGGGAATGATATGATATTTGAAATGGTTTTTGTCTTGGTTTTTTTGACTGGGGCCTTGGCTATAGAATCATAAGAATTCCTGCCATGCAGAAGAGGCCATTTGGCCCACTGAGTCTGCACTGACTCTCTGGAGTATCTTACCCAGCACTGTCACTGTAACTACATCATTTCCCACACATAACTGATTCATCTAACCTACCTATATCTTGGGACATTAGTGGGCATATTAGCATAACCAAGCCACCTAACCTGGATGTTTTTGGAGCATAGCAAGAAACTGGTCCACATGGAGGAAACCCAAGCAGACATAAAGATGAATGTGTCACAGTCACCCAAGATTGGAATTGAACCTGGGTCCCTAGAACTGAGACAGTAGTGCTAACCACTGTGTCACCATACTGCCACATGTGGCTAATACCATATATATCAGTCACTTTGATGGAAAAAGTAGAGAATTTTGTGTTGATGGGTGGAGGTGGTGAGTTGGGTGCCAGTCAAGCAGGCTGCTTTGTCCTGCATTGTCAAGCTTCTGAGTGTTGACCTGTAGTTGTCCAGGTAAGTGGAGAATATTTCATTACATTCCTGACTGTAGTTTGAGGGGAATGTGCACAGTGGTTAGCACTGCTGCCTCACATCACCAGGAACCTGGGTGCAGTTCCGCTCTTGAGTAACTGTGTGGAGTTTGCACCTATTCCCTGTGTCTGCAAGGGTTTCCTGCCACAGTCCAGAGACGTGCAGGTAGGTTTGGCCATGAATTGTCCCTTTAGTGTCAGGGGGATTAGCAGGGAAAATGCCTGGGCTTTTGGGAATAGGGCCTGGGTGGGGTTGCGGTCGGTGTGGACTCGATGAGCTGAATGGCCTCCTGCACTGAAGGAATTCGATGAAATGATTGAAATGTATAAGACTGACAGGTATGGACATGATGAATAGAAAGAAGATGCTCCCTTGCTCGAGGGGTCAATCACATAGTTTTCAGGTAAGGGGCAGGAGATTTGGAGGGGATTTGAAAAAATCCTTTTCCACTTAAAGGGTTACAGGAATCTGGAATGCACTGCCTGGGAAGGTAATGGAAACCTTTCAAAAGTATTTGGATGAGCACTTGAAACATCATAACGTTAAGTGCCGGAAAATGGGATTAGCATGACATTAGTTGTAATTATTGTTGGTGCAAACTCGATGGGCGGAAGGGCCTTTTCTGCGCTGTATAATTTTATGATCTTATGACTCTAAACTGTTCAATTTAGTGCCTTTTTTGGGCTTTGTTGAAGTGTGATACAACTGAGTGGTCTGCTTGGTTATTTCAGTGGGCGTTTAACAATCCGTCACGTTGCTGAATGAAAATACTAATGAAAATACAAAAGTAAGGAATTGATCATGGATTGTACAGACCTTGGTCAGACCCCATCTGAAGCACTGCACTTTAGAATATATATTGGCTGTAGACAGAATGAAGCATGCTTAACTTTGTAACTCGGTTGCCTGCACACTTGCCTCTTACTCAGAAGATCCCTATCCTGGACTTGAATACAAAAATCAAATAGACATTCCAGTGAAGTACTCAGGGACTACTTTCACTGGAGCTGCTGCCTTTTTGGGTGGATGTGAAAGATATGGCGCTATGTATCCCTCAAAATCATAAAAACAGATTATCTCGCTGATATCTCATTGTTTGCTGTCAGCAAACCTTTTGCTGTGTTTCCTAGTGTTGCAATAATGACTACATTTTAAAAATACCTCTGACTGTAAAGTGCTTTGAGTTGTCTGGTGATTGTGAGAAGTGATAAACCTTTGCAAGGCTTTCTTAAGGGTTAAATTTGTGGCGGCAGAGTGGTTAGCATTGCTGCCTCAGTGTCAGGGACCTGGGTTCAATTCCGACCTTGAGTCACTGCCTGTGTGGAGTTTGCGTGTCTCCCTCTGTCTGCATGGGTTTGCTCCGGGTGCTCTGGTTCTCTCCCATAGTCCAGGGATATTCAGGTTAGGTGGTTTGGCCATGCCAAATTGACCCTCGTGTCAGGGGAATTAGCAGGGTAAATATGTGAGGTTATGGGAATAGGGCCTGGGTGGGACTGTGGTCGAATGGCCTTCTGCACTGTAGGGATTCTATGATTCTTCTAAGGTGGTGACGGACGCAGTGTATTTTCTTGAGTTTGGAAGTTGGACAGCTATTTAATCAAGGTGTTCAATATAGAACATAGAACAATACAGCACAGTACAGGCATTTCGGTCCTCAGTGTTGTGCCGAGCTACATCCGAACCCACGATCAAGCTATCCCACTCCCTATCATTCTGGTGTGTTCCACGTGCCTATCCAGTAACCGCGTGAAAGTTCCTAAAGTGTCCGACTCCACTATCACAGCAGGCAATGCATTCCGCTCTCTGAGCAAAGAAACTACCTCGGACATCCCTCTTATATCTCCCACCACGAACCTTATAGTTATGCCCCCCGAGTAACAGCTACATCTGTCCGAGGAAATAGTCTCTGCACGTCCACTCTATCTATCTCACTCATCTTACACCTTGATTAAGTTGCCTCTCATCCTCCACCGCTCTAAAGAGAAAAGCCCCAGCTCCCTCAACCTTTCCTCATAAGAACTACCCTCCAAACCTGGCAGCATCCTGGTAAATCTCCTCTGCACTCCAATGCTTCCACATCCTTATAGTGAGGTAACCAGAAATGGGTGCACTATTCCAAATGTGGTCTCACCAAGGTCCTGTACAGTTGCAGCATAACCCCACAACTCTTAAACTCAACCCCTCCCCCTGTTAATAAATACTAGCGCGCTATAAGTCTTCACGGCTCTATCCACTTGAGTGGCAACTTTCAGAGATCTGTGGATATGAACCCCAAGACCTGTGTTTCTCCACATTGCTCAGAACCCTGCCATTGACCCTGTAATCCACATTCAAGTTTGTCCTACGAAAATGAATCACCTCACGGTTATCAGGGTTAAACTCCATCTGTCACTTTTCGACCCAACTCTGCATCCTATCAATATCTCTTTGCAGCCTACAAGGGCCCTCCACCTCATCCACTACTCCACCAATCTTGGTTTCATCAGCAAATTTACTAACCCATCCTTTAATTACTATGGCAGGGCAGGCTCGAAGGGCTAGATGGCCTACTCCTGCTCCTATTTCTTATGTTCTTCAGCCCCCTCTCTTCCAAATCATTGATAAAAATCACAAATAGCAGAGGACCCAACACTGATCCCTGTGGTACACTGCTGGTAACCAGCCTCCAGTCTGAAAATTTTTCCCCCCACCACCACCCTCTGTCTTCTATGAGACACAGTAAGAAGTCTCACAACACCAGGTTAAAGTCCAACCGGTTTATTTGATAGTAATCCCACAAGCTTTCAGAAATGGTATTCCTTTGTCAGATGTGTGGAAGGTTCCACACAAACTGGTTGGACTTTAACCTGGTGTTGAGACTTCTTACAGTGTTCATCCCAGTCCAATGCCGGCATCTCTACATCAATCTGAGACAGCCAGTTACTATCCAATTGGCAAAATTTCCTTCTGTCCTATACCTCCTTCCTTTCTTCAAGAGCCTACTATGGGGAACTTTACCAAACGCCTTACTCAAATATAGTGGATACAAATGACTTTCCTCGGATAGGGGAATCTAGAGCAAGGGAGAGCAATCTTATATTTGTATTCACTTGTACTGTCAGTATTGTCCATATCCAGTTGTAATGAAAAGCTGATGTATTGCTTTAAACTAGTTCAGTCTGTGTGATGGAGGTGGAAGCAAAATTGAACGTAATTTTTTCCCCACCCAGAACTTCCAGAATGAACCTATTTGTTTTTGAATAGACAGCACTATGGCGCGCTCTCAAATAAAGAGGCTTTATCTTAGTTCTCCGTTAAGACAAATCACTGAATCAAAAGCTGATGTTACGAGTTACACAAATCCATGAATCTGTTGTATATAGTGTGTCCTGGACACTCGTACATTCATGTACATAGTCACCACCCTCCATGCTTCTGCTTGAGAGCATGTGAATTAGGAGCAGGAATGGGCCATCTGACCCCTTGAGCCTGCTCTGCTATTAAATGAGATCTTTGCTGATCTGATTGTAGCCTCTTTTTTTCCCTGCCCATTTCCTTTACCCTTGCTTCCCTCGTCAACCAACAATCTATCTAACTCCATGTTACAAATCTTAAATGACCCTGCTTTCACCCCTTTCTGGGAAGAGAATTTCACAGGCTAATAACCTTCCAAAAATAAGCTCCCCTCCTCTCCGTCTATATATAGGAGACTCCTTATTTTAAAACTGTGTCCCTTTGTTCTGGACACCCCCACAAGGGGAAACATCCTTTCAGCATCTACCCTGTAAAATCCTTTCAGGATCTATGTTTCAATAAGATCATTCTTCTAATTTCTAAACTCAAATGGATGTAGGTCCAACCTGTCTAGCTTTACCCCAGAATCAGTTCAGTGAATCTTCTATGAACGCCTAATGCAATTACTCCTCAAATAAGCATACCAAGATGATGCACAGTTTTCCAAATGTGGTATAACCGTGGAAAAACTTCCCCACTTTTATGTTCCATCCCTCCTGCAATAAACAGTAATATTCCATTTGCCTTCCTAATCACTTACTGTACCTGCATAACTAATCATTCCTGATTCATGTGCAGAGCAGAGGTGCTCAATGAATACTTTGGTATTCACGATGGAAAAAGATCTTGGTTGTAGTGCAGGCTTGTGGCGGGCTGAAAAGCTTGTGTGTGTGGACATTAAGAAAGAGGATGTGTTGGAGCTTTTGAATAGCATCAAGAAAGATAAGTCGCTGGGATCAGATGGAATGTACCCTAGGTTACAATGGGAGGCGAGGGAAGAGATTGCAGAGCCTCTGGCGATGATCTTTGTGTCATCGATGGAGACGGGAGAAGTTTTGGGGGATTGCAGATGTGGCTCTTATATTCAAGAAAGGGAATAGAGGTAGCCCAGGAAATTATCGACCGGTGAGTCTAACTTCAGTGGTTGGTAAGTTGATGGAAAAGATCCTGAGAGAAAGGATTTATGAACATTTAGAGAAGTGTAGTATGATCAAAAAGTAGTCAGCATGGCTTTGTTAAAGGCAGATTGTGTCTTATAAGCCTGGTTGAGTTTTTTGAAAATGTGACTAAACACATGGATGACGGTAGAGCGGTGGATGTGGTTTATATGGACTTTAGCAAGGCATTCAATAAGGTCCCCCATGCAAGGCTTATTGAGAAAGTGAGGGGGCATGGGATCCAAGGAGACGTTGCTTTGTGGATTTAGAACTGTCTTGCCCGCAGAAGGCAGAGAGTGGTTGTAACTCGGTCGTCTTCTGCATGGAGGTCAGTCACCAGTGGAGTACCCCAGGGATCTGTTCTGGGACCCTTGCTGTTTGTGATTTTTATAAATGACCTGGATGAGGAAGTGGAGGGATGGGTTTGTAAGTTTGCCGATGACATGAAGGTCGGAGGTGTTGTGGATAGTTTGGAGGGATGTCAGAAGTTGCAGCATGACATAGGATGCAAGACTGGGCGGAGAAGTGGCAGATGGACTTCAACCCGGATAAATGTGTAGTTTTGGGAGGTCAAATGGGATGAAGGAATACTATATTAAGGGTAAGACTCTTAGCAGTGTGGAAGTTCAGAAGGATCGTGGGGTCTGGGTTCATAGGACTCTCAAATCAGCTTCGCAGGTAGAGGATATGGTTTAAGGCATATGGTGTTACTGGCCTGCATCAATCGAGGAATTGAGTTCAGGAGTCGGGAGATAATGCTGCAGCTGTATAAGACCCTGGTTAGACCCCACTTGGAGCACTGTGCTCAGTTCTGGTCGCCTCATTACAGGAGGGATGTGGAAGCCATTGAAAGGGTGCAGAGGAAATTTACAAGGATGTTACCTGGATTGGGTGGCATGCCTTATGAGGATAGGTTGAGAGAGCTCGATCTTTTCTCCTTAGAGAGATGAAGGATGGGAGGGGACCTGATAGAGATGTATAAGATAATGAGAGGTATTGATCAGGTGGACTCTGAGGCTTTTCCCCAGGGCTGAAATGGCTGCCACAAGAGGACACAGGTTTAAGGTGCTGGGGAGTAGGTACAGAGGAAATGTCAGGGGTAAGTTTTTCACTGAGGGTGGTGGGTGAGTGAAATCGGCTGCCATCGGTGGTGGTGGAGGCAAATTCGTTGGGGTCTTTTAAGAGACTTCTGGATGAGTACGTGGACTTAATAGGATTGAGGGTTAAAGGTAAGCCTAGTAGGTAGAGATAAGATTGGCGCAACTTGTGGGCCGAAGGGCCTGTTCGTGCTGTAGTTTTTCTATGATTCTATGTACCAGGACATCCAGATCCCTCTGTACCACTAACTTCTGCAATCTTTCTTTGTTTGGATAACGTGATGCTTTTGTCCTGCCAGTGTGGACAAATTCACATTTCACATGTTTATACTCCATCTGCCAATTGTTTGGCCATTTACTCAATCTATGTATACTCCTTTGCAGACTTTTAATGATCGCTTCACAATTTACTTTCCTACCAGTTGCTGTCATCAGCAAATTTAACAGCCACACATTTGGTCTTTTAATCCAATCTAAATTGTTGTAGATTGTAAATAGTTGAGTAAATAGTTTCATCACTGAACCCTGTGGTGCTCTACTTGTTTTGACTTTTCAACCTGAAAATAACCCATTTATGCCTACTCTGCTTCCTGTTAACTAATCAATTTTCTATGCACATTAATATGTTAACCTCCTGCACTGTTCTGTGCAATGACTTTTGATATGGAATCTTGTCACCCTGCTTTCTGGGCATCTTAGTACAACACATCCCCAGGTTCCCATTTATTCATATTGCTTGTTGCTTTCTTTAAAAAAAACTGTAGTAAATTAGTCAAAAGTAATTTTCCTTTGGTAAGGCCATGTTGACTCTGCCTGATTGGATCCATAATAGATTCCAGCATTTTCTGTGTGACAGATGTTAGGCTGATAATTTCCTGCTTTGTTTTTTTTTGATGGCACCTTCCCAGAATCTAGGGAATTTTGGAAAATTAAACCAATGCATCTACTATTTCAGGAGCCACTTTTAAGATATTGGGATGAAGTTCATCAGGACCTGGGGACTTCCATTTTTCAGTTTGCAAAAATTTTCAGTCTTTTCGATACCTGCCAGTTACAATAATTGCTTTAAGTTCCTCTGTCCCTTTTCATTTTGCAATAATTTACAATTATCTTTGGGATATTATTTGTATCTTCTGTAGTGAAGACATACAAATTATCTATTCAATTTGTCCATCATTTCTTTATTTTCCATTTAATTCCCCAGTGGGGACCAACACCCACTTCCTTTCATTTTTAAATCCCTATAGAAACTCTTACTATCGTTTCCTTATTTCTAACTAGCTTTATGTCTCCTAATGGCAGCTTGTGATTTGTATCCAGGTTTCTCCATGTTTTTTCCGTTCCTTTATTCATCTGGGCCGCGTAACGTATTTGAACAGCGGAGGAATATGTTGTGTATGGCCTTGGTTTCCATGTGTTATATGGAGGCACAGTGGTGAGGCTTCATTCATTTGACTTTCCTTTTTCATATTGCTACTCATCAGCTGTATAGACTGGAAATGAAAGTCATATTGGATTCAGTGTTAACTTGGGCCTTCTCTTCCCACAGATGCTGCCAGACTTGTTGAGGTTTTGCAGCATTTTCTGTTTTTATTTCAGATTTTCAGTCTGCTCTGTTTTACTTATGTTAATATTCATTCTTCTGTTCTGATTTGCTTTTTTTTGGGACGTGTAACAGTTTGCTAAAATTCTGAAACAAATTTATTCCCAATAAATAAATTTATATTGGCATTGGAGGCATATGAAAGAAGGTTCACTAGGTTGATCCCTGGGAAGGGTTGGGGGGGGGTGGAATTTTCTTGAGGTTGAGTAGGGTGAACCTGTATTTGTTGGAATGCAGAAGAATGAGAGGCGACCTTATTGAAACATATCACAGTATCAGGGGGCTTGACAGGGTAGATGCTGAGAAGTTGTTTCCGCTTGTGGGAAAGCCTAGGACCAGAGAGCATAATCTCAAAGTAAGGGGTCACCCATTTAAGACAAGGGTGAGGAATAATTGTCTTGGAGGGAAGTGAATCTGTGGAATTCTTTACCACAGAGGGCTGTCGAAGCTGGGTCATTAAGGCTGTGACAGATTTTTAATTATTCAGGGAATCAAGAATTAAGGGGATAAGGAGGGTAAGTGGAGTTAAGGGTTTGCATATCTGATCAGTCATGATCTCGTTGAATGGTGAAGCAGACTCGACAAGCTGAATGACCACCACCTTCTCCTATGTGGTTTGGTTTTAATAAGGCTGATATCTTAATGTTTTATGATCTTCTTGGCTTTGATTTGTGGAGAGCATGTTTTTGGTCTCTTTGATTTGCAGGATACCCTGATAATTCTTTCCATTTCCTAACTGATCTTCAGACAAACATAGGTATGTCCTTCAACCTCTCAGACCTGTAGTGTCATTCATTTACATCATGGTGGACTTCATCTCTATTTACCTAGCCTAGCTTTAGGTCCCTTGATTCCTTTCCCTAGCAATGATCTATTTGTTTCAGCCTTGACAATTCCAGTTGTCACAATATCCAGTGTACTGGGAGGAGAGAATTCCAAGTTTCCCCTACATTTTGTGTGGGGACAAAGGTTTTCTGATTGCACTGCTAATTGGCCTAAACTCCAATTTTGTTTTTTGCTGCTTGTTCTTGATTTCCCCCACCAGAGGATGTAGTTCCTTTGTACCTATCCAGTGTCACATTCTAAATACCTCTTATCGGGGGGGGGGTGGTGTTGTTGTTATCCCCCTATCTTTTATAGTCCAGGAAAAGCAAGGCAAGTTTATACAATTTTCATAATTTAGCACTTTTAAGTTCCAATATCATTCTGACGAATACAGCCAGTAGGTCCATCCTGAGGCGAGGTGCCCAAACTGAACACAGCACTTGAGATGGGATCTGACCAAGACACTCTGCGCCTGAAGCATCACTTCCTCCTATTTGTATTCCAGCTCCCTTGGAATAAAAGCTAATTTTCTGTTTAACTTTTACCTTTTGTACCTGTCAGCTAGCTTTTCTTTGTGCAGTCACAATACTGGATTGTACCACAAACCCCCCAGCTACCAGTGGGAGATAGAGGAACTGACATTTTGTCAGATGCTAGAAAAAAGTGAAATAACAGGATTGTTATGATGGATGATTTTTTTTTAAAAAGACCCCGACCCCCCCCCCCCCCCCCCAAAAAATATTGACTGGGACTCTTAATGTCAGGAGCTTGGACTGGAAGCAATTTAAGTGTGTCCAGGGTTTTTGAAACAATATGTGGATAGTCTAACGAGAGAGGGAGCCATACGGGAATTACTACTGGGGTATGAGCCCAGCCAGGTGATCAACGTTTCAGTGGGACTAGCATTTTGGGAATAGTGACCATAATATAAATTTTCAGATACTTTTGCATAAAGTCGAGTGGTCCTTGGTGAAAGTGTGAAATTTTGGAAAGGCCAGCTATAACTGAATTAGGCAAGAATTGGAGAATATGGTTTGCGATTGGCTGTTTGAGTGTAAATCCACATTTGATGTCGAAGTCTTTTAAAGACCAGTTGATTCGAGTGCAGGATTATGTTCCTGTGAAAATGAAGGACAGGAATGGCAAGATTCGGGACCTTGGATTATAGGGGAAATTTTCAGCTTAGTCAACAAAAAAGGGAAGCATGCATACAGTCCAGGCAACTAGAAACAAACAAGGCCCTTGAAGGATATAGAGAAAGCAGGAAGGAGCTCAAATGGAAGTTTAGGAGGGCTATAAGGGGCCATGCAATATCACTGACCAACAGGGTTAACGAGAATCCCAAGGCAGTTTATACGTATGTTAAGAACAAGAGGGTATCTATGGAAAGAGTAGGTGCCTCGAAGATGAAGGAGAAAGGTTATGTATGGAGCCAGTGGAAGTGCATGAGATCTTTTAAGTACTTTGCATCGGTATTCACCAAAGAGAGGGTCATGAGGAATGTTGAGGTTAGGGAAGGGTGTGTGAAAACTCTGGGGCAGGCCAATATCATGAAGGAGGAAGTGTTGAGTGTCTTAAAATGCATTAAGGTAGATAAGCCTCTAAGGCCAGGTGGGATCAATGCCAGGATACTGCGGGAGGCAAGGGACGAATTAGCTGGCCTTAACAGACATTTTTGCACCTTTTTTGGCCAAGGTGAGGTTCCAGAGGACTGGAGAATGGCAATTTTCTTTTGTTTAAGAAGGGAAACGGAGATAATCCAGGTAGGCTGGTGAGTCTGAAGTCAGTGATGGGGAAGCTAATGGACATGGGATTTATTTGCATCTGGAGGAAAATGTAGGTGGTCTGATTAGTAAGTGTGCAGATGACACAGAAATTGACAGTTGCAGATAGCAACAAGGATTGGAATCAGATTCCCTTCAACACATGGGGTCTACACTGGCTACAATCCCACCGAGGCCTGGTAACCCCATGTATTTATCCTGCTAATCCCCTGACATTAAGGTGTATTTCTCATGGCCAGTCCACCTAATCTGCACATCTTTGGTTTGTCAAAAGATACAGCAGAATATAGATAGATTGCAGACTTGGGCAGAGCAGTGGCAGATGGAGTTTAATCTGGACAATTGCGAGGTGATGCATTTTAGAACATCAAATTCAGGCGCGAATGATACAGTAAATGGTAGAACCCTTGGGAATATTGACCCTTGGGCTTGCTGGACCATGGATCCCTGAAAGTGGCAATACAGGCAGATAAGGTAGTCAGAAGGCATATAGCATGCTTGCCTTCATTGGCCAGGGCATAGAGTATAAAAGTTGACAAGTTGTGTTACAGCTGTATAAAACTTTAATTAGGCTGCATTTGGAATTTTGTGTTCAGTTCTGGTCGCCATGCTGCCAGAAGGATGTAAATGCTTTAGAGATGGTGTGAAGAAAGTTTACCAGGATGTTGCTTGGTTTGGAGGGTATGACAAGAGGTTGGATAAATCATAGAACCTTACAGTGCAAAAGGAGGCCATTCAGCTCATCGAGTCTGCACTGACCACAATCCCACATAGGCCCTATTCCCATAACCGCATGCATTTATCCTAGCTAGTCTGACTGACACTAAGGGGTAGTTTTAGCACGGCCAATCCACCTAATCCATACATCTTTGGCCTGTGGGAGGAAACTGGAGCACCTGGAGGAAACCATGCAGACACAGGGAGGATGTGCAAACTCCTCACAGAACTTGGGTTGCTTTTGATGGAAAGATGGAGGCTGAGGGGTGACCTGAAAGTAATCTACAAAATTGAGAGGCATAGATAGGGTGGATAGTCAGAGGTTTTTTTTTCCCAGGGTGGAAGGATCAACTAGAAGAGGGCACAGATTTAAAGTGAGAGGTGGTAAGTTAAGGGCAGATGAGCAGGGCATGTTTTTCAGAGAGTGGTGAGTGCCTGGAACTCTGCCAGTGGAGGTGCTGGAAGCAGGCACATTAGCGGCATTCAAGGTGTTTATTAATGAACAGAAGGTGAACAGAGGCACAGAAACTGCATATTGATGCAGGCCTGGTAGGCTAAAGGGCCTATCCTGTGCTATATTGTTTTTTGTACTTGGACTTTCAAAGCTCTGTTCCCAGTTCCTTACTATTTTGAAAATACTCTCATTTAACTTTCTTCAGTCCACACTGGGTGATTTCACATTTGCCCATGTTAAATTCCATGTGTCCCAGATTTGCCTGTTTACTTAATCTAAGTCTCTTCATAACTTCCTGCATCTATCCATGCTACTTGCCGCCCTACTAATTCAGTAGTCCAATACTGAAATTTAATTTGACTTTTTGAATTCGACTTAGAACTTTAAAAACTGTAAAATAAGCTGGAAGTTTGTCAAGATTTACTGAAGCTGGTGGCACAGTGGTTAGCACTGCTTCCTCACAGCACCAGGGACTCGCGTTCGATTTGGCTTCGATCACTGTCTGTGTGGTGTTTGCATGTTCTCCCTGTGTCTGTGTGGGTTTCCTCCGGGTGCTGCGGTTTCCTTCCATAGTCCAAAGATGTGAAGGTTAGGTGAATTGGCCATGCTAAATTTTCCCTCAGTGTACCCAAACAAGCGTCGGAGTATGGCAACTAGGGGATTTTCACAGTACCTTCGTTGCAGTGCGAATGCAAGCCTAATTGTGACTAATAAATAGCTTTGTTTTACTGTCTTAGAGCGTGAACTATCAATCAGCTCTTAGTGATGTCTGAATGTGTACAAAGAACAAAGACAATTACAGCACAGGAACAGGCCCTTCAGCCTTGCAAGCTGGCACTGACCATGTCTGACTAAAAGCTCCTATCCTTTCAGGGACAAGATTCCTCTATTCCCATGTTATTCATGTATTTGTCAAGATGCCCCTTTTAAAAGTCACTACTGTATCTGCTTCCACTACCTCCCCCAGCAGCGAGTTCCATGCACCAACCACCTTCTGTGTTCAAAAACTTGCCTCGTACATCTCCTTTAAACCTTGTCCCTTGTACCTTAAACCTTTGCCCCCTTGTAATTGACTCTTCACCTTAGGAAAAAGCTTCTGACTGTCCACTCTGTCCATGTCCCTCATAATCAGGTCACCCTTCGACCTCCGTCATTTCAATGAGAACAAACCAAGTTTCTCCAATCTCTCATAGCTAATGCCCTCCGTATTAAGCAACGTCTTGGTAAATGTTTTATTGTATCCTGTCCGAAGCCTCCATCTTTTTACCGTTAGCAGAAAACTGAGGGAGCACTAGTAACTTCTGTGTGGCTCAGAAAAGCCATAGAGTATCTGCTGGCATGTTGGTTGCAAAGAGTGTTTGTAAATGGGTGCATCATAATTGGTACATTTGGAATTTGATGAGAAGCAATTTTGATGTGGGGAGGAGGAGGTACTACTTCAGTATTAAGGTTGGTTCATGGCAGTAGGGGAAAAAATCAAGTGTCAATGATCGTTGCGTCATAAGGTTTAGGTTGGTCATTTAGCTATGTTAGAGGACCAGGAGCAATCCAGAATAAAATAATCACAGGAGGATTAATCTCAGTGGAATGAGAATGGATCTGGCTTGCATAAATTGGAATCAAAGATTGGCAAAAAATAACTCAAGATGATGAGCTGTTGTTAAAGCGGATATGATTTGACTACAGTAATGTTGCATTTCCCACAAAGATGAATCAAATGAATGACAAAAGAGAGGGTAATATGGAGTAGCTACAGTGTGTGCATGACGTGAGGTTGATGACATGAGTGAAAACCAGTCTGAAGGTATAGAAAGTTCAGAGGGGAAGCAAAAAAATAAATTAACATGAGAAGAGACGGGTAGCTAACATAAAAGCAAATGCAAAAGTCTTGTTTGGGCAAATAATGAGGATACAGGGCACAATTTCAAAGTTTGCAGATGAAAGTTTGTCCTGGTCACTAGTTTGCAGAAGTCACTAGTTTAGCCTTAGAGTATTGTGTCCAGTTATGGACACCACACTTTAGGAAGGGTGTGAAGATATTAGAAAGAGTTCAAAGAAGATGCATGGGAATGGTTCTAAGAAAAAGGAATTTCAGTTGTGAGGAAAGATTGTTTTGATTTGTTATTTTCACATGTATTAACATACCGTGAAAAGTATTGTTTTTTGCATGCTGAACAGAAAAAGCGTACCGTTCGTAGAGAAGGAAACGAAAGAGTGCAGAATGTAGTGTTAGCGTCATAGCTAGGATGTAGAGAAAGATCAACTTAATGCAAGGCAAGTCTATTCAAAGGCTGACAGCAGCAGGGAAGAAGCTGTTCTAGAGTCGGTTGGTACATGATCTCAGACCTTTTGTGTCTTTTTCTCAACGGAAGAAGGTGGAAGAGAGAATGTCTGGGGTGCATGGGGCCCTGAATTATGCTGGCCACTTTGCAGAGGCAGCGGGAAGTGTAGACAGTCAACGGATGGGAGCTTGGTTTGCATTGGGCTACATTCACAACCTGTTGTAGTTTCTTGCAGTCTTGAGCAGAGCAGGAACCATACCAAACTGTGGTGCATCTGTAAAAGTTGGTGAGAGTTGTAGCTTCCCAGAAAGTAGAAGCGTTGGTGGGCTTTCTTAACTGTGTGTGTGGAGGGATGGGTGATCTGGACACTAAAAACTTGAAGCTCTCAACCCTTTTCACTTTGCCCCCATTGAGCAGACAGGGGCATGACAATCTCCTTCGTTTTGTTGACATTGAGGGAGAGATTATTGTTGCTGCACTAGTTTCTCTATCTCATTTCTACGCTCTGTCTCCTCCATTGTTTGAGATCTAATCCACTATGGTGCTTTTGTCAGCAAGCTTGAAAATCGAATTGAAGGGGATGTTAGGTGTATAAGGAGTATAGTAGCGGTCTGAGAACATCAGCCTTTTGGGGCACTGGTGTTGAGGATGATCATGTTGCCTATCCTTACTGATTGTGGTCTGTGAGATGGGAAGTTCAGGATCCGGTTGCAGGGGGAGGTGCCAAGATCCAGGCCACGGAGTTTAGAGATGAGTTTCGTGGGAATAGGAGTCTGATGTATGTGTCCTTATTATCTAGGTGTTTCAGGGTTGAGTGCAGGGCCAGGGAGATGGCACCTGCTATGGACCTGTTGCGGTCAGGCAAACTGTAGTGGATGGCGGTAGTCCAGGAGGCTAGAATTGATTTGTGCCATGAATAGCCTTTTGAAGCACTTCGTAATGATGGATGTCAGAGCCATTGGCTGATAATCATTAAGGCATTCTGGTTTTTCTTACGTTACGGGATAGTTTTCATCATCTTGAAGCAGATAGGGACCTCAGATTGTTGTAAAGAGAGGTTGAAGATGTCTGTGAATACTCTTAGCAGCTGAATGCTCGTCCAGGTACCTCATCCGGGCCAGTCGCTTTCTGTGGGTTGACCTTGAGAAAGCTGCTCTGGCATCTACAATGGTGACCCCAGATACAGGTTCATCCAGAGTGGAGGGCATGCTCTCGCTGACCTGTTACTCAAAACAGGCGTAGAATGCATTGAGCTCATTGGGGTGGAGGTGCATCGGAGCTGGTGATTTTACATCCCTTCATCTTGTAGCCTGTTATGTCTTGCAGACATATGTGACTAGTCTGGGACTCTATCTTGGCCCGGTACTGTCTTTTGGCATCTTTGGATCTGTGACATTAGATTGTGATGTTAGTACTGTTTTCTTGAGAGTAAGAAGTTTGAGAGAAGATTTGTAGAGGTATTCAAAATCATGAAGGATTTGGACTGTTGAGGAATTGAGAACGAGAGGATATAGATTTTAAAGTAATTAGTAAAAGGAGCAAAAGTGATATGGGGAGAAATTATTTTATGCAGTGAGTAGATAGGGTTTGGAAACCACTGCCTGAGAATCTGATGCAGGCAGGATCGCTTGAAGAATTCAAAGGGAATTAGTTATCTGGAAAGTAGGAACATATGTGGTTACAGAGAAGGTTGAAGGAAAGTTCTAGGTAAGTTACTCATTTGGAGAACCAGTGCAGAGACAGTGGGCCACATGACCACCTTCTGAGCTGTAACAATTCTTGATTCTGTGACCATGGCCTTCTATTTCATTCTCGCACGTATGCTTGTGTATTTTCCTCTGAAGTGCATCTGTGCCATTCACTCCAGCCATTCTTATCACTCTCTGGGTAATGAATCTTCTCAATTCCCTCTTGGATTTCTTGGTGTCTATCTTATATCGATGACCTCCGGTTACGCTCCTGCACAGAAGTGTATCCACCCTGTCAAAAACCTTCACAATTTTAAAGATGTCTGTTAGCTCACCCATCAGCCTTTCTTTTTCAACAGAAAAGAAACCCAGCCTGTCGCTACTTTCCTGATATATACAAGCACATATTTCTGGTATCATCCTTGAATCTTCAACACCCACACCAGTGCCTCTAAATCATGTGTATATAATATGGTGACTAGAATTGCCAATAGTGCTCGTGTGTGGTTTGAGCAAGGTATATTAGTATTAGTCAACAGAAATCAATGGGACTGGGATCTGATATATTTCTTGTGCCTGATGGCCTACCTCTTCAGGCTGAAAGACGTAACTTGATTTTCCAGAATTCCTTCAATTCTGGAATGGTCCAAGTGATTTGGAAGGTAGCAAATGTAACACAGCTGTTGAAAAAAAGAGGGAGAAAAACTGGGAACTGCGAAGGCAAACTGGGACAGATTTCGTCTGCCACAAATCATTGGAAAAATTCTGGAATCCATTATTAAGGAACATAGAAAATAGGAGCTTTGGCCTTTCAAGCCTGCTCCACCATTCATTATGATCACGGCTGATCATCAGTAGCTTGATTTTTTTTCCCCGCATACCCTCATGCACCCTCACATGTATGTGCATCCACACAAATAGTGATAGGTACTGAAAATTAGATGACTATGCAAAGTTGGCATGGTTTTGTGAGAAAGCGAACTTGTGTTTGACAGATCTACTGGAGATTTTTGTGGGTGATCCTAGTTGAATATATCAAGGAAAAGATCATATATTTGGATTTTCAAAAAGGGTTCACTAAGGTACCACAAAAGGTTTTGTTGAAAAAATAAGGGTTTATGGGGGCTGGAGGTAACTATTAGCATGGATAGAGGGCAGGAAATTGAGTAGGAATAAATAGGAATTTTTCAGATTGATAGGCTGTTAATAGAGTGCCATAAAGGTCTGGGACTATTCCCACGATATTTCAATAACTTGGATGAAGTGACCAAGTTTACTACATTCATTTCCTGATGACCCAGAGCTCACTGGGAAACAAACCGCAAGTCCACAAAGGGATATAGATAGGTTGAGAAAGTGGATAGGAAGGTGGTGGATGGAATATACTGTGAGGAAATGAGAGTTTTCACTTGTCAGAAAATAAGATTTTTAATCAAAATTATTAAATATAGGCATTCGAAACAAATTGGGCATTCTTGTACAAAGAAACATCATAAATCAAATAGTTTACAATATTGGGAAGGCAGCAAAAGCAGAAAATGATGGAAATGCTCAGGTAGTCTGGCAGCATTTGTGGACATAGAAACTGAACATTTCAAGTTGAGACACTTTCTGAACTGAAAAGAGTTATAAAATGTAACCAGTTTGAAGTAGAAAAATGGGGGAGGATGGAAAAAGGACAAATGTGAAGGCCTGCTGGGTTGGAAAACTGAGAGCAAATGCAAACACAGCAAAGCAGCTGGTCTCTGAACCTCAAAGCTGCTAATTTTATACCTGTTGTTTTCTTTGTGCCAATTTAAATACTGTGCTGTGTAGGAAATTAATGTTTTCCATGTTTGTTGTGTCTTTAAGTTTAGTGGAAGTAACTCAAGAAAATCTTGAAGAGCCTTCAAAAAAAAATTATTTTGATTCCTGATCCAGTGTTCTCCCCATTTCTCTATCATATGAAGTGAATTAAATTGGCTAAAAGCTTCAGTGGGATTCTAGGAAGGAAGCCATTGTATTTAAATATCTGTGCCTTTCCCTTCTCATTCTCATTTCTCCTGTGTTAGCCTCTAAGGACCCTACATTTTACTGTTGCTACTTTCCTCCTTTTTTTAAAATCTGTGGAGAAGCTGTGACAATGTATTTTACATTTGCTGATTTCTTATTCTAGGCTCATCAGTTTTTTGGTGATTTCTAAAACTGCCTTCTGGTTTACTGCTTTTCATTACATTATAATCCACTCTCCTTGAATGGATCACTTCTGGTGGGAGTTTTTGTTTCTGTGGAATATATATTCATAGAAAATTATGAAGTATTTTTAAATGTTTGTCTTTATTGAATGACCATTATGCCTGTCAGCTATTTCTAATTTACCTTTGCCAACTTGCCCCTCATACCTCTATACCTAGAAGGCATAGAGGTGTCCCACACATCTTGAAACCTTCATGATTTGACACCAAATTCAAATTAATGTTGAAAAAATGAAATTCATGCCTTGAGCACCTTCCTTCAAGGGCAGTGATGGGCAGTGCCACTTCATCACTGACTACAAAATCTGGTTATGTTCCTATCCTCCTTCCATGTTATGGAATTAATATTCAGCTTTAGGGCGGCATGGTGACAGTGGTTAGCATTGCTGCTTCACGGTGCTAGGGACCCAGGTTTGATTCCTGGCTTGGGTCACTGTCTGTGTGACGTTTGTGTGTGAAGTAGGTTCACTAGGTTGATACTGGAGATGAGGTGGTTAGCTTATAAGGAGAGATTGAGTAGATTGGGCCTGTACTCTTTGGAGTTTAGAAGGCTGAGGGGGATCTTATAGAGATATATAAGAATGAAGGGGCTAGATAGGACAGAGGTAGAGAAATCCTTTCCACTTAGAAAGGAAACCAGAACTAGAAGGGGCAGCCTCAAAATAAGCGGGGTGGGGGGGGTCAGTTTAGAATAGAGTTGAGGAGGAACTTCTCCCATAGGGTAGTGAATCTCTGGAATTCTCTGCCTATTTTACCTGTTAAAAACCTGTTTAAAATAAATTTAAAGCACTTTGTTCTTTGTAGAACTGTTTAAAGCATTTATTTATTGTATTTACTGCTTTAAGAATTCTGAGGGAGTGGTTAGCAGGCAGTTGTGGTCCATCAGATTTAAATATCAACTGACCACAAGGTGAAGCCTTCCATTGTTTGCTGGAGCAGACGAGTGAAGGAGCAGAGAGAGAGCTAAGATTTTACCTGTTAAAAACCTGTTTAAAATAAGTTTAAAGCACTTTGTTCTTTGTAGAACTGTTTAAAGCATTTATTTATTGTATTTACTGCTTTAAGAATTCTGAGGGAGCGGTTAGCAGGCAGTTGTGGGCCATCAGCTTTAAATCAGCGCCAGGTTTAAAAGGAGGCCTGGTGTAGACAGCGGGCAGCGGAGTGAGGGGGAAGCAGAGTGAGCTACTAGGGCTTAATATCAAAAAGGGCTTGAAGGAAAAAAGGCCAGGTGAGTTCGTTTGAAAAACAAAAAAAAAACAAAAAAAAATTTTTTCAAAACTACTACAGTGAATAATGGAGGGGCATGTGATGTGTGGTTTCTGTATGATGTGGGAACTGGTGGACCCTAGGGTTCATCCCAGTGACCATGTCTACAGTAAGTGCAGGTTGCTAGAGGAGCTCCAGCTCAGGGTAAATGAGCTGGCCTCTGAGCTACAGACACTGAGGCTCATCAGGGGGAGAGAGGGTGCCATTGTTAATGGGGTGCAAGTGACATCCACCCCCCCTAGACTGGCTAACTCTAAGGGTCAGGGACAAGAGGGGGCTGCTGAGAGGAGGAAGGGGGGTGAGGAGCGGATGCCTCAGCCTCTTAATCTGCATAACAGGTTTGAGGTTCTTGCTTCCAGGCTGGACGAGAACGAGGCAGGTGAGGTTGGTGAGCAAGCTGCACACGGTACAGTGCTGCAGCAGGACATAGGCAAAGAGAAAGGGAAAAGGAACGTAGTAGTGATTGGGGATAGTGGGGTGAAGGGTATTGACACTGTCCTTTGTCACAATGACAAAGTGCACAGAAGGGTGTGTTGTCTGCCTGGTACTCGGGTCCAGGATGTCGCATCTGGGCTGCAGAGGAACCTGGAGTGGGAGGGTGAGAATCTGATCGTTGTGGTACATGTGGGTCCCAACGACGTAGGCAAAATGCGAACTGAGGATCTGGGGAGGGAGTATGAAAAGCTGGGAATGGAATTAAAAAGTAGAACCGACAAGGTGGTTATCTCTGGGCTACTGCCTGAACCGTGTGCAGATGGGCGTAGGGTTGACAGGATTAAGGAAGTGAATGGGTGGCTCAGGGATTGGTGTGGGAGGAATGGGTTTGAATTTATGGGGCATTGGCACCAGTATTGGGGTAGGTGGGACCTGTTCGGGCGGGATGGGGTTGGTCTGAACTGTGCTGGGACCAGAGTGCTGGCGAGTCGAGTAAAGAGGACTGTAGACAGGGCTTTAAACTAATTGTGGGGGGGGAGGGTGCGAGGGTAGGAGACCTTACGAGGTCTAAAGTTAAGGAGAGTGTACATGTAAGGGAAGAGGCCGAGGATGTCCCAATAATAGAGGGAGTAGGGGGCGTGAGTATAGTTGGTGGCGTTGCGGCAAATAGGGTCCAGGTGAAGGCTGGGATGAAAGCACTTTATCTGAATGCACGAAGCATTCAGAATAAAGTGGATGAGCTGATGGCGCAGATCGACACAAATGGATACGATCTGGTGGCCATTACAGAGACGTGGCTGCGGGGTGACAGGGACTGGGAGCTGAATGTACAGGGCTATCAAGTGTTTAGGAAGGATAGGCAGGAGGGAAAAGGGGGGGGGCGTAGCTCTGCTGATTAAGGATAGCATCACGGTGGTAGCAAGGGATGATATTGGAGCCAAGGAGCAGAGGGTGGAATCGTTGTGGGTGGAGATTAGGAACAGCAAAGGGAGGAAGACGCTGGTGGGTGTCGTCTATAGGCCCCCGAATAATGATCTGGAGATGGGGCGGGCTGTTAACGCTGTTAACGGAGAAAGCTAGCACGAGGGGGCATGACTTTAAATTAAGGGGGGGTAGCTACAGGACGGATGTCAGGGGTAGGTTCTTTACCCAGCGGGTGGTGAGGGATTGGAATGCCCTGCCTGCTGCAGTTGTAGATGCGTCTAGTTTGGGGGCGTTTAAGAGATCTCTGGATAGGTTTATGGACGAAAAGGGATTGGTATAGGCTAGTGGGTCATTGTTTTTGTAACTGGTCGGCGCAACATCGTGGGCCGAAGGGCCTGTTCTGCGCTGTAATGTTCTATGTTCTATGTTCTATGTTCTAAATAAGTGCGGCGTGCAGGAATGGGACGGCCGTAGTTATGGGGGATTTCAATCTGCATATTGATTGGTCAACCCATGTTGGACGTGGGGGGCTCGAGGAAGAGTTCTTGGAATGCTGCCGGGATAGTTTCCTCGAACAGTGTGTGTTGGAGCCGACGAGAGAGCGAGCTATCTTGGATCTGGTACTATGTAATGAAGCGGGTAGAATTAGGGACCTTGTGGTGAATGATCCTCTTGGGGAGAGTGATCATTGTATGGTGGAGTTTCTGGTGCAGATGGAGGAGGAGAAAGTGGGTTCCCGGACACGCGTCCTTTGTTTGAATAGAGGGGAATACGGTAGGATGAGAGAAGAATTGGCGAATGTGGACTGGGAGAGCGCGTTGGAGGGAGGGTCTGTTGAGAAGCAGTGGAGGATCTTTAAGGAGATCTTCCTTGGTGCTCAACAGAAATTTATTCCGATGGTCAAAAAGGATAGTGGGAGGAGAGGTAATAAGCCGTGGATAACGAAGGAGGTGAATGAAAGTGTTAAACTAAAAGCGGAGGAATTTAGAGTAGCTAAGAGTAGTGGGCGAGAAGAGGATTGGGTTTAAATGTCAACAAAGATTGACAAAGAAGTTGATAAGGAAGGGTAGGAGAAACTATGAAGCTGGGCTAGCGCTTAATATAAAAAAGGATAGCAAGAGTTTTTATAAATATATAAAAAGGAAGAGGCTGTCTAGGGTGAATGTTGGTCCTTTAGAGGATGAGAAAGGGGACCTAGTGGTAGGGGATGGGGATATGGCTAAGGTATTGAATAACTTTTTTGTTTCTGTCTTCACGGAGGAGGACGTGAATAATTTGCCGGGTGTTAGCGATGGAAAGGTGGTAGGACTGGAGGGTCTTAATGACATTACTGTTACTAGAAAGGCGGTGCTCGACAGACTGGAGGGGCTGATTGTGGACAAGTCCCCAGGACCGGATGGAATGCATCCGAGGGTTCTGAAAGAAATGGCGGAGGTGATAGTGGATGCCTTGGTGGTTATTTTCCAAACGTCGCTGGATTCCGGGGAAGTGCTGGATGATTGGAAAACGGCTAATGTTACGCCGTTGTTTAAGAAGGGTGCCAGGCAAAAGGCGGGGAATTATAGGCAGGTTAGTTTAACGTCTGTGGTAGGTAAAATGTTAGAATCTGTCATTAAGGAGGAAATTGTGAGGCATCTTGAAGGGAATTGCTTGATAGAGCAGACGCAGCACGGTTTCATTAAAGGGAAGTCGTGTCTGACAAATTTATTGGAGTTCTATGAGGATGTGTCTAGGGCGGTGGATAGAGGAGAGCCGGTGAATGTGGTCTTTCTAGATTTTCAGAAGGTGTTTGACAAAGTGCCTCACAAGAGGTTATTGCAGAAGGTCGAGGGACATGGAGTTGGGGGTAGGGTGTTAGCGTGGATAGAGGATTGGTTGTCAGATAGGAGGCAGAGAGTGGGGGTCAACGGGTGCTATTCGGATTGGCGGATGGTGACTAGTGGAGTGCCCCAGGGGTCGGTGCTGGGGCCTCAGCTTTTTACCATTTATGTAGATGATCTGGAGGAGGGAACCGAGTGTAGAGTGTCGAAATTTGCTGATGACACCAAGATTGGGGGAACGGCAAATTGTGCGGAGGGTGTGGAGAGTCTGCAGAAGGATCTAGATAGGCTGGGCGAATGGGCCAGGAAATGGCAAATGGAATTTAATGTTGGCAAGTGTGAGGTGGTCCACTTTGGTAGGAATAATGGTAGGAAGGACTATTACTTACGTGGCGAAAAACTGCAGCAGGCGACGGTGCAGAGGGACCTTGGGGTCCTTGTGCATGAGTCGCAAAAACCCAGCTTGCAGGTGCAGCAGGTGGTCAGGAAGGCGAATGGGATGCTGGCCTTCATAGCGAGGGGGATTGAATATAAAAGTAGGGAGGTCTTGCTGCAGCTGTATAGGGCATTGGTGAGGCCGCAACTGGAGTACTGTGTGCATTTTTGGGCGCCGCACCTGCGCAAAGATATTTTGGCCTTGGAGGGAGTGCAGAGGAGGTTTACTAGGCTGATACCGGAGTTGAGGGGGTTGAGCTATGAGGAGAGGCTGAATAAACTAGGCTTGTACTCGTTAGAGTTTAGAAGAATGAGAGGAGATCTCATTGAGACGTATAAGATGATGAATGGGATGGATAGGATAGAGGTGGAAAGACTCTTCCCGCTCAAAAAAGACAATAGGACTAGGGGGCACAGCCTCAAGATAAAAGGGGGGCGGTTTAGAACAGAGTTGAGGAGGAACTTCTTCACTCAAAGGGTGGTGAATCTCTGGAATTCTCTGCCCGTTGAAGTGGTGGAGGCTGCCTCGCTAAATATTTTTAAGACACGGGTTGATGGGTTTTTGATAGGAGAGGAGATTAAGGGTTATGGGGAGAGGGCGGGAAAGTGGAACTGAGCAGCGACAGATCAGCCATGATCTTATTGAATGGTGGGGCAGGCTCGAAGGGCTGGATGGCCTCCTCCTGCTCCTATTTCTTATGTTCTTATGTTCTTATTGAAGTGGTGGAGGCTACCTCGTTAAATATGTTTAAGTCACGGGTAGATAGATTTCTGATTGATAAGGGAATTAAGGGTTATGGGCTTCAGATCAGTCAAGATCCTATTGAATGGTGGGGCAGGCTCGAGGGGCTAGATGGCCTACTCCTGCTCCTATTTCTTATGTTCTTATGCACGTTCTCCCCATACCTGCATGGGTTTCCTCCCACATTCTGAAAGACATGCTGGTTTGGTGCATTGACCTGAACAGGCATTGGACTGTGGCGACTAGGGGAATTTCACAGTAACTTCATTGCAGTGTTACTGTAAGCCTTAAAACCATAGAACACAACAGCACAGAAACAGATCTTTTGACCCTTCTTGGCTCTACTGGACCATTTTTCTGCCTAGTCCCACTGAGTTGCACCTGGACCATATTCCTCCACACCCCTCTCATCCTTGTACCTGTCCAAGTTTTTCTTAAATATTAAGTGTGCCTGCATTTACCACTTCATCTGGTAGCTCATTCCACACTCCCACCACTCTGTGTGAAGAACCCTCCCCCCGAATATTCCCTTTAAACTCCCCCCCCCCCCCCCCGACCCTTAACCCATGTCCTCTAGTTTTTTTTCTCCCCTAGCCTCAGTGGAAAAAGCCTGCTTGCATTCACTCTATCTATACCTATCATAATTTTATACATCTCTATCAAATCTCCCCTCATTCTTCTAAGCTCCAAGGAATAAAGTCCTAACCTATTCCACCTTTCTCTGTAACTCAGTTTCTCAAGTCCCAGCAACATCCTTATAAACCTTCTCCGCACTCTTTCAACCTTATTAATATTCTTCCTGTAACTAGGTGACCAAAACTGCACCCAATGCTCTAAATTGGGCCTCACCAATGTCTTGTACAATCTCACCATAATATTCCAGCTCTTATACTCAATACTTTGATTTATAAAGGCCAGTGGTCCAAAAACACACTTTACGACCCTATCTACACGTGATGCCACTTTTAGGGAATTACGTATCTGTATTTCCAGATCTCTGTTCTACTGCACTCTTCAGTGTCCTACCACTTGTATGTTCTACCTTGGTTTGTCCTTTCAAAGTGCAATACCTCACACTTGTCTGCATTAAACTCCATCTGCCATTTTTCAGCCCATTTTTCTAGCTGGCCCAAATCCCTCTGCAAGCTTTGAAAACCTTCCTCACTGTCCACTACACCTCCAGTCTTTGTATCATCAGCAAATTTGCTGATCCAATTTACCTCATTATCATCCAGACCATTGATATAGATGACAAACAACAATGGACCCAGCACTGATCCCTTTAGCACACCACTCATCACAGGCCTCCATTCAGAGAAGCAATCCTCCACTACCACTAGCTGGTTTCTTCCATTTAAGCCAATGTCTAATCCAATTTACTACTTCTACATGTATACCTAGTGACTGAACCTTCCTGACTAACCTCCCATGTGGGACCTTGTCAAAGGCCTTACTGAAGTCCATTTAGACAACGTCGATTGTCTTCCCTTCATCCATTTTCCTGGTAACCCCCTCGAAAAACTCTGGTTAAACATGACCTACCACTCTCAAAGCCATGTTGATTCTCCCTAATAAGTCCCTGTCCATCCAAGTATTTGTAGATCCTATCTCTTAGTACTCCTTCCAATAATTTACCTACTACTGATGTCATACTTACCAGCCTGTAGTTTCCCAGATTACTTTTTGAGCCCTTTTATAAACAATGGAACAACATGAGGTATCCTACAATCATCCAGCACCTCACCCGTGGATATCGACATTATCTGCCAGAGCCCCTGCAATTTCAACACTAGTCTCCTTCAAGGTCCAAGGGAATACCCTGTCCACTCCTGGAGATTTATCTACTCCGATTTACTTCAAGACAGCAAATGCCTCCTCCCCTTTAATCTGTATAGGTTCCATGACCTCCCTACTTGTTTGCCTTATTTCTGTAGACTCCATGCTAGTTTCCTTCCTTACTTGACTAATAAATGAACTTAACTTTAGAAGAATTACTACCCAAACTGTCAAACCCATCATTCAACTGGAAACAATGCAGGGAACTTGGGGGCCCTGCTAGAGCAAGAGTACGTAGTTTTCAGTCATGATCTAAAACCTTGTGTTTTGACTATCAAATCAAGAACCTATCTGTAGATATGTCACTGTAAGATCCGAAGTATTTCTCGAGACTTAAAGACAGCTTGGACCTCTGCTGAAATACTTTGTAACTAAAATGCTGTCTTTGTTTTTCATTTCACTGGAGTTGAACTGAAGCTCCAGCCTTCAAGCTAAAGCTTACTTAATATGCAGAAGCAGGGTGGCACATTGGTTAACATTACTGTCTCATAGCGCCAGGGACCTGGGTTTGATTTCAGCCTTGGGTGACTGTTTGTCTGGTGTTAGTATGTTCTCCATGTCTGCATGGGTTTCCTCCAGATGCTCTGGTTTCGTCCCACGCTGAGACAATGTACAAACTCCACAGTCACCCAAGGCCAGAATTGAACTCTGGGTCTGTGGCAACTCTCACCCTGCTGTTGCATATCCTCTAGAATTATACCCTTTAGAGTGTTTCCCCATATTCTTCCCACCAAAATAAATCATGTCATGTTTCTCCATATTGACAGTCATTTATCACCTATCTACCCACTCCACCAATTTGTCTGTCACTTTGAAGTTTTACACAGTTCTCTTCACAATTCACAATGATTCCAACTTTTGTGTCGTCCGCAAACTTTGAAATTGTGCCCTATATACCAAGACCTAGGTAAATATGTATCAGGAAAAGCAAGGCTCCCAATGCTGACCCCAGGAACTCCACTGCAAATCTTCCTGTAGCCCATTAATCATTTACTCTCTCTTTCCTATCACTCAACCAACTCCGTATCTGTATTGCTACTGTCCTTTTTACTCCAGGAACTAGAACTTTGCCCACAAGTCTGTGTTGCATTGTATTGAACATCTTTTGAAAGTTCATGTACAACGCATTAATTTCATTGACTCTTTCTGTTACCTCTTTTAAAAAAAAATCCAAATTTGTTAAACATGATTTTCCCTTTAGAGATTTGTGTTGGTTTTCCTTAACTGCATTTGTCCATGTCAGAATCTTCTTAAAAAGAAAAGAGCAAAGGCCAAGGAATATTAAGTGGATTCAATTTCCAGTTTGAATTTTACATACGAACATAAGAACATAAGAAATAGGAGCAGGAGTAGGCCATCTAGCCCTTCGAGCCTGCCCCGCCATTCAATAAGATCATGGCTGATCTGTTGTGGCTCAGTTCCACTTTCCCGCCCTCTCCCCATAACCCTTAATCCCCTCTCTTATCAAGAACCCATCAACCCGCTTCTTAAAAATATTTAGCGAGGCAGCCTCCACCACTTCAACGGGCAGAGAATTCCAGAGATTCACCACCCTTTGAGTGAAGAAGTTCCTCCTCAACTCCGTTCTAAACCGCCTCCCCTTTATCTTGAGGCTGTGCCCCCTAGTCCTACTGTCTTTTTTGAGCGGGAAGAGTCTCTCCACCTCTATCCTATCCATCCCATTCATCATCTTATACGTCTCAATGAGATCTCCCCTCATTCTTCTAAACTCTAACGAGTACAAGCCTAGTTTATTCAGCCTCTCCTCATAGCTCAATCCCCTCAACTCCGGTATCAGCCTAGTAAACCTCCTCTGCACTCCCTCCAGGGCCAAAATATCTTTGCGCAGGTGCGGCGCCCAAAACTGCACACAGTACTCCAGCTGCGGCCTCACCAATGCCCTATACAGCTGCAGCAAGACCTCCCTACTTTTATATTCAATCCCCCTCGCTATGAAGGCCAGCATCCCATTCGCCTTCCTGACCACCTGCTGCACCTGCAAGGCATCTTTACATCTTTACAATATTTACACCTTTACAATATCTTTACACCTTTCCATCTTTACAATATTTTAACAGACAGAGATTGATGAAATGGATATGCATGCCTTTGTCCTGATGAGAAGCTGCCAAAATTGTATTTGCATTATTTCAGTTGCTAAGTGTGTACTTTACCTCACCTCTTGACTTTTTCCCCTTCAATTCTTCCTGATAAAGTATTACCTGGCAATTATAATTGCCATTACATTTATTATTTAATAGCCAAGCAGAATTTGATATATTAATTGGTTTGCAAACTATGTCCACTGCTATATAAAACTGCAGTCACTAAATAATAGTGCACAGTTTTTAAATTTTTTAAAAATATACTTTGTGTTACTCGAGCAACCTAAAAGAGGCCAAAGAGTGGATTTTTGTATGTGGTTTTGTTTGACCTGGGTATTATCCCATGTTAGCATGTATTCTAGAAACAATGCACATACACATGAAAGAGGGGGAAATCTTTTGTGCTTTCAGGTCTTTTGTACTAGCTTTGAAACTGGGGACCTTTTCCTACCTCATGGTAAATTACTTCAGCTAGTCAGCTATTTTTCTTTTTGAAAGATTCTCACTAGTACTTGGAGCTATCCTAATGATGTTGATTCTGGGTAAGACTTGCATGCTCTACTGCTGCACTTCAATTGCAACTAGATGTTACTTTGAATTTCTTCAACCTTTTCCAGTTTGGATACTGACTGCTTCGCATCCATGTTGTTTTGAAGTTCCATTTCTTTGTCTTGTTGAGTGTTCAACTTGTCATTTGAGCAATTTTATAAGTGAATTAACTGGCCTTCACTCATGACAATGTACGTAACTGAATGTATTTAGTTATTGGACAAGGATGTGTTCCTGTATTGACAGCACACTCCTAAATTTATTGTTCCTGTACTAATGGTACATTTCTTGGTCTCTTGTTTAAAGTTGTGATTCCTAAAGCTTTTCTATTCAAGTTAAAACTGTAGGCAAACATGAAAGGAAGACTTGTCTCTTTCTAAATTTGGATTAAATATGTTTGCAGAACGAAGGATTGACTAATGTAAATATGATCACCTTTGCCTGATTTATGCAGAACTAAGAATAACTTACAGGTTTCAGCCTATTAAGATTTAAACTATGAACAATTGGCTGGGAAATGACGGAACAGATCAGACATGAATGTTTTTAAAAGCAAATTATTTTCACTCTTCTGTGAGTGAAAGAACTTGTAAATTTTTTTTCCCTTCTCTTTCATGTTTTGTTTCATGACTTTCTGTGCTCCTGAACAAGCCTTGGGCAGAAGTTTGCAGGTCTTGCCATTTCCTATGAAGCTGCCTGGGATACTTGTCATTTTATCAGTTTAACAAGGAGAGAGAGAAATACTAATGGTTCTTTGTAAATGAAATCGATGTTTTATGAAGAGGGGAACTGCTTTGATTAGAATGTACAGATTTTCCCTTCCCATTTCAAAGTGCAGAGCAACCAAGTAGCAGGATTTTCTTAGAACCCAAGTCCAAGTAAGACCTTTTTCTTTGACCTTTCAGTGGACCTCTAACATACCTGAGCACAATAACAGCCTGCCTATGTTCTGGATTGACTGAATAATTTGTGCTACTGTAGATAGTTGAAATCATTTCCTAAATTGCTTTCCAAACTTTTTAGAATAACTGAATATTGGGAGTAGAACTCAACTGCTGCTAAAACCTCTGCCCAGAGCGCCTTGAGTTTAGGGAACCAGATTAGTCATTGCAAAATAGCTTGGACAATTTTCTCAAAGTAATAGCTCTGAATGTATTTAAATAGTACCTGAGTGAGGGTAGCTGCTGAGTTAGCTGTAGTAGTTCTACTGCTGTCTTAGTTGAGCTTTAGATGCAAAGCTTTTCATCAAACAAAATTCATTTGCAGCTCTTAAAATTGGTCCATTGAAGTGTAATGAATTTGGAATGTTGGAAATAAACATTGGGTTTATTTCCATATATAACAGGTGTAAATGAAACTTTTCCATTGTTTTTGCATGTTGTGTTTTAAAATATCATATGTACCATCTTGGGTAAGTGGGTATGTTCATTTTTTATACAGACTGAGCTACAGGTGAAATTTATAAAGCTGCTGTATCTGGATGGTAAAGCTGATGCTCTATCTCTTTACAAATCTATAAAGAAGTTCTATGTTGAACACCAAATCTGTCTACAATCTATGGCCATGATAACAACAAATGGTTCAGCCATTATGATGGGATCGAAAGGGGGTCTTCATGTCAAGCTTAAGGTAAAGTAATAATATTCTTCCAGTTTTGATCATGATGGAATTCCATTTAGTTGCACAGGATTTATTGTTTGATAATTAGCAAATTATTGAAAGTTTTGATAATAAGTACATTTAATCTTTTGACTCTAAAAATGAGATTTTTGTCGCCAGAGTCTTATGATGCATCTTACTCATCTGAGGTGTAACATGTAGTTTTCAATCTGTTCAATTTGCAACAATGACCTTGTGATGTAGGAAGGATGCAATTGTCAGAAAAATCTGGTGTAAAAAGTAATTGATATGAATCAAATCCGTCAAATTGTAAGTGTGTAGAGGTGACAAATAAGTAAGACCTACATTTTGTATTTAACACCATTTTTGTCCAATATTTTTCCATAACACCACTTTCCAATATATAGTTCTCCAAAGTATTAATAGCATTGCTTATACTTAGTATTGATATCTAAAGGTATGGTCGTGGAATGGTTATGCTATTGGACTAGTAATCCAGAAGTCTGGGCTAACAATCCAGAGGTATGCATTCAGTTCTCACTGTGGCAGTTTGTTAATTTAAGTTTATCAGACATGTATGGAATAAAAATCTAGTATCCATAGTGGTGGTGATGGAGCCATCAGATTGTTACAAAAACCTAACTATTCATTAATGGCCTTTAACATAGAAAACATACAAGATAGGAACAGAGGAGGCCATTTGAACCTTTGAGCCTGCTGTGCCATTTATTACGATTGTGGCTGATCACCCAACTCAACAGCCTAATCCTGCTTTTTTTTCCCCCATAACCTTTGATCCCATTTACCCCAAGTGCTATCTCAGACTGCCTCTTGAATACATTCAATTTTTTGGCATCAACTACTTCCTGTGGTAATGAATTACACAGGCTCACCACTCTTTGGGTGAAGAAATGCTGTCTCACCTCCTTTCTAAATGGTCTACCCTGAATCCTCAGACTATGACCCCTAGTTCTGGACTCCCCCACCATTGGGAATATCCTCCCTGCATCTACCCTGTCTAATTGTGTTAGAGTTTCATAAGTTTCTGAGACCCTCCCTCATTTGTCTGAACTCCAGCAAAAACAATCCTAACCTAGTCAATCTCTCCTTGTACATCAGTCCCACTTTATCAGCCTGGTAAACCTTTGCTACACTCACTCGAGCAAGAAAATCCTCAAAAGGAGACCAAAACAGCGCACAACACTCTGTGGCCTCACCAAAGTCCTATATAATTGCAGCAACACATTCCTGCTCCAATTCTCAAACCCTCTCTCAATGAAGGCCAACACGCCATTTGCCTTCTTTACCACCTGCTGCACCTGCATGCTTCTCTTCAGTGACTTCAGATACACAAGAACTCCCAGGTCCTGCTGCACGCTCCTCTCTCTCAATTTACAGCCATTCAGGTAGTAGTCTGCTACCTTGTTTAAGCTTCCAAAGTGAATAACCTTGCACTTATCCAAATTATACAGCATCTGCCATTGATTTGCCCACTCACCCAACCTGTCCATATAATTCTGAAGGATCTCTGAATCCTCGTCACAGTTCACCTGCCCATCCACCTTGGCATCACCTGCAAACTTTTGAGATGTTACATTTTGTTCCCTCATCCAAATCATTAATATGTATTATAAATAGCTGGGGTCTCAGTACCGATCCCTGTGGCATCCCATTTGTTGCTGCCTGCCAATTTGAAAAGTACACATGAATTCCTACTCTTTTTGTTTCCTCTCTGACAACCAGTTTTCTATCCATCTCAGTGCACTTCCCCAATCACGTGCACTTTAATCTTGCTTCCTTCCTGTTCTCATCGGACTCAGCTTATGTGTGACTCCATACCCATGGCAATGTTTCCATAAATCCCTTTTTAAGTGGCTACAAATAAGTATAATAAGAATATCGTTTACTAACCACTCAGCCTTAACCTCTACATGGGGTTGGATAAAGCAAAAGGAACACCCAATTTGGTCTACCTCAATAGCGTCTGGAAACCTGTGCCAAAGTTAGGGAGGCTGTCCTGTAAACCATTAAAGCAACAGCATAATCAAACTCAATCATGAAAAATTTCACATTCCTCAACCTCCTATCCCACTGGCAAGATTGATCCAGTGGAGGCAACACAGTGGTGTATTCATTTTGGACTCCATGGAGTCTCATGCATCAGTCAGACATGGGCAATATTAACTGCTATTTATCCTCAACTGATGAATCTGAACTTCTACGTGTTGTATATCACTTGGAAGAAAGGGTAGGCACATATTCTCTCTGGGAGATTTCAGTGCTCATTACCAAAAGTGACTTGGTATCACCAACATTGGTTGAATTCTAAAGGGCAGCAACAGACTGAGCCAGCATGAAGACAAGGTGGGTGAAGACAACCTTATCCTTGCCTGTGAAGATGCAATAATCCATGACTGTTTTGATGGGAATGACCGCTGCACAGTTCTTTTGGATATCAAGTCCTGCCTTCACACACAGGCACCCTCCATGCTGTTTTGTAGCAAGGCCAACATGCTAAATGGGACAGATCTGTTCTGAATCTATCAAATCAAAACTAGATCACCTACATTAACTACAAGCTGTGACCGTGTGGCCCTGGCATAAGCCTTAGTGGCTCAGTGGTTAGCACTGCTGCTTCATAGCACCAGGGACCCGGGTTCAGTTTCAGCCTTGTATCTGTCTGGAGTTTGCACGTTCTTCCCATGTCTGTATTGGTTTCTTCTGGGTGCTCCGATTTCCTCCCGCAGCCCAACAATGTGCGGGTTAGGTGGGTTGATCATGCTAAATTGCCCCTTGGTGTCCCAAGATGTGTAGGTTAGGGGGATTAGTGGGATGAACACATGTGGTTATGGTGATAGGGTGTACGGTGCTCTGAGTCACTGCAGACTTAATGAGCCGAATGGTCGTCTCCTGCACTATAGGGATTCTATGATCGCTGTCCGGTTAACTGACCAACTTTGGTTCAATGAACAGTGCAAAAAGAGCATGCACAAGCAGCATCAGGCATGCCTCAAAATAGTTATCAACTTGAGGCCACACCACAAGACCAGGCATCCACTTTGTAGTGGAGCAAACCAAACAATTCCACAAACAGCAGATCCAATCAAAGCCCAGCAATACTACAAATGAACTGTACTGGATTGTTAAATAACTAAGTGGGAGAGGTCGATAACCATAAGCATCTTCATTCTCGTCAATGAGCACAGATAGGAACGCAAAAGGCTGAACGTTTGCGGTCATCTTCAACTGTGTTGAGTGTATGATCCATCTTGGTGTTTTCCTGAGGTTCTCACCTTAACCAATGCCAGTCTTCAATTTTTGAACCAATTTGATTCGCTCCATGTGCTATACAGGAATTGGCCAAGTACATTGGATAAGGTGAAGGTTAAGGGACCTCAAGACAAAAAAGCAAAATACTGCGGATGCTGGAATCTGAAATAAAAACAGAAAATGCTGGAAAATCTCAGGTCTGACAGCATCTATGGGGTGACAATTGATCTAACGTTTCATGTCTGGATGACCCTTTGTCATACCTGCTGTCGTGTACCAGCATTTTCTGTTTTGGCTTCAAAGGCATTCTGGTTGTAACAAAGAAGGGAAAAGACTTGCAGTTACATCTCGCTTTTCAGGACCAGTGCACTTGCTAACTAATAAAGCAGTTTTGAAGTATAGTCACTGTTGTGTTGTAGGAAACATAGCCAATTTGCAGTTCATGGGAGTTTGCTGTGTGCAGTTAGATAATGCCAAATATTCTGTGTCAGTGGTCTTGATTTGAGGGATCGATATTGATGGATACAAGGGTCACCTTCCCTGTTTCTCTTCAAATTAATGCCACGGGATTGTTTGCATTCATCTAAGAGGACAAAGAGCGCCTTGGTTTAGCATATCCAAAAGGCAGCACCAACATTAGTGTAGCATTTCTTCAGCACTGTGCTGGAATGTCAACCTGAGCATTGGTGCTCAGATTTTGGAATGGAACTTTAACCCACAACCATCTGTTTGAACAAAGAACAAAAACAGCCTGGGAAACAGGCCCTTCGGCCCAACAAGCCCACGCCGCCATTTTAATATTACCAGTCCCCCCCCTCCACCCATGACCCCTATCTATTGTTCCTGTGGCAATCCACATTGAGGGAAACTAATTTAGGGACAATTTATTACTTCCAATCAGCCTAATAGCACATCTTTGGGGTGTGGAGGAAACCGGAGCACAGGGAGAATGCGCAAACTCTCACAGACACTGGCCCAAACCCATGTATCTGCACAGCAAACAGTTTGGAGGCAAGGGTGCTTGCTACCAGGCTGACACTTCTGAAGCACCAACTGCATCTAGCAAATCTGATCTAGTACAGCTACAATACTGCTATCTGCCAAAGTGGGAACATTGCTTAGCTACATCCAATCCACAAAAAGGGGGAAAAATCCAATTTGGTCTGTAATTAGTCTACTGTCAACCATCATAGAGTCAGAGGTTTCCAGCATGGAAACGGGCCCTTCAGCCCAACTTGTCCATGCTGCCTCTTTTTTAAAGCCCTAAGCTAGTCGCAATTACTTGCATTTGGCCCATATCCCTCTGTACCCATGTAACTGTCTAAATGCTTTTGAAAAAACAAAATTGTACATGCCTCTACTACTACCTCCTGGCAGCTTGTTCCTGACACTCACCACACTCTATGTGGAAAAATTGTCCCTCTGGACTCTTTTGTATCTCTCCCCACTCACCTTAAACCTATGCCTTCTAGTTTTAGACTCTGCACCTTTTGAGAAAAGATATTGTCTGTCTAGTTGATCCATGCCCCTCATTATTTTATAGACCCCTATAAGATCACCTCTCAGCCTCCTACGCCCCAGAGGAAAAAGGTCTCAATCTAGCCTCTTATAACTCAAACCATCAAATCCCTGTAGTATCCTAGTAAATCTTTTCTGCACTCTTTCTAGTTTAATATCTTTTCTATAATAGGGTGACCAGAATTGGACACAGTGTTCCATGTGTGGCCTTGCCAATGTCTTGTACAACTTTAACATGATGTCTCAACTCCTGTATTGAGTGTCCTGACCAATGCAGCCAAGCATGCTGAATGCCACCTTCACTCTGTCCATCTGTTACTCCACTTTCAAGGAGCTATGAACGTGTACCCCTAGATCTCTTTGCTCTGTAACTCTCCCCAACACCCTACTATTAACTGAGTAATTCCTGCCCTGGTTCGATCTAACAAAATGCATCACCTCGCATTTAAATTAAACTCCATCTGCCATTTGTCAGCCCACAGGCCCAATTGATCAAGATCCCGTTGCAGTCCAAGATAACCTTCACTGTCCGCTATGCCACCAATTTGGCGTCATCTGCAAACTTACTAACCATGCCTCCTATATTCTCATGCGGATCATTAATACAAATGACAAATAACAGTGGACCCATCACTGATCCCTGAGGCACATTACTTGTCACAGGCCTCCAGTTTGAAAACCAACCCTCCACAACCACCCTCTGGCTTCTGTCGTCAAAGAACAAAACAGCGCGGGAAACAGGCCCTTCGTCCCAACGAGCCTGCGCCGCCATTTTAACGTTGAGTCCCCTCTCCCTTGTCTATGATTATGGCATTGCACATTGAGGGAAGACTAATTTAGGGACAATTTGTTACACCAATCAGCCTAATAGCACATCTTTGGGGTGTGGGAGGAAACAGGAGCACCCGGAGAAAACCCATGCAAGTACGGGGACAATGCGCAAACTCCCGCAGACACGGCCCAAATCCATGTATCTACACAGCAAACAGCGATAGTCATTGAGCTGTCGTGTTGCCCAGCATCTGGTCCAGCTTAAACGTACACTAGCAATGTGAAGTACTAGGCTATTCTCGAAATAACCAACAGCAGGCCCCTTTATGACCCATCGCGTGTATGCCCCTTGGTGGACAACAAGGCGGACCGAAGCACCTGTGGATTAAAAGAGGAAAAACATCAGTATCATCCACATCCTCATACACACAGTCAAGGAAATCCCCAAGTGAAACAAGTGAGCCAGAAAATATGTTGTAAGGTCCATAGGAATCAGTTGATTCCCAGGGATGTCCCAAGGCTCCTGAACCTTATTTAAAACAGTCCCCTATATCCCTCCATCTCCATCCCGCTCATATGCCTATCTAAGTAACTCTTAAACAACTCCAGCGTGCCTGCGTCCACCATGTTGCTTGGCAGAGCATTCCATACCCCCACTATCCTCCGTGAAAAACCTCCCTCTAACATCCAAATCATATCTCGCCCCCTTCACCCTAAGCACGTGGCCCCTCGTAATGTGCATTTCCAACCTAGGAAAAAGCTTACCACTGTTTATCTATACCCTTCATAATCTTCAAGTTGATTTTGTATCCATTTAGCTACCTCACCCTGGATCCTGAGAGATTTAATCTCATGCAACAACCTACCATGCGGTACTTTGTCAAAAGCCTTGCTAAAGTCCATATAGACAACGTCAATTGCACTACAGTATTCTGTGTATTCCATCTACCTTCTTGGGTACCCCTTCAAAAAAACTCAATCAGATTTGTGAGACATGATTTTCCACTCTCAAAGCCATGCTGACTGTCCCTAATCAGTCCTTGCATCTCTAAATTCCTGTAGATCCTGTCTCTCAAAATTCCTTCCAACAACTTATCCACCACAGTTGTGAGGCTGACCGGCATGTAGTTCCCGGGCTTTTCCTTGCAGCCCTTTTTAAACAAGGGCACAACATTTGTCACCCTCCAATCTTTAGGCACCTGTGGCTATCCATAATTCAGATATCTCTGCTAGGGGATCCACAATTTCCTCCCTAGCCTCCCACAACATCCTGGGATACACTTCTTCAGGTCCCGGGGATTTATTTACCTTGATGTGCTTTAAGATTCCAGCACCACCACCGCCTTTGTGATATGTACACTCCTCAAGATATCACTGTTTATTTACCCAAGTTCCCTAACATTCATGCTTTTCCCGACAGTAAATACTGATGAGAAATATTAATTTAGGATCTTGTCCATCCCTTGTGGACCCGCACATAGATGACCTTGTTGATCCTCAAGGAGTCCTACACTCTCCCTTGTTACACTCGTACTTTTATGTATTTGTAGAAGCTCTTTGGATTCTCCTTTGCCTTATCTACCAAAACAATCTTGTTCCCCACATCCCTTATACTCTTCAAGGGATCCACTTGCCTGTGCATGTCATGTGCCTCCCCTTCCTGACCACGGCCTCAATATCCCAACTCATCCAAGGTTGCCTACTTCTGCCAGCCTTGCCCTTCACTCTAAGAGGCATGTGTTTACCCTGAACCCTAGTTAACACACTTTTGAAAGCCTCCCATTTACCAGTTGTCCTTTTGCCATCCCACAGACTCACCCAATTAACTTTTAACAGTTCCTGCCTGATGCCATCAAAATCGGCCTTGCCCCAGTTTAGCATTTTAACTTTTGGACTAGAACTATCATTCTCCGTAGCTATCTTAAAACTAATAGAATTATTAATTATTATCACTGGTCCCAAAGTGATTCCTCACTAACCCTTCTATCACCTTCTCTCTCTTATTTCCCAAGGGGAGGTCAGGTTTTGCACCCTCTGTAGTCGGGCCATTCACATACTGAATGAGAAATTCCTCCTGAATACACAACAAATTTCTTTCCATCTGACCCTCTTAATACTACGGCAGTCCCAGTCAATGTTGGGAAAGTTAAAATCAGTGAAGTGATGGAAGGTACCATCAGCAATGCTATGAAAAGGTACTTAACAATTGCATGCTCAGTTTGGGTTTCACTGGGGCCACCTGAATCCAAATCCTCATTACAGCCTTGGTCTGATCATGGGAAAAAAAGCTCAATTTCTGATGAGGTGAGACTTCAAAGCAGTATTTGACTGAGGGTGGCTAAAGGGGAAAATCTCTTCACTAGTTGGAGACATAGCAAACACAAAGGTTGTGGTTGTTGGAGGTCAATTATCTTGGTTTCTGGACATCACTGCAGGAGTTCCTCAGGGTAGTGTCTAGGCCCAACCACCTTCAGCTTCATTAAGTTTAGAAGTAGCAATGTTCATTGCACAGTGATCCAATCACAATTCCTCAGATAATGAAATGCTTGCTTGCAGCAAAATCTGGATAACTTGATAAGTTGATAAGAGTTGATAAGTGGTAAGAAATGAGTGTCAAGCAATGACAATTTCCAATGAAAGCAAGTTGGACCCTCTCTCCATGACATTCAAAGATATTACAATCTAATTTCCCAATATAAACAAACTCTGGATCACTACTAACCTGGAACTTAACTGGAACAGCTGCATAAAACAGGTCAGAGGCTGGGAGTTCTGAGACATGTGACTAGCCTACTGACTTGCAATACCATTCAACACTCTGTAAGCTTGACACCATCCAGGACAAAGCAGCCCCACTTGATCGACACCCTGTCCAACACCATAAGCATTCACTGCCACTGTGGCATCCAGGCTGCAGCATGTAACATCTGCAGGGTGCAGAAATTCATCAAGTTTCTTTGAAAACAACTTCAAAATCCATCTAAATTGCCAGAGGAATAAAGGCAACAGGCACAGTGGTGCCTTCGTTAAGTTGGTCAAAATGACACTATGGAAGCTCATCACCACCTGAATGAAAAGGTCCTGGACAGCAGTTCAGTACCATCTCTGTAGGGGAATTAGGGATAGGATTACATCTCATATTTTGCCTTTTAAAGAAATAAGCAAGTTCCGACTCATGGCTTTTCTGTTCTCTGGTTAGATTATGTATGTAAAATTCCTCTTAATCCACCTTAAATTTTGATATTCCATTTCTATACTGGAACATAAAGCATAAAACAAGACCATGCCCATATGTTTTATAGACTATTTGTTCACTCTAACTCTTGAGACACAGATGTGCCTATATTTGCCTATAAAATTAAATTGAGGCAGATTGCAAAATGTTTGTCTAGCCCTAAAAACAGCCTCTGGATCCAAGCAGCTTAATATCTGGATCAGTGTAGTTCCAATGCACTGACACCGTGACACCATGCAGGACGATCTGCCTCTTGATTGACAGCTTGCCAACCACTTTAAAGATTCATTTCCTGTACTACTGGCAGCAGTTTGTACCATTATAAGATGCACTGCAGCAACACGACAGGGCTCCTTTGACAACCAAACTTCGAAACCTGTGACTAGAAGAACAAGTGCAGTAGTGGTATGGAAGCACCACCACCTGTAAACCTCTCTCCAAGCCATGTAGCATCCTGATTTGGAGCTATTTTGCCATTCCTTCATTGTCACTGGTCAGAATCCTGAAACTCGCTCCATGACACCCACACTTCATGGACTTCAGCAGTGCGCCACTACCTCCTCAGTAGCAATTCAGGGTGGGCAATAAATAGCTGGCCTTATCAGTGAGGTTTATATTCCATGAGTGGATCACCAAAAAACCCAGCTCCAATTTTCATACGTTATTTGATCATCTCTATTGACCAATTCTCCAGATTTTCCTGCAACTAGACCTTTAGTGCACAATAGGGTTTTATGTTTCGCATTACCATCCTCTAAAATGTCCTTATTTTGAAAATGGGCTGTCTGCCAAACAATGGTTTTTAATCCAGTGGCCAGAAAATGGAATTAAACTTTTAAAGCAAGATTTTTAAAACATGGGCTAAAATTACCTGATCTGTCAGTTCAAGATGGCTAACCCCAATTTGCATTACTATATGTTCCACATTCCAATTCAGGTGAGTGGCAAACCCCGAAAGCTAGTGGGTTTACTATCGAACAAACTTGTTGGACTGTAACCTGGTGTTGTGAGACTTCTTGCTGTGTTTACCCAGTCATACGCCAGCATCTCCACATCAATATTACAATTGCCATTGTTTTCAATGGGAATGGAGCTATCAGCATTATCTTTCAACTGCTGTCAACAAGAGGTAACGGCAGAATGCAAGAAAATATGGAACAAGTTGGAAAGAGATAGGATCAGGAGTAAGGGGAAATATGAAGACATCAGGCAGATAATTGGACAAATAAACTGGAAGGAGGCGTTGTTGGGGAAAAGTACAGAAGGAAGGTGGCGGATATTCAAGGAATGTTTGACTGGAGCTCTGCACGATAACGTTCTGATGAGACAAGGAGGTTTTGGTAGGGCACGGGAACCGTGGTGCACGAAGGTTGTGGTGAACCTGGTCAGGGAGAAAGGAAAGGTGTATAAAAGGTTCAGAGAGCTAGGAGATGGTAAGGATCTAGAGGAGTATAAGGCTTGTAGAAAGGAGCTTAAAAAGGAAACTAGGAGAGCCAGAAGGGGTCATGAGAAGGCCTTGGCAGGTAAGATTAAGGAGAATCCCAAGGCCTTCTACAAATATGTAAAAAGTAAAAGGATGAGAAGAGAAGGGATAGGACCTATAAAAGGTGAAGGGGGAAAAGTCTGTGTGGAACCGGAAGAAATGGCAGAGGTGCTTAGTGAGTACTTTGCCTTGGTATTCACGGTGGAAAGTGATCTGGGAGGTTGTGCTACAGGTTTGCGGCTGTCTGAAAAGATTGAGTACGTGGATGTTAAGGAAGAGAATGTGTTAGAACTTCTAAACTCGTATCAAGATAGATAAGTCACCAGGACCGGATGGGATGTACCCCAGGTTACTGTGAGGGAAGTGATTTGCAGAGCCCCTGGCGATGATCTTTGCATCATCGATGGAGACGGGAGAAGTTTTGAAGGATTGCAGATGTGGTTCCTGTTTTCAAGAAAGGGAACAGGGATAGCCCGGGAGATTACCAACCAGTGAGTCTGACCTCAGTGGTTGGTAAGTTGATGGAGAGGCTTCTGAGGGACAAGATTTATGAGCATTTGGAGAAGTTTAGAATGATCAGAAATAGTCAACATGGTTTTGTCAAGGGCAGATCGTGCCTTACGAGCCTAGTTGAGTTCTTTGAGAATGTGACTGAGCACATTGACGAAGAAAGAGCGGTAGAAGTGGTTTACATGGACTTCAGCAAGGCATTTGATAAGGTCCCCCATGCAAGACTTCTTGAGAAGGCGAGAGGGCATGGGATCCAGGGGGCTTTGGCCTTGTGGATCCAGAACTGGCTTGCCTGCAGAAGGCAGAGAGTGGTTGTGGATGGGTCTTCTTCTGCATGGAGGTTGGTCACCAGTGGAGTGCCCCAGGGATCTGTTCTAGGTCCCTTGCTGTTTGTCATTTTCATAAATGATCCAGATGAGGAAATGGAGGGATGGGTTAGCAAGTTCGCAGACGATACGAAGGTTGGTGGTGTTGTGGATGGTCTGGAGGGATGTCAGAAGTTCAAGCGGGACACAGGACGCAAGACTGGGCGGAGAAGTGGCAGATGGACTTCAACGCAGATAAATGTGTAGTGGTCCATTTTGGCAGGACCAATGGGATGAAGGAATACAATATCAAGGGTAGGAGTCTTAGCTGTGTTGAAGAGCAGAGGGATCTTGGGGTCCGGGTCCATAGGACTCTTAAATCGGCCTCGCAGGTGGAGGATGTGGTCAAGAAGGCTTATGGTGTACTGGCCTTCATCAATCGAGGGATTGAGTTTAGGAGTCGGGAGGTAATGCTGCAACTTTATAGGACCCTGTCAGACCCCACTTGGAGTACTGTGTGCAGTTCTGGTCGCCTCACTATAGGAAGGATGTGGAAGCTATTGAAAGGGTGCAGAGGAGATTTACAAGGATGTTGCCTGGATTGGGAGGCATGCCTTATGAAGATAGGTTGAGGGAGCTGGGACTCTTCTCCCTGGAGAGACGAAGGTTGAGAGGCGACCTGATAGAGGTTTATAAGATGTTGAGAGGAATAGATAGGGTGGATTCTCGGAGGCTATTTCCCAGGGCTGAAATGGTCGCTACGAGAGGACACAGATTTAAGGTGCAGGGAAGCAAGTACAGAGGAGATGTTAGGGGTAAGTTTTTCACTCAGAGGGTGGTGAGTGAATGGAATCGGCTGCCATTGGTGGTGGTGGAGGCGAACTTGCTGGGGCCTTTTAAAAGACTTCTGGATGCGTATATGGGATCTAATGGGATTGGGGGCTATAGATAGGTCTATGGCTTAGTAGGTGTACAAGTGATCGGCGCAACTGGTGGGCCGAAGGGCCTGTTTGTGCTGTAGTGTTCTATGTAAGTTGCTGGAGAAATCTGTGTTGCTGTCCATCATCATGAATTCATTCAACCAATGACTAATTTACAAAAGATGCAAAATTAACTTATGGCCGAGATTTTGCTAGTTTTCTTGCAGTTAAATTCAGTCTGTAACAGGCACATTCAAACATTTCTTCTAATCTACGCAATTTGTTTATTTCATAAAAAGCTGAGATCAGTGAGAAGTTAGATAGAAGTTGACATTGAGAACAAGAGTATGACTCCTCTCAATCTTCCCATTAAAAATACATTTAGTTCTTGGAATCCCTTTTCAGAACGAAGTCTTAAGAATGCTGGAAATATTGAATTGTATTCAGATAAGAACATAAATAGGAGCGGGAGTAGGCCATCTAGCCCTTTAAGCCTGCCCCGCCATTCCATAAGATCATGGCTGATCTGAAGTGGATCAGCTCCACTTTCCCACTTTCCCCCCATAACCCTTAATTCCCCTGTCTATCAGAAACCTATCTACCCTATCTAGATAGTGAGTATATTCTCCTCCTCTCCATTTGCACTGCACCTTTCAGCAACTGAGTGATAATCTGTGGAACCCTTTCTATTGCAGCTGCAGCTGTTTCAAGGCAGAGAGCCAACAACTGCGCCCGTAGTATTATGTAGCCTTACAGTGGGCTACAGAATAACTTATTTCTAATTATGGGTGACTGCTCTTTAAGTGTCATCGTGCAGATATCAATAAGGTTTAGAAGAATAGGAAAATAGACTGTAAAAATACTGGTGTGATGCTGGGCTTGCATTTTAAAAGCATGTTAGTTAAAGAAGGAAAAAGACTGAAGGTGGTAATTTTAAGAGAGGGGATGTGCAATGAGACCTGCGTGCCCTTGTACACCAGTTGCTGAATGCAAGTCTGCAGGTGCAACAGAAGATAAAGAAAGCAAATGGTATGTAAACCTTCATAGCGAGAGGATTGAAGTACAGGAACAGGGCTGTATTACTGCAGCTATACAGGGCCTTGGTGAGACCACACTTGGAGTATTGTGCGTAGTTTTGATCTCCTTTTCCTGACGAAGGATGCTCTTGCTATGAGGGAGTGCAGCAAAGTTTTACTAGACTGATTTTCTGGGATGGCAGGACTGATGTATGAAGCGAAATTGAGTCGGTTAGGATTATATTCACAGGAGTTCAGAAGAATGAGGGGGATTTCACAGAAGCCTATAAAATTTTAACAGGACTGGACAGGATAGATGTAGGAAGGATGGTGGGAGTGTCCAGAACCAGGAGTCAGTTTCAGGATACAGGATAGACCAATTAGGACTGAGATGAGAAGTTTTTTCACACAGTGATCAGCCTGTGGCATTCCCTACCACAGAACATAGAACATTACAGCGCAGAACAGGCCCTTCGGCCCACGATGTTGCGCCGACCAGTTAAAAAACAATGACCCACTAACCTAAACCAATCCCTTTTCGTCCATAAACCTATCCACGGATCTCTTAAACGCCCCCAAACTAGGCGCATTTACAACCGCAGCAGGCAGGGCATTCCATTCCCCCACCACCCTCTGGGTAAAGAACCTACCCCTGACATCCATCCTATAACTACCCCCCCTTAATTTAAAGCCATGCCCCCTCGTGCTATCTTTCTCCATCCGAGGAAAAAGGCTATCACTGTCCACCCTATCTAAACCTCTAATCATCTTATATGTTTCAATAAGATCCCCTCTTAGCCACCTTCTTTCCAGCGAAAACAACCCCAAATCCCTCAGTCTCTCCTCATAGGACCTCCCCTCCATACCAGGCAACATCCTGGTAAACCTCCTCTGCACCATCTCCAAAGCCTCCACATCCTTCCTGTAATGTGGGGACCAGAACTGCACACAGTACTCCAAGTGCGGCCGCACCAGAGTTGTGTACAGTTGCAACATGACGCTGCGACTCCTAAATTCAATCCCCCTACCAATAAACGCCAAGACACCGTATGCCTTCTTAACAACCCTATCTACTTGATTCCCAACTTTCAGGGATCTATGTACACATACACCTAGATCCCTCTGTTCATCCACACTATTCAAAGCCCTCCTGTTAGCCCTATACTGAACACATCTGTTATTCCTACCAAAGTGAATTACCTCACACTTCTCCGCATTAAACTCCATCCGCCACCTCTCGGCCCAGCTCTGCAACCTGTCCAAGTCTTCCTGCAAACTATGACACCCTTCCTCACAATCTACCACACCTCCGACTTTGGTGTCATCAGCAAATTTACTAATCCACCCAACTATACCCTCATCCAGATCATTAATAAAAATTACAAACAGCAGTGGCCCCAAAACAGATCCCTGAGGCACACCACTCGTAACCGAACTCCATGACGAATATTTACCATCAACCACCACCCTCTGTCTCCTATCTGCTAGCCAATTCCTGATCCAATTACCTAGATTACCCTCAATCCCATACATCTGCATTTTCTGCAGGAGCCTACCATGGTGAACCTTATCAAACGCCTTACTGAAATCCATATATACCACGTCAACTGCCTTACCCCCATCCACCTCTTTGGTCACTTTCTCAAAAAACTCAATAAGGTTAGTAAGGCACGACCTACCCGCTACAAAACCATGCTGACTATCTCTAATCAATTCATTACTCTCCAAATAACTATAAATCCTATCCCTAATAATTTATTCTAAAACCTTGCCCACAACAGAAGTGAGACTCACCGGTCTGTAATTCCCGGGGAAGTCTCTGTTCCCCTTAAACAATGGGACAACATTCGCTAACCTCCAATCTTCCGGTACTGTACCAGAGGCCAACGACGACCTGAAGATCAGAGCCAGAGGCTCTGCAATCACTTCTCTTGCCTCCCAGAGAATCCTAGGGTAAATCCCATCCGGACCAGGGGACTTATCTATTTTCAAACCCTCAAGAATATCCAGCACATCCTCCTTATCAACTGTAATACTGTCTATTCTACTCCCCTGCAACCCAGTGTCCTCCTCAGCTATATTCTTGTCCCCCTGCGTGAACACCGAAGAGAAATATTGGTTCAATGCCTCTCCAATCTCTTCCGGTTCCACACATAACTTCCCTCTGCTGTCTATAACTGGCCCTAATCTTGCCCTAACCAACCTTCTGTTCTTGACATACCTGTAGAACGCCTTAGGATTCTCCTTAATAGCAGAAAGCAGTTATGGTCAAAACATTGTGTGTTTTCAAGAAGCAGTTAGATATAGCTCGAGGCAAAGGGGATCAAAGGATATGGGGGGAGAGGAAGCAGGAACAGGTTACTGAGTTGGGTGATCAAACATGATCACAATGAATGGTAGGGCAGACTCACAGGGCCAATTGGTCTCCTCCCATTTGTTCATCTAAGAACTGATCAAGGAGACAGTATGATAGACCTTGACTTTAAAGGTTACAGTTATCAATCTCTAGTCACATGGTTATGGTTTAATTAATCGCATCAGGTAATGGGTATTTGTACACCTGTACATGGGGATAGCTGGGACACTGGTTGCACTAATGTTGATTGTGAGCTAAGTCAATAAATTCTCTCCAGCAGAGAAAGCTGGTGTGTTTCACTTTTGATTTCAATCAACTTGAATCCAGTTGACAGCAAGAAGGATGGTAGCCTGACCATACAGTCACTTCTTGATAAACAGCTGGTAATCTCACCAATATTTCTTTATCCGATGGAAATTTCCTATGCAATTTCTGGTCTGTGGAACTAGACATTGTAATTTTCTGGCACAAAGTGCATTTTTTAACTTGCAAATTTGAGATAAATGTCTAAGAATTTATATTGTGCTTGAGAAGAGTATCTTAAATAGTATTTCTATTTTGCATTGTTTTCCTCCTTAGCTACATTAACAGTACCTTTAATGTAATAAAACCCCCTAATGTGCCCCAGAGGAACATTATTATAAAACAATACGAGACTGGGCCACAGAAAGAGAATTTGGGTCAGATCCCAAAAAACTTGCTCAATGAGGAAGGTTTAAAGAAGCATCTGGCAAGGAAAGCAAGGTGATGAAAAGGGCAGAGGCTTTTAGTGAAGGAATTCCCTAAGGGGAGTTGAAGACACAGCTACCAAGGTGGGGTGATTAAAATCTGCAATGTTGAAGAGGCTGGAATTAGGTGAGTGCAGACATTTGAGGAGGATTTGTGGCTCGAGATTAGAAATGGGGAAGGATGAAGCCATCAGGGGATTTGAAATCAGAATTTTTAAATTGAGGCATTGCTTAACTGGGAGCAAGAGTAGGTCAATGAGCATAGTGATGGATGAACAGGGCTTTTTTTTCCGAGTTAGGTCATTGGCAAAAATCTTGGATTATTTCAGGTTTTTGGAAGGTTGAATGTGGGAGGCCAGTGTACAGTGTATTATAGTCAAGTTAGAGAAAGCAATGGTAGCAGCTAGCAGTAGCAGGTGAGTTAAGGCAGGCACAGAATGGCAAACTGCTATGGAGGTGGAAATAGTATTAGTGACCACTTGGATGTATGCTATTTGAATAAAACAGTCACTGAGCAATGACCTCAGTTTGGGCTCTGCCAGGGTATCTCAGCTCCTCACCTGGTTCAAACATGGACAAAAGAGCTGAATTCCAGAAGTGAGATGAGTGACTGCCCTTGACTAGAGTTAAGTTTACCTTCCTTCCATCTTAAGGTATCCAGCACCATGCACAACTCCTCAGATACCATGTCAAATGCCACAAGACCTGGACAATATTCAGGTTTGGGCTGAAAAGTGACAAGTAACATTCGTGCCACACAAGTACCAGGCAATGGCCATCTTCAACAAGAGAGAATCTAATCATTGCTGCTTTGGGGTGGGGGGAGTGGCGGGAAAGGGTTTAACCAGAAATCCAGCTTGATCAACTACACAAATACTGCGGCTACCAGCGCAAGTCAAAGGCTAGGAATCCTGTAGCAAGTAATTCAACTCCTGACTCCGCAAAGTCGGGAGTGCAGTGGAAAATTCTACTTGCTTGGATGAATGCAGTTCCAACAACACTCGAAGCTCAGTATCATCCAGGGCGAAGCAGCTTGCACGAGTGGCACTCCATCCACAAGCATTTCTCTTTCTACCATTGATACAGTGGCAGTTGTGTACCATCTGCAAGATACAATGCAGAAACTCACCAAGCTTCCTTCCAAACCCGCGGTAGATATCATCTGGAAGGACAAGGGCAGCCGACATATGGGAAAACCACCAACTAGAGGTTCCCATCCAAATCACTTGCCATTCTGACTTGGAAATACATTGACGTTCTTTCACTGTCACCGTGTCAGAATCCTGGAATTAGACTGATCAAGTGATATGCTTTTGTGAAGAAGCGAGTATTCCATTCAAAGAAATAACTCATTCTTGATTTTACAGAAACGTTTAAGGAACTTGTCCACTGACAATAAGTATTAATTATACTGTGATACTCTTACGTGAATTTTACATTTTATGGAGAATAATAACACCAATTCTCAAGATTACAGTCTTGTGCTGTGCCTGCTCAGATGGCAGTCAGTCATACATCTTATTGGTATTAGCTTACTCCAGCACGTTGACTGGTGCAATAATATTGGGAAGCATGCATGCATTTACATTATAAAGGAGTTGTAGGAGTAGGTCTGTTGCAAACTAGCACAGTTGGAGAAAGGTGGGTTGCAAGTGGATTGGAGGGAGGAGAAGATGCACTCAGCAACTGAATAACAAGTAAATATTACTAGCATTTTATTAACATTACTAGCATTAAACATAAATTTATTATTTATTATTAAAAAGCATTTTATTACATGCTTTTGTAATAAATGTTTCTCACTCTTGGTAGTAAGACGTCAGATGGCGAGATGATTTGCCCAATCTTAGTTCAACCGTTCAAAATTAAAGTATTCCTACTGGTTATGTGGTTTAAACCTCAGTGACTCTTGTCTATAATTGTATTTCTTGAGCATTGAGGTTTAATGCTCCTTGATAACATTCAGAATTATTTTTTACATTTCCATTTGCAATCATATATCCTTCTGTCTCGGCAGGCAAGTGGCAGACCATAATACAGAGAAGTGTGAGGTGATGCATTTTGGCATTAGGGACAGGGAGAGGCAATATAGACTTAATAGCATAATTCAGAAACTGTGCAGGAACAGAGGGATCTGTGGGTTTTTGTGCAAGACTGCACATATTGAAAAAGTGGTTAGCAAAGCATATGGCATCTTGGGCTTCATAATTCGAAGCATTGAATACAAAGCAGGGAAGTTATGCTGAATCTTTTAATTAAAACTCTGGTTATGCCCCAACTAGAGTATTCCCTTCAATGCTGGCCACCACACCTTAGAAAGAATGTTGGAGTTCTCGAGGAGGTGCAGAATGGTGGAATTAGAATGTGAGATTTCAGCTTCAGGGCTAGGTTAGAGAATCTGAGGTTATGTTTCTTGGAGAGGTTTGATAGGGCTATACAGAGTCATGACAGAGTTGAACAAAATAGATGAGGAAAATACACTAATTATACAAGGACTGGGAAATGCTGATTTTAAGGTTTTGGACAGGAGATGCAGATGGTATATTTTAACTGGAGTTTAAAAGAGTGAGGGGTAACTTGATTGAACATAACATAAGAAATAGGAGCAGGAGTAGGCCATCCAGCCCTTTGAGCCTGCCCCGCCATTCAGTAAGATCATGGCTGATCTGACGTGGCTCAGTTCCACTTTCCCGCTTTCTCCCCATAACCCTTAATCCCCTTGCCTACCTAAAACCTATCTACCCGCGTCTGAAATATATTTAGCGAGGTAGCCTCCACCACTTCAACGGGCAGAGAATTCCAGAGATTCACCACCCTTGGAGTGAAGAAGTTCCTCCTCAACTCCGTTCTAAACCGCCCCCCCTTTATCTTGAGGCTGTGCCCCCTAGTCCTACTATCCTTTCTGAGCAGGAAGAGTCTCTCCAGCTCTATCCTATCCATCCCATTCATCATCTTATACGTCTCAATGAGATCTCCCCTCATTCTTCTAAACTCTAATGAGTACAAGCCTAATTTATTCAGCCTCTCCTCATAGCTCAACCCCCTCAGCTCCGGCATCAGCCTAGTAAACCTCCTCTGCACTCCCTCCAAGGCCAAAATATCCTTGTGTAAGTACGGCGCCCAAAACTGCACACACTACTCCAGCTGCGGCCTCACCAATGCTCTATACAGCTGCAGCAAGACCTCCCTACTTTTATATTCAATCCCCCTCGCGATGAAGGCCAGCATCCCATTCGTCTTCCTGACCACCTGCTGCACCTGCAAGCTGGGTTTTTGCGACTGATGCACGAGGACCCCGAGGTCCCTCTGCACCGTCGCCTGCTGCAGTTTTTCGCCATGTAAGTAATAATCCTTCCTACCATTCTTCCTACCAAAGTGGACCACCTCACACTTGCCATTTCCTGGCCCATTTGCCCAGCCTATCTAGATCCTTCTGCAGACTCTCCACACCCTCCGCACAATTTGCTGTTCCACCAATCATGGTGTCATCGGCAAATTTCGACGCCCTACACTCAGTTCCCTCCTCCAGATCATCTATATAAATGGTAAATAGCTGAGGCCCCAGCACCGACCCCTGGGGCACTCCACTAGTCACCATCCGCCAATCCAAATAGCACCTGTTGACCCCCACTCTCTGCCTCCTATTTGACAACCAATCCTCTATCCACGCTAACACCCTACCGCCAACTCCATGTCCCCTGACCTTCTGCAATAACCTCTTGTGAGGTACCTTGTCAAACGCCTTCTGAAAATCAAGAAAGACCACATCCACCGGCTCTCCTCTATCCACCGCCCTAGACACATCCTCATAGAACTCCAGTAAATTTGTCAGACTCGACTTCCCTTTAACGAAACCGTGCTGCGTCTGCTCTATCAAGCAATTCCTCTCAAGATGCCTCGCTGTTTCCTCCTTGATGACGGAATCTAACATTTTACCTACAACAGACGTTAAACTAACCGGCCTATAATTCCCTGCCTTTTGCCTGGCACCCTTCTTAAACAACGGTGTAACATTAGCCGTTTTCCAATCTTCCGGCACTTCCCCGGAATCCAGCGACGTCTGGAAAATAACCACCAAGGCATCCACTATCACTTCCGCCATTTCTTTCAGAACCCTCGGATGCATTCCATCCGGTCCTGGGGACTTGTCCACAATCAACCCCTCCAGTCTGTTGAGCACCGCCTCTCTAGTAACAGTAATGTCATTAAGACCCTCCAGTCCTACCACCTTTCCATCTCTAACACCCGGCAAATTATTCACGTCCTCCTCCGTGAAGACAGAAACAAAAAAGTTATTCAAGACCTCAGCCATGTCCCCCTTCTCATCCTCTAAGGGACCAATGTTCACCCTAGCCAGCCTCTTCCTTTTTATATATTTATAAAAACTCTTGCTGTCCTTTTTTATATTAAGCGCTAGCCCTGCTTCATAGTTTCTCCTACCCTTTATCAACTTCTTTGTCAATCTTTGTTGACATTTAAACCTCTCCCAATCCTCTTCTCGCCCACTACTCTTAGCTACTCTAAACGCCTCCGCTTTTAATTTAACACTTTCCTTCACCACCTTCGTTATCCACGGCTTATTACCTCTCTTCCTACTGTCCTTTTTGACCATCAGAATAAATTCCTGCTGAGCACCAAGAAAGATCTCCTTAAAGATCCTCCACTGCTCCTCAGCAGACCTTCCTTCCAATGCGCTCCCCCAGTCCACATTCGCCAATTCTTCTCTCATCCTACCGTACTCCCCTCTGTTCAAACAAAGGACGCCACTTTCTCCTCCTCCATCTGCACCAGAAACTCCACCATACAATGATCACTCTCCCCAAGAGGATCCTTCACCGCAAGGTCCCTAATTCTACCCGCCTCATTACATAGCACCAGATCCAAGATAGCTCGCTCCCTCGTTGGCTCCGACACACACTGTTCCAGGAAACTATCCCGGCAGCATTCCAAGAACAACTCCTCGAGCCCACCGCGTCCAACAAGGGTCAACCAATCTATATGTAGATTGAAATCCCCCATAACTACGGCCGTCCCATTCCTGCACGCCGCACTTATTTGCGCGTTAACAGCCCGCCTCACCTCCAGATCATTATTCGGGGGCCTATAGACGACACCCACCAGCGTCTTCCTCCCTTTGCTGTTCCTAATCTCTGCCCACAACTATTCCACTTTCTGCTCCTTGGCTCCAATATCATCCCTTGCTACCACCCTGATGCTATCCTTAATCAGCAGAGCTACGCCTCCCCCTTTTTCCTCCCACCTATCCTTCCTAAACACTTGATACCCCTGGACATTCAGCTCCCAGTCCCTGTCACCTTGCAGCCACGTCTCTGTAATGGCCACCAGATCATATCCATTTGTGCCGATCTGGGCCACCAGCTCATCCACTTTATTCCGAATGCTGCGTGCATTCAGATAAAGTGCTTTCATCCCAGCCTTCACCTGGACCCTATTTGCCGTAACGCCACCAACCATACTCACGCCCCCTACTCCCTCTATTATTGGGACATCCTCGGCCTCTTCCCTTACCTGTACCCTCCTTACCTGTACCCTCCTCTCCCCCCCCCCCCCCCCCCCCCCCCCAATTAGTTTAAAGCCCTGTTTACAGTCCTCTTTACTCGATTCACCAGCACTCTGGTCCCAGTGAAAGTGGAGATGATCAATGATTTCAAAAGGTAATTGGAAAGACAAAAGGTCTCCTGTTTCGTAATGGCTCTCTATCACTACTCAATTTCCTTTCAACTTTAAAAAGCCTATTTTTTCAGTTGTTCCTCATAATTGAACCTTTGCTTTCTTATTTTCTGGATTCCAATTCTTGAATGTTTCTTATTGCCTCCTTCCAATCCACTCTCGCCCTTCATTTAGTGTCAGTTACATATTTACCAGGGGGTCTCTAAGTTCAAATTGTTGATGCAAACTTAAAACTCCAGGTCAGCGTTGAGATACTTTTTATGTCCAATTCTGAGCATTGTTAGGAAAGGATGTTAAGCCTTGAAAATGGTGCAGGGCCGATTTACTGGAATGATGTCAGGGATGAGAGACTTGAGTTATGTGGAAAGACCAGAGAAGCTGGGGTTCTTCGTCTCTGCGCGGAGCAGGTTCGGGGGGATATTTAATAGAGGTGTTCAAAATCATGAATGGAAGAAATTGTTTCGACTGACTAGAAGGTTGGTTACTGGAGGATAGAGATTTTAAATGATTGGCAAAAGAATGCAGAGATGACAAATTTTAACAATGATCTCATCTGAAAGGATGAGAGAAGCAGTTTTGAGTAGTAACTTCCAAAAGAGATTTGGATACTGAAAGAAAATTGCAGGTCTGCAGAGAGAGATCAGGGTGTGAAATTGCGAACTCTTTCTTAGAACTGCCGCAGTCTCAATGGGCCACATGATCACCTCTTGCGCCATATAATAGAATGATTTACTCCCAAGTTCCTAAACCTTTGTCCCAAAGCTTCCAGACAACATTAAATCAATGTGTCTTCAGGCCACTTTCTTAATGAAATCATGTAGATTATCCCTTTTCTAAATCCATGTTAGTTGATGTTGACTTGATTTGTGCAATATCTTTGTAAACACCCCATTGAATCCATTGGTTTACACTGACTTGAAGTTAAAATCAAACAACCTTTGTTGCTTGTTTCTAATGGTCTCCCCTTTTTTGAATATTGCACTACCTCTTAGCTTGCTTGTAACCAGTTGGTGCCTCTCCTGCCCGATGGGAAATATTCAACCTGGAGTTCATCAGTTACAAGTGGTGTACCTCAAGGATCTGTTTTGGGGCCACTGCTGTTTGTTATTTTTATAAATGACCTAGATGAGGGTGTAGAAGGATGGATTAGTAAATTTGCTGACGACACCAAAGTCGGAGGAGTTGTAGACAGTGAGGATGGATGTTACAGTTTGCAGAGGGACATAGATAAGCTGCAGAGCTGGGCCGAGAGGTGGCAGATAGAGTTTAATGCGGAAAAGTGTGAGGTGATTCACTTTGGTAAGAATAACAGGAGTACAGAATATAGGGCTAATGGTAGGACTCATAGTAGTGTGGACGAGCAGAGAGATCTGGGGGTACATGTGCATAGCACCCTGAAAGTTGGCACCCAGGTTGATAAGGTTGTTAAGAAGGTGTACGGTGTGTTAGCTTTTATTGGTAGAGGGATTGAACTTCGGAGCCGTGAGGTCATGTTACAACTGTACAAAACTCTGGTGCGGCCGCACTTGGAGTATTGCGTACAGTTCTGGTCGCCACATTATAAGAAAGATGTGGAGGCATTGGAAAGGGTGCAGAGGAGGTTTACCAGGATGTTGCCTGGTATGGTGGGATGGTCTTATGAGGAAAGGCTGAGGGACTTGAGGTTATTTTCATTGGAGAGAATTAAGGCAGAGAAATTATTGTTAGGAAAAGGAATCAAAGGTTACTGGGGGTAGAAAGGAATGTTGAACTTGAAACACAAACAGGTCAGCCATGATCTTGTTAAATGGCAGAGTAGACTTGTGGGGCTGAAAGACCTACTTCTGCTCCTATTTTGTCTGTTCACATGTTTGCATGTTCATTGCCTTTGTCCTATACCATCCTTTGTCCTATACCTATATTATTACGAGGTGACCTGATTGAGGCATACAAGATGATCAAAGGATTGGATAGGGTGGACAGTGAGAGCCTTTTACCTCGGATGGTGATGGCTAACACAAGGGGACGTAGCTTTAAATTAAGGGATGGTAATTATAGGATGGATGTCAGAAGTAGGTTCTTTACTCAGAGGGTAGTAAGGTCGTGGAATGCCCTGCCTGCAGCAGTTGTGGAGTCACCAACTTTAAGGGCGTTCAAATGGTCAGTGGATAGGCATATGGATAACATTGGAATAGTTTAGGTAAGAGGGTCATTAGATTGGTTCCACTGGTCGGTGCAACATCGAGGGCCAAAGGGCCTGTACTGCGCTGTTATGTTCTATGACTCAGGATCACATCGCTTTTAAAAAAAAATTTCCTCCATGGTCTCTTCATGGATGCATTTTGTAACCTTTCTAGAATTTTATCTCATTTCTATCAGTCTTCAATTTTGCTTGTGTCCAGACTGTTTGTGAAGAACATGTTGCAGACATTGTCCCTGTAAATGTTGAAGAAAGAGGTTCTTCTCTGATTTGTAACATTAGATTTAAATTGATCTAGCTAAGAGCTGGCGTGGAAAGAAAAGGATTAAAAATTCTCCTGTGCAGTGAATTTCTACGAAGCTTTAGTCTCTTTAAGCTCCTCAAATCACTCTTAAAACGTGTTTCTGCACATCCTTACATTTATCCCTGTGTTTCTCATCTATTTTTGTTCGAGTTACCTTGTATTGCCTTTAATTTGTTTTCTAATTTGAGGTTGTGTCTGTTTAGTCTGAATTGCTGTTGTGTTTGTTCTGAATGCTCAAGATTATGTCTTAAAAGATGTTTCACTTGTTTACTGTAATGCTGCTGAATGACTACCCACAATTAATTTCAGATAATGCTCTATTCCTATGGAGTAAACACTCAGCTACTGGTTTTGGGTTTTTCCTGAATCCCAGGTCACGTTGCAGTTAATGGTTCTGTGGTCCCTGTCCTGAAGGAGCCATGACATTCATTTTCTCTAATCAAGGTGATTCACTGACACACAAACTGTCCAGTCTATGATGACTGTGTGTAATTTGCACGATCTCCCTGTGTCTGTGAGAGTTTCCTCTGGGTGCTCCAGTTTCTTCCCACAGTCCAAAGAAATGCAGGTTAGGTGGATTGACCATGCTCAATGAGTGAAGTTAAGAGGATAAGATGAGGAATGGACCTAGTGAGATTTTCGGAGGATTTGTGCAGACTTAATCGCATGAATGGCCTCTTACTGCACTTTAGGGATACTGTAATTCTATGTTGAAGCAGCTGTGCATTGAGATTAGCAACTCCAACTTCAAGCCACTTGATTTTTCCCAAATTATTATTGAGTTGATTGAAATTGCCTTCGAAGATGACTATTTTTTTCATGCGTCATTCCTGTATATTCACAGGGAAGCGCATCCTTTACATGCCCTCCTGGAAGCCTGGATTTTAACCCTTTTGTTTTAAAGTTAATTTTGTAGTTTCTTCTTACAGGTAGAACTTTCCACTCCAACTTTCCTGTCAGCCAGCTGCTATCCTGCGTTATATTACGTGATGACTCTATACTGAGAAGCTATACATATTCCCTTTCTCCTGATTTCAGTATGTCTAACAATCAGATTCTGTCATTGTTTGTTGGTATAGCAGTTTCCAGGTCCATCACTTTGGTGCATTGATCAAAAACTTTGGATAGCAACATTATTTTTAGAAGGGCTGATACTGAATTATTTGCAACCCAGCTAGTATTTTGGGAGCCTGCAGGGTAGCCCCTCAATCTCTTGAAAGGAATAAATGGAAATATGCCAATGCAGTTATCATCTTGGAAGATTTAAATGGGCATGGATGTGCATTCCCATTGAACAAATAAAAACAACAAATATATTAATGTAGGGCAATTAACATAGTAAAACGTTCCAAGGCACTTCACAGGACTGTTACCAATCAAATTAGATACTGAGCCATGTTGGGTGATATTAAGACAGATGACCACCAGCTTGGCCGAAGATTGAGGTTTTAGGAATGCGTTAGGAGAGGTAACAAGGTGGAAAAGATCAGGGAAGAGATTCCATAGCTTAGGATCTGGGTAGCTGAAGGTATTGTCACTGATGATGGAGCGATTAAAGTTAGGGATGCTTCAGGCCAGAATTGAAGGAGCACAGATATGTTGAAGAGCTGTAGGATTGGAAGGGGCTCACAAGGCAGGATCAGGCAATGGAGAGATTAGAAAACCAGGATGACAATTTTCAAGGCAAGATTTTGCTTAACAGAAGCTATTGTAAGTCAGTATCTGGTCATGTTTACTTTAGAAAATATTTTTTTAACCCAGACTGCTGGGTATGTAATTCCAGGCATATTTAAGTTTTAACTTTTCCATTATCAATGCCCTTTAAGGCTATGAAGGCTGTTGCAATGAATTTTAATTGAATGATTTCTTGCCTATACCATAGGTAGACATTCCATGGCTGCTTGGACAGCATTTTGTGGTACATTCGGAGGCTTTGGCCATTAAGGATTCATACAATGAAATTACACTCTTTCAAGAAATAGACGGTTGCTTCAAAGCTATCTATTCATACATTTCCAGGTAAAAGAGTCTCTGCCTAAACCTAGCTGTAGTAATCTAAATAAAATGAGTTGCAGGTGCTGCTTTTCTGAAACCAAATGAGAAAAAGCAGAAAGCGTTCCACAGGTCATGTAGTGTCATTAAAGTATAAACCAGCTTGTGTTCCTGGTGCTTGGAGAACTTGGAGCACTAATAAATATGTTGTCTCTAAAATGCTACCTGACCTCCGAATGGACTAACTAATGTTCTGGGTTCTTTATGCAGTGATCACACCCAGGACTTTAGTTGTGTTTATTCTCTCCACATATGATCTCTTGAATGTTTCTGGCATTTTCTGTTTTGGAAAAAATAATTATACTTTGGCCTATTTTATACTTCAGACACAAGTTGCTAAAGTATTCATTGTAATCCATTAAACTGAGTGTGTCTTTCCCATCTTGTCCTGGTCAACATTACAGAACTTGCTACTTAGATTAGTGCAGTTTCCCATTCTTATTAGCGGTGTGAGTACATTGCATCAAGTTATTCCTTACTGTCTAATATCATACCTTGACTCTTTCTTTCATCGTGGTGGTCCATTCCATTTCCAATACTGGTAAATATTCTGGTACTTCATACTGGGGCATTAAAAGAACTGTTGAGTGAGATAGTTGATGCATTCGTTTTAATTTTGCAAAATTCCCTAGATTCGGGGAAGGTTCTATTAGCCAGTTAGCCTGACATCTGTCATAGAGACAATGAAAAAAGCTTTTGTTAAAGATGTTATCGCAGGACACTTGGAAAAATTCAGGATAATTGGGCAGAGGCAACATGGTCCTGTGAAGGAAAATTATCTTTAACCAATTCATTTGGAGTTCTTTGAAGGAGTCACGTACTGTGGACAGAGGGGAACCAGTAGATATATCGTATTTAGATTTCCAGAAAGTATTTGACAAAATCCATATCAGAGGTCATTGCAAAAAAAAAACCCGTAGTGTAGGGGTTAACATATTGGTGTGGATGAAAGATTGGCTAGCTAACAGGAGACACGAGGCTTAAATGTGTCTTTTTCTGGTTGGTAAGATGTAACAAATGGTGTGCAACAGGGATCAGTCCTGGGACCTCAACATTTTACAATTTATATAAATGACTTGGATGAAAGGACTGAAGATATAGTTGCTAAATTTTCTGATAGAAAAGTAGGTAGGATAGTAAGATGTGAAGAGGACACAAGGAGGCAACAGATGTAGAGATACATTAAGTGTGTGGTCCAAGACCTAGCAATGAAAAATATTGTGGGAAAGTGAAATTGTCCATTTTGGCAGAAAGAACAAAAAAACATAGTCAAAGTGGCGGGACATTGCTGTGAGGTGCAGAGGGATTTGGGTGTCATGAAATGAATCATGAAAGGCAGGTACAGTAAGTAATTAGGAAAGGTAATAGAATGCTTATGATGGGAATTGATTACAAAATTAGAGGGGTTATGTAGGGCATTGTTAAGAGAACAACTTGAATACTGTGTGAAGTATTAATTTCCTTATTTTGCAAGGGTTGTAAATGCATTGAAAGTCATTTACCAAATTAATACCTGGAATGGGCATGTTGTCCTATGAGGAAAGATTAGAGATGCTAGTCTTGTATCTGTTGGAGTTTAGAGGAGCAAGGAGTGACTTGATTGAAACATTTAAGATCCAGAGGGGCATTGACAGGGTGGATTTGGAGAGGATGTTTCCTTGTGTAGGGAAATCTAGTGCAAGGGCCTACTGTCTTAAATAAGTGTCGTCTTATTATTAAACAGAGATGAGAGGATTATTTTTCTCTCAAAGTTGAGACCTCTGGAACTCTTCCTCCAAAAGGCAGTGGAACAGAGCCTTTGAGTATTTTTAAGGTACAACTAAATAGATTCTTGGAAAACAATGCGGATGAAAGATCATTGGGGATAGGCAGGAATGGGGAGTTGAAGTTACAATCAGACTAGCCATGATATTGAACGGTGGCGCAGGCTTGGGGGCCTATTCCTGCTATGTCTGTGTGTTTTGTTTGTTTTTTGTGTTGCAGGGTGTAGACTGTTTAGGTTGAGATTATTAAGGTTCCTTTCTCTTGTTATTTTGATCTCACTATATTTGGAAGATTAGATTCCCAGCCCCTGTCTGAGATGTATAGATGAGAAAACCCTAAAATTGGTCCACTTTAGACCAAATTCTAACTACAGCATTAATGTGTACTGCTCATGTTTTTATTTGTTGAGGAATCAAAGTCCAATGTTTAATTATTTTGATCAAGGTTGAGGAAGTTATAGCTTGGTAATCCAACATTTGGATGTTAAGAGCTGGTATTATAGGAGGGGAAAAAAGACTTTCATGTAACTTTTCTTTCTCTCTCTTTCAAAAAAAGATCCACTGTTAAACATAGCGGTTTGGAAGAGATCCTCCATGTCCTGGAGACTAACGCCATCAAACTGGCAAAGGCATGCCACCTCAAATGGATAAATCGAGGCAGGGCAATCCAAGCAATTTGCAAATCCTACCAAACTCTCATAATATATTTTTCTGACATGAGTTACAGTGACCATGACATCACAGCGGAAAGCATCCTCCTTAAACTCCAGCAGCCTCGGTATTATATTCTCCCTTTCTAATGTACCTTTCTAGCTGATTCAGCTGAACTTTGTAATTTCTCGCTTTCAAATTTAACACTTTGTGGACTGCAAAGTTTCAATATTTGTTTCTTGCACTTGTCAGTGACGGTTTACTAACAATGTTTGTTATTGGAGTGGGGGATGATGGAAAAGAAATACTGGCATCTTAGTGCATTTCAAGAGCACCTAAAATTCCATACAGCCAGTGAGGTACTTCAGAAGTTTGTTCACTGTTGTATTGTGTGGAAGTCAATTGCCAATTTGCACACCGCAAGCTCCTACAAAAAGCAGTATGATGACCTGAGCTAGTTTTTGGGTGTTGGTTAAGGAGTAAATATTGGCCAAGATACTGGCCACTCCTCATCTTCACAGTAGGTGACTGTGGAACCTTTTATAACCACCTGAGGGGCCATTGTGATTTGTGGTGACACTGTGGTTAGACTACTGCCTCACAGTGCCAATGAGCTGGGTTCAATTCCAGCCATGGGTGACTCTGGAGTTTGCATGTTCTCCCTGTGTCTGCATGGGTTTCCTCCAGGTGCTCTGGTTTCCTCCCACACTTCAAGGATGAGCAGGTCAGGTGGATTAGCCATGGTAAACACACAGGGTTGCAGGGATGGTTGAGGGGTGAAATCCTTTTTTGGAGAGTTGGTGCAGACTCAATGGGCCTCATGGCCTCCTGCATTACAGAGATTGTCCTCGTAAAAAATCATACCTCTGGTGCAGAACTTCCTCTGGTTACTCTAGATTTTTTGTACTCCAGTTCCTTGTGTAGTACATGAACCTGCAATCTTTGGACTCAAAGGCCAGAGTACTAGCGGCTGAATCATGGCTAGCACCATGGTTCAGGAGTTTTTAAACTTATTTTTTATACAGGAGCTGCGAAAGCGCAGCTCCCTTTTTTTAAAAAAAAACTTATTAAAAGTTCACCATTATATTCGTTAAGGGAAAATATTGTTATCCAGTAGCTGCAGTGACCAGTTCCAATGTTTGTGAAATGTTTTTTTTCTCACTTTACATTTACAGCATTCTACTTGCTATTTTCTTCTTGAGAGATCTCCTCCACCACTTGGACAATCTATCGCTGTTTTTTCAGGAAAGATTTGTGAACCCAGTCAGAGTGCCTGAAAGGGTTCAAGCAACAATCAATCTCCTTGAATGCAAGTACCTTGGAAACAATATATTATGGGAGAGCAGCTTTCTGCTGGGGATACAACTGCTAGAAAGTGGTGCTCTTTCTCGGCCACCTATGGCAAGGAAACCACATGGACCTATACTTCATAAGACAGCAGCCAAAGCTACTGATGAGATAGCTGTCTCTGTTAAAACTCTGGTTAGTAGCTTTTAAAAAATATTGCCACTAAATTAAGAACGTAACTTAAGGCCATATGACTTCATTAACTTTACTCCACCTTTTATTAGGATCATGGCTGATCGTCCACCTTGACTCCACGTTTATGCATATTCCTCTATTCCCTGCGAGCAAAAATGTCTTAAATATATTGTGACTGAATACTGCAATCCTCTGTGCTAGTCAACTCCCTTTGAGGGAATTAATTTTGCTTATGAATCCCTTATCTTAAGACTATGCTCCCATGTTCTAGATTTTCCAGTAAGGGAAAGAAACTCTATTCTGTCAAGCCCCTTCAAAATCTTGTGTGTTCTCTCATCTCTCCTCCTTGCCTCCAGAGAATATGGGCTCAGTTTCCTCAGCCTCATCATAAGCCAACCTACTGATCCCATGAGAACTTTACTGTCTCAAAGGCACAAATATCCTTTTTCTGATATGTGCTGTGTCACCAAAGTCGAAACAGCAAAAGCAAATCTTCCTCGTACTTGTTCTCAAGGCCCACATACCATTTGCCTTCCTAATTGCTTGCTGTAGTTGCATGCTAACTTTTCCTTGTGTAAGTACAGCCAAAGCTCTCCTCATCATCAACACTTAGTCTAAAAGCAAAATACTGCAGATGCTGGAATCTGAAACAAAAACAGAAATATTGGAAAATCTGAGCAGGTGTGACAGCATCTGTGGACAGAGAACAGAGCTAGTGTTTTGAGTCTGGATGTCAGAGCGAAACATCAGCTTTGTTCTCCTCTCTACAGATATCTGTTGAGATTTTCCAGCATTTTCTGTTTTTTGTCTCAAGTCTTAAATTTTTTAAAAATCTGATCTTTTATTTTTAGTTGTAAATAATCTTTCTTCCTTATGTTGCCATATGCCACTGTATTGCCCATTTACTTAAACTCTCCCATCTCCACAGTTTACATTCGCGATTGGCTTTGTATCATTAGCCAATTGAAGTTACTCTTTAATTAAAGATATTCTTTGTCTTTTGTCTTAGTTATTAAAGTAGAGTTGTAATTGCTGAGGCTCTGGTATTGCGCCATGTGGCACTTCACTAGTTACAACCTGCCAGCTTGAAAATGTCCTATTTATTCCTATTTTTATTGAAGTAATAGTTACTAACTTGAACTGCTGGTGAACTTTCTTGCTGCTTTTATAAGTGGAATTTGGGACTCAGTTAATATGTTATGGAGTGTTTTTTCCTTTACTGTGCATGCCAGATTCCTTGGTTAGATATGGCCGAGTAATAATTGATTTTTGGCAAAAATGGGCTGGTGGCAATAATGTTTCATCATAGAACAGCCCTGCTTAGCTTCCTTTGACAATAGTTTGTTTTAATTTTATTAGGTGAAGAATATTGTTGACAGTCTGAAGGAGCGGTTCCCTGATAACGCAATCATCAGAGCTTTTCGTATCCTAGATCCAGATAGGATTCCGTCTGACCCTGAAAAGCTAGCTCAGTATGGAAATAGTGAAGCAGCAGCTCTCCAGAATCATTTTTCAGACCTGCTTTCTAATGATGGAAAAGATTTAGTTGCTGAGTGGGATCAGATGAAATACTTAATTGCATCCAGAAAAGGAGAGAGTTTGGATGAAGTAAGCAATGTTTTAAAATATTGTTACATTTAATGTTATCTAAATGTTTTTACTCTTGTGTATAGATTGGTGTTGTGAATGTTGCATGCTAAATGTTGCAGTGTGGAAAGAATTGAAGAGAGATAAACCTGCTACTGTGAAACCTGATGTCAAAGTTGAAGTGAATCATATTTATTATAGAAATGTGAGCTCACTTTTTGTACAAAAAGTAGCAATTCACTTGAATTCCATTTCCACATGCAAAATATTTTCAAATCTTTACAAGATATTTATATATTGAGAGCAAGAATAAATATCCTTTTTTTTCCTTCCCCACCTGCTCTTCCACCCTCTCCTCCCCACAGGTTTGCATTGATCTGGCACACTCTGATATGTGGAGAAAAGAATATCCAAACTTCTCAATACTATCTGAGGTTTGTGTGGTGATGTCTGCATCAACTGCTGAACCTGATGTAGGATTTACAGCAGTGAACTTGTTAAAAAACAAATACAGGTACACTTGGGGTTGACTATTCGTCGACACTTGTTCCTAATATAGTTCATTAGCAATTGAACAATTTTTTTCTTAATTTCTCCTGCAGGAATCGGCTTACCTCAGACCAACTTGATCAGTTGCTCAGGCTGTGCTTGGAAAAGCCTGAAGACAGGCAGGATTATTTAGATGCAGCTTATGCTGCATGGCTACAAGCTGAACAGTGGAGGCTTCTCCTGAAAGAATGGAGGAGAGGGGAAGAATCGAAAACTGAATCCGATTCAACTGAATCGGATGCAGATCCTTTGTCTGACTCCGAATGAAAACAATTGCTGCTGACTAGTGTCTTTGGACATGCATGACAGAAAGGGGAAAATCCGATTTCTTTGTTAACTCGTGATTCTCTGTTGGTGCTATGTTGTTTGTAATTGTATTACAAAGAAATGTACATTGCCTTACATTACATTACATTTGCCTTACATTACATTACATTGCCTAAAATAAAAGGCATCTCCCAGTATTCTGTATACTGTTCCTTTATTGCCGATTGATAATCCAACACAACATGCTTCCACATCTAGCATGTGTACCATACAATAAAGAATTAACAAAATGGGATTTTTATACATTAGTTTAAATACAGCTGGATTATCATGACTCTGGCATTTGGTACCTTTTTAATAAAAAAAACCTTGACACTCACTAGCTTTCTTGGACGCTTGAACTGTCTAAAATGGTTGGAGGTAATAAATTCATGGTGTATTTCAGCTGCTGTAGTTTGTGGGATTAGTGTAGTGATACTTGGGTACAAGTCAGATATGAGGCAGCAGCCTGTAGAATTGCACTCTAAATCTCCTTGGAAAGCTAATGTGTTTTAATGCATTAAAGTATTCAGGAGCTTAAAAGTCAAGATCTGTTTTTGGCTCCCATGCTTCCTAAAAGTATTGAGAAAGTTTTTGCAAAGAGTGAAACTTCATATTGGATTACTCCATTTGAATGATATTTTAAAATGTAGCAGTTAATATGATTTTAAAAAAACTTACAAAGGCGTGTATTTTGTTTTGTTTTTTGATGAGGCAGCTGTATACTACTTCAGGGAGTTCCAAAACTTCTCTTCCTGTATGTAATGCAGAAAGAGGAAGTTCGGGCTTTTATCTGAGCTGTCAATGCCATTGGCATCGGCAACATTTTTTAAAATAAACACTTTTTACAAAAGGTTTCACTTTTATGAATGTTCAGATGTCTTGCGTGCATAGATCAGTGTAAAAAAGGATATAGGAAACAAACATCCCTAGATATGGCCTACATCAATCTTATAATAATGCTGGAGCTGTAATTTCCTGTGTTGACAGGTCAGTGGGCCCATTTACTACCCTACCCATCAGTAGCTTAATCTGCTTGTACCCTGCACAGCAAACCACTCATTATTTGCCTGTTTCATTGTCTTTGATACTCTACTCATTTGATCTTGGCTACTCTGGTAAGCTGAAGAACTTCCAAATTTGAGTGCAAATAGTTCCTTTCGTCGTCCCTTTCACTTTGCCCCTGCTGACCACCTGGATGTTTCAGCCTGATCACCACTGTATAGTGCTATTTACTTATGTAGTCTCTAATTGTAGCTCACCTTGAAATGAATGGTACTGTGGAGTTTACATTTAAGTCAGGAGGCACTGTGGGTGTTATGTCATGGAGCACATGGTTTTGGGGAGAGAGGAGCAGTGACTAAGCCTAAGCTCCACATGCAAGCAGCTAATTCAGTGAGAGTCACACTGCTGCAGGGGTCCATTCAGAGTCTTTATCTCAACATAAACTAAAAAGTATATGGCTCTTCCAGCAATATGTTGCTCAGTAATGCTTGAGCTTCACTTAGATCGCAAAAGGTACTCTTGCATGCTTTTAAGTTGCATTCACAGATGGTAAAGTTTTGTGTAGCTGTTCATTATTGTTCGATTAGAATCTCTGCAGTGCAGAAGGAGGCCATTTGGCCCATCAGGCCTGCACTGACCACAATCCCACCCAGGCTCTATCCCCATAACATCTTTTGCAATCACCCATCTTACTTAATACACTTTTACTTGTGAAATGCCCAGGCTGATGGTTATTCTTGAATATCCTCACCCCACTTTATTTTAGTTTGCTTTCCTTGTGCTATTCCTAAAAAACTTGTTTGGCTTGTTTTATATAAAATTGGTATAACACGTTGGATTTGGTAGTAAATGTGTCCATCATTTTCTGATGCTGCTCAATTAAGTCAATTCTGGTTGTGTGAACTTTAGTTTATTGCCTATGTTCAGTGTCACTTTAAAAATATACAGATAGTCTTAACACTAGTTTGCCAAAAATAACGTAAGATTTCTATAGACTGCATGATCCATTTGTAGTTTTACCACAGGCCACTCATTCATTGTGCATTTAATATTAATCTCAACATCTCACATTCACACTTAAGTGACAAAAGAAACTTTACTCAAGAAGGTGCTAATGTGGTTTTAATTGAATTACTAATGTGTTGTTGTGTTTAGGTGAAAATTGGAAATGGATTGACAGTATACAATGTGCTGAGCACTGAAAACGGATATAATTGAGGAAATATTATGCTTGGAGCAGGATGATGCATTTAAAAAATTATGCTTGGGATTGATATTCTGTTTATTTGGGAGATGGAAAGTGATATAATACGTTTAGAATTCTGTGCTTGGATCAGAATTACACTTGGACCAGGTATGTGGCTGTGCTTCACTTGAATTGACTGTATTGCGTTTTTGTACTGTATACAGGCTGCTGTTGGTCTAAAGAAAATAAAGATGTTAACAGTTTGTTAAAGGAATTCCTCTTGAATGTGATGAAATCAAGCTGCACGCACAAGATTTGTGTACTTTCTTAAAAACAAGCCATTATGACTCTAACTTGGCTAGAGAAGTATAATGCACTATATCAATAATCTAAGTTCAACTTTGTGCACTGGGGGAGGAGAGGGAATTTTCTGATTAGGCCACCGTGAGGCAATTATGGGGACACTGCAGTTCATCTGCTATTTCTCTGTAAAACTAACTGGCTCCCTTCAAACATGATTTTCATCAGGAAGAGAATATGTACTTATTGAGGAAATGCAATTGCATGAAAAGATGGCTGCTAGATTTAAATGTCCATTGTAGGAAGTTGAATACTTTTAAACAGTTGGAAAGATATTCTACCTGTTTGTCTAATATACCCTTCCTTTATTCAGTAATTAACTATTTTAAATCTTCCTAAATAGTTCCATAGTCACATTCAATAGTGTGGACCATTTTTGCATTAAATTTCATTTGAAACATTAGGACTAATACTTGGCAAGAATATTATATAAGCATAATTACACTATTATTCATAGTGTCTGGTCTCAAAAAGAATTGAGGTTTTTAATGTTTTTGTGTAATTCAATAAAGCTGAGACTTGCATCAGAGTATAATGAGAATGGTAGTAGAAGCAAATATCGAGGCTCGTTATGTCTCCTAAGATGGAGAGAATTAATGAACAGTTTGAACATCTTTGGGAAATTACTAGCGTTGCTCATAGGTATTTTGGAATCTGCCAACAATTGCGTTTAGTGTGGCTGCACTGGGAGAAAATAATGCTGGGGGAATAATGGCTGTGAACAGTGCTAAAATGAAAATCACAAATGCCAATCCCAGTCTGTAAGTGTGACATGCACAGGTTAATACTGGAACATCCTAGGAATTGACTATTTGGTTCAAAGTCTTCACCGGAGAGTGATGGAATTTGAGGCCAAGTTTGAAGGAAAGCTGTGTGAATGAACGTATTGCACACAATGGCACATTTAGTGTTTTTACAAAATGATTTATTTGGCATGTCTGCTCTTGTGCAAACTGGTTTGGGGAGAAAATGACTATGAATTTGATTTAAGGTTTTGGAAATTATAGTGTTTTACTCAGTGTATTGCCTGTGCTGAATTTTGTTCATTTTTTCTTAATGTGAAGCTTAATTGGCTGTTTCATCATTCAATATCTGTGAATCACCAGAATTTGGATTGGTGAAGGCGGATTCTTATACGGTCTCAAATACTTGTTGTTGAGTAGAACCTATGATGTTAAAATACTTTGTTTCTCTAGCTTTTTGCAACTTTGTAAGGGTGAAAGTACCCAAGCATTTTGAGAAAATATTGGCTGGTTTATTTAGGGTTCTCTCTTGCTCTCGTGCTTTCTCTTGCTGTCATCTAGCTAAATTGGACTGTTCTGCACACTTACCGTGGCTAATCCACCTAACGTGCACATCTTTGGCTATTAAGGGGCAATTTAGCATGGCCAATTCATCTAATGTGTACATCTTTGTATTGTGGGAAGAGCACACGAAGGAAATCCACAGACACAGGGAGCATGTGCAAACGCCACACAGTCACCCAAGAGTGCAATCAAACCTGAGTTGCTGACAATGTGAGGCAGCAGCGTGAACTACTGATGTGCAGAGGGTACTGGATGAGCAGAAATTTCCTCCAACTAGATATTGGGAAGACTGAAACTTGTTTTTTTTTTGTCCTGGTTTCAAACTCTGTTCCCTAACTCCTGACTCCTCCCTAGCAACAGTCTGTGAATAACCCACTATATTTGCAACCTTGGTGTCGCATTTTAACCCAGATGAACTTCCAACTTCCTATTGATGAATTACATAGAAAGTAGAAACAGAAATAGGCTATTCTGTTTCTACTCCGCCATTGAATATGATCATGGCCGATCCTCTATCTGAACACCATACTCCAGCGCGCATGCAATAACTTTATTTTTATTCACGTTATACTGCATCTGCCATGTAATTGTCCACTTACTCAACTTGGCTAAATCACCTTGAAGCTTCTTAACATCCCTTTCACCATTCACATTCCCATTAAGTTTCATTTTGTTAGCAAACTTAGAAGTATTACATTTGGTTCCGCCATCCAAATCATTGCTGTATATTGTGAGTAGTTGGGCCCATTACTAAGACCACGTCGGTAATGCCACCTCAATCTCGGCTCATTTGCTTCTGAAACCCTCAATTCTGCCTTTGTTAGCTCTAGTCTTGACTATTTCAGTGCAATCCTGGTAGTCACCCAGATTCTCTGTAAACTTGAGGCTATCTCAAACTTTTCTGCTCGTGTCTTTACTCCAACTATCATTCATCCCTGTGCTCCCTGACACTGCCTTCTGCTCAAACAGTGTCTTGATTTTAAAAGTCTTATCTTGGTTTTCAAAGCTGTCTGTTTCTTTGGCTATGTGGAGTCAAGACCACACTAGATCAGCCATGATCTTTTGAATGGCAGAGCAGGCTCAAAGGGCTGAATGAGTTGCTCCTGCTTCTAAGTCCCATGTTTCTATGTAATCTTTTCCAACCCCACGACTATGTAATATTTGCTCTAATTCTGGCCTCATGTAAATTGCTGATTCTAATGACTGCATTTGTGGTCATACTTTCAGTTGTTTTGGCCCTAAGCTCTTCATCCCCACTCCTTAATCTCTTTGCCCCTCTACCTTGCTTTCCTCGAAGAGATTCTTTAAAACTTACACCTGTTAATCAAAAATTTGGTCATCTCATTTTGAGGCTATCTGTTATAGATAGTTGTATATTTCAATGCCCTATGAAGTGTCTTGGGACATATGTTAAATGTGCTATATAAATGAATTGTTCTAGTCCTGCATAGTGTGCAGAATCTGAAATGCCATGAATCATAGAATCCCTTCGCTGCTGAAGGAGGCCATTCGGCCCATGAAGTCTGCGCCAATTCTCTGGAGTATCTCACCCAGGCCTGCTTTCCTGCCTCGCCCCCTTAGCGTAGACATTTACCATAATTAATCCAACTAACCTGCACATCTTTGAGTACTAAGGGGCAATTTTATATTGACCATATTCTTTTCCCATTTATAAATGTGGACAGGAATTTCTAATGGATAAGTTTATAATAAAAAGGAAGTATAGCATTTTATAGAGAAAATCCCTGTAAAGCAATTTTTATGACATTAAAATATTACACGACAGGCAATTCTAATAGTTCTGCACCTGTTAGTGATTAGTTTTCCAGCTGCAATATAAATAAAGAATAGCACCCAGCAGCTATGGGTAGGGTGAGCCTGCTAGTTGAAATCAAATCCTTTCCTGATTGATTAAAATTAAGTTAAACTGGAAAATGTCTTTTTTTGGGGTAACTCTGGGCAATAAATGCTACTTTATTAGTTTTTCCACATGCAAAAAACTTTTTTTAAAAAGCTGAACCATGAAGTCCTCAGATGAAGCATCTGAATGACCCTAATAGATTGGTGAAGAGTAAGGAGTTCAGACAGCAATGCTGTTAGCTTCTTAAACATATTGGCCATTTGGTAGGTGTGAACTTGAGGTTGGCAGGATCAATATTCCATCCACCATTACACACATTGATATAAATGTTAACTGCATATCGAGGAAGAATGATGATTCACTGTACCGTGCCTTTGAGGAACCAGAGTTGGACAGTGAAGGGAAGAAAATGGTATGGTAACTCTGCAATTCAAACACCATGAAAAAAAAGTAACAAGACATGGAGGAAGAAGGGTGTGCCAGGAGTGGGAAACAGCAAGAGCTGGACTGCAGAACAAACATCCCATAACAACCCGATTCCCCCTTGTCAAACCAATCTCCAACACAGTGATAGAATAGTGGCTGAAAGAGCACTCTGCATCCCATTATCACGTACAAGAAGCTTGAGTAGTGATTTTTCCCCCTTGGCTGAATTGTAAATCAGAAGGCAAGTGATACAGTAAAGCAGAAGTTCCCACCTCTGCATCTTTTGTGTCTGTTTCTTTACCTGCAGTGCATGCTCTGCTTGCTCCACAACATTAAGAATCAAACCACAGTTGGATGTTTTTCCTGGTTCCAGGCATTCAACAGCTATCTCAATTTGGCTTGCTTCTCTCTCAATCCTACATTGCCTATCCCTTCTGTTTCTTCTGCTCACAATGATCAATAGTGAGAAACCAGAGACCCCCCATTTCAGGGTCGAATTCTCCCATCCCGCCTATGGTGTGTTTGGAGGCAGATGCAGAGAATTTGGTGGGAGCCAAAAAGTTGGGTACCTACCAGCATATAATCACGTTGCAATTTTCCTAATGGCATACCATATCGCAAAGACCAGTGGCAGGTTGGAGGATTTGGCAACTGTTCAAGACCAACAGAGGGTTACTAAAAATATAATCAAGTGCAAAGGTAAATTATGGAAGAAATCCAGCGAAAATATAAAAACAGATCTCAAAAGCTTCTACAAGTGTGTATGTAAAAAGGAAGAGAGTAGCTAAAATCAACATTGGTCCCTTAGAGGATGAGACTGGGAAGTTAACAATGGGGAACACAAAAATGATGTGGAGATGCTGGCGTTGGACTGGGGTAAATACAGTAAGAAGTCTCATGAGACCAGGTTAAAGTCCAGCAGGTTTATTTGGTAGCAAAAGCCACTAGCTTTCGGAGTGCTGCTCCTTCGTCAGCTTACCAATTAAAAAATTGTTCATGGAATGTCTCCTAAATTAAATTGATAATCATTGGCATCAGGTTACCTGACAAAGGAGTAGTGCTCCGAAAGCTAATGGCTTTTGCTACCAAATAAACCTGTTGGACTTTAACCTGGTATCATGAGACTTCTTACTGTGAACACAGAGATACAAAATCAGAATTGCCTTGGTTTTCAAGGTGGAGAGCCATCCTAATAGTAATAAATAATGCAGAGTTTGTTGAAAAGGAGAGACTTACTGCAACTTATTGAATAATATTCCAAAATTCCCTGGACTCTGGAAAGGTTCCAGTGGATTGGAAAAAGGCTAATGTAACGCTCCTGTTCAAAAAAGGGAAAAAAATCAAAGTAGGAAACTACTGACTGATTAGTTTAATGGCTGTCATTGGGAAATTATTAGAATACATTATTAAAGTCAGAATGCAATCCATCAGAGTCAGCGTGGTTTTATGAAGGGTTCAATACATTTGACTGATTTGCTGGAGTTTTTAAAAATGTAACAAGTAGAATGGATAGTAGAGGATCTGTAGATGTACTGCATCTGAACTTCCAGAACGTATTTGATAAGATGCTGCACAGAAGGTTAACACAACGGTAAGATCCCAGGGGCTTGGGGTAATGTATCAGTTTGGAAAGAGGATTGGCTGACCTACAGAAAGCAGAGAGTGCACATAAATTAGTCTTTTTTCGGGTTGGCAAGCTGTAACTTGTGTTCCACAGGGTTTGGCCCTCGGGTCACAACTATTTAAATCTATATTCACGACTTAGATGTAGGGATAGAAGAAACTATAGCCGAATTTGCAAATGGCACCAAAATAGGTGGGAGAGCAAGTTGCAATGCGGAAGTAAGAAATTTTCAAATGGTTATGGATAGTTAGGTGAATGGGCCAAACTTTGGCTAGTGGAACTAAACGTTGACGTGTGAGCTTACTCATTTTGGTCAGAGGAATAAAAAGGCAACTTGGTATCTAAATGGAGAGAAACTTCAAAATGCTTTGGGACAAAGGGATCTGGGTGTCCTCGTGTATGAATTACAAAGTTAATTTGCAGGTGCAGCAGGTAATAAAGAAAGCAAATGGAATTTTGGCATTCATTGCTAAAGGAGTAGAGTATATAAAAAGAGGGAGATGCTGTTGCAACTGTATAGGGCATTACTGAGACTGCCTATGGTATACTGCACAGAGTTTGGTCCCCTTGAGGAAAAATGTGTTTGAAGCGGCTCAGAGTAGTTTCACTAGATTGATTCCAGGGATGAAGGACTTGTCTTAAAAAGAGAGAGATTGAGCAGTTTAGGCTTATACCCTCGAGTTTAGAACAATGAGAGATCTAGTTAGTGTATATAAGATGTTAAAGGAGATTGACCGGGTTGATGTATTGGATATTACCCCACCCAAGAGGTAGCAACTTGAAATAGAGTTCAGGAGGAATTACTTCACTTAAAGCATTGTGAATCTGTGGAATTACCTACTCCCATTCTCTTCTTGATTGCTGACATCCCGCACGGCAGATGGGATGGAGAGAATGATAGTGTGCTGGACTGGTATTTAAATATGGCGCCAGGGCCTTTGAAATGGTTAGCTGAGGGTAAACACAGTAAGAAGTTTCTCAACACCAGGTTAAAGTCCAACCAGTTTATTTGATAGTAAACCCAGCTGAGGGTTGGCAGACGGATTGCGTGTCAGCCTGGCAAGAAAATCGGAGAGGAATTTGCCTGTGCAAATTAATGAGGTTAAGTGCAGAACCATTCTTGTCGGTAGAACAGGCGCTGTTGCCATAGTTAAATTCAAAATGAGAGAATTCGGCCCTCAGTCTGTTTCCTGACTTTCCACAAGCCTTAGTTTGATTTGAAAACTCAACGTAAGAAAAGCATTATTATGAGGGCAGGTAGTCTTTTTCATGTGCGTCCATTTCTATTTCTAGGCAGGTTGAACCTCTCAATTACAGAAATAAGCAATTGCACAATTTACTGTTTTTACCGCTCACAGAACACAGGCGTGATAATCAGCTGGCCTCAGAATTCAATGTATTTTGAAAATAAATAGCTGGAGACCAGTGACTTTCAAAGGGATGTATACAAGTCTTGCATTTAATGTTGGTGATTGTTTCTGGGCATGCGTATCTTCCAACTTCTCATGTTTGAGGTTGAGAAAGCACACAACCTAAACATCAGTGAGTGTGCTATTTTGAGCTTTAAAAATCAATTTATTCCTTCTGAATAAAGCTTTGAAAGTTTGTTCTCTAATTTTTAAAGGATTGAGTATGAGCGACTGAAAAAAAAATTTGCTTAATCCAGCTCCGTGATATCAGTATATTCTGAGAGGTTGAGGTACAGTTCACTTGCTCAGACTGTATGATCCAGATGCAGTTCAGTGTCATAGCCCTGGAGAATAAAAAAACTGGCTGCGGGCTCAGGAACTTGTACAAAAGGCAATTCAAATGATAATTTTTGATTTGTTTTAAACCCTTAAAACCGGTTTGTTGGATGAAAAACAAAAAAATTGATATAGTTGATGCTGAAATTTATGTAGTTATCTCATCTTTATGTAGTTTCCCCAATGTGCAAGCTAAACTGAGTTAATCTGCCTTTGTAAAGGTTGCAACCAACCTGTTTCAATCAGTCCACCTCAATTCAAATTGTTAAACAGCTCCAACTTGTTAATTATGCGCAATAATATTCGCTGGAACTTATTTGGGGATGGCAACAAATACCTTCATTTATTTTTGTGAAAAGCAGGATTTTTAAAATCCTGCCTGGAATTTTTTTAGGATCCTTGAGGTAAGAGGATGAGGGATGAAGATGTTATTTAAGTCATTTGGGCATGAAATGCCTCACTGAAGTGGGGATATTTCACCTGAGATTTGTACATTTGGAATTTAAACAATGCAGTGGTGATCTTGGCACATTTCAAGATTAACACTGATCATGAAGGTAAAACAAGCTTGCTCATATGAACATGATAATTTGTAGGTCATAGTCGAATTAGACCATTCAAGGTGCAGTTTGGTAGATTAATGGATTTATTATTTGCTATGCCTAGGCACCTAATGAGGATTACTGTTAGCCCTGCCCTGACTTATACTTTTCTTTCCTTGCCAAGTTCCTGAAAGCTCGAGCTAAGTGAACAGAGTAAGCTCTTTTACCAGATTGAAGAATTGTTCAATGAACACTAATGACTAAGAAGGAAGTGTAAATTAGAACAGGTAAATTCAATTTCATATCAGGGATACAAAAAGAAATAGAGGGGGAAAGAAAGATTTGATTAATAGACAGAGAGAAAAGAGGAAAGCAGAAATAAAGCTGCTTTTTATTTTATGGAGGCAGTGGCATAGTGATATTGTCACTGAACTAATAATCCAGAAACCCATGGAAATGTTCTGGGGACCTGGATTCAAATCCCATCACAGCAGATGGTGAAACTTAAATTCAAGAAGAATCTGGAATTAATAGTCTAACAATGACCATCAAACCATTATCGATTGTTGTAAAAACTCGTATGGTTCATTGATGTCCTTTTAGAGAAGGAAATCTACCATCCTTACCTGGTCTGGTTCACATGTGACTCCAGACCCATAGCGATATGGCCGACTCTTTAAAAAATGCCTTTTTAAAAAAACAATTTTTTAAATTCGTTCATTGGAAGTGTCACTGGGTGGGCGAGCATTTATGGCCCTGCCAGTGACACTTCCGATGAACAAATTTGTATTAATTTTCAGTGCCAATAAGGTTGACTGACATAGGAATTAGCACTTAAATTATTAGAAGGGCACTCAGACTCGAATGGACATGATGTAATTTTTTTGTGGGGAGTTTATTTGGTACTCAATGTGTAAATACAACAACTTAATGCTGCTCAGTGCACATCAACCATGATGAACGTAGATGCTGTTTTGATCAAGTTTAGTGACAGAACATCTCGAATAGAAAATCTTGGATCTGTAAATGTAGTTTGCAAATGTAATCACGTTTAAAAGAGAATTGCCAAAAAAGTAACATGAATGTCAAGATTAACTGGTCAACCATTCTGAGTAAAGACTGTGGACAATCCTTAAAGCTTTGTGTATTGAAGCAGTGAAATGAGTATGTTGGTAGAATGGTTAAAAATTGAGACAATTAATGAACAAGACTTGATAATAAGCCTCTTGCAAAGCATAACACTCGCTTCTGAAACTAGCAAGAATAAAGGTGTTAAACATTTGAAGAATAAATGTCCCATTAAAGGCCTCCAGTCTCTTAATAGAGGTGTAGATTAGAGGTCATCCTTGTGAAAACTGCAGAAGCAGCAGGTAAAGCATGTGCTCTAATTTGGCTTTGGAATGTGAGCTTCAATTATTAAACTTGACAGTGAAGCACATTTTTTGTGCTTGCCTTTTTACCCAATGCATATTTTCACCAAGGCATTGTTGGATTGAGGGGGCAGTGATGTCAATTTGCATAGCTGTGCCACTTCTGACAAGACGATTTGAACAAAATCTTTCATGGTGAACTGTCTTGGACCATTGCAGTCTATCTGGAGTAAGGACACCCATAGAACTGTAAGGGTAGGCATTCCGGGATTCTAACCCAGCAACAGTGAAGGAAATAGTTCCAAGTCATGGTGTGCAGGCAGGAGGGGAACTTGCAGGTGGTGTCAGCATGCATCTGCTGCCCTTGTCCTTGGTGGCAGTCAAGGATTTGTAAATACTGTTGGAAGAGATTTGATGAGTTGCTGCAGTGCATCATGTACTTAATACTTCTGAGTGCCACTGTGCATTGGTAGTGGAAAGAGTGAATATTGAAGGTACTGGATGCCAGTCAATTGGCTGCTTTGTCCTGTTGTGAACTTTTTGTGTTGTGTTCGAGCTGCATTCATCCAGACAGGTGGAGAGTATTCCATCACACTCCTGATTGCGTCTTGTAGATGGTAGACTGGCTTTGAGAAATCCAATGGTGAGTTGCTTGTCGCAGAATTCCCAGCCTCTGACCTACTCTTGGAGATGGTCATTGTCTGACACTTGTGTAACACAACTGTTTTTTGCTGTTTAAAAGCCCAAGCTGGAATGTTGTCCGGGTCTTGTTTAGTACAGACATGGACTACTTCATTATCTGAGGAGAATTGTAATTTGATGCTGAATGTTATGCAACTATCACTAAAATTCTGACCTTATCTTGGAGGGAAATTTATTGATGAAGCATTAAAGATGTTGGGCCCAATACATTATCTGGAGCAACTCCTGCAATGATGCCCTGAGACTGAAATGATTGACTTTCAGCAACCACAACCATGTTCCTTATGGAAAGTATGATTCCAACCAGTGGAAAGGTTTCCTCCTAATTCCCACTGACTTTAATTTTACTGCTTGACGCTCTGTCAAATACTGCCTAGATATCAAGGGCAGTCACTCCTGCCTGTCCCCTTGAGTACAGTTCTTTTGTCCATATTTGGATCAAGTATTTTAATGAAATCAGTAGTCAAATGACATTGGCAGAACCCAAACTGAATATTGGGGAGCAGGTTATTGCTGTATAATTGCTTGATAGCAATGTTGGCATCACCTCCCATTTGATGATTGAGGAGATTGATGAGGCTGTAATTGCATTTCGCCTGCTTTTAATGGGCAGGGTATGCCTTAGTAATTTTCCATATTGCTGGGTAGATATCACTGTTATAGCCATACTAACCAGCTTGGCTAGGAGTGCAGCTAGTTCTGGAGCACACATTTTCAGTCCCATTGGCTGGGGTGTTGTCAGAGACCATGGTCATTGCAGTATCCAGTGCCTTCAGCCAATCCTTGATACCATGTGGAGTGAATCGAATTGGCTGAATTTTGGAATCAGTGATGCTGGGGATCTGGACATGGATCATCCACTAGGCACTTCTGGCTGAAGATGATTTTGTGAATGGTTCAGCCTTATCTTTTTTAAGTGCTGTGCTGCCTCCTCTTTGAGGATTTATGGAACCTTCTCCAGTTAGTTGTTTAATTGTTCACCACCATTCAGGACTGGATGTGGCATGACTGCGGAGGTTTCGTCTGGTCCATTGGCTGTGGGTTTGCTTGGTTCTGTCTATTCCATGTTTAACATTCCTGTAATTCTGTGGTGTAACTTCACCATGTTGGCACTTCATATTGTTCTTGGCTGTCCTATACGCATTGAGTTGGGTTTGATCACAGGCTTGGTGGTAATGGTAGAATGGGGCTGTGGTGGACCTTGAGTTTACACGTTGTGATTGAATATAATTCTGCTGCTGATGGCCCACAGCACCTCGTGGATGACCAGTTTTGTGCTGCTAGATCTGTTCTAAATCTCTCCTATTTAAAATGGTGCTGCCACACATGATGAAGAGTGTTCTCAGCATAAAGATGGGACTTTGTCTCCACAGGGGCTGTGCGGTGATCATTCATGTCATGGGTGGGTATGTTGTTTCCCTTGCCACCTGCCACAGGCTCAATCTGGCCAATGCATCCTTCAGAACTTAGCTAGCTTGGCCAGTAGTGGTGCTACCAAGGAATTCCTGGTGATGGACATTGAAATACCCCACCCAGAAAGCATTCTGTGCTTCTCCAAAGTGGTGTTTAGCATGAAGGAAGTTTCGTCAGCTGAGGAAGAGTGCTAGGTTGGTAATCGGGGCATTTCCTTGCTCATGTTTGATTTGATGTCATTGGTGTCTGCTGTTGATGTTGAGGATCCCTAGGGCCAGTCCCTCCTAACTCTCTACCATTGGTTTGCCCTGCCAGTGGGACAGGATATGCCCACAGATGGTACAGTCTGAGATTGGCTATAAGATATGATTCGGGAGTGTAACCATATCAATAGGGCAGGGGTCTGTAGGCGTTAGAAGAGAATTCCAAAGATTCACAACGCTTTGGGCAAATGAATATCTTTGTGTCTAGGTTTTAAATGGCTGACTCCGTATTCTGAGGTTGCAATGCCTAATATTAGACTCTTGCACTGTCAAGCCCTTAAGAATTTTATATGTTTCAATTTGGTCACCTCTCGTTCTTCTATATTTTAGGGAATATATGCCTGTTCTACTTAGATTCTTCTCATTGGGCAATCCCCTCAACTGAATCAGTCAGGTAATGTTTTGTTGTACTCCTTCAAAGACAAGTGTGCCCTTCCTTAGGTAGGGACGTGTACACAGCACTCCAGGCATAGTCACACTAGGATCTTGGACAACTAATATAACATTTCCACTCTTTTGCTCAAGCTCACTTGTAATAAAGGCTTGTATGTTATTTGCTTTCCTAATAGCTGAACCTGTATGTTAACTTCTGTACTTTGTGTAGCAAACACCCAGATCCCCTTAACACCAGCATACTTGCCATTTTAATAATATTTTTCTTTATTCAGAAAAGTAAACAAAGCAATAATTTCATGTTTCTCCACGTGTTTTTTTTCCATTTGCCATTTTCTACCAACACACACACAACCTGTCGAAACTGTATGATTCGTTTTGCACCCTCTTAGCTTCTCTCCGTTTACTTCCCCTAATTTTATATATTACGCTCCCAGCCCCCCCCTCACACCGTAAATAGCTGAGGCTCAGGCAGTGGTCATCGTGATAGTGCCAAACAAAAATAGTCTTTTATTCCTATTATTCTTTGTCCATTAACCAATCGTCAATCACTTGAGACCTAATTATGTGTAATAACTTACTGTGCAGGACCTTATTGAATCCTTTCTGAAAATCTAAATACATCCACTGGGTCTACCTTAGTAGTTTCATCCTGGAAAACAAAATCACTTGTCAAACTGGATTTCCATTCCTAAATCTGTTGTCACTGCCTAATTATGATTTTCTAAGTGCCATGCTATCACATCCATAATTAGTTCTGGTATGTTCCCTAGTATTAATCCCAGACCTAGACTGACTTATAGTTCTATAGTTTTTCTCTGGTGTGTTTGCTACCTGGGAACTGTTCTAGAGAGCTCTGGATGCATACACTGTTCCCGTGGTCGTCATATTTCAAACTCCAGGTTGTAAAGTTTTGGTCCCATCAATTTCTGTCATACTTTCTTTACTAATAATATCCCAAGTGTCTCATTTTCACCAGACCTTGGTTCCCCACTGCTTCCAGAGGTTTGTCTTAAATGGAAAGTATTTGTTTAATGTCTCTGGCTTGTCCTTATTCCCCATTATAATTTCTCCTGTATCTGCCTCAAAAGAACCCATGTATACTTTCACTAATCTCTTTTTAAATACCTATAGAAGCTTTTGCAATCTGTTTTTATCTCTACTTAGTTTACTCTCATCTTATATTCTTTCAATTTTGTGGTTGTCCTTCTCTATTTTAAAATGTTCCCTATCCTCTTGCTTTAATCCGATCTCCTTAACTTCCTTCATTAACCGTAGCTGAAGTGCCTTTTCCCTGGGCTTTTATTCTGTAAAGGAATACATAACTGCTGAGTTAATTATGAATTAATTCTTTAAGCCTTTGCCATTGGCCAACTAGAACTATATCTTTTAATCCAGTTTCCTAATCCAACTGAGCCGATTTACCCCTTATATCAATGTAATTTCCTTTCTTTCAATTTTAAGACCATAGTTTTTGACTTAACCAAAACACGCTCTAATTAGATACAGAACTGTAACATTACATAAAAGCAAATTACTGGGAATGCTGGAATCTGAAACTAAAAGAGAAAATGCTGGAAAATGTCAGCAGGCCTAACAGCATCTGTAAAGAGAGAAGAGAGCTGACGTTTCGAGTCCAGACGACCCTTTGTCAAAGCTAAAAGGCATAGAAAGTGGGAGATATTTATACTGCAGAGTGAGAAGTGCTCAGCAAAGTGATCACCCAGTCTACGCTCGATCTCTCCAAAATAAAGGAGACTACATCGGGAGCAGCAAATGCAATACACCAAATTGAAAGAGGTGCAAGTGAAACACTGCTTAACCTGGAATGAATGTTTTGGACCTTGGATGGTCGGCATGGAAGAGGTAAAGGGGCAGGTGTTACACCTTCTGCAATTGCATGGGAAGGTGTCATGAGTGACGGGAGAGGTGTCGGGTATAAACGTAGGAGTGGCCACCTCTCCCATTCACACCCTTTCTTCTCTCTGTGGACAGCTATTAACTGGTTTCCGCGTTTATATCCGACACCTCTCCCGTCACTCATGACACCTTCCCATGCAATTGCAGAAGGTGTAACACCTGCCCCTTTACCTCTTCCATGCCGACCATCCAAGGTCCAAAACATTCATTCCAGGTTAAGCAGTGTTTCACTTGCACCTCTTTCAATTTGGTGTATTGCATTTGCTGCTCCCGATGTAGTCTCCTTTATTTTGGAGAGATCGAGCGTAGACTGGGTGATCACTTTGCGCACAGACCGAAGGTGCTCAGCAATCAGGACCCTGACCTTCCAGTTGCTTGCCATTTTAACACATGATCCTGCTCCCATTCCCACATGTCTGTTGTTGGCTTGCTGCAATGTTCCAGTGAAGCTCAACGCAAACTGGAGGAACAGCATCTCATCTTTACAGCCTTCCAGTCTTAACATTGAATCCAACATCTTCAGATGATTTGCTCTACGCTACCTTGACTCCTTTGTTTTCATTCTATTCTATTTAATTTTTTACTGTTTTCTACATTTTATTTCTTTCTTATCTGTCTTCATTTTTCTTCCCCCCCCCCCCCAACTCTTTTCCCCCTACTTCACGCCCCTTCCCTCACCTTTTCTCCCCCTTTGCTTCTCCTTTTCTAAATCTTACCTCTTTTCCATCCATTCTCCACCCCCCCCCCGCCAAAAAAAACAAACATCTTCAGTTTAGCTTCTCTGTTTGGCAATTCACACCCTTTCTCTCTGTGGATAGCTATTAGCTGGTTTCCCTGATTTCTGTGGCTATGAGTTAGCTTTCACTCCCTCACTCTGCAGTATAAATATCTCCCATTTTCCAAGCCTTTTTAGCTTTGACAAAGGGTCGTCTGGACTCAACGTCAGCTCTTTTATTTCTTTATAGATGCTGCCAGACCTGCTGAGATTTTCCAACATCTCTTTGGTTTCTTAACACATTATGATTCCTTATTCCCTAGAGGCTTCTTTAGCACAAGATTATGAATTAAATCTGTCTCATTGCAGAATACGAGATCTGAAATAGCCTGATCTTGAATTAACTCCCTGATATGTTGATCCAGAAAATTATCTTGAATGTATTCCATGAATTCTTCTTTCACACTACTACAAATTGTACTCGTTAGAGTTTAGAAGAATGGCCTTGGAGGGAGTGCAGAGGAGGTTTACTAGGCTGATACCGGAGTTGAGGGGGTTGAGCTATGAGGAGAGGCTGAATAAACTAGGCTTGTACTCGTTAGAGTTTAGAAGAATGAGGGGAGATCTCATTGAGACGTATAAGATGATGAATGGGATGGATAGGATAGAGGTGGAGAGACTCTTCCCGCTCAAAAAAGACAGTAGGACTAGGGGGCACAGCCTCAAGATAAAGGGGGGGGCGGTTTAGAACGGAGTTGAGGAGGAACTTCTTCACTCAAAGGGTGGTGAATCTCTGGAATTCTCTGCCCGTTGAAGTGGTGGAGGCTACCTCGCTAAATATTTTTAAGACGCGGGTTGATGGGTTTTTGATAAGAGAGGGGATTAAGGGTTATGGGGAGAGGGCGGGAAAGTGGAACTGAGCCACGATAGATCAGCCATGATCTTATTGAATGGCGGGGCAGGCTCGAAGGGCTAGATGGCCTACTCCTGCTCCTATTTCTTATGTTCTTAAATTGATCTGGTCAGTCTGCAGGATGATTGATTACCTTAGTACCCTTGTTATATGTACCTGTAATTTCCTGATTTCCATGATGCCTGACGTTTAAACCACCGTTAGTGTCTGTAAATTACTCCCATGATTGTTTCCACCCCATGTTTCTCAGTCCCACCAAACTGATTGTATATTCTATTTTCCAAGCTAAAAGCCTTTCTCCCTGTTGTCTTTAACCCATCCTTGGTCAGGTTACCCCATCATTTTCTATTGTGCCATTTTTAAAAAGCTAAGTATCTTGAAATATTTCATTCCAAACCTGTGTCACTCAGCAACCATGGCCAGAATTTTCCCGCCGTTAACACCCCGCTGCCAGTGCACGCAAGGATGGAAAATTTGCCGCTCAAGAAAATCTCAGTTTACTGGAGCAAGATCAAAGAACCCCACTGACGTGAATGGCTAGAAAATTCTCGCCTATATTTCCAAAATGTCTCTTCTACCAAACTATCCTGTTTTTAAATATTGTCCCTATATTTTCTATGTCACCCAAATCACTCATGCCTCATCACCTGTAAGCTTCCTGTTCCTTCCTGACCCACTTATTTCTCTCCCAAGTTGATATTCTGACATTTCAGGTTGATGAATTTTCATGAGAGCAATGTTAACTCTGGTTCTCTCTCAGCAGATATGAGCTGATCTCTTGAGTATTTCCAACATTTTTCATGTTTTTTAACAAATTTCCAGAATCTGCAGTATTTTGTTTCTGTATTGCTCTTGTGGCCTTTAAACATGCTCTTTCTTGAATCATAACATTTCTTTTTTAGTTTAAAGCCAAATGTACTACCATAGTTATTTGATTCACTCTGACACGGTAGTTCAGTTTAACTGGCCCTTATCCCAATGGAACAGCTTCTTGTTCTCCGGTAATGGTGCTGGTGGCATCAAGAATCAAACGCCTGCAACCGGCCCCGCTCCTTCAGCCACACATCTAATCTTCTGATCTGTTTGACTCTATGCCAAATTGGATAGGACTGTGGTAGAGATTACCTGCTTGAGATGAGGACAAATGAGGTGAATATCTTAAAGGAAAAATAATTAACAGAACCTGTAGTTTTGCAATGTTTTGTTATTAGCTTTGAAGTTTAAATTGAGGATCCTTATAAGGACACAACATAGCATAATAGACGGTGCCTCTTTTTTATTGCTACTTCTGGTTCTGAATGTATGCATTTTTCATGGCAGTTCAAGTGAAGAATTGAGCACTTTTTGGTAATGTTAGGCAAGCAGTCATTCCTCAGAGAACAAGCTTTAGAAGACTGCTTTCACAAAGGGTATTGCAGCCAAGCCCAGTTTGGTCTCCAAACACATTTTAATCATAATTCCCCTGTACCTTAAACACCTCTGTTCCCCCTGATCCCCTCCTATTTCTCATTTACATGCTGCCATTCAGTGATATCATCTAAAAACATAGCATTAATGTTTGCAGTGTTGGCAAAATCTAGCTCTGCTACTTCACCTTTCTTGATGACCCCATTGCTTTACTGACATCCGGTACAGGTTAAGCAGAAACTTCCTCCAATCAATTGATAGAATGATAGTGTTAGAATGATAGGAAATGGGATAGCTTGATCTTAGATATGTACATAGCTCAGCACAACATGAAGGGCCTGTACTGTGCTGTACTGTCCTATGTAAATATTGGGAAGCCTGTAGCCATTGTTTTCTGTCTCCACTTCAAAGTCCGTTCCCCAGCTATTGATTCCATTCTCCCTGGCAGCAGTCTGAGACTACACCAGATTGTTCACAAGCTTTGTGTCACCTTCTACCCAAGGTGAGACTCCAAGTGTATGCTTTTGCATCACTAAGACCCACCAATTTCCACTTCCATCATTTTGCCTGACTGTGTTCCTGCTTCCATTCATCCACTGAAATCCTCATTCATGTCTGTTGTTACCTCTAGACTTGACTGTTCCAATGCAATGGCTGGTCTCCCATATTCTACTCTGTTAATTCGCAGTCAACCAAAATCTTGCCAGGCTCATTCGCTTATCACCCAGCACTCACTGACCTACTCGGCCAAGTAACTCTTAAAATTCCTATCCTTGTTTTCAAGTCTCTCTATGGCCTCTTATCTCCGTAATCCTATCCAGCTCTAAGGCTTTAAGTTCTGGAGTATGCTCCCTACACTTAGCTTTGTTTACATTCTTCATTTATTCTCTAAGATACTTGTAAAAACCTATCCTTTTGACCAAGCTTTTCTTAATCAAATATCTCTGTGGCTCAACGTTGTATTTAATTTTGTAATGCACATGTGAAGTGTTTTGCAATTTGTTTGAGAAGTGAGACACGGTACTACAGTGGTTAGCACTGCTGCTTCACAGCTCCAGGAACCTGGGTTCAATTCCCGGCTCGGGTCACTGTCTGTGTGGAGTTTGGACATTCCCCTTGTGTCTGCGTGGGTTTCCTCCCACAGTCCAAAGATGTGTGGGTTAGGTTTATTGGCCATGCTAAAATTGCCCCTTAGTGTCCTGAGATGGATAGGTTAGAGGGATTAGCAGGTAAATGTGTAGGGATGTGGGGGTGGGCCTGGGTGGAATTGTGGTTGGTGCAGACTTGATGGGCCGAAGGGCCTCTTTCTGCACTGTAGGGTTCTACGATTCTGTAAGTGCTATATGAATAGAAGTTGTTGTAGTCAGTGGTCATGTGTGTATCCTGATCAACATTTTTCTTAACGCCTCTCAGCCTAGGCTATTTTGTAGCATTTGCAAAGACTGAGAATTGAAGCCAAGACTTCCTGATTTGTGTGGCTGTTTGGTACATTTCTTTTTGCATTTACACTATTTAAGTTCTCCAAGTATCTTTCAGAAATTGATATTGTGGTTAGTCTACTAAAGTCCTGAATGGAAAATGGAAATGGTTAATAAATGGCAGCCTCTTTGGAGCACATTGAGAGACCAAGCTGTCTCAGCAACTAAAGGTGCAGTGATCATGGTATGATTGAACAGATTACCACCATTAAGCATTTTTCATTTTCAAGATACAGCTTTTCGTGAAAGCTAGACATAGTTTACAACATAGTTGCTTTCCTTCTGAAGCACTCAACTGCTGACCTTATCATAACCTTGGTTCATGAATGAATGCAAGGTTTAAATGCTAAAAGAGAGGTAACATTAACTGCTGTTGACATCAAGGTAGTGTTTGAATGACTAAGGCACGAAGGAGCTTAGATAAAACAGATCCTTGGGAGTTTTGCATTAGCTGGAATGATATCCAACTTGTCACGGAATAATTACTAGTTACCTGGATTGTGGGTGCACCTACACCTGATGGATTGTAACTGTTCAGGAAGGCAGTTCACTACCACGATCTTGGTAACTGGGGATGGATGATTGCAAGTGAAGCTCATTTTAAGAATGAATTTGGAAAAAAAACTTTGTTGCAGGCTGGTCATTTGTACAGGAATTCTTCAGAGCCACGTCCTCGGGCAAATATTCGGTTGCTTTATAAATGATCCATTTTACATTATAAGAATCTGAATGAGATTGGTGTTGATTCCACAATGCTCAGCTCCTTTGTAAGTACTCTGATAATAAAACAGCTTATGGTGTTGTGTAACAGAACTGAGGTAACAATTACGGTTGTGTTGGCAAGTAGTAGGTGATATTTATACCACTGATTTGCCAGTAGTGACCATCCCTTAAATAGCACTGTCAAGTTATTAACATCTTGGGGAAGCTGACATCAGATGAATTGAACAGTACTGTAGCTGGTACAAGAGCAGGACAGAAGCTGGCTGCTCTGGCTCGTCACCCGATCTACATTACCTGCCAGACTCTCGTATTTAGTCTGATGTAACCTTCCTCACTTTCTTCGATAGATATCGTGGCAGTAACATTTGGGAAGCATGAATGTCAAAGACTATGCTTGATTGTAGCCTTTACCGTTGAGTTTAACATTTCGCTGCTGCCATGCTGTGGCTGTTTATGGTACATACTATGATAAGTGACAATGTTATTCTGTCAACAATTGATACAGACTCGTTCTGATAACAGCAAGCTGTAGAGGTCTGGTCTGATCCAAATCAGCCATTATAGCAGCTAGGAGCTGACTAGTAAATATAACACTCTTTCTCCATCATTGCTAATTCTAAGTATTGTAATTGCACACCTTCCACTATCGTAGGCAGACTATTACCACAGGAATTTCAGCAAGGTAGCTCATCATGATTGCCACACTAAAATCCTGCTAGTTTAAACACTAGACGAGAGTCGGCACAGACAACCAGCTTCTGATGTGCAATTTGATCGTAATTACCATTCTTGCTGGGGGTCTTGCATCAGTTGGGCACCAGAGGTAGGTTAGCAACCCACACCTTGAAGGTTTTCAGTGAGCAACATTTTCAACCAAATCTATGTTGTCCCCAATTCTCTCTCTCTCAAGTGTTACAGACCTAGAAAATGTCAATTATATTTGTGGGTGTTAGGAATAAGTGGTAAATTTAAGCTTAATTTTTTTTCTATTTGTGGGTTTAAAAAGTGAAACCTTGGACCCAGTTTCATTTTTGAGCGAAGAAAGCAGTTCTTGATGCTTTATTTGTATACCTACATTTTTAACGTCTTATGACTCTTAAAATAGAAAATTTATGCTGTTGCAGTTCAGTTGGAAGAAGGTGAAGAATGCACTAATTCATAAACTGTTGGAACAGGCAGAATGGGAAAAGGGACAGAGAGCAAGCTCCAAACCAAATAAGATGGTTCCAAAAGCAAAGGAATGGACAGGAAAAAGTCCCAAGACAGCTAAGACAAGGAACGAGGACAGGGATCGTGAACAGATCCTGTTCTATCAAGTTAAGAGTAAGGAACACAGGGAGGTTCCAAATTTAAAGCCAGGACGCAGACTTAAAATAGGCCTGTGAAATAGTGGTATTCTGGGTATCTGAGAGAGTGTATGGAAGGCGAAACTTGAACGTACATGGCAATCCAAGGAAAAGTTGAAATTATGGAATTGGATCTATGTTGAAGATACCCAAGTGAAAGCAGAATTTGGGAGAAAATTCCAAGCTGAGTTCTTGAAATGTCGAGATTGGAAACCCTCGTGTGAGAGACAGTTCTGAGACACCGGTTCGTTACTAGCATGACAAGTGTCTAGGAAGAGTTGAAAATTGTCTTGAGTGGCATCAGTCATTTGGTTTGAAGAATGTGGTATATCTGACCACAAGTCACCCACTGTTTTATGGACTGCGTACTTTTAAAAATGCAAGAAGAGTGATTTTGTAATGTGTTCTTATGAATCTGTACAAATGTGTAAATGGGGATGAAGGAGTAATGTATGAATGTTTTATTCTTCTGTTAAAAGTTCATTAGCAGACTCCTGTGCCTTTATTCAGTAGCTGTTCACCACATTTCTAAAAGTTAGGATCTATCAAACTGACTTAACCTGATCTGACTTGTCCAGTCATAAAAATAGCTGGGATCATAGAGAAGTCTAGAAAGTAATAGAACATAGAACATTACAGCGCAGAAACAATGACCCACTAGTCTAAACCAATCCCTTATCGTCCATAAACCTATCCACGGATCTCTTAAACGCCCCCAAACTAGGCGCATTTACAACTGCAGCAGGCAGGGCATTCCAATCCCTCACCACCCTCTGGGTAAAGAACCTACCCCTGACATCCGTCCTATAACTACCCCCCCTTAATTTAAAGCCATGCCCCCTCGTGCTAGCTTTCTCCATCCGAGGAAAAATGTCGAAACCAACCCCACCTCAAAATAAATACACTAATACAACAGTCCAGTTGTCCAGTATTGGTTTGATAGTTGCATCAACACGTGTATGAAGTATGTTGTAAGGAGTTGACGGACAAAACAGCATTCTGCCAATTTCAGTTAATTTTACAACATGCAAATGCAGACAGCTCCCTCTCCCAAGTCATCCAGGTGTATGCTGGAGTTGAGGGGGTTGAGCTATGAGGAGAGGCTGAATAAATTAGGCTTGTACTCGTTAGAGTTTAGAAGAATGAGGGGAGATCTCATTGAGACATATAAGATGATGAATGGGATGGATAGGATAGAGGTGGAGAGACTCTTCCGGCTCAGGAAGGATAGTAGGACTAGGGGGCACAGCCTCAAGGTAAAGGGGGGCGGTTTAGAACGGAGTTGAGGAGGAACTTGTTCACTCAAAGGGTGGTGAATCTCTGGAATTCTCTGCCCGTTGAAGTGGTGGAGGCTGCCTCGCTAAATATTTTTAAGACGCGGGTTGATGGGTTTTTGATAAGAGAGGGGATTGAGGGTTATGGGGAGAGGGCGGGAATGTGGAACTGAGCCACGACAGATCAGCCATGATCTTATTGAATGGTGGGGCAGGCTCGAAGGGCTAGATGGCCTACTCCTGCTCCTATTTCTTATGTTATTATGAGCTGGATCATCAGTGATCTGGGCCATAAGAGCTGGAGTTGTAATGACTACTGCTACTTGGGGCCAAGAAACAAAACTTATTTCTCGAGGCTATACCTCCAGCTAAGTAAACAGCACCATTTAAGGTGGTGCAGTTGGCAGAGGAATAAATTGGAGAGGATAGTAAATATAATTTGTACAAAATTCTTGAAGCGTTTATTATAAGAGTGAGACCGAGGCTATACATTGAGAGATATTGGTCATGGAGGGAGTGCAGCATAGATCTGTTAACATGATAGCTCGACTTCAATGATTAAATTCTCAGGAGAGGTTACACAAAATAATGCAATGCCTGGAATTTAGATTAAAATTTGATTTGATCAAAATTTTCAGCACGTTGGGAGAAACTAATGAATCGGCAAAAAGAATCCCTTTTGTTGGGGAATCTAGGGATAGGGGACATTGCCTAAAAAATAGAACCAGGCCTCTTCGGAGCAATATTATGATAATTCTCAGTGGCGTAGGATGGTGGATTAAAACTTATCATCCAGAAAAGCATTTGATGCTGAGTCAACTGTTAATTGTGAATCTGAGATTGATGGATTTCTGCTAACAAAAGGTATTTGGGGCTATGGGGCAATGGTCTGAGTAATGTACTTCCGTTCCTATGCTCTTAAGTGAAATGATTTTAGAGTGGGCTTAATGAACTTTATTGATTTGCCTGAGACTGGATGGATATTCCTGTACATGTAGATGATTTGGACATAATCTCAACTTGCAGAAGACACCAGAAACTAGTTGTTTGGTCAACAGAGGAGGACTATAAAAGTACGCAGAATGATCGGAGGAAGCAAATACGGTTTTTGTGAATTAACGCAAAGTGATTATTTTGAAAGGGGAAATAAAGATCAGAGTTTATGCTGGATTAACTCATTGTGAGTGAGCATAAGTTTAGGCAATTCAATGCATCATTCTCTAAGGATAACATTGTAGTTGGTGCTTGATCTCAACTGTTTCTGATTAATGTAAATGTCCTGTATTTGAGTGCAGTGTATATTAATCAGTATGACAGCAGGGTCAGAGGGGAGAAGAGGTTAATGAAACAGCCATGTAATAGGATTTTGTAGTCCTGTCTCAAGTGAGAATATGGAAGAGATGCTTACAAATGTTGGGTCTTTAAAGAAAATTGTTTTTAGTTTGTAAAATAAGCACTGAACTCCAATGGAACGGTATAAAACACTTGCCCCCACTCCCAATCAGTTGCTGAGGATCCACTTCCGTTCCCAGTCTTCAGACTGATCAGCATTGAAAATGATTCCCTCTAATACTGTTGTCTCACTTTCAAAACTGACATCATACTGTCCTTCTCTTTTAAAAAAAACAATTGATCATTCAGTCTTCAACTTCCCTCTGCCTTCCAGGAATGTTTGTTTGTTACCTCATAGAATCATGGAATCCCTACAGTGCAGAAAGAGGCCATTCAATCCATCAAGCCAAACTAACAACGATCCCACCTAGGCTCTATCCCTTTACGTTTTTACCTTGCTAATATCCCTGACACTGAGGGCAATTTAGCATGACCAATCAATGTATTCTGCGTATCTTTGGAATTTGGGAGGAAACCCATGCAGACTTGGAGAGAACATGCAAACTCCACACAGACCTCCCAAACCTTTTTTCCTGGAACTTCATATTTCTGACCCTACCACAGATCTGAAACAGTGTGAACCAAAGTCATGGATAACATCTCCTTTGACCTTGTACATTATCCATCCTCATGTTCAAACCCCTCAGCCTCACACCCCCTCTCTCATTCTGTTATCTCTTCTAGGCTGCATATCCTGCCCCATAAACCTTGTTGCTGAGAGTCTGACCTGCTTTTGCTTCACTACTGCCTTAATCCTACCAATCGCGTTTAAGCGCGAGCTGCGCAAGTCCAGAGCCACCAGTGCAACAACTACAGTACCTACACAAGTCTGTCCAATATGTGCCAGGACATTCTGTGCCCAAATTGGCTTAATCAGTCATCTTCGGACACACCGTGTCCAACCTGAAAATAACTAATGGTGGCGAGGTCCTCATCGACGATGGACGAACAACAATCCTACCAATGCTGCCCCTGCCTTCAGCCATCTAAGTTCAATGCTCTGTAGCTTCCTCCCTAAAACTTTACTCCAAAACTCCTCTTAAAAAAAAAAACTCATCTGTTTGACTGAGTTTCTGGTCACCCACCACTCTCAATGTCTACTCTATCAACCTTTATTTTGGTAAACTCTCTATTGAAGCACCGAGGATTATGTTTCTACACTAATGATATAACAAAGAAAATTTTGCACAGGAGCAAGCCCTTCGGTGCTCCAAACATGCATTGACCATGCTGCCCAACTGGACTAAAAACCTCCTACCATTCCGGGGATGTATCCCTCTATTCCCATTCTATTCATGTATTTGTCAAAACACCCTTTAAAAGTTGCAACCGTATCTGCTTCCACTACCTTCCCTGGCAGCGAGGAAGGCATCCACCTCTCCTTTTTAAAATAAAATCTTGCCTCATACATCTCCTTTAAACTTTGCCCTTCGCACCTTAAACCTATGCCTCTAAACCTAAACTCTTCCACCCGGGGAAAAAGCTTCTGACTATCCACACTGTCCATGTTCCTCATAATCTTGTACACTTTCTATCAGGTCACCTCTCAACCTCCATTTCTCCAGTGAGAGCAAACCAAGTTTCTCCAACCTCTCCTTATAGCTAATGCCCTCCATACCAGACAACATCCTGGTAATTTTCTGTACCCTCTCCAAAGCCTCCACATCCTGGTAGTGTGACGGCTAGAATTGAACACTATATTCCAAGTGTGGCCTAACTAAGGTTCTATAAAACTATCGTCTACGTCCAACACCGCTGACTGATTTATGAGGAGGGTTAATTCGTGTCAAAAAATTCACATTAGCTTGGAACCTGACTGCAGAAAAATTGCTTGCTGGTATGGTGACCAACCACTCATCTTTGTTAATTTGTTTTTCTTTGGGTCAAACATTTCTGAATTGATTTGAGCTCTTCTAGAGAACTAGGAACCACTGAAAACCCCTCACTGAGTGACAGTTTTCTTCCATTTGAAGATCCCAAGTTGTAAGTTTCCATGAGGCCAAAGACATTGATTAAATCAAAACGTGTGCAATTGTAATAAGGAAGTCTTTTTCAGAGGTGAGGCATGTTCTTCATTTTTCTGGCCTTTCCACTTAATCTAACAAGTTAAAGTGAGACTACTGCGTTGATGCACGCGAACAATTCTGCAACTACAGAGACCCATACCAGTACTCCGTATTGGGATGGGTGGACTGTATACTTATATTCCCTGTGTTAGTATGTATAGGACTGTGTACCAGGATTCTAATAGTACAGGCAGAACTGTGTACCAGCATTTCCCGTGTTGCTATGTGTAAGACGGTGAACTAGTATTGGTGTTTCTTGGACTGTGGAGCAATATTTCATATTTGTATAGGTAGGACCGGGTACCAGTACTTCCGTGTTGCTATAGGTAAGATTGTGTACCCAAAGTCTGAATATGATGCATTGGACCAACACTTATCACATCTGAAACTCTGATTTTGTCACACGTACCTTCACTATCTTCATTCCCATTTTTAAATAAGAATTAACTGATATGGTGTGGGTACAGGTTGAAAAGCTGGGTAAATACTGACAATCTGGAAGTGAAATCCAGTATCCTCGAAGTGTGCAGTGGCCGCCTTGAAAAGGAGGAAGCTGAAGAATTTGGAGTCATTTTACATCATAAAATCATACAAAGCAGAGAAGGGCCTTCGAGTCTGTACCAACACATGTGAAACACTGACCTCTCACCTAATCCCATTTACCAGCACTTTGCCCATAGCCTTGAATGTTATGATGTGACAAGTGTTCAACCAGATACTTTCTAAAGGATGTCAGGCAACTTGCCTCTACTGCTCTCCCATGGGTGGGGCATTCCTGACCATCACCACCCTCTGGGTAAAAAAGGATTTTCCTCATTTCCTTCCATCTCAAACCTTAAACTTGTGTCCCCTTGTGACTAACCCTTCAACGAAGGGGAACAGCTGCTCCTTATCCCCTGTTTCCGAGACCCTCATAATCTTGTATGTCATGATTAGGTTGCCCCTCAGACTTCTCTACTCCAACAACAACAATCCAAGCCTATCCAACCTCTTATCATGACTTGAATGTTCCATCCCAGGCAGGATCCTGGTGAATCTCTTCTGCACCCCCTCCAGTGCAATTACGTCCTTCCGATAACGTGGTGACCAGGACTGCACGCAGTACTCTAGCTGTAGCCTCACCAAAGTGCTATCCAACAAGACTTCCCTGCTTTTGGAATCTGTGCCTTTTTTGATAAAAGCAAATGTGCGATATGCCCTTTTCACCACTCTACCAACTTGCCCTTCCGCCTTCAGAGATCAAGGGATAAATACACCAAGGTTCCTTTGTTGCTTTGCTTGGTGTCATGCCGTTCTTTGAATACTTCCATGTCAAATTAGTCCTTCAAAGTGTATCATCTCTCAGTTTTCAGGGCGAAGTTCCATCTGCCACTTTACTGCCTGTTTGTCCATTCCGTCTAAATCTTCTTGCAGCCCAAGACATTCAATCTTATGTAATGAATGAAAAGTCTTGTGGACAATGTGTGTCTAGTTTATAAAAACAAAAAAATCTGGAAAAACTCAGCAAATCTGCTGATATCTGTGGAAAGTGAAAGAGTTAACATTGAGTCCATAAGAGGGAGAAATGTGATGGATAATAATTTTACTATTTAAGATAAGGTCAGTGATGGCTAGGAACGAGGAGAGATTGCAACAAAGATGTGCAGACCTCAAGACAGGAAATGTGAATGCAAGTCTGAGGGTCTATGCAAGATGCTGGTAGTGTTAAAATCTTAATGAGAGAACAAAAGTCAATGTTCATTGCAAGCAGAACTGAAGAACAAATGACAGATCATAGAGCCCCAGCAGTGCAGAAGGGGGGCCATCAAATCTGCACTGATTCGTAATCCCTTGTAACCCCAAGCATTTGCCATGGCCAATCCATCCAACCTGCAAATCTTTGGACTATGGGAGAAAACCAGAGCACCTATTGCAGGAAGTGGGATCCTCGATTAAGGAAAAAGGCAGACATGTTAGAAGCACAGTTGTCGAAAGTTGTCATTAGAACAGATGTGACAGGTGCAGAAATGGAAAGAAAGGGAAAGTCCTTGCAGGAAGTGGAGTGTCATGGATATTGGTGGTCAGTCTATCCCTGGATTTTTCTGCGATGTTTTAGAACAGCTTCAGATTATTCAGACCTTGATGAGGTACCACGTGGTAAGTTGTTGCATAAGGTTAAATCTCACGGGATCCAAGGTGTGGTAGCTAAATGATTATAAAATTGGCTTGATGACAGAGACAGAAGCCAGAGGATGGTTGTGGAGGGTTGTTTTTCAAACTGGTGACCTGTGACCAGCGGTGTGCCTCGGGGATTGGTGCTGGGTCCACTGTTATGTCATTTATATTAATGATTTGGATGGGAATATAAGAGGCATGGTTAGTAAGTCTGCAGATAACACCAAGATTGGCATAGTGGACAGTGAAGAAAATTATCTCGGATTGCAACAGGATCTTGGTCAATGGGGCCAGTGGGCTGATGGAATTTAATTTAGATAAATGAGAAGTGATGCATTTTGGTAGATTGGACTTGGGCAGGATTTGCTCAGTTAATAGTAGGGTGTTGGGGAGAGTTATAGACCAAAGAGACCTAGGGTTCATAGCTCCTTGAAAGTGGAATCACAGGTGGACAGCATGGTGAAGAAAGCATTCGGCATGTGTGGTTTCATTGGACAGAACACTGAATACAGGAGCTGGGATGTCTTGTTGAAGTTGTACAAGACATTGGTAAGGCCATAATTGGAGTACTGTGTGCAGTTCTGGTCACCCTATTATAGAAAGGTTTTCTTAAACTAGAAAGAGTGCAGGATGCTACCAAGATTTGATAGTTTGAGTAATGAGGAAAGGCTTGATAGACTGGGACTTTTTTCTCTGGAGCGCGGAAGATTGAGGGTTGATGTTACAGAGATCTATAAAATCTTAAGAGGCATAGATCAACTAGATAGTCAATATCTTTTCCCAAAGGTAGGGGAGTCTAAAACTAGAGGGCATAGCTGTAAGGTGAGCGGGGAGATACATAGAAGTGCCCAGAGGGACAGTTTTTTCACACTCAGGGTGGTGGGTGTCTGGAACAAGCTGCCAGAGGTAGTAGTCGAGGCGAATACAATTTTGTCTTTTAAAGAAGATTTAGACGGTTACATGAGTAAGATGGGTATAGAGGGATATTGGCCAAATGAGGGCAATTGGGATTAGTTTAGGGATTTTAAAAAGGCGGCATGTTGGGCCATGCTGGAAAACTCCATGACACTCTGACTCAGTGCAGTAAAAAGACACTGATTCTGGAAGATTTGGAAAGGTTGAGCTTTAAATGTTTTCATCCTTGAATATCATACCTAATTTTTAAAAACATTTTCAAAATGGATCCAGATCCTGGGCCATTATTACTATTGAAAACTCAGTCTCCATAATGTTACTCAGTAGAAATCCCATAGAACATAGAACAGTACAGCACAGTATAGGCCCTTCAGCCCTCAATGTTGTGCTGAGCTATGTTCAAACCCAAGATCAAGCTATCTCATTCCCTATCATTCTGGTGTGCTCCATGTGCCTATCCAATAATCGCTTGAAAGTTCCTAAAGTGTCCGACTTCGCTATCACAGAAGGCAGTCTATTCCACACCCCAACCACTCTCTGAATGAAGAATCCAACTCTCAATCCTCCTATATCTTCCACCATGAACTTTATAGTTATGCCCCTTAGTAACAGCTACATCCACCCGAGGAAATAGTCTCTGCACATCCACTTTATCTATCCCCCTCATCATCATATAAACCTCTATTAAGTCATCTCTCATCCTCCTCTGCTCTAAAGAGAAAAGCTCCAGCTCCCTCAACCTTTCCTCATAAGACCTACCCTCCAAATCAGGCAGCATCCTGGTAAATGTCCTCTGCACTCTCTCCAATGCTTCCACATCCTTCTTATAGTGAGGTGACCAGAACTGAACACAATAATCCAAATGTGGTCTCACCAACATCCGGTATAGTTGCAGCATAACCCCATGGCCCTTAAACTCAAACCTCCGTTAATAAACGCTAACACACTGTAAGCCTTCTTCATGGCTCTATCCACTTGAACAAAGAACGAAAAACAGCCCGGGAAACAGGCCCTTTGGCCCAACGCGCCCGCGCCGCCATTTTAACATTACCAGTATCTCCCCCCCCCCCCCACCTCCACCTATGACCCTTATCTATTGTTTATGGCATTTCACATTGAGGGAAACTAATTTAGGGACAATTTATTCCCTCCAATCAGCCTAATAGCACATCTTTGGGGTGTGGGAGGAAACCGGAGCACCTGGAGAAAACCCACGCAAGCACGGGGAGAACGCGCAAACTCCCACAGACACTGGCCCAAATCCACATGTCTGCACAGCAAACAGTGATAGTCACTGAGCTGTCGTGTTGCCCAGCATCTGGTCCAGTTTAAACACACACTGATGACATGAAGCAATAGGCTACTCTCGAACATTCAAGAGCAGCCCTTGTACAACCCATCGCATGTATGCCCCTCATTGGACAACAAGGCGGACCGACTGAAAATCTGTGAATTAAAAGGGAAAAACATTATTATCATTACCACATCCTTTTACATTACCAATGCTAATGACCCTTATTTAAAACAATCTCCTATATCCTCCCATCTCCAACCCACTCATGTGCCTGTCTAAGTTACTCTTAAACAACTCCAGCGTGCCTACCTCCATCACCTTACTTGGCAGAGCATTCCATACCCCCACTACCCTCTGTGAAAAACCTCCCTCTAATATCTGTGTTATACCTCTCCCCCCTCACCTTAAGCCCATGGCCCCTTGAACTGTGTGTCCCTAACATAGGAAATAGCTTACCTCTGTTTATCTATACCCTTCATAATCTTATATACCTCTATTAGATCCCCCCTCAGTCGCCGTCTTTCAAGAGAAAACAGCCCCAATTTGCTCAATCTTTCCTTGTAACCCAGGCCTTCCATACCAGGCAACATCCTGGTAAACCTCCTCTGCACTCTGTCCAGAGTCTCCATGTCCTTCTGGTAGTAAGGTGACCAGAACTGGACGGAGTACTCTAAAAGCGGCCTAACCAACGTTCTATACAACTGCAACATTAGACTCCAGCTCTTATATTCTATACCCCTTCCTATAAAGGCTAACATACCATAGGCTTTCTTCACAACCTTCTCCACTTGTACTGCCACCTTCAAAGACTTGTGCACTTGCACCCCCAGGTCTCGCTGCGTTTCTATACTCTTTATAGGCTTATCCTTAATCATATAACTCCCCCCTACGTTATTCTGGCCAAAATGCATCACCTCACATTTATCCGGATTAAACTCCATTTGCCATATATCTGCCCAGTATACCAGCCTATCAGTATCCCGTTGTATTGCCAGACACTGCTCCTCACTGCCTGCCAATCCAGCCATCTTGGTGTCATCTGCAAATTTGCTGATCACACCACTTACTCCCTCTTCCACGTCATTTATATATACGACAAAGAGAAGAGGTCCCAGTACTGAGCCCTGCGGCACACCACTAGTGACAGACCTCCAGCTAGAAAAGGACCCCTCCACTACTACTCTGTCTCCTATTAGCAAGCCAGTTCTCAACCCATCTTGATACCTGGCCTTGTATCCCATGAGCCTTAATCTTTTCTACCATCCTACCATGAGGGACTTTGTGAAACGCCTTACTGAAATCCATATAGACGACATCAATGGCTTGTCCTTCATCGACCGTTTTTGTCACCTCCTCAAAAAAGTTCTACCAGATTTGTAAGGCAAGACTTCGCCTTTACAAAGCCATGCTGCGTATCCTTAAATCAGATCGCAACGCTTTAAGTGCTCATACATCCTATCCCTAAGAATCCTCTCCATCAACTTGCCTACCACTGACGTCAAACTCACCGGCCTATAGTTACCCGGGTTATCCTTCCTACCCTTTTTAAACAACGGTACCACGTTCGCTATCCTCCAGTCCTCTGGGACCTCACCTGTGTCCAAAGAAGAGACAAAGATTTGTGTCAGAGGCCCAGCAATTTCATCTCTCGCCTCCCTAAGCAGCCTAGGATAAATGCCATCTGGCCCCAGAGATTTATCAATTTTAATGCTACCTAAAAGCCCTAACACTACTTCCCCTCGTAATCGATAGTTCCTTCAATTGGCCTGAAGCTCCCTCGAAGACCATACCAGACATCAAGCCCTCTCCTTCGTGAATACTGACGCAAAGTATTCATTCAGGATCTCCCCCATTCCCTCGGTCTCTAAGCACAATTCCCCTCCTCTGTCCCTAATGGGACCGATTTTTCCCCTAGCCACCCTTTTGTTCCTAACATAGGAGTAAAACACCTTTTGGATTTTCCTTAATCCTACCTGCCAAAGCCATTTCATGCCCCCTTTTTGCCCTCCTAACTTCCCTTTTGAGATCCCTCCTACTCTCTCTGTACTCCTCCAACGCTCTCTCTGTTCCCAGTTGCTTAGACCTAACATACACCTCTCGTTTCTTCCTGACCAGGTCCCCAAAATCTCCAGCAATCCACGGCTCTCTAATCCTACCGTTCCCATCCTTCCTCCTAACCGGCACATGCCTTTCCTGCACCCATTTCAGTTTTCCCTTGAAAGACTCCCACATACCTAACATGGACTTGCCCTCCAACAGCCCTATCTCAGTCTGTATCCCTAAGCTTCTGCCTAATCTGGCTGTATCTAGCCTTCCCCCAATTTAGTACCTTCCCCATAGGACTTGAGTGGCAACCTTCAGAGATCTGTCGATATGAACCCCAAGATCTCTGTTCCTCAGAACCTTGCAGTTGACCCTATAATCCACATTGAAGTTTGTCTTACCAAAATGAATCACCTCGCAGTTATCAGGGTTAAACTCCATCTCCACTTCTCTGCCCAGCTCTGCATCCTATCAGTGTCTCTTTGCAGCCTACAAGAGCCCTCCTCCTCCACTACTCCACCAATCTTGATATCATCAGCAAATTCACTAATCCACCTTTCAGCCCCCTCTTCCAAATCATTGATAAAAATCACGAATAGCAGAGGACCCAGCGCTGATCCCTGTGGTACACCGCTGGTAACTGGCCTCCAGTCTGAAAATTTTCCCTCCACCACCACCACCCTCTGTCTTTTTGACAGCCAGTTACTTATCCAAATTTCCTTCTATTCCACACCACCTTACTTTCTTCATGAGACCACCATGGGGAACCTTATCAAAAGCCTTATTAAAATTCTTGTTCATACAAAACTCCTGACTTGCACTGACCTGTGCCATTGGGGCCAGAGTTTGTTTTCCTCAGAGAGATTGTGTCCAGCTGTCTGTTTGGAGGCATGATGTGGAGATGCTGGCGTTGGACTGGGGTAAACACAGTAAGAAGTCTCACAGCACCAGGTTAAAGTCGAATCAATTGATAGTAAACTCACAAGCTTTCGGGGTTTGCCCCTTCGTCAGGTGAACGGAGAGTTCTGGCCTCAGGGCATAGCCTTTAAGGCTTGAATAGCCCGTTAGTTGTAAAGACTCACATTCTAATCAGCAATCTGTTGTATGCTCTGTCTTAGGCCAGAACTCTCCATTCACCCGATGAAGGGGCAAACCCTGAAAGCTTGTGAGTTTACTATCAAATAAATTGGTTGGACTTTAACCTGGTGTTATGAGACTTCTTACTGTGTTTGGGGGCACACAGGGAAGGAGAGACATGGGTGAACAGCTAAACAGTTGGTCATAATATGAATCCGATTACCAACTTGGAAGATGAAATGTGAAATGTTGGATTTTGAGGGGAAACTCGACAGCTCCTTGCCATTAACTGGGATGTAAGGTTAGTTAAAATATTTTGAGTATACAGTAGGCTAATTCTGAGATCAATAGATTTTGCTAGTCAAGGTTATTAAAGAGATATGGGTCAGGGAGGATAGAGTTTAGAATACAGATTGACAAGCTCAAGGAACTGCAATTTTTTCCCATTCCTATGACTTTTGTATAGACGGGCTAGATAGACCAAAAATCATCTCCTGCCTGTAGCTATTATTATCTTTGAGACAAGTATTTTTAATTAAGATTTCGGTGCCGTGATAATATGCTCTGTCTTATGTAGCTAATCACAATGAGACATGCAAATTAAACGCTACAGAGACTATTATATCAGATATTTTGCTGTATCGTGTGTTCCAAATCTTGAAGCGCTTTTATATCATAGAAACATAGAATACCTGCAGTGCAAATGGTGGTCTTTTGGTCCATCGAGTCACCGACAGAGCACATTATCCTGACCCAAACTCTACTGTCTCTCATACACCAATGTGTTTACCCTGCTAATTCCCCTAACCTACTTGCAATATACCATAATCTTATCGTAGCACTCTAAATTGCTTCTTGGCCTTTTGGCTGAGATCAAGTGTAGTATTGACATGCTGCACTTGGTTGAAGTCATTAGGTTACATTTCAGCTTCATTTGAAGCAATTTTTTAAAGTGGCATCTCAGCCTTTTGGCTAAGGTGCAAATAAGATCAAGCCTTGGAGGAGGAGCTACACCTACTCCAATCAGCTTGGATCATGTAGATCAAGCCCAAGACAGGAGGTGAGAGCCCTGTCTTGTCAGCTTGGATCGGGAATGTCCCAACTTGGGACTCTGAATTGGCTTTAATTTGACTTGATTGGATTGGAATAAAGTAAATTTTAAAAAAACTCTGAAACCCTTGATATTCAAGGGTGAAAAATCTTGGGACACTAAGGGGCAATTTAGCATGGCCAATCCACCTAATCTATACATCTTTGGACTGTAGGAGGAAACCCAGTGAGATATGGGGAGAACTTGCAAACTCCACACAGTCACCCAAGGCTGGAATCGAATGTGGTGCTGTGCTGTGAGGCAGCAATGCTAATCACTCTTATTTCTAACCCCCCACCCCTCAATGCTGCCATGGTGTTTATGCAGCAAAACTAGGAAAATATCATAAAAGAACTGTACTTTCACATCTCTTATGCCAAATATCCCTTTTGATGAGAAAGCAGTTTGGTTTTCTGTGGCATCATGGACAAGTCCATGTGGGACAACTGGAGTATGTTAGATCAACAGAGCAATTATTTGCTGTTCACATTGATTGCATTTTCAACCGTAATGTGCAGAAAGCAATCTCTCTATTTACTGATGTGTCATTTCATAAATTATTTTAATCTTCAGAAATTTAAATACTTTGTAGAACAAATTGGTTGTTTATTCTTTAAAAACAATTGGACATTTTAATCTGTTCTCTAAATCTTTTGTAATAAGCTGACCTCTGTTTTCGGAGGCCATTTGTTGTGGTACATTTGCAGCCACTTAAGGTGGGTAGTGTTTGGGAAATGAGGCCTTCTCTTGTGTACACAACTAGTGAAAGTAAGTATCCTTTTAGGAAGGGTTTCAGAGTGCTATGATAAGATCACGGTATATTGCAATTGTCTCTCAGATAATACAATTATCTCTCAGACAGCCTGTACACAAAAATGCATCCCCAGATAACATCATTAATACTTACTGACTTTAGTCAGTTTGTTTATGACCATTCACTTCAAGCAATAGGTAGTCCCTTATTTGCGACCAGAATTGAATATTATATTTCAAGTGCAGCCTAACTAAGGTTCTATAAACTTGCAACATGACTTGCTAGTTTTTAAACTCAGTGCCCTGGCTGACGAAGGCAAGCATGCCGTATGCCTTCTTGTCTACCTTCTCCACCTGCGTTGCCACTTTCAGTGACCAGATGTCTTAAGCTTGTCATTTTGAAATCAACTCTCAGCAGGCTAAAGTTAGTTATGCCTTTCATGATGACTAAGAAAGCAGTAAAGAAAGGAAAGTTAGATTATGAAACTAAACTGGCGCAAAATATAAAAACTGACAGTAAAAGTTTTTACAAGTATATAAAAAGGAAAAGAGTGGCTAAAGTAAATGTCGGACCCTTAGAAGGCGAGAAGAAGGATTTAATAATGGGGAAACGAGGAAATGGTTGAGGCCTTAAACAAGTTTTTTTGTGTTGGTCTTCACGGTAGCGGACGCAAATAGCTTACTGAACATTAACGGTCGTGGGACTGTAGGGGGTGAGGTCCTTAAAACGATTACTATTACTAAAGAGGTAGTGCTTGGTAAACTAATGGGACTAAAGGTAGACAAGTCCCCGGGCCCAGATGGAATGCATCCCAAGGTAAAGAAATGGCAGAAGTAATAGCAGATGCGTTAGTAGTAATTTATCAAAATTCACTGGACTCTGGGGAAGTGCTGGCTGATTGGAAAACAGCTACTGTTACACCGCTGTTTAAAAAGGGAGTAGACAAAAGGCGGGCAACTACAGGACGGTTAGCTTAATGTCTGCAGCTGGGAAAATGCTGGAATCCATCATTAAAGAAATAGGAGGACACCTGGAAAAGAATGGTTCAATCAAGCAGACGCAGCATGGATTCATGAAGGGAAAGTCATGTTTGAATTTACTGGATTTTTATGAAGATATAATGAGTGCAGTTGGCAGAGGGGAACCGGTGGATGTGGTGTTTTTAGATTTCCAGAAGGCATTCGATAAGGTGCCTCACGAAAGGTTGCTGCAGAAGATTAAGGTACACGGAGCTGGGGGTAAAGTATTAGTGTGAATTGAGGATTGGTTATCTAACAGGAAGCAGAGAGTTGGAATAAATGGGTGCTTTTCTGGTTGGCAGTTGGTGACTAGTGGTGTACCACAGGGGTTGGTGCTGGGGCCTCAACTGTTTACCATATACATAGGCTGGAGGAGGAGACCGAGTGTAGGGTAACAAAGTTTGTTGATGACACGAAGATGAGTGGGAAAACGAATTGCGTGGAGGACGTGGAAAGTCTGCAGAGATTTGGATAGGCTGAATGAGTGGGCAAGGATCTGGCAGATGGAGTATAACGTTGGCAAGTGTGAGGTTATCCATTTTGGAAGGAATAATAGTAATGGACTATTATTTAAGCACTGAAAAATTACAACATGCCACTGTGCAGAGGGACCTGGGGGTCCTTGTGCATGAGTCGCAAAAACTCAGTCTGAAGGTGCAGCAGGTGATCAAGAAGGCAAATGGAATGTTGGCCTTTATCGCGAGGGGGATGGAATGTAAAAGCAGGGAGGTCTTGCTGCAACTGTACAGGATACTGGTGAGGCTGCAACTAGAGTACTGTGTGCAATTTTGGTCCCCTTATTTGCGAAAGGATATATTGCCCTTGGAGGGAGTACAGAGAAGGTTCATCAGGTTGATACCAGAGATGAGGGGTTTAGCTTATGAGGAGAGATTGAGTAGATTGGGCCTGTACTCGTTGGAGTTTAGAAGGCTGAGGGGTGATCTTATAGAGACATAAGATAATGAAGGGGCTAGGTAGGATAGAGGTAGAGAGATTCTTTCCACTTGGAAAGGAAACCAGAACTAGAGGACGCAGCCTCAAAATAAGGGGGAGTCAGTCTAGAACAGAGTTGTGGAACAACTTCTCTCAAAGGGTAGTGAATCTCTGGAATTCTCTGCCCATTGAAGTGGTGGAAGCTACCTCGTTGAATATGTTTAAGTCACAGGTAGATAGATTTCTGATCAATAAGGGAAATAAGAGTTATGGGGAGCAGGCGGGTAAGTGGAACTGAACCACTTTCAGATCAGCCATGATCTGATTGAATGGCGGGGCAGGCTTGAAGGGCTAGATGGCCTACTCCTCCTATTTCTTATGTCTTATGTTCTTATACCCAAACTGCTGGTTTAGCAGGTTTTTGCAAAAGCTCATAGTTGCATGAGATATTAACCCCTTAATATCTCTCAGTCATAGCTAGGGTGTAGAGGAAGATCAACTTAATACAAGTAGGCCCATTCAAAAGTCTGCTAGCAGCAGGAAAGAAGCTATTCTTGAGTCAGTTAGTATGTGACTTTGACTTTTGTATCGTTTCCCTGCTGGAAGAGGGTACGTCCGGGGTGCTTGATTTTGCTGGCAGCTTTTGCGAGGCAGCGGGAAGTGTAGATCGTGTCAATGGGTGGGAGGCTGGTTTGCATGATGGACTGGGCTTTGTTCACGACTCTTTGTAGTTTTCTGCAGTCTTGGACAGAGCAGGAGCCATACTAGGCTGTGATGCAACCAGAAATAATGCTTTCTATGGTCCGTTTGTAAAAGTTGGTGAGAGCCTTGCTAGACATGCCAAATTTCCTTCGCTTCCTGAGAAAGTAGAGGCGTTGGTGGACTTTCTTAAATATAGTGCCACCGTGGAGGGACCAGGACAGGTGATCTGGGCACCTAGAAACTTAAAGCTCTTGACCATTTCTAGTTTGCCCTCATTGATGTAGACAGGGGCATGTCCTCCAGCACGCTTCCTGAAATTGATGACAATCTCTTTCGTTTTGTTGACATTCAGGGAGAGATCATTGTTGTCGCACCAGTTCATCAGATTCTTTTTCTTTCCTGTACTCCGTGTTATTATTGTTTGAGATTCGATGCACTATGGTGGTGTCATCAGTAAACTTGAAAAATAGAGTTCGAGGGCATTTGGCCACACGGTTGTAACTGAATAGTCCTTATATGCCTACAAGGGGGGGAAGACAGAGAGATGTGGTGCTGGAACCAAGCCCAGGCCAAAGTTTGGAGATGAGGTTTGTAGAAGGAATGATATTGAAGGCTGAGCTGTAGTCAGTGCGGCGATACGCGAATTGTCATGGATCCGGGCAGTCTGGAAGGCGGGAATTGATTCGTTCCATGACTAACCTTTTGAAGCACTTCATAATAATGGATGTCAAAGCCACCAGACAATAGTCATTAAGGCAACATGCCTTTTCTTTGGTATTGGGATGATGGTCATGTTCTTGAAGCAGATAGAAACCTCAATTTAGTGATTAAAGATGTCTGTGAATACCCCTGCCAGCTGGTCCACATAGGATCTGAGTGCCCGTCCAGGTACCCCATCCTGGCTGGTCGCTCTCTGTGGGTTGACTTTCGTGAAGACTGCTCTGACATCTGCAATGGTGATCTCGAATATGGATTTGTGCGGGGTGGAGGGCAAGCTCTTTGACCTTTTGCTCAAAGTGGGCATAGAATGCCTAATGTGCCCACATTACAAGAGGGATGTGGAGGCTTTGGAGAGGGTGCAGAGGAGGTTTACTAGGATGTTGCCCGGTATGGTGGGGAGGTCCTATGAGGAGAGACTGAGGGATTTAGGGTTGTTTTCGTTGGAAAGAAGGCGGCTAAGAGGGGATCTTATTGAAACATATAAGATGATTAGAGGTTTAGATAGGGTGGATAGTGATAGCCTTTTTCCTCGGATGGAGAAAGCTAGCACGAGGGGGCATGGCTTTAAATTAAGGGGGGGTAGCTACAGGACGGATGTCAGGGGTAGGTTCTTTACTCAGCGGGTGGTGAGGGATTGGAATGCCCTGCCTGCTGCGGTTGTAAATGCGCCTAGTTTGGGGGCGTTTAAGAGATCTATGGATAGGTTTATGGACGAAAAGGGATTGGTATAGGCTAGTGGGTCATTGTTTTTGTAACTGGTCGGCGCAACATCGTGGGCCGAAGGGCCTGTTCTGCGCTGTAATGTTCTATGTTTCTATGTTTTTTTTTTTGTGTGTTGGGGTGTGTTGCATTGGTGTTGGCGATTTTACATGCTTTCATTCTGTAGCCTGTTACGTCTTGCACAGTCAGTGGGAGTCTGTGTGGCTAGCCTGAGACTCTTTTTACTTATTTATAGACCTAACTACATGTAGAACAATAAAGACAGCAGGGGTAGATGATGTGTTGCAGCTGTAGCATGTGGTTGCTACTGGACATGTGAGATCCATGGCAACCACATCCACAAAGTGAATGTAGCTCAAGGAAACTAGAGTTGATGATTTGATTTGATTGTCACATGTATTAGGATACAGTGAAAAGTATTGCTTCTTTCATGCTGTATAGACAAAACGTACTGTTCGTGGAGTACATAGGGGACAAGGAATGCAGTGTTGCTGTTACAGATGAGGTGAAGAGAAAGATCAGCTTAATACATAGTACGTCCATTCAAAAGTCTGATGGCAGTCTGGAAGTAGTTTTCTTGAGTCAATTGATACATGTTCTCAGACTTTTGTATCTTCCTGATGGAAGAAGGTGGAAGAGAGTATGTTCGGGATGTATGGGATCTTTGATTATGCTGGCTGCTTTTCAGAAGCAGCAGGAAGTGTAGACGGAGTCAGTGCATGAGAGGTTGACTTGCGTGATAGACTGGACGATGTTTTATAGTTTCTTGAGGTCTTGGTCAGAGCAGGAGCCATACCAAGCTGTGATACATCTGGAAAGGATGCTTTCTATGATGCATCTGTAAAAATTGGTGAGAGTTGTAGAAGCCGTGCTGAATTTCCATAGCCGCCTGAGAAAGTAGAGGCATTGGTGGGCTTTCTTAAGTATATAACATTGGCATGGAGGGATCTGCACAGTAAGAAGTCTGACAACACCAGGTTTAAGTCCAACCGATTTATTTGATAGTAAACTCGCAAGCTTTCGGGGTTTGCCCCTTTGTCAGGCGAATGGAGAGTTTCTTCGCCTGACGAAGGGGCAAACCCCGAAAGCTTGCGAGTTTACTATCAAATAAATCAGTTGGACTTAAACCTGGTGTTGTCAGACTTCTTACTGTGTTTCCCCCAGTCCAACACCGGCATCTCCGTATCATGGAGGGATCAGGACAGGTTGTTGGTGATCCAAACACCTAGTAACTTGGAGCCCTTGATCATTTCCACTTCACCATTGTGTTTTGTAGGCAGGGTCATATCCTCCACTGTGTTTCCTAAAATTGATGACAGTTTCCTTCCTTTTTACTGACATTGAGAACAAAGAACAATACAGCACAGGAAACAGGCCCTCCAAACTTGCGCCACTCATTCTTCCAACTAGACTATTTGTTTGTATCCCTCCATTCCCAGTCTGTTCATGTGGCTATCCAGATAAGTCTTAAATGATCCCAGTGTGTCCGCCTCTACCACCTTGCTTGGCAGTGCATTCCAGGCCCCCACCACCCTCTGTGTAAAATACATCCCTCTGACATCTGTGATAAACCTTGCCCCCCTCACCTTGAACCTGTGACCCCTTTTGTTGGTCACCTCCGACCTGGGAAGAAGTTTCCCACTGTTCACCCCATCTATGCCCTTCATAATTTTATACACCTCTATTAAGTTGCCCCTCATTCTCCGTCTTTCCAGGGAGAAGAACCCCAGTTTACCCAATCTCTCTTCATAACTAAGACCTTCCATATCAGGCAAGATCCTGGTAAACCTTTTCTGTACTCTGTCCAAAGCCTCCACGTCCTTCTGGTAGTGTGGCGACCAATACCGGGCACAGTATTCCAAATGTGGCCTAACCAACGTTTTAGTTAGCTGCAACATCACATGCCAACTTTTATACTCTATGCCCTGTGCTATAAAGGCAAGCATGCCATATGCCTTCTTCACCACCTTCTCCACCTGTGTTGCCACCTTCAAGGATCTGTGGACTTGAGCACCTAGGTCCCTCTGTGCATCTATACTCCTGATGGTTCTGCCATTTATTGTATAGCCCCCGCCCCCGCCCCCCCCCCACCTACATTTGTTCTACCAAAATGCATCACTTCGCATTTATCTGGATTAAATTCCACCTGCCATTTCTCCGCCCAATTTTCCAGCCTATCTATATCCTGCTGTATCCTCTGACAATGTTCATCGCTAGCCGCAAGTCCAGCCATCTTTGTGTCATCTGCAAACTTACTGATCACACCAGTTACGCCTTCTTCCAAATCATTTATATATATCACAAACAGCAGAGGTTCCACTACAGAGCCCTGCAGAACACCATTAGTCACAGGCCTCCAGTCAGAAAAAGTCCCTCCCACTGCTATCCTCTGACTTCTATGACCAAGCCAGTTCTCCGCTCATCTGGCTCTCTTTTTATCCCGTGAGATTTAACCTTTTGCACCAACCTGCCATGAGGGACTTTGTCAAATGCTTTACTAAAATCCATATAGACATCCACGGCCCTTCCCTCGTCAATCGTTTTTGTCACCACCTCAAAACACTCAACCAAATTTGTGAGGCATGACCTCCCTCTTACAAAACCATGCTGTCCATCGCTAATGAGATTATTCCGTTCTAAATGTGCATACATCCTGTCTCTGACAATCCTCTCCAACAATTTCCCTACCATGGACGTCAAGCTCACTGGCCTACAATTACCTGGGTTATCCTTGCTACGTCTCTTAAATAACGGGACCACGTTTTCTATCCTCCAAACCTCTGGAACCTCACCTGTGTCCAGTGAAGAGACAAAGATTTCTGTTAGAGGCCCAGCAATTTCATCTCTTGTCTCCCTGAGCAGTCTAGGATAGATGCCATCAGGCCCTGGGGGTTTGTCTGTCTTAATGTTCCCTAGAAAACCTAACACTTCCTCCCTTGTAATTGAGATTGAGATTGTCATCGCACTGTTTCACCAGATTCTCTTTCCTGTACTCTTGTCATGGTTTGAGATCTGACTCACTATAGTGGTGTCACAGAGCAGAGAGTATGGAAATTACTACCTGAAGGCTGTAAATTGGGAGAGGGGAGTGTGCAGCAGGATCTGGGTGTCCTTGTGCATCAGTCGCTGAAGATAAGCATGCAGGTGCAGCAGGTGATAAAGAAAGCAAATGGTATGTTGGCCTTCATTGTGAGAGATTTCGAGTACAGTTGCAGGAATGTGTTGTTGCAACTATACAGGGCCTTGGTGAGGCCACTCTAGAGTATTGTGGGCAGTTTTGGCCTCCTTTTCTGAGGAAGGGTGTCCTTACTGTTGAAGGAGTGCAGTGAATGTTTACCAGGCTGATTCCAGAGATGGTGGGACTGATGCATAAGGAGAGATTGACAAGGTTAGAATTGTTTTTGCTGGAATTCGGACAAATGAGGGAGGTTCTCATAGAGACTTATAAAATTCTAGTAGGACTAGACAGGATAAATGCAGGGAGGATGTTCCTGATGGTGGGGGAGTCCAGAACCAGGAGACAGATCTGAGGATTTGAAGTTGACCATTTAGGATGGAGATGAGACATTCCTTCACCCAGAGTGATGAGCCTGTGGAATTCATTACCACAAGAAGTAACTGATGCCAAAATATTGAATGTATTCAAGAGGCAGCTAGAGGCGAATTAGATCAAAGGTTATGGGAGGAAAGCAGGATTAGACTATTGAGTTGGATGATCAGTCATGATCGTATTGAATGGTGGAGCAGACTCAAAGAGCCAAAGGGCCTCCTCCTGCTCCTTTCTTCTATGTTTCTATGAAATTGGCATGAATAAAATTTCTGGTGGCAGATAAAGGGACAACTATGGGAAGGGGGCAGTCAACACAGCACTGAAAGAGTTGCACTTAAATGCACGCAGTATACGGTAAGTTAAGTGAGGTGGAAGCACACATTGTAATTGGAGGTACAATGTTGTGGGCATCACAGAGATGGAGCTGCGAGGGGATCAGAGGTGGAATCTGAAAATCCAAGGGTATGTGTCCTATCGAAAGAACAGGCAGATGAATAGAGGAGGCAGGGTTGCCTTGTTGGTAAGAAACAAAATTAACTCAGTTGCCAGAAGTGATATAGGGTCAGACAGTATGGGATGAGGCAGACTTGATCAGGGACCTTAAGGGGAAGGAGCCCCTCGAGGCAGTAATCACAATATGATAAAAATCCATCTTGCAATTTGAGAGGGAGACATTGGAATTGAATGTAATAGTGCTACAAATGAGGAGAGGAAACCGCAGGGCCATGAGGGAGGAGCTGGCCAAATTTGATTGGAAAGGGAGCCTAGCAGGAAAGATTGGAACAACAGTGGCAGGAATTTTTAGGAATGGTTCAAAAGGCACAACATAACATGCTTTTTCTTCCTTGGAATGAATTTAAGGGGAGAGCGAGGCTGACAAGGGAAGTCAGGGATAGCATAAAAGCAAAGAGCATACCATGAGGTGAGGAATGGTGGGAAGCCTTTAAAAGCAAGCAGAGGACAACTTAAAAAAAAAACACAATTTTGGTGGAGAAGATGAAACATGAGGGTAAGCTAGCTATTAATATAAAAGAAGATGGCAAGATTTTTTTAGATAACTAAAGGTAAGAGAGGGGCAAGAGTGAAAAATGAGGCTGGAGAAGTAGTAATGGGGGACAAAGAAATGGTAGAAGAACTGAATGAGTACTTTGTATCAGTCTTCACGGTGGAAGACACCAGTAACATGCCAGAAAGTCAAGAGAGTCGAGGGGCAGAGGTAAATGCAGTGGTCATCACTAGGGAGAAGATGCTCGGGAAGCTGAAAGGTCTGAAGGTGGGTAAATCACCTGGACCAAATGGACTACACCCCAGGACTCTGATGCAGATAGCTAAGAAGATTGTGGAGACATGGCTGGTGATTTTTCAGGAATCACTAGAGACAGGGAATGACCCAGAAGACTGAAAAAAAAGGCTAATGTAACCCCCTTGTTGAAGGAGGGAGAGAGGTGGAAGATGGGAAATCATAAGCCAATTAGACTGACTTCAGTTGTGGGTAAGATCTTGGAGTCCATTAATAAGGATGAAATTGCAGAGCACTGGGAAATAGAACATAGAACATTACAGCGCAGAACAGGCCCTTCGGCCCACGATGTTGCGCCGACCAGTTAAAAAACAATGACCCACTAACCTAAACCAATCCCTTTTCGTCCATAAACCTATCCACGGATCTCTTAAACGCCCCCAAACTAGGCGCATTTACAACCGCAGCAGGCAGGGCATTCCATTCCCCCACCACCCTCTGGGTAAAGAACCTACCCCTGACATCCGTCCTATAACTACCCCCCCTTAATTTAAAGCCATGCCCCCTCGTGCTATCTTTCTCCATCCGAGGAAAAAGGCTATCACTGTCCACCCTATGCATGGTAAAATAGGGCTGAGTCAGCATGGCTTTGTCAAAGGGAAGTCATACCTGACAAATCTGTTAGAATTCTTTGAGGAGATAATAAAAAGGTTAGACAAAGGAGAGCCAGTGGGCCTCATTTATTTGGATTTCTGGAAAGCCTTTGCCAAGGTGCCTTACAGGAGGCTGCTAAATTGTTAGTTACCATGTTTTTAGGTGTCCAGATTACCATGCTGACACTATAATTAAGAAAGCCCACCAATGCCTCTACTTCCTCAGAAGACTAAGGAAATTTGGCATGTTAACCACAAATCGCACCAACCTTTCCAGATGCACTGTAGAGAGCGTTCTTTCTGGTTTTGTTACAGCTTGGTATGGTTCCTGCTTTGTCCAAGACCGCAAGGAACTACAAAAGGTTGTGAATGTAAACCTATCCATTACGCAAACTAGCCTCCCGTCCATTGATTCTACCTATGCTTCCTGCTGCCTTGGCAAAGCAGCTAACATAATTAAGGACCCCATGCACCCTGGACATTCTCTCTTGCACCTTCTTCCATTAGGAAAAAGATACAAAGGTCACGTACCAATTGACTCCAGAAAAACCTCTTCCCTGCTGCCATCGGATTTTTGAATGGGTCTACATTGCATTAAGTTGATCTTTCTCTACAGCCTAACTTTGACTGTAATACAACATTATGCATTCTCTCGTTTTCTTCTCTATGAATGATATGCTTTGTCTGTAGAGCGTGCAAGAAACAATGCTTTTCACTGGATACTAATACATGTGACAATAATAAATCAAAGAAAAAAAGCTAAGAACCAATGGAATTGGATATAAGATTGGCAGACAGACAGAAGGTAGAGTGTGGATGGCAACCGGTGACTAGTAGTGTTCCACAGGGGTCAGTGTTAGGACCACAACTTTTCACTATATACATTAATGATCTGGAAGATTGAACTGAGGACATGGTTGTTAAATTTGCAGATGACACAAAGATATAGAGAGAGAGACAGGTAGTGTTAAGGAAGTGGAAAGGCTGCTAAGAGTGTGGGCAAAGAAGTGGCAGATGGAGTACAATATGGGAAAGTGTGAGGTTATGCACTTTGATTGGAAGAGTAGAGGTATAGACTATTTTCTGAATGGGGAAAGGCTTCAGAAATCTGAAGCACAAAGGGACTTGGGAGTCCTGGTTCAGGATTTTCTTAAAGTTAACATGCACATTCATTTGGCAGCTAAGAAGGCAAATTCAATGTTAGTGTTCATTTCTAGAGGGCTATATTACAAGAGCAGCGATGTACTGCTGAGGCTGTATACGGATCTGGACAGACACCATTTGGAATATTGTGAGCAGTTTCGGGGCCCCATACCTAATGATGGATGTGCTGGCCTTGGAGGGGGTCCAGAGGAGGCTCACAAGAATGATCCCAGGAATGAAGTGTTTGTCATATGAGGAGCAGTTGAGGAGTCTGGGCCTGTACTCAATGGAGTTGAGAAGGATGAGGGGGGAATCCAATTGAAACTTGCATAACGGATAAGACAGACGAACTTAAGGCCTTAATGCTTGCAAGGAATTTGGATGTGGTTGCGGTGACAGAGACTTGGTTAAAAGGACAGGACTGGCAGCTAAATATTCCAGGGTACAAGTGTTTTAGGCGTGACATAGGAGGGTCTAAAAGAGCTGGGGGAGTAGTGCTATTAGTTAGGGAGCATATTACAGCGGTGCAGAAGGTGGACAATTTAGAGGAGTCATGCAATGAATTGCTGTGGGTGGAGCTCAGGAACAGGAAGGGTGCAATCACTATGCTGGAGGTATACTGTAGGCTGCACAATAGCCCACGGGAAGTGGAAGAACGGATATGTAAGGAAATTCTGGATAGGTGCAGAAAAAATAGGGTTGTTGTAGTGGGACACTTTAATTTCCCGGATGTGGATTGGAAGGTACTTAGGTCTGGGGGTCTGGACGGAGAGGAATTTGTAAAATGCATACTGGAAGGTTCTTTGGTGCAGTACGTAGTTAGCCCGACTAGAGAGGGGGCTATATTGGACCTAGTTCTGGGAAATGAGCCTGGTCATGTAGTCAAGGTTTCAGTAGGGGAACATGTGGCAAATAGTGACCAGAATTCTGTCTACTTCAGGATACTAATGGAAAAGGATGTGTTGTCCAAAGGGTAGGGTGCTAAATGGGGGGAAGGCTAACTATAGCGGATTAGGCAGGAATTGGTGGCCAATGATTGGGAGAGGATGTTCGAGGGTAACTCCATGTCTGGTATGTGGGAGTCTTTTAAGGGACATCTGATAAGGCTGCAGGACAGACATGTGCCTGTAAAGAGGAAGCATAGGAAAGGTAGGATTAGAGAGCCGTGGATAACTAGGGATATTGAGGACTTGATCAGAAAGAAAAGAGAGGCGTATGTTAGGTCCAGGCAACTGAGAACGGAGAGAGCTCTGGAGGAATACAGAGAGAGTAGAAGAGAACTCAAACTGGGAGTTAGAAGGGTGAAAAGTGATCATGAAATGGTCTTGGGAGACAAGATTAAGGATAATCTGAAGGCATTTTATTCCTATGTTAGGAACAAAAGAGTTGTTAGAGAAAAAATCGGACCTCTCGGGGACAAAGGAGGGGAATTATGTTTAGAGCCCAAGGGAATGGGGGAGATCCTAAATGATTACTTTGCGTCAGTATTCACAAAGGAGAGGGACTTGTTGTCTGGAAGTGTCTTAGAGGGAGATGTTGACCCGTTGGAGAAAATCTTCATTACAAGGGAGGAAATGTTAGGTTTTTTAGGGAACATTTAAAACTGACAAATCCCCAGGGCCTGATGGCATTTATCCTAGACTGCTCAGAAAGACAAGAGATGAAATTGCTGGGCCTCTGACAGAAATCTTTGTCTCTTCTTTGGACACAGTTGAGGTCCCAGAGCATTGGAGGATAGCGAATGTGGTACCGTTGTTTAAAAAGGGTAGCAGGGATAACCCGGGTAATTATAGGCCAGTGAGCTTGACGTCAGTGGTAGTGAAGTTGTTGGAGAGGATTCTTGGAGATAGGATATATGCGCATTTAGAACGTAACAATCTCATTAGTGACAGGCAACATGGTTTTGTAAAAGGAAGGTCGTGCCTTACAAATCTGGTGGAATTTTTTGAGGAGGTGACAAAAACAGTTGACGAAGGAAGAGCCATGGATGCTGTCTATATGGATTTCAGTAAGGCATTTGACAAAGTCCCTCATGGCAGGTTGGTGAAAAAGGTTAAGACTCATGGGATACGAGGACAGGTGGCTAGATGGGTGGAGAACTGGCTTGGCAACAGGAGACAGAGGGTAGCAGTGGAAGGGTCTTTTTCTAGCTGGAGGTCTGTGACTAATGGTGTTCCGCAGGACTCTGTACTGGGATCTCTGCTATTTGTGATATACATAAATGATTTGGAAGAGGGAGTAACTGGTGTGATCAGCAAGTTTGCGGATGACACAAAGATGGCTGGACTTGCTGATAGTGATGAACAGTGTCGGACAATACAGCATGATGTAGATAGGCTGGTAAATTGGGCGGTGAAATGGCAGATGGAATTTAATCCAGATAAATGCGAGGTGATGCATTTTGGAAGAAATAATGTAGGGGGGAGTTGCACAATAAATGGTATGACCACTAAGAGTACAGAAACACAGAGGGACCTAGGTGTGCAAGTTCACAAGTCCTTGAAGGTGGCAGCACAGGTGGAGAAGGTGGCGAAGAAGGCATATGGTATACTTGCCTTTATAGGAAGGGGTATAAAAGCTGGCGTCTAATGTTACAGTTGTATAGAACGTTGGTTAGACCGCATTTAGAGTACTGCGTCTAGTTCTGGTTGCTGCAGTACCGGAAGGACGTGGAGGCCTTGCGGAGAGTGCAGAGGAGGTTTACCAGGATGCTGCCTGGTATGGAGGGTCTTAGCTATGAGGAGAAATGGGGCAAATTGGGGCTGTTCTCCCTGGAAAGACGGAGAATGAGGGGAGACCTAATAGAGGTGTATAAGATTATGAAGGGTATAGATAGGGTGAACAGTGGAAGCTTTTTCCCAGGTTGGATGCGAAAATCACGAGGGGTCATGCACCCAAGGTGAGAGGGGCGAGGTATAACTCAGATGTTAGAGGGATGTTTTTCACACAGAGGGTTGTGGGGGCCTGGAATGCACTGCCAAGTAGGGTGGTGGAGGCAGGCACGCTAGAGCTGTTTAAGACTTACCTAGATAAGCACATGAGCAGACTGGAGATGGAGGGATACAAAAGAATGTTCTACTTGAAGATCAAGAGCCTCAGGATGTTCCTGGAAATGAATAGATTCCTATCAGCTGTCCAACAAATTTTAAGGCTCACCTGTCTCTTACGTTGGAGCTATTGGGGATCTTCCATTAATGTCTGTATAGTCTGTTGTATGTTTATTGATGTCTCCTTTTTACATCCACAGGCGATTTGGTCTGCCTTGTTGGCCAACAAGGGGCATACACGAGGTGGGTCGTGCGAGGGCTGCTCTTGGATGTTGCTTCGAGAGTTGCCTAGTATGCTTAAACTGGACCGATTGAAGGACAGCACGACAGCTCAGTGACTATCACTGTTTGCTGTGCAGTTGCAGGGACCTGGGTCGGATCACCGGCTTGGGTCAATGTCTGTGGGAGTTTGCACATTCTCTCCATGCTTGCCTGGGTTTTCTCTGGGTGCTCCGGTTTCCTCCCACACCCCAAAAACGTGCTTTTAAGCTGATTGGTGTCAATAAATTGTCCCTAAATTGGATCTCCCTTAATCTGGCGCACATATAATTCCCTAATTTTGCACCCCTTTTTTGTGGAGTCCACTAGGTGTAGACAAAAGTCGTAGGTAGAAGAAGGACTTGAAACAAGGCACTCGCTGAGTGTTAAAATGGGTGTCACAGGCTTGTAGGGCCCAAGGGCCTGTTTCCTGTGCTGTGCTGTTCTTTGTTCTTAACACTGAGCAGTTTAGATAGAGTGGACGTGGAGAAAATATTTCCACTAGTGGGAGGGATGAGAAGTCGAGGGCACAACCTCCCTCGAGTTCTCCTTTAAAGCTGCGATGAGGAGGAATTTCTTCAGCCAGAGGATGGTGAATCTGTGGAACTCATTGACAGAGAGGACTGTGGAGGCCAGGTCATTGAGTGTAAGACAGAGATAGATAGTTCTTGATCAATAAAGGAATCAAGGGTTACGGGGAGAAGGCAGGAGCATATAATTGAATGGTAGAACATAGAACATAGAACATGGTGGAGCAGATTCTGGACTAAATGGCCTAATTCTGCTCCTATACTTTATGGTCATCAGCTAACTTGAAAATGGGGTTGGTGTGAAATTTGGCCACACGGTCGTAGGTTTATGAGTATAGTTAGGGGCTGAGGACACAGCCTTATGGGGCATCAGTGTTGAAGATCATAGATTCCTACAGTCCCATTTGGCCCATCGAGTCTGGACTGACACTCAGGCCCTCTTCCTGTAACCCCACATATTCATCCTGCTGATCTGCCTGACACTAAGGGGCAATTTTGCATGGCCAGCCAGCAAACCCGCACATTTTTGGACTGTGGGAGGAAACCCATGCAGATATGGGGAGAACATGCAAACTTCAAGCAGTCAGTGACCTAAACGAGGAATTGAACCTGGCGCTGTGAGGCAGCAGTGCTATCCACTGGGTCACCATACTGCCCTAATGATGACTCTGAAGGAAGTGTTGCTGCCTATCCTTACTTATTTTGGTCTGTGGGTTAGGAATTCAAGGATCCAGTCACAGTGGGAGGAGCTGAGCCCCAGGCCACAGAGTTTGGAGATGTTTTGTTCGGATAATGGTGCTGAAGATTCAACTTCGTTAAACAATAAAGAAAAGGAATCTGGCATGAATCCTTACTTTCCAGGGTTGAGTGTAGGACCAGGGAGATGATGTCTGCTGTGGACCTGTTGCAGCGATATGTGAACTGTAGTCGTTCTCAGCAATCTGGGAGACCTGAGTTAATGTGTGTCATGACTAACCTTTCGAAGCATTTCATAATGATGGATGTCAAAGCCACTGGGCGGTAGTCATAAGGCAGCTGCCTAGTTTTTCTTTGGTACAGGGATGATGGTTGTCGTCTTGAAGCATAGGGACCTCAGATCAGTGTATAGCGAGGTTAAAGATGTCTGCAAACACCCCCACCAGCTGGTCTGTGCAGGATCTAAGTACTCGTCTGGGTACCCCATCCAGTCCAGTCACTTTCCATGAGGTAACTTTCAAGAAGGTTGCTTTGACATCTGCCATGGTGACCTCGGATGCTGGTTCAGCTGAGTTTTTTTGGGGAGGATGATGTCCTGTTGCTGACTTCCTCAAAGTGGGCATAAAATGTGTTGAGCTCATCTTTTGGGGGCGGGGGTACATTATTGCCAGATTTTCTGGACACTTTTATCTTGCAACCTGTCATGTTGTGCAATCTTTGCCATAATCTGTATGTGCCCATATGGGACTCCAGCTTGGTCCTAGTGTTGCAAAGTTGGATAGAGTAAAGGTAGATTGGTGTTTGTAAAATTGTAAAATGCTTGGGAGAAAGCATTGCATGGTTCCTTCAAAAGATGGTGCTTTCTCTGTGCTTGGAAAGTTTTAAAAAATTGCAAGTATGTCGGAAGCCCCAAACTGAAACATTTGTATTGAAACGCCAAGCAGCAATTTTACCAAGATAACGGCTTTTGAATTTTTTTGAATGTAGCCAATCAATTTGAATCAGGCACTTAGGTACCAAAGTACCTACTAAATTTAAATCTGATGATTTTGACAACCTGGGACCATATTGATCTGTCATCACAGGTATAGAAGAAGAGGGGCAGTGGGACAAAGAGAGAGCAACTCCCACCTGCCAGAGATAATAGTTAACAGCTCTCAGAGAGAGAGAGAATCACTGATTCTCATCGCTTCATCTATGTCTTAGAGCACCATCTGAATAGCAAAGGTACCAAAGAAGAAAGAAGAATCAATGAAGAAGGCCCAGAATATTCTGGAAGACACAAAACCTGGTTATAATTTAGAGTGTGACTGAATTCTATTTTTGATGAGTGGAAATTGTATTTAATGGAACAGAGTACCATTAGAATCTTGTTTTATTCAGGAAAAATTAATAATTAGAAGGGATTTATTCAGTTTGCTAATAGTTCAGTTAATTTGTTCACTTCGCTAGATAAATTATGTGTTGATCTTAGAGTGAGCGTCAGGGATTTATTTTATATTTAACCACTAGGAGTTGCTGAAGTGCAGATCACATTTTTACAGATTATAAGGAAAAGTACTCCTCTTTGCGTGCTTTGTTGTTGGTTCTCGGGGGGGGGTGGGGGGGAGGGGGGATGAACCTCCACTTTATAACACTAGGAACAGGGCATTGAAAGTCCAAGTACAAAAAAATACAGCATGGGAACTGGCCCTTAGGCCCACCAAGCCTGCGCCGAGGCGCAGTTTCTATCCCTCTGCTTGCCTCCTGTTCATGTGCCTATCAAGATACACCTTGAAAGCTTGCTTATTTCCACCACCTCCATTGGCAGTGCTTTCCAGGCACCCACCATCTGTGTGAAAAATTTTCCTTGCACATTTCCCTTAAATTTCCTCCCTCTCACTTTGAATCTATGCCCCTTATAATTTGCCTTTCCAGCCTGGGAAAAATGACTATCCACCCTATCTATGCCTCTCATAATTTTGTAAAGTTTATTGGGTCGTCCTTCAGTCTCCATCTTTCCAGTGAAAACAATCTGACTTTATCTAACCTCTCCACATACCCAAAACCATCCAAACCAGGCAATATCCTGGTAAACCTTATTTGTACCTTCTGTAAAGCACCCACGTCCTTCTGGTAGTGTGGTGACCAGAACTGCATGTGATATTCCAGATACGGCTTAGTTAAAGTTTTATACAGCTGTAACTAAACTTGCCAAATTTTATAGTCGATGAAGGCAAGCATGCCGTTTGACTTCTCGACCATATTATCCACCCGTGTTGCCATTTTCAGAGATCTGTGGACCTGCACATTCATCTTTTCTGTATGTCAATGCTCCTCAGACTTTTGCCATTTACTGTATAATTCGCATTTGAATTTGATCTTCCAAAATGCATCGCCTCGCATTTGTCTTGATTAAACTCATCTGCCATTTCTCTGCCCAAGTCTGCAATCTATCTGTATCCTGCTGTATCTTTGACAATCTTTGTCAATCTTTGTCACTGTCTGCAACTCTACCAATTTTTGTCATCCACGAACTTGCTGATCAGATCACCTACGTTTTCCTCCAGATTGTTTATATATGTTACAAACCCAAAGGTCCAGCATTGATCCCTGTGGAACACGACTAGGAACCTCTAGATCTCCATTCTGAAAAGCATCCTTCCACTGCTACCCTTTCTTCTACAACCAAGCCAGTTCTACATGCATCTAGCCAGCACACCCTAAATCCCATGAGACTTTATCTTTTGTACTAGCCTGCCATGAGGGACCTTGTCAAATGCCTGCCCAAAGTCCATGTAGACAACATCCACTGCTTTTCCCTTATCAATCATTCTTGTCAGCTCCTCAAGAAGCTCAATCAAGTTCATGAGACATGACCTGTCTGCTTATCACTAACAAATCCATTCGCTTCCAAATATGAATAAATCCTGTCTCTGAGTCTTCACCAATAGCTTCCCCAACACTAATGTCAGGCTCACTGGTCTGTAATTACCTGGATTTATCTCTGTTTCTCTTCTTAAACAAAGGAATAATATTATCCATTCTCCAATCCTCTGAAACTTTTGTAGTCAAAAAGGAGGCAAAGATATCTGTTAAGGCCCGGCTATTTCCTCTTTTGCCTTGGATCCTGGGACAGGTCGCACCTGCTGTGGAGACCTTAATGCATTTTAAGACACCTAACACGACTACTTTCATTGTATTGACTACCCAAGGATTTTGACACACTCTTCCCTAATGTTTAAATCCCCATGTCCCTCTCTTTGGTTGAATACCAATGCAAAGTACTTATTGAAGATCTCATGCACTTCCACTGGCTCCATACATAATCTCCCTCCTTGATTGGGCCTTTTCATTCCCTGGCTATCTTCTTGCTCCTAAAATATGGGTTGAGTAAATTGATTTTGAGGATTATTAAGAAAGTTAAAGGAGGAGGATGTTGTGTACGTGGTGTTTGTCTCTTTCTGCTCTACAGCAGAAGAGTGTCACCTAACTTGAGGGACCATTGGAAACTCAGTGTTCGTACCAGAGGGTGGAGTCCTCTTTTGGGCAGAATGATCTAACAGCCATGTAGTAGACATGTTAGGGCTGGAGCTCCAGGCAGACCAGAGCTGCACACCCTCATGTACCATATTTATCTTATAACTTTTGTTCCTAACAAAGCCTAAACTCTCTTGATGAAGCCAGAATGTTATATAAAAACAATCTTGTAGCCAGATTTGCTGACAAAGATGGATAGGAAAGCAAGTTGTGAGGAGGATGCAAAGATTTGCAAAGAGATATAGATTGGTCAAGTGAGTTGGCAAAAATTTAGTAGATGGGGTATCACTGGGAAATTGTGATGTCATCCACTTTACAAATAGAAAGCTGAATATTTAAATTCGAGAGAGGCTGTAGAATGCTGCAGTACGGGGATCTGGGTATCCTCTAACACGAACCACAAATTTAACATACATTACTCTTTCTTCTACGACCAAACCAGTTCTACATGTATCTAGCCAGCACACCCTAAATCCCATGAGACTTTACCTTTTGTGCTAGCCTGCCATAAGATGTCATTAGAAAGGCAAATGGAACTTTGACCTTTTTCACAAGGTGAATGGGTTATAAAAGTAGGGAAGTCTTGCTACAACTATGCAAAGCATTGGTGCGACTGCACCTGGAGTACTGTGTACAGTTTTAGCCTCCTTACTTGAGGGCTAAATTGGAAGCAATTAACGTATGTTCACAAGCTTGATTCGTGGGATGAAGGCATTGTCTTGTGAGGAAAGGATGAACAGGTTGGGGACTGTATTCATTAGAGTTTACAAGAGTGAGAAGTGATCTTACTAAAACATAAGAATCTGGGAAGGCTTGGCAGAGTTAGATACTAAGAGGATATTTCCACTGATGAGAGAATCTGGAACCGGGGGTGCAGCTTCAAAACAAAGGGTCTCCTATTAAAGCCTGAGATGAGGAATTCCTTTTCTCCTGGGTCATTAGTGTTCAAATTCTCTGCCAGAGAACTGTCCAGATTCCGGAACAGAATAATTCGCTGCATTGAAAAAATAGTGTCCCTGTGTCACCTTTGGCAGATCATTATAAACCTGAGCCCTCTGTTTACCAACTATTACCAAGTCAGAGGTTTGCAGCGTGGAAACAGGCCCTCTGGCCCAACTTGTCCATGTTGCCCTTTTTTAAATCACTAAGCAAGTCCCAATTGCTTGCATTTGACCATATCCCTCTAAAGCAATCTTACCCATATAACTGTCTAAAGGCTTTTTAAAAGACAGAATTATACCCACCTCTTCTATCTCTGGTAGCTCATTCCAGACACTCACCACTTTGTGTGTGGGAAAAAAATAGCTTTTTGGATGCTTTTTTTTAACTCTCCCCTCCCACTTTAAACATATGCCCTCTAGTTTAGACTCCCCTCCCTTTAGGAAAGGATGTTAATAATCTACCTTATCTATGCCCCTCATTATTTTATAGACCATCTGTAAGATCACCCCTAAGCCTCCTATTCTGTAGGGAAGAAAGTCCTAGTCTATTCAGCCTCTCCTTATAACTCAAACCATCAAGTCCTGGTAATGTCCTAGTAAATCTCTGCTGCAGTCTTTCTTGTTTAATAATATCCTTCCTATAAAATAGGGTGACCAAAACCGTACGCAGTGTTCCAAGTGTGGCCATACCAATATCTTGTACAACTTCAACAAGACATCTCAACTCCTGTATTCAATGTTCTGACCAATGAAACTAAGCATATCGAATGCCTTTTTCACCACTCTGTCCACCTGTGCCTCCACTTTCAAGGAGCTATGAACCTGTACCTCTAGATCTTTGTTCTATAACTCTCCTCAGCTCTACCATTAACTGAGTAAGTCCTGCCCTCGCTCAATCAATCAAAATGCATCACCTCGCGTATATCTAAATTAAACTCCATCTGTCATTCATCAGCCCACTGGTCTATTTAATCCTAGATAACCTTCTTCACTGTCCACTATGCCACCAATCTTGATGTCATCTGCAAACTTAGTAACTATGCCTCCTAAATTCTCATCTAAATCATGAATATAAATGACAAATAACAGTGGATCCAGCACCAATCCCTGAGGCACACTGCTAATCAGAGGCCTCTAGTTTGAAAAACAAACCTCTACAAGCACCCTCTATCTCCTCTCATCAAGCCAATTTTATATCCAATTGACTTTCTCACCTTGGATTCCGTGAGATTTAATCTTTTGCAACAACGTACCAACTATTCTTTCTACTCTACTTCAGTCTCCACATTCATTCCAGTAAATGCCATCTGCACCCTCTCCAAGGGTTGACATCCTACATAGTGTGCCCAGAATATGAGTTGATATTGGCCCCAAGACACTGTCTAATAGTCCCTTAAGAAAAGACATTTTTTAAAAGGTGAACACTGAAAATTGAGATCGAGTAGGTTGAGCCTATATTCATAGTTATTATGCTACAAAAGATGGCCATTTTGTCCATTAAATCTTTGATAGGCTCAGTCATGTTTTCCTGCTCTATCCCATAATTCTTATGTTTGTTTCTGTCAAGTGCCTGTCTTTCTTTTGAAATCATTCTTCATCTCAGCTTCCACCATGCTCGTAGGGAGCAAGTTCCAGGTCATTACCATTCAAGTTAATTTTTCCCCTGATCAGTTTCTAAAATCTTACCCAGCACAGATGTTAAATTGATTGGACTGTAGTTGACCAGGAATGTCATACCTTTGCTTGAATAAGGGTCTCATATTTGTCTCCTTGATGTATTTACATACATGTATTTTAATCCTGTCCTTGGAATCCTCCTTAATTTGTTTGTGTCTAATATAGTCTTTCTGTAGTACTCTCCAATACACTCTCCTTATTGCACCTTTTCCACTTTTTCCATTTCTCTATGCTGTCCCCATCCCTCTGTTTAAATCCTTCCCAATATCAGTCCTGAACCTCCTTGCGAAGACTCTAGTCGCAGTCCACATTGGACTTAACAAGAATAAGGCATAATCACAGAAGATCTAAGATTCTGAGGGGGCTTGACAGAATAGGCGTTTAAATGATATCGCACCCCCCCCCCGCCAAATAAAAGGCTAAATCTAGAATTAGGTATAGTATCAGAATAAGGGGTGTCCCACTTAAGATGATTATGAAGATTAGGCATAATTTCTGCTTGGAGTGCTGTGAATCCTTGGAATTTTCTACCCCAGGGAGCATGGAGGAGGAATCGTATTTCTGTTCAAGGCTCAGTCAGACAGATTCTTGAACTTTAGGGAAGTCCAGGATTACGGGGAACAGACAGGAAAGTAGAGTTGGGGCCAAAGTTGGATCAGGCATGTTATTGAATGATGAGCAGCTCCAGGAACTTTATGGCATACCAGTTTTTCTGTTTAGCTAGATCCAGTGAAGCCTTGATTGGGATGGGATGGGGGTCCCTCTGCTCAGGTTCCAGTCTAATAATATTGTGTTCATTCCCAAAGTATGATACAGATTGGTGCTGTCAAATGAACTCTCAACGCGCTCACTTGGCTGCAGGTGAAAATAGCATACCAATAATCCGTGTTTTTCAGAAAAATGATAAAAATTAAGCAATATGAATAATAAAATCAGAAGTTAGTGCCTAAAGAAATGATTAATCAAATAATTGCTCATATATTAGTCCATTGGTTAAGCCTCATGTGAAGCATTAGGTCATGGTTTTGCATCCCTCCCTCCCCCAGACAAGATGGATGATGAGATGCATCAAAATATTCAGAGGAATGACAGTGAACTGACTCTGACATTAGAACTGATGTAGTATGTTATGGTTTGCTGGCTGAAACAAATGGAAAGGAGAGGATGTTTAAGTTCCCCTCCGAGGAGAGAGTTGGTCATTTTATTTAACCTTAAAACCTTGGGAGTGACGCTCTCAAAATAGGATTATCAATTTAAAGTTATTCTAACCTACTCTATGTACTATCTAATACATTTAAAAGCCTCATGGGACTAACTCCTGATTTTAAATTCTACTCAGAAGTTATTAGTAACATGTTTATTCAACTCCACATTATCACCCCATAAGATATCATGAAGATGCCTGAAAGCTTTTGTTAAAACCGATAAAACATCAACGGATCATCTTTTAGTTAAACACTACCTATTTTCAAAAAAATGGTAAATAGTATATCTTGGAAGTATTGCTCAGGCCATAGCATATTTCTGAAAAGTATTGCCCCTGCATAAGCACGGATTTCATGTTAATTAATCTATTTTGCCATGCGTATGTGGCCAGAGGAGCTAATAATATTTTCAGGATTACTTTTCCTGCTATTAGAGAATTCCCTTGAACATCTGTCAATCTCAATTAACTAAAATGACTAGTTCATCTGTGAGTGTGCGAGAAAGAGCAATAATGGCAGGTACATGAAGACACTCAGCTGCAGCTCAATAATGTGTTCTACACTGGAATCCCTCACCCAAGCCCTAAACATTCAGGTCACATATCAACCCAAGCTTGCAAGAAGCTCAAGTCTTGCTGTATGTGGACATGGACTTGCTTCAGTAATTGAAGAATAGTAAATGGAACTTAACACACCAATGATTAGCAAACACTCTCACTTCTGACCTTATGCAGATCACAGTTGAATCAGGTAAAGGTGGTTGGGTTGTGGGCTGTGCCCTAAGAGACTTTTGCAATGTTCAGGGGCTGAGATTGTTGTTCTCCATCAATTCTTTACTATGCACTAGCTATGACCGAACATAGAACACTACAGCACAAACAGGCCCTTCGGCCCACAAGTTGCACCGATCACATCTACACCTACTAAGCCATAGACCTATCTATAATCCCCAATCCCATTAGATTCCATATACTCATCCAGAAGTCTTTTAAAAGACCCCAGCGAGTTCACCTCCACCACCACCGACGGCAGCCGATTCCATTCACTCACCACCCTCTGAGTGAAAAACTTACCCCTAACATCTCCTCTGTGCTTGCTTGCTTCCCTGCACCTTAAATCTGTGTCCTCTCATAGCGACCATTTCAGCCCTGGGAAATAGCCTCCGAGAATCCACCCTATCTATTCCTCGCAACATCTTATAAACCTCTATCAGGTCGCCTCTCAACCTTCGTCTCTCCAGGGAGAAGAGTCCCAGCTCCCTCAACCTATCTTCATAAGGCATGCCTTCCAATCCAGGCAACATCCTTGTAAATCTCCTCTGTACCCTTTCAATAGCTTCCCCGTCCTTCCTATAGTGAGGCGACCAGAACTGCGCACAGTATTCCAAGTGGGGTCTGACAAGGGTCTTATTCACTGCAATCAGTGAATTTCTCATCTGATCCCCATTGACTTTAATTTTACAAGGACTCTGGGGGTGACACGTTCAGTTGAATGCTGCCTTGATTTTCAGGTCACCTGGAATTCAGCTCTTTTGTCCATGTTTGGACCAAACTGTACCAAGTTCAGGAGTTGAGAGGCCCTAGTAGAATCAAACTGAGCTATAATGGAACACCTTGGCTGAGGCCTTGGCTGGTTCTGGAGTGCAAAACTTAGCCAACATGCCAGATGGAGTGCTTAAGTTTAGGATGCTCAGACATTTTCTGATATCACATGAACTGAATTGAATTGGCTGGAGTCACGTGGGGATCTTGAAAAGTGACTGACAATGAGCCTCATTCTCTGCACCATTGTTGAGGATGGGAATATTCTCAGAGCCTAGGACCTGACTGTTCTTCAATTGACCTCCACCTTTTGTGACTGGATGTGGCTGGACTGTCCTGCCTTCATCAATATTCTTATCTTAATTAACTTTCATTTTACATATAATTTAGTTGCTGTCAGTACAATACCCAGTCTGCCTCAGTACTCTTTCAAGAGACTAGGGTATCCTTCCTGAATCTATAGACATTATTTCAGACATTATCTGTCAATTAACCTTACACTGCACATCAGTTTTATTATGTGTATTTGGGCTCCGTCACCACAGTGCCTTAGTAATTCTTTCTATTGTTTCCAAGACAAATCAACAGGATCTTGTTCTGCAGTCTATTGACCGAGCAATTGAAGCTATTCATAACACGGCAATCAAAACTGGTGGAAAGTACAACCTGCAGCAACGTGAGGTTTTACAGTAAGTCTCTGCAGCAATCAGTTCTGTGTACGTGCGTGTGTCTGTATGTGCGTGTGTCCGTGCGTGCATGCATGTGTGCATGCATATGTGTCCATGTGTGCGTTCATGCATGTGTCCATACATGTACGTGTGCGCATGTGTGTGTGTCTCTGCATGCATGTGTGTGCTTGCTTGCATGTGTCTGCGCATGCATGTATCCGTGTCTGTGTGCGCGCGCGCATTTCTGTGTGTGCACCACAAATGGCTGGAAGTGCATGTGCGCACAAACCGTAGAGAAGCTGCAAGATTGCTGGGAAAATTGGGTCTCGTTTTTCAAACACAGGGAGATGGATGAACAAATTCCAAAGATTGTTTACAAACAACAAATTGGTTTATAAGAGAGTTTTATTTCCTGTTGTAGAAGATGGAAAACAAGCACTAAGTGTTGGGAAGAAATTTCTGATGCACGTCCATGAGAACTTTCTAGGTCAATATTTTCCAGCTCAATGAAGAAGAAAGCAGTGTTGGATCTGATTGTACAAAATGAGGCTGGGCTAGTAAAGTGTGTTACATTGGAAGATCATCACGTTAGCACTCATAGATAGCAAGTAGATGATGTGGAGGTTACATTAAAATAGGAGAGACAAATTATGGATAGGATTGTAACAAACAAAAGTTATACTAAAAAAGATTCACGTTACTGAAAATTAATAAGTCAGCATAGCCAGATGATGGCTGAAAGAAGCAAAAGTTGAAATCGCAGTGACATTGGTCACAACCTTTCAATCCTCGTTGCGTACAAGAGCAGTGGAACTGGGATCATTGTAAATGTTGAAGAAAGGCTAGAGTTATAAACCAGGAAACTATTGGGCAGCCAGCCTGACCTCTCTGGTGGAGAAGTGTCTGGAAATCATTATAAAGGAGAAAATTATCCTTTATTTGGAAAGATATGAAGACCTAATCTGAATTTCATTTGAAGGAAAATAATATGACTAACTTGATTAATTGAGAGGGTTGATCAGGTTGTGCAGTAACGCTGTAAACACCATCTAAAAGATGCATTGCAAGGACACACCCAGGCTCCTTTGAACCATGATCTCTGCAACGAGAAGGGCAAAAAGAACATAAGAACCGGGAGCAGGAATAGGCCATCTGGCCCCTCGAGCCTGCTCCGCCATTCAGTAAGATCATGGCTGATCTTTTTGTGGACTCAGCTCCACTGACCTGTCTGCTCACCATAACTCTTAATTCCTTTACTGTTCAAAAATTTATCTATCCTTGCCTTAAAAACGTTCAATAAGGTAGCCTCAACTGCTTCACTGGGCAGCGAATTCCACATTCACAGTCCTTTGTGTGAAGAAGTTCCTACAAAGTTTCTACATCCTTCTGGTAATGTGGTGACTCGGACTGTATGCAGTATTCCAAATGTTGCTTAACTAAAGTTCTGTGCAGCTGCAACACGACTTGCCAACTTTTATGCTCAGTGTCCCAGCTGATGAAAACAAGCATTCCATATGCCTTCTTGACCACCTTATCCACTTGTGTTGCCACTTTTAGGGAACTGTGGACTTGTATGCTGGATCTCTCTGTATGTTAATGCTACTAAAGGTTCTTCCATTTACTGTATACTTCCTTCCTGCATTAGGCCTTCCAAAATGCATCATCTCACATTTGTCCAGATTAAATTCCATCCGCCGTTTCTCTGCCCAAGTCTTCAGCCTATCTACATCCTGCTGTATTCTCTGCTAATCCTCCTCACTACCCACAGCTCCCGCAATCTCTGTTTTGTCTGCTAACTTACCAATCAGACCACCTACATTCTCTTCCAAATTATTTTTTATATATATTTTTCCTTCCTTGCCTCCCTCATTTTTGAGACGTCCTTGACCCTTGCACCCAGGGAGGCGACACATCATCCTGGAGTCATTTTTATAGCCACAGAAACGCTTATTTGTGCCCTGACTATAAATTCCCCTACTACTCCTGCTGTACTGCACTTTGCCCCTCCCTGCTGTACAACAGGACCAGCTGTGGTGCCACTACTCTGACTGCTGCTGTCACCATCCCCTGATAGGCAACCCCACCCAACAGTATATAAAATGGTATACTTATTAGAGAGGGGGACAGCTGCAGTGGACTGCAAGGCTGCAGACTCCTGCAGTGTTTTGCCCACCCCTTCTAGCGGTCACTCATCCATCTGCCTGAACCTATCTTCATATAGATGGAGATGATCAAGGGATATGGGGGGAAGATGGGATCAGGATATTGAATTTGATCAGTCATGATCATAATGAATGGTGGAGCAGGCTTGAAGGGCTGAATGACCTTTTCCTGCTTCTAGTTTCTAAGTTTCTATAGCCTTGAGTCTGACCACATGTCTAAAACTCCTGTCTATTACACATTCCGCTTTTATAAGACCCTTGTAAGACCCCACTCGGTCCAGAACTCGGTCGCCTCACTACAGGAAAGATGTGGAAGCTATTGAGAGGGTGCAGAGGAGATTTACAAAGATGTTGCCTGGATTGGGAGGCATGCCTTATGAAGATAGGTTGAGGGAGCTAGGTCTCTTCTCCCTGGAGAGACAAAGGTTGAGAGGCGACCTGATAGAGGTTTATAAAATGTTGAGAGGAATAGATAGGGTGGATTCTCGGAGGCTATTTCCCAGGGCTGAAAGGGTTGCTACAAGAGGACACAGGTTTAAGGTGCTGGGAAGCAAGTACAGAGGAGATGTTAGGGGTAAGTTTTTCACTCAGGGTGGTGAGTGAGTGGAATCGGCTGCCGTTGGTGGTGGTAGAGGTGAACTCGCTGGGGTCTTTTAAAAGACTTCTGGATGAGTACATGGGATCTAATGGCATTGGGAGTTACAGATGGCTTGGTAGGTATAGATGTGATCGGTGCAACTTGTGGGCCGAAGGGCCTGTTTGTGCTGTGGTGTTCTATGTTCTATGTTCTTGCTACTCCTAAGTATATGCAACTGCTGCTCAGTCCAATACACGCTGTCTGACAGGAGCTGCAATTGGACACACTTCCTGCTTCAGGGACATTCAAACTGTCTCTGATTTCTTAGAAACATGGTAGATGGATTTCAATGTGGAGAATTGTGATAGTATGGTGTCATGTCCAGTGCAACCATGTCATATGAACTTTTAGTCAATTTTCAGAATTGGCCACAGTTAAATTCACATGATGAAAATCATGTGAGTTCCAGCATATGGACAATATCTAGATCCTGGTGAAAACCTAATTAAATATGGACATAGGGTATTTCATTGCCATTTATGGAATTCACCCATCTCATTGTTTAAGGATGAGCCAACACCTAAAGACAATGGAGTTTTTGAACTGCCTCCATGTTTTGGATTAATAAAAAAAATCAAAACTCAAGGGATCTTTCAGCACCTATTGTGCCATGATGGTCTCCCCCATCCAAACTGCGTAGGGCTCAGAAGTGTTAAAACAGCAGTCATGGGTTAAAGCTGGTTTCAGTGGCTGCACCCTTCTAATCTCAGGAATCATCAGATCTGTCAGGGTCATCAGTCATTGGCCAGACTGAGAACCAGACTCAGAAACCAGCTGCAAATCATAAAGCAACTAAAATATTTAACCTGAGAACCAATCTCCGAGATAGCCAACAAAGCTGTTGTGACCATTGGTTTTACAAAGCCCTCACTTCAACCTGAAATAAGTGAATCCATTCAAGAAACCACATACCTGCCTACGTGAGAGGCTGACATCATAAAGTAGTGACTGAATTAACTGTAGCCTGACACCCTGGCTTCACAGTATTTCTGTTAACATTCTGGTGAATCGCCTCTGTTATCGTTCAAAGACTTTTACATCTTTCTAGAATTGCACAATACACTGAGGTCTTATAAAGATCTAAGCATAATTTCTTTGCTCTTATAATACATTATCCTCTTTATAAACCCAAGTAACTGATACAAAGGTGGCTCAAAGGAAAGTAACTCCAGTGCCAGATTACAGTTAGTTCAGTCACTAATTTATGATGTCCGGTCTCGCACATAGGCAGATCTGTGGTTTCTCAAATGGATCCACTTATTTCAAGTTGCAGTGAAGGCTTTGTAGAACCAATGGTCACAACAGCTTTGTTGCTTATCTCAAAGGTTGGCTCTTGGGTATGAGGAGAGTTTTGAAAAGTTGGAGCTAACTCTTTGGAAAACCGAGATTATTGAATGGAGGTTTTCAGGAGAAAGAGAAGTACTTTAACAGAGTAGATGGGAACACATAATTATTCTCTCTGGTAACTCGTTCAACAATGAGTGTTTTTTATTCATTCAAGGGATGTGGGCTTCGCTGGTTAGGCCAACATTCAATTCCCATCCCTAAAAGGTCCTAGATTTAAAACCATTGGTAAAAGATCAAATGGACATGGAAATCATAGAAACCCTACAGTGCAGAAAGAACCATTTGGCCCATCGAGTCTGCATCGACCCCACTCCCTTATCATAATATATTTACCCGCTAATCCCTCTAACCTACGCATCTCAGGACACTAAGGAGCAATTTTTTTAGCATGGCTAATCAACCTAACCGGCACATCTTTGGACTGTGGGAGGAAACCGGATCACCCGCAGGAAACCCATGCAGACACGAGGAGAATGTGCAAACTCCACATAGACAATGACCCAAGCTGGAAATTGAACCCAGGACTCTGGAGCTGTAAAGCAGCACTACTGTGCCGCACTAAACATAGACCTGGGTATCCTTGTACACCAGTCACTGAAGGTAAGCGTGTAGATGGAACAGGTAGTAGAAAAGACAAATGGTATGTTGGCCTTGATAGCGAGAGGATTCGAGTACTTGAGCAGGGATATATCGATTGGTGAGACCGTACCTGGAATATTGAGAGAGTTTTGGTCTCCTTATTTGAAGGAGGATGTCCTTACTCTGAAGGGAGTGAGACAAGGTTTACCAGACTGATTCCTGGATGATGGGACTGACACATGAGAGATTGTATCGGTTGGGATTGTATCTGTAGGAGTTCCTAAAAATGAAAGGGGATCTCATAGAAACTAGTAGAATTCAGGACTAGACAGGGTAGATGTAGGAAGGATGTTCCAAATGATGGGGATGTCCAGAACCAGAAGTCACAGTCTGATGGACAGTTTGGGACAGAGATGAGAAGAAACTCATCTTCCAGAGAGTAGTGAGCCTGTGGAATTTGCTACCACAGAAAGTAGTTGAGACCAAAACATTGAATGTTTTCAAGAAGCAGTTAGCTATAGCACCTGGGGCAAAATGGATAAAAGGGTATGGTGGGAGAAGGCGGGATGAGGCTATTGAGTTGGATAATCAGCCATGATCATAATGGATGGCGGAGCAGGCTCAAAGGGCCAAATGGCTGCCTCCTGCTCTTACTTTCTATGTTTCTATGTTTTCTTTGTCATTTTTATTGAAGTTGAATATCTGTTCTTTCCCCATTAAGGAAGCTGATTCACCATCGAAAGGACACAGTTGCTCGAAAAAGTCAGGTACTAAGCCAGCAAAAAGGGGCTCATGCATCTGAGAGTCAGCTGGAAACATCACTGCAGCCAGACAGAATGAGCAAGATTATGCCTGAACCAACACCACACCTGTCTGATGCAGCCTCTCCTGATATTGATGTTTACCAGGTATGTTTGCTACAGATCTAGAAAAATACGCTGGAAGCAAACAATACTGATTTTTTTTTTCCATTTCCTGTTTGCTTTTGAGATGTTGTAGATTGTGTGTGTGCTTCAGGTTCATTTTATTTCATAAAGGTCTATATTAACAAAAAGCAGTCATTTTGTTATGAATTAAATGGATGTGCAGCAAACATGAGCATGTGTTCAAGATTTGCAAAGCATCAGGAAAACTAACATTAACTCTTTCCATCCTGATGAAGCTCAGTGAATGAGGGTGGAAGTGTGTAGGCTGCAAGTGTTCCAAGTGGTACATGAACAGTCTTGACAGCGCTACATAGGAACCCATCAAAGCTCTCAACCTCAGGCAGACCATTTTTTAACTTGTGACACAGTATTGAAATCTGCCAATCATTGGTCTTCTCTGCTATAACCAGGCTACAAACCTTTCAGCCCATTAGGTTTGTACCAGCCCTTGGGATAAAATCACCAAGTCCCACTTGCTTGTTTTTTTTCCTCCCTGACCTTGCAATATTTTTCATTTCTGATAACTATCCTATCCAATTCGCCTTAATTAAATTTGATTCCACCATATTCTCAGGCAGGATATTCCAGATCCAAACCATTCACTGTGTGAACTTGTCTCCACCACACTCACAGTACATTCCAGATCAGGTTTTTTTGATCACCATACCCTCTGGTTCTTGATCCTTCCACCTGTGGCAACAGTTTCTCCCTTTCTATTCTGTATGTCAGACTCCTCATGATTTTGAACATCTTTATCAAATCTCCTTTCATCTTTTCTTCAGGGAGAGAGGTCCTACTTTGTTCAGTCTATCCACATAACTGAAGTTCCTCATCCCTGTAATCCTTTCTGCACTCTAATGCCTTTACATACTTTTTAAAGTTGAACACCCAGAACTGGGCACAATCGGTCAATTGAGGCTAAACCAATGTTTAGTAAATGTTGACTATAACTTCCTTGTTTTTGTGCTCTGTATCCCTATTCATAAATCCAAACTCCCTATATGTTTCATTAACTACTCTTTCAGCCTGTCCTGCCACCTTCAGTAATTTATACACAGAGCAGAGACCTCTGCTCCCTTTGTTTTATATTCTCTCTGTTCTTTCCACCAGAATGAGTCACACTTCTTCCTGATGTGGAGTTGCAGGTGTTGGACTGCAGTAGGCACAGTAAGTAGTCTCTCCAGGTAAAAGTCCAAAAGGTTTATTTAGTAGCATGAGCTTTCAGAGCGCTGCCCCTTCACCAGGTGAGTGAAGAATTTGGTTCACAAACAGGGCAATACATAGACACAAACTCAATTCTAAGATAATGGTTGAAAAGCAAGTCTTTAACAGGAAATCAAGTCTTTACAGGTGCAGGTAAAGTGAGTGGAGAGAGGGTTCAGCACAGGTTAAAGAGGTGTGAATTGTCTCCAGCCAGGACATTTAGTGAGATTTTGCAAGCCCAGGCAAGTCGTGGAGGTTACAGATCGTGTGACACACATCCAAGATCCCAGTTGAGGCCATCCTTGTGTGCGGAACTTGGCTATCAGTTTCTGCTCAGTGACTCTGCATTGTCGTATATCATGAAGGCCACCTTGCAGAACGCTTACGTGAAGATCAGAGGCTGAATGCCCGTGACCGCTGAACAGGAAGAGAACACTCCTGCCTGGTGATTGTTGAGCTACAGCAAACTATGCAGCCTTCAGGAGAATGGTGACCACGACACCACACAATCCTGCCACAGCGATCTCTGCGAGACATGCCAGATCATTGATACAGATGCCACCATCCCCAGGTACACAGTACATACTCTTGTGACTCAGCCAACATTGTCTACCTGGTACACTGCAGGGAAGGATGTCCCGAAGCATGGCACATTGGTGAGACCATGCAGATGCCACGACAGTGAATGAATCGACACTGCTTGACAATCACCAGGCTGAAGTGTTCTCTTCCTGTTGGAACACTTGAGCAGTCAGGGGAATTCAGCCTCTGAACTTCGGGTAAGCGTTCTTCAAGGTGGCCTTCATGACACACGACAACAGAATCGCTGAGCAGAAACTGATAGCCAAGTTCCGCGCACATGAGGACAGCCTCATCAGGGATCTTAGATTTGTATCACGCTATCTGTAACCCCTATGACTTGCCTGGGCTAGCAACATCTCATTAATTGTCCTGGCTACAGGCAATTCACACCTCTTTAACCTGTCTTAACCGTCTTTCCACTCACATTGTCTGCACCTGTGAAGACTTGCTTATCTGTTAAGACTCGCATTCCAAACATTATCTTGTAATTGAGTTTGTCTATATATGCCCTGTTTATGAACCAAACTCTTCGCTCATCTGATGAAGGGGCAGTGCTCCAAAAGCTCATGCTACCAAATAAACCTGCTGGACTTTAATCTGGTGTTGTGAGACTATTTACCACACTTCTTCATGACATTTTCTCAGTCATTTTTCTGTCCATTTCATCAGTCTGCCTGTGTCTTTTTGAAGTTCCACACAAAGCAGCCATAGGTCATTGTACATATTGATACCAATAACATAAGTAGGAAAAGGGATGAGGTCCTGAAGTGTGAATATAGAGAGTTAGGCAGAAGGCTAAAATGCAGGATCTCAAAGGTAGTAATTTCTGGACTACTACCGGTGCCACGTGCTAGTGAGAGTAGGAATAGGAAGATTCAGCAGATGAATACGTGGCTTGAGAGCTGGTGCAGGGGGCAGGGATTTAGATTTTTGGATCATTGGGATCTCTTCTCGGGAAAAGGTGACCTGTTCAAGAGGGACGGGATAGACCTGAACTAGAGGAAGCTAATATCCTGGTGGGGGTATTTGTTAGAGCCACTTGGGAGCGTTTAAAGTTGTTTCGCAGGGGGTGGGACCCAAAGCAATAGGGAGACAGAAGAGAAAGTTGAGGACAGCACAGAAGTTCAAGAGAGCACATTAAATAGTAAAGGCAGTGTCATTAATCCTAGTACTAGACAGATCAGGCAAAAGCAAGACTGACAGCAAGGGAAGTCCAGATTAAACTGCATTTATTTTAATGCAAGAAGCCTGAAGGGCAAAGCCTGGGTGGGTACATGCAACTGGGGATATTATTAGCAATTACTGAAACGTGGCTAAGGAAAGGACAGGATTAGCAGCTTAATGTTGCAGGGTACAGATGCTATAGGAAAGATAGAACAGGAGGTAAGACAGGAGGGAGACTTGCACTTTTGATTAAGGAAAACGTCATGGTAGTATCGAGGGAGGATATATCTGAGGGTTCACCCACTGAGTCTATGTAAGTAGAACTTGAGAAATAAGAAGGGGGAAATCACTTTGATAGGGTTTGCTATAGGCCCCCAAATAGTCGGTGGGAAATTGAGAAGCAAATACGTAAAGAGATTACAGGTAGCTCCAAGAAAAATAGGGTGGAAATAATAAGGGATTTTAACTTTCCCAACATTGACTGAGACAGCCATAGTATTAGAGGGTTGGATGGCGAGAAATTTGTTGAGTGTATTCAGAAGGAATTTCCCATTCAGGATGTGGATGGCCCAACTAAAGAGGGGGCAAAACTTGATCTCCTCTTGGGAAATATGGAAGAGCAGGTGACAGAAGTGTTAGTGAGGGATCACTTTGGGACCAGTGACCATAATTCCATTAGTTTTAAGATAGCTATGGAGAATGATAGGTCTGGCCCAAAAGTTAGAATTTTAAATTGGGGCAAGGCCAATTTTGATAGTATCAGGCAGGAACTTTAATTTTGGGAGCCTATGAGGAGGCAAAGGGATGTCTAGTAAGAGGAACACTTTTTCAAAAGTGTGCTAACCAGGGTTCGCGATAAGCATGTTCCTCTTAGAGTGAAGGGCAAGGCTGTTCGAAGTAGGGAACCCTGGATGACTCAGGATATTGACATACGTGGACAGCTGGGATCAAGTGGATCCCTTGAAGGGTATAGGAGTAGCGTTGAGAGAAGTCAGGATGACAAAAAGGGGACACGAGATTGTTTTGGCAGATAAGGCAACAGAGAATCCAAAAGAGATTCTCCAAAGAAAAAGTCTACTAATACATAAAGGGCAAAAGAGTAACTAGGGAGAGAATAGAGCCTTTTAAGGATCAACAAAGTCATCTATGTGTGGATCACAAGAGATGAGTGAGATCCTAAATTAATATTTCTCATCAGTATTCACTGATAAAAGCATGGATGTTAGGGAACTTGGGGAAATAAATAGCGATGTCTTGAGGAGTGTACATGTTACAGAGAAGGAGGTGCTGGAAGTCTTAAAGTGCATCAATGTAGATAAAACCCCAGGAGCTGATGAAGTGCATCTCAGGACGTTGTGGGAAGCTAGGGAGGAAATTGCAGGTCCCCCAGCAGAGATATTTGGATCATCGATAGCCACGGGTGAGGTATCTGAAGATTGGGGAGTGGCAAATGTTGTGCCTTAGTTTAAGAAGGGCTGCAGGGAAAAGTCTGGGAAGTAAGGCCGGTGAGCCTCTCATCTGTGGTGGGTAAGAAGGTATTTTGAGAGACAGAACTACAGGCATTTAGAGATGCAAGGACTGATTAGAAATAGTCAGCATGACTTTGTGAGTGGAAAATCATGTCTCACAAATTTGATTGAGTTTTTTGAAGGGATAACCAAGAAGATAGAGGAGGGCAATGCAGTTGTTGTTTACACAGACTTTAGCAAGGCCTTTGACAAGGTACCACATGGTAGATTGTTGCATAAAGTTAACTCTCACAGGATCCAGAGTGAGGTAGCCAAATGGATACAAAATTGGCTTGATGACAGAAGACAGAGGGTGCTTGTAGAGGGTTGTTTTGCAAACTGGAGGCTTGTGACCCGTCGTGTTCCTCAGGGATCGGTGCTGGGTCCACAGTTATTTGTCATTTATATTAATGATTTGGATGAGAATTTAGCAGGCATGGTTAATATGTTTACAGAAGACATCAAGATTGGTGGCATAGTGGACAAAGAAGAAAGTTATCGAGGATTGCATGGGGATCTTGATCAATTGGGTCTGTGGGAATGGCAAATGGAGTTTAATTTAGATAAATGTGAGGTGATGCATTCCTGCCCTGGTTGTTTGAACCAGGGCAGGACTTACTCAGTTAATGGTAAGGTGTTAGGCAGAGTTGTAGAACAAAGAGATCTAGAGGTAGAAGTTCATAGCTCCTTGAAAGTGGAGTCACAGATGGACAGAGTGGTGAAGAAGGCATTCAGCATGCTTGGTTTCATTGGTCAGAACATTGAATACAGGAGTTGGGATGTCTTGTTGAAGTTGTACAAGACATTGGTAAGGCCACACTTGGAATACTATGCACAGTTCTGGCCATCCTATTATCGAAAGAATATAATTAAACCAGAAAGAGTGCAGAAGAGATTTACTAGGATGCTACCGGAACTTGATGGTTTGAGTTATAAGGAGACGCTGGATGGACTGGGACTTTTTTATCTGGAGCATAGGAGGCTTAGGGGTGATCTTATCTAAGTTTATAAAATAATAAGGGGCATAGATCAGCTGGATAGTCAATATCTTTTCTCCAAGGTAGGGGAGTCTAAAACTAGAGAGCATAGGTTTAAGGCGAGAGGGGAGAGATACAAAAATGTCCAGAAGAGAAACTTTTTCACACAGAGTGGTAAGTATACGGAACAAGCTGCCAGGGATAATAGTAGAGGCGGGTATAATTTTGTCTTTTAAAAAGCATTTAGATAGTTACGTGGGTAAGATGGGTATAGAGGGATGTAAACCAAATGCGGGCAATTGGCACTAGCTTAGGGATTTTATGAAAAAAAGGGGGGTGACAAATAGAGCCGAAGGCCTGTTTCCATGCTGTAAACCTCTATGACTCTATGGTAAAACTTCTCACATTTCCAAATACCTGCAAATTGTGTCATCAGTAAAGGTTGAAGTCGTCCTGTAAACAAAGTCTCAGTCATTTATATCTGTCAGAAAAACAAGAGTCCTCACGCTGTCACATGGAAAACCCCATCATAAAGCTCACTCTAATTTATAAAAAAAATTGTTCTCCACACACTGCTGGTTCCTGTCTCTCAGACAAATTTTTATCCATCCTGCTACTGTCACGTTTATTACTGTCACTTCATCAAATGACTTTTGGAAATCCATGTACACCACGTTATCCGCATTACCCTCATCTATCCTCACTGTTGCCTATTCAACAAACTCAAGTTACTTAAACATAATTTACTCTTAATAAATCTGTGGCTTCCCTTAGTTAATCTGCATCTGCCAAGTGACTGTTAATTTTATCCCAAATTTAAATTCCAGAGGCTCCAGTTACTGGTCTTATCTTTATACATTTTGAACAAAGTTTCACAATTCCCCAGTCCTCTGGCAGCATCCCTGTATCCAAGGAGGATTTTGGAAGAATTTGACCAGGGTCTCTACAATTTCCATTTTGCTTCCTTCAGTAACCTTGGATGCATCCCATCCAGTCCTGGTGCCTTATCAACTGTACGTACAACCAGCCTATCTAATACCTCCTTTATCAATTTAAACCCATCAAATGACCTGATGCCCTTCTCTTTCATTCTAGCTTGAATTATGACCCATGTTTTTTTTTCATTACTCTGCCTTCACATGTCCTTTTTGATAACAAGAATAACATGTTGGTCCTCTCAAACCGACCTTGTTGACTGGACTTTTTGACTAGAAGACAGTTTGCCTCTTCACCTTGGCCATCTCCCTCACTGGAGCCAGATTTCTTTCCATTGTCAAACTTCTCTTCAATTTCTCAGGGAAATTGCAAACTGAGGCCTATTACTAATGCACGTGAGTGAATCTATAATTATCTGTCACTACTGAAGCTTTTATTTTCTGAACTTTTATTTTCTGAGCCTTAGTTCCTAAAGGAGTGTTATTTTTGAATACTGACATTTGATCCTTGTGACCCCCATTATTCCCCAAAACCAGATTCAGCAATGCCTCCTTCCTTACTGGACAAAAGCATACCAATGTAGGGGCTTCTTCTGATCACACTATAGAAATTCTTGCCCCTCTGCCATTATCACTCTACTATACCACTCTGTTTTAACTACTTGAGTAAATACTCCTGATTTTCAGCCTTGTGAACTCTGGAAGGTATTAAATCTGGACAGTAGTAGGTACGGTTGGGGTTGGGAGGGCACACTCTCGTAAAGTTGTCAATGTAATGTTGAACTCATGGTCTCGTTTCTATATCCTCGAATGGTCTCTCGCTCAAAACCAATGGAAAATGTCAGCTGGGCAGCAAGCAAGAGTGAAATAGTGGGTAGCAGGAGGCTGCAGTGGGCAGGTACAGAAACAGTCCCAACAGTCAACTAAATTGCTGGGTGGGATTTCAGAGGTTTCCAGGATCTGGGAGGCCTAACCTTTCTTGCTGCCCTGATTGCTTGCACTGCGAAGCCTCCAGTTAAAATAGCCATCTGTTTTATATAAAGGGCTCTATCCATTTCTAGTGCGTTTCTTGCCTACCCAGAAGAGCACACTTTCAATCAGTTGCTGCAGAGAGAGAGCAGAACCTCAACTGGGGTAAGTTCATGGGTAACCTTCACTTCTCACCAAGGTTTTATTGGGTGAGTTGGCTGGAATTCATCCCAATAGTTTATACAACAAAAATCTGCATCTTCAAGAGCAAATATACCCATGCGTGTTTAGATACAATCCCTATAGTGCAAAAGGAAGCCATTTGACCCATCAAGTCTGCACCAACCACAATCCCATCCAAGTCCTATTCCAGTAACTCCACATATTTACCCTGCTACCCCCCTGACACTAGGGTTAATTTAGCATGACCAATCAACCTAACCCTCACATCTTTGGAGTGTGGGAGGAAACTGGAGCACCTGGAGGAAACCCACGCAGACACTGGGAGAACATGTAAACTCCACACAGACAGTGACCTGAGGCCAGAATTGAACCAGGGTCCCTGGAGCTGTGAGGTAGCAGTGCTAACTACTGTGCTGCCCTGATGTGGATTAATTTTTAAGCGGTTATCCTGATTATAACAAAAACGTTAATTCCACATTTTTATCGATCTGAAAGGCCTAATTTCTAAAATCTGATGGGTTTGATTTAGTCAATGACTATAATTGGCTTTGGTACCCTTGGTTGCACAATTGTGATGGGAAGTTCTAGAGAGTGGATGGGTGAGAATAGACATTGGGTTAGTGATGGTGTTCTTGTTCATTAGCACATGCCCATGACTGGATAACAATCAGCTAGGCAGAACTTTTAGTCATATATCAGCAGCAGTCAAAGTTTTCATAAGGAGAGAACCATTATCAACAGACCTGATTAATGAGTATTGATGATTTATTATTATGTTGTCATCAGTCAGTTCATCAAAGAATCAAAGGAAACAGCCTACACATGGACCAAGTGAAATATGGTGCCTACTTTGTCTTGCAGGTTCCCAATCAGCCTCGACATGCGGCCCCCGTGACACCACCACCACCAGAGAAACTTCGGGACTTGCACTCTGGTTCCTCAAACATGCAAGGTAAAACTATCGCAATCATTAAGTTCAAAACCAAAATACTGCACTTGCTGGAAATCTGCAGAAGAGACAGAAAATGCTGGAAGTACTAAGAAGGTCAGGTGTCCAATATGGAGAGAGGAACACACTTAATGTTTCAGTCTGATGAGTTATTGTCAGAACTGAAAAGGTTTGACATGTACAAGTTTTAAAGCAAGAATAATGAAAGGGAGAGGGAGGAATAAATGAAAGGGAAGGACTGTGATAAGGTGGAGAAAAGATAAAAAATGACTACTTGTATTTATATGACTGTTGGACATCTCTAAGTGCTTTACAGTAATTTGTTTTGAAGAGTAGTTATAATGTAGAAAAGTCAAGATAAATCGACAGAAGGAAAGATGGTGTAAAGCAGAAGGGAGTGACAATGGGACAAATAAAGAAAATGATCTAGAGGGTGTGAAAATGGAAAAGTAGAATCATCAACAAACAGTTATATAAAAATACAGAAAAAGACACATAAATAAAAAGAGCAGGAGTTATGATCTGAAATTGTTAATTCAATGATGAATCCAGAAGGCTGTAAAATCAAAAAATGAGGTGCTGTTCCTCCAGCTTATGTTGAACTTCATATCAGTTGAGGATTAAAATGATCAGCAGCTGGAAGCTCAGAGTCATGCTTGTGGTCGAAATGGAGGTGTTCCACAGTGACCATCTAATCTGCATTTGACCTCATCGTGAGGAGTGAATACGACCTACCAAATTGACAGAAGTTTGGGTAAATCACTGTTTTACCTGGAAAGAGAGTTTGGAACTTTCCTTGCTGAGAAGGAAGGCAGGAAAAGGGTTCATGTTGCATCACCTTGGATGGGGAAGCTTCTTATGAATGGGAGGATTGTTGGGGTGATTGAGGAATGAACCCGTTGGAATTCTGGGAGGGGTGGAAAAAATGCGTTTGGTAGTGGCATTACACTGGAGCTGCCAGAAATGACTGATGGGGTGGAAGTCGAGGATGAAGAGAATCCTAACATCATTCTGAGAAGAAGGGGGTTAGAGCAGAAGTGTAGGTAATGGAAAAAATATGGCCTTGAGCCCAGTCAACCATGGTGTGGGATATCCTCTTTCGAGGAAAAATGAAGATGTTTTGAATAATTGGTGTGGAAAGTTGCATGGTTGCATTATCTGTATAGCAATGGAGATGAGTGAACAGGGAAAACGCAATGGAATCCGTACAAGAACTGGATGTGATAAATTTGTGGTGATAGCTGTGGGAGTTTTTGTTATTCGTTTGTGGGACACGGACATCGCTGGCTGGCCAACATTTATTGCCCATCCCAAGTAGCCCTTGAGAAGGTGGTGGTGAGCTGCCTTCTTAAGTTGCTACAGTCCGCGTGCTGTATGTTGATCCATAATGTCGTTGAGGAGGGAATTCTAGGACTTTGACCCAGTGACAACGAAGGAAGGACAGTAATTTCCAAGTCAGATTGGTGAGTGGCTTGGATGAGATTTTGTAGCGGTGGTATCCCCATGTATCTGCTGCCCTTGTCCTTCTAGATGGTAGTAGTCGTGAGTTTAGAAGATGTTGTCAAAGGATCATTGGTGAATTTCTGCAGTGCATTTTGTAAATGGCACACACTGCTACTGCTGAGTGTTGTTGGTGGAGGGAGTGGATGGCTGTGGATGTGGTGCCAATCAAGTGGGCTGCTATGTCTTGGATGGTATCAGGCTTGAGTGTTGTTGGAGCTGTATCCATCCAGACAAGTGGGGAGTATTCCATCAACCTCCTGACTTGTACCTTGAAGATGGCGGATAGGCTTTGGGGATTCAGGATGTGAGTTACTCGCCACAGTAATTCGTTGTATTCATAGCCTCTGACCTGTTGTTGTAGCCGCTCTGTTTATATGGCTACACATGGGAGTCAGTGAGTTTACATTAGCTGTTGGTTGAGAATCTATCCCTAGAAATAGAGAGGGATAATTTGAGGAAGGGTTGGGATAAGCCAGAGATTGACTGTGTGAAGGTGGGGGAGGGTGACAATTATAAGAAAGTTGATGAAATTTTCCAGTTGAGGGTTGAGAGCAGGAAACAGCACTGATCTAGTCACTAATGTATCGGGGGAAAAAAGATGGAGAGGATCCCAAGTAAGACTGGAACAAAGAATGTTTCAGGTCTCCCAAAAAAAGGATTGGCATAGATGGGATCCATGTGGGTTCCCATAGTGACATCTTTTATTTGAAGTTAAAGGAGCAGTTGTTTAATGTGAGACCAGGTTCAGCCACACAACTTGGTGCTGGACGAAGACTGTTTGACCACTCCACCCCAGACCAGCCTAATGTGGAGATATAGACAGATTGAACGTCTATGGTGAAGAGATGATGCTTAAGACCAGGAAACTGGTAGAAGGGTAGAGGACATTGGAAGTTGTGGATGTAGGCAGGACAAGACAAGACAGGTGGAGAAAGATGAGATTTGAGAGAGTAAGAATCAGTTCACGGGGCAGGAACACTCTGATATGATGAGTGTACCAGAGCAATCCTGTTTGTGGATCGTGGGTGCAAAGCTGAAGCAGGCTCTTTGGACTTGGAGGGGTTTGGAGAGAAGGTCTCCAGAGGAGGTGAGGTCAGTAGCTTTCTTGGTCAGTGATCATATTTCACATAATGCCTATAGGGTAAAACTTGGCCTGATTGTTGTTTCCATCCACTTTTTTTTTACTCATTTCTCTCCTCTGCCCCAGTGATTATTTTGCATCATTTCATACTCTGATCCTGTTCCAAAGGCTTTTCCATCTCAACAGTTAGATTGTAAGTAGAGTCACAGAAATGCGGGAAAAGAAATTGGCCTCACTGTAAAACCGGTACAGGATCGGACCAAATTCACGTTGCTTGAAATATGTCTGGCCCCAATTTGAATGAAAATATTTGTCATCATTCTGGGCAGCCGCATAACACAGGTGTTGAATACCTTGGCGATGTAACCACCAGATGAGCGACCATGTAGGTGAGTGTACTTCACTCAGCTTTTCCTGCAATGACTTCAGTCTAGCAAACAACTGCCAACAAAACAGTCGATTTCTTTTTTTTTAGTTAAAATGGGAGGTTGAGACTTCCAATTCCCAATCCTTACAGAATGACGAAGATCTACCCACTATCAGGTGAGGTTCCTTTCCTCAGCAATAGCCTGGCAGCTCAACATTTCAATTTCCAATTGCAGAGCATCCACATGGACTCTGATGTGAAACTGAGTAAATAATGACTGTTTTCCCCACCCAAACAACGTACATGTTGGAAGTGTGACCATTATAATGATTGACAGGAAGAAATGATGTCTCGGACTTAAAAATGACCTTTTGAACAGACAAGGATGAGGTGAGCTTGATTAACAATATTGCTTTAAATCTGTGGGCTAACAGTGGAATTTATTCGCTGAATTTTCCTCTGCTTTTCACCCCATGTGGACGATTATGTGGCACTGGATGAACAGAAGTTGTCTGTCCACCCTGTTCAAGATGGGCTTTTTATGTCCACAAGTAAATGGATTCAGATTGTTTAGCATGATGGGAAAATAATGCAACCAAAGAAGGTGCAGTAAACCCAGGGTGCAAGTTTGAACACAGACAGGAGAGTGGCCAACGTAAGGACTGGAATACAACAAAGAAAACAGGCAAAAGAAAAGGGAGAATTAAAAGCACTGGTTTTAAGGGGAATAAAGTATATTGTGAATTAGTGTATTTGGGAGAAATTTCAATACAGATTTAACTATGACAATAGTAGGGAATAAGGATCGGGGTGGTAATTTCCAGTGACTATTTTGCTAGCTTTCAAAATATGGAATAAATATGAAAAATTAGAAATCAACAAACGTGAGAAATTTGTAAGATTAATAAAAATAATGGTAATAAGTAAAATGATAGGACCAAATCCTGTTTCATCTCAGATTGTAACAGACGAAGATGATGGGGGTGCACCAGTTAGAATCTGAGGCTTCACAATATAATGGAAGGATTGGGAAAAAAAAGCGATCAATGCTACTATTAAATGAAGAAGAGTCAAACTAGTAACATTAGGTTAGTGAGTGGTGGTGCTTTCAAAATTGGGTCAACTGATGTCAAGGACAAAGATACTCATACTCTTGAATTCTTGTACTATAAATTTCCTTTATCATACTCTACCAAATTACCACAGAATTACACCAGGTGTCAAACTTCAGTATATACACAGTAACTAACCTCTGACCTACTCCGTTACATACACAAGAATTCAAAAGGTATCAAAACTTCTTAAAATATCTAAACACACAAATTAGACTTCAAGATACTACACATGGCAATGAAAACTGATCAGAAGATTCAGTTAGGGTGCTTGAGAGTTACAAGTTAGCCAGGAAGGACCTAAAGAGAGAGCTAAGAAGAGCTCGGAGGGGACATGAGAAGTCTTTGGTAGGTAGGATCAAGGAAAATCCTAAAGCTTACTATTGGTATGTCAGGAATAAAAGAATGACTAGGGTAAGATTAAGACCAGTCAAGGACAGTAGTGGGAAGTTGTGCGTGGAGTCCAAAGAGAAAGGAGAGGCGCTAAATGAATATTTTTCATCAGTATTCACACAGGAAAAAGACAATCTTGTCGAGGAAAATACTGAGATACAGGCTATTAGACTAGACGGGATTCAGGTTCATAAGGAGGAGATGTTAACAATTCTGGAAAGTGTGAAAATAGATAAGTCCTCTGGGCCGGATGAGATTTATCCTAGGATTCTCTGGGAGGCTAGGGAGAAGATTGCAGAGCCTTTGGCTTTGATCTCTATGTCATCATTGTCTATAGGAATAGTACGGAAAGAAATCCCATAACACCAGCTTAAAGTCCAACAAGTTTATTTGTAGCAAATGCCGCAAGCTTTCGGAACAGGCTGTCCCTTCGTCAGGTGGCTGGGAATTCTGAACATAGACAGGGCACAAAGACACAAATTCAATTTACATGCATAATGATTGGAATGTGAGTCTTTACAGCTAATCAATTCTTAAAGGTACAGAAATTGTGAGTGGAGAGAGCTTTAAGCACAGCTTAAAGAGATGTGTATTATTTCCAGACAGGACAGTTGATGAGATTTTGCAAGTCCAGGCAAGTTGTGGGGGTTACAGATAGTGTGACATGAACCCAAGATCCCGGTTGAGGCCGTTCTCATGTGTGCGGAACTTGGCTATCAGTTTCTGCTCAGCGACTCTGTGCTGTCGTGTGTCGTGAAGGCCGCGTTGGAGAACGCTTACCCGAAGATCAGAGGCCGAATGCCCATGACTGGTGAAGTGTTCCCCAACAGGAAGAGAACCTGGTGATTGTCGAGCAGTGTTCATTCATCTGTTGTCATAACCTCTGCATGGTCTACCCAATGTACCAAGCCTCGGGACATCCTTTCCTGCAGTGTATCAGGTAGACAACGTTGGCCGAGTTGCAAGAGTACGTACTGTGTACCTGGTGGGTGGTGTTCTCACATGAGATGATGGCATCCGTGTTGATGATCCGGCATGTCTTACAGAAGTTGCTGTGGCAGGGTTGTGTGGTGTCGTGGTCATTGTTGTCCTGAAGGCTGGGTAATTTGCTGCGAACAATGATCACGACACCACACAACCCTGCCACAGCAACCTCTAAGACATGCCGGATCATGGAGATCATGAACCTGGAGTTGCATGTAGGTTGGATTGGGTAAGGATAGCAGACTTCCTTCCCTAAAGCAAATGAGTAAAACGGGTTTTCACAGCAATCTGGTAGTTTCATGGTCACCATTTTTGAGCGCATTTTTACTTTACTCAATCTCAATTCCTCAGTTTTTGGATCATTATTCCAGGCCTCTGGATTTCTATTTCAGTAGCATACCACAATGTTACCATATCCATAAAACGGGGCAAGATAGATGGGAGCACCATGTAACACAGTGATTAGCACTGCTGCTTCACAGCTTTAGGGACCTGGGTTCAATTCCTGGAGTTAGCACATTCTCCTCGTGTCTGTATGCGTTTCCCCTGGGTCCTCCGGTTTCCTCCCACAGTCCAAAGATGTGCGGGTTAGGTTGATTGGCCATACTTAAATTGCCCCTTAGTGTCCTGAGATGCATAGGTTAGAGGGATTAGTGGGAAGATATGGGGGTGGGGCCTGGGTGGGATCGTGGTCGGTGCGGACTTGGTGGGCCAAATGGCCTCTTTCTGCACTGTAGGGTTTCTATGCTTCTATGAAAACTCTCTTCCCAGAAGGGTTCAAAATAAGGAGGGGGTATTGGGTAAACCATCGGGACTGAAAGTTGACAAGGCACCGGGACTGGATGAAGTCCATTTCAGGATGTTGAAGGAAGTGAGAATGGAAATTGCAGGAATATTAGCCAGAATCGTGCAGTCTTCTCTAGCCTTGGGGTAGGTGCCAGAGGAACAGAGAACTGTAATTGTTCAAAAAAGATTGTAAGGATAGCCCCAGCAATTACAGACCAGTCAGTTTAACAACAGTGGTGGGCAAACTTCTAGAAACAATTATTCATGATGTGGTGGCACAGTGGTTAGCACTGCTACCTCACAGCGCCAGGGGCCTGGGTTTGATTCCTAGCTTGGGTCACTGTCAATGTGGAGTCTGTATCTTCTCCCCATGTCTGTATGGGTTTCCTCCAGGTACTCCGGTTTCCTCCCATAGTCCAAAGATGCGCAGGTTAGACTGATTGGCGATGTTAGATTGCCCATAGTGTTCTGGGAGGTGTAGGTTAGGGGAATTGGCGGGGTAAATTTGTGGGGATAGGGATGGGATTATTATTGGTGCAGACTCGATGGACTGAATGGCCTCTTTCTGCACTGTCGGTTTTCTGTGATTCTATAAAATAGTCGTCAAGAGAGAAAATATGGGTTAAGTAGAGCCAGCATGGATTTCTTAAAGGAAAATCGTGTTTTACTAACTTGCTAGAGTTGATGTTGAGGGTAATGTTATTGATGGACTTTCAGAAGACATTCAATACGATGCCACACAACAGACTTGATAAAAGTTATAGCGCGTGGAATAAAAGTGACAGTAGCAACATGAATACAAAGTTATAGCGCGTGGAATAAAAGTGACAGTAGCAACATGAATACAAAATTAGTAGTAGAAAGCAGAGCAACAATCGATAGATATTTTTCAGGCTGGAGGAAGATTTGTAATGGTGTTCTCCAGGAGATGGTATTGGGATCCTTACGTTTCCTCATATATATATTAATGATCTAGATCTTGGTGTGCAGGGGACAATTTGAAAGTTTGCAGATAATACAAAACTTGGAAGCATCATAAACTATGAGGTCACAGACAAATTGGAGTGGCCAGATAGGCAGATGAAGTTCAATGCAGAGAAATATGAAGTGGGTGGTGCATTTTGGTGGGAAGAACATGGACAGTCAATATAAAATAAATGGGAAAATACTTTAAGGGGTTCAGGAGCTGACAGAACTTGGTGTCCATAGAAACAACAGAAAATTTACAACTCAGAAATTTACAACTCTTGTCTGTGCCAAACCATTTTTTGCCTAGTCCCACTGACCTGCACTTGGACCATATCCCTCCACACCCCTCTCATCCATGTACCTGTCCAAGTTTTTCTTAAATGTTAAAAGTGACCCTACATTTCCCACTTTATCCGGCAGCTCATTCCACACTCCCACCACACTCTGCGTGAAGAAGCCCCCCACTAATATTCCCTTTAAACTTTTCTCCTTTCACCCTTAACCTATGCCCTCTAGTTTTTTTCTTCCCTAGCCTCAGTGGAAAAAGCCTGCTTGCATTCATTCTATCTATACCCATCAAAATCTTATACACCTCTATCAAATCTCCCCTCGTTCTTCTACGCTCCAGGGAATAAAGTCCTAACCTATTCAATCTCTGTCTGTAACTCAGCTTCTTAAGTCCCGGCAACATCCTTGTGAACCTTCTCTGCACTCTTTCAACCTTATTTACATTCTTCCTGTAACTAGGTGACCAAAACTGTACACAATAATCTAAATTCAGCCTCACCAATGCCTTATATAACCTTACCATAACACTCCAACTTTTATACTTGATACTCCGATTTATAAAGGCCAATGTACCAAAAGCACTCTTTACGACCCTATCCACCTGTGACGTCACATTTAGGGAATTCTGTACCTGTAATCCCAGATCCCTCTGTTCAACTGCACTCTTCAGAGTCTTACCGTTTACCCTGTACGTTCTACTTTGGTTTGTCCTTCCAAAGTGCAATACCTTACATTTGTCTGCGTTAAATTCCATTTGACATTTTTCAGCCCATTTTTCTAGTTGGTCCAAATCCCTCTGCAAGCTCTGAAAACCTTCCTCACTGTCCACTACACCTCCAGTCTTTGTATCATCAGCAAATTTGCTGATCCAATTTACCACATTATCATCCAGAACTTCTCCCACAGGGTAGTGAATCTCCGGAATTCTCTGCCCATTGAAGTGATGGAGGCTACTTTGTTAAATATGTTTAAGTCACGGGTAGATAGATTTCTGATTGATAAGGGAATTAAGGGTTATGGGCTTCAGATCAGCCAAGTTCCTATTGAATGGCGGGGCGGGCTAGATGGCCTACTCCTGCTCCTATTTCTTATGTTCTTATGCATGTTCTCCCCATTGCCTGCATGGGTTTCCTCCCACATTCTGAAAGACATGCTGGTTTGGTGCATTGACCTGAACAAGCATTGGACTGTGGCGACTAGGGGAATTTCACAGTAACTTCATTGCAGTGTTACTGTAAGCCTTAAAACCATAGAACACAACAGCACAGAAACAGATCTTTTGACCCTTCTTGGCTCTACTGGACCATTTTTCTGCCTAGTCCCACTGAGTTGCACCTGGACCATATTCCTCCACACCCCTCTCATCCATGTACCTGTCCAAGTTTTTCTTAAATGTTAAGTGAGCCTGCATTTACCACTTCATCTGGTAGCTCATTCCACACTCCTACCACTCTTTGTGTGAAGAACCCTCCCCCCGAATATTCCCTTTAAACTTCCCCCGCTTGACCCTTAACCCATGTCCTCTAGTTTTTTTTCTCCCCTAGCCTCAGTGGAAAAAGCCTGCTTGCATTCACTCTATTTATACCAATCATAATTTTATACACCTCTATCAAATCTCCCCTCATTCTTCTAAGCTCCAAGGAATAAAGTCCTAACCTATTCCACCTTTCTCTGTAACTCAGTTTCTCAAGTCCCAGCAACATCCTTGTAAACCTTCTCTGCACTCTTTCAACCTTATTAATATTCTTCCTGTAATTAGGTGACCAGAACTGCACACAATGCTCTAAATTGGGCCTCACCAATGTCTCACCATAATATTCCAGCTCTTATACTCAATACTTTGATTTATAAAGGCCAGTGGTCCAAAAAACACTCTTTATGACCCTATCTACATGTGACGCCACTTTTAGGGAATTACGTATCTGTATTCCCAGATCTCTCTGTTCTACTGCACTCTTCAGTGTCCTACCACTTTCCTTGTATGTTCTACCTTGGTTTGTCCTTCCAAAGTGCACACACTTGTCTGCATTAAACTCCATCTGCCATTTTTCTAGCAGGTACAAATCCCTCTGAAAGCTTTGAAAACCTTCCTCACTGTCCACTACACCTCCAGTCTTTGTATCATCTGCAGATTTGCTGATCCAATTTACCACATTATCATCCAGACCATTGATATAGATGACAAACAGCAATGGACCCAACACCGATCCCTGTGGCACACCACTAGTCACAGGCCTCCACTCAGAGAAGCAATCCTCCACTACCACTCTCTGGCTTCTTCCATTGAGCCAGTGTCTAATCCAATTTACTACCTCCCCATCTATACCTAGCGACCTAACCTTCCTAACTAACCTCCCATGAGGAACCTTATCAAAGGCCTTGCTAAAATCCAGGTAGACAACATCCACCGCCTTTACTTCATCCACTTTCCTGGTAACCTCCTCGAAAAACTCTAATAGATTGGTCAAACACAACCTACCACGCACAAAGCCATGTTGACTCTCCCTAATAAGTCCCTGTCTATCCAAATATTTGTAGATCCTACCCCTTATCACACCTTCCAATAACTTGCCCACCACCGACATCAAACTTACTGGCCTATAATTTCCTGGATTTCTTTTGGAACCTTGTTTAAACAAGGGAACAACATGAGCCACCCTCCAGTCATCCGGCACCTCCCTCGTGCATACTGATATTTTAAATATATCTGCCAGGGCCCCTGCAAGTTCACTACTAGCCTCCCCTCAAGGTCTGTGGGATTACCCTGTCCAGTCCAGGAGATTTATCCACTCTGATTTGCCTGAAGACAGCCAGCACCACCTCCCCTGTGATCTGTAAAGGTAGTAAAAAGTCTGACAACACCAGGTTTAAGTCCAACCGATTTATTTGATAGTAAACTCACTAGCTTTCGGGGTTAGCCCCTTCGTCAGGTGAATGGAGAGTTCTGGCCTCAGACAGAGCATATAAAGCACACAGTTTACAGATTACTGATTAGAATGCGAATCTTTACACCTAACCTGCTGTTCGAGTCCTAAAGTGGCCGACAATGTGTGTGGAAGGAGCACTGATCATAGGTTAAAGAGATGTGTATTGTCTCCAGACAGTACAGTAAGTGAGGTTTTGCAAATCCAGGCAAGTCACGGGGGTTACAGATAGTGCGACATGAACCCAAGATCCTTGTTGAGACTGTCCTCATGTGTGCGGAACTTGGCTATCAGTCTCTGCTCAGCGACTCTGCGCTGTCGTGTGTCATGAAGGCCACCTTGGAGAATGCTTACCCGAAGGTCAGAGACTGAATGCCCATGACCGCTGAAGTGTTCGCCAACAGGAAGGGAACTGTCTTGCCTGGTGATTGTCTTGCCTGGTGATTGTCTTGCCTGGTGATTGTCTTGCCTGGTGATTGTCTTGCCTGGTGATTGTCTTGCCTGGTGATTGTCTTGCCTGGTGATTGTCTTGCCTGGTGATTGTCTTGCCTGGTGATTGTCTTGCCTGGTGATTGTCTTGCCTGGTGATTGTCTTGCCTGGTGAACAATCGCCTAACATACCTATAAAAGCTATTTGGATTTTCTTTCACTCTGTTTGCCAAAGCAACCTCATGTCTTCTTTTAGCCCTCCTGAGTTCCCTCTTAAGTAGCTTCTTGCACTTTTTATGCTCCTTGAGCATCTGATCTGTTCCTTGTTGCTTGTACATTTCATACACTTTCTCTTCCTCTTAGCCAGCGTTACAATCTCCCTTGAGAACCAAGGTTCCTTATTCTTATTTACTTTGCCTTTAATCCTGACTGGAACATACAAACTCTGCACTCTCAAAATTTCTCCTTTGCAGGCCTCCCACTTTCCATTTACATCCTTACCAGAGAACAGCGTGTGCCAATCCACACTTCCCAGATCCCTTCTCATTTCATCAAATTTGGCCTTTCTCCAGTTCAGAACTTCAACCCAGACCTATCCTTAACAATGATCAGGTTGAAACTAATGACATTATGATCACTGGATCCAAAGTGTTCCCTCACACTCACATCCATCACCTGCCCTAACTCATTTCCCAATAGGAGATCCAATATCGCATCCTGTCTAGCTGGCACCTCTATATGCTGATGTAGAAAATTCCCTTGAACACATTTAACAAACTCTACACCATCTAAACGTTTAACAGTATGTGAGTCCCAATCTATATGTGGAAAATTAAAATCCCCTACTACCACAACTTTGTGTCTCTTGCAGTTGTCAGCTATCTCTCTGCTGATTTGCTCCTCCAATTCCCTCTATTACATGGTCTATAATACAACCCCATTAATGTGATCATACCTTTCCTGTTTCTCAGCTCCACCCATTGGGCCTCTGTAGACAAGCTCCTTAATCTATCATGCCTGAGTACCACTGTAACATTTTCCCTGACCAACAGTGCGACCCCCCCCACCTTTTATCCCCCTGCCTCTATCACGCCTGAAACATTGGAACCCTGGAACATTGAGCTGCCAGTCCTGCCCTTCCTGTAGCCAAGTTCCACTAATGGCTATAATGTCATATTTCCACGTGTCAATCCACATCTTCAGCTCATCTGCCTTCCCCACAATACCCCTGGCATTGAAATAGACACATCTCAAAAGATTATTTCCACCACACTCAACCCTTCCATTTGTGATTTTGCTTGAACTAACCTGTCTTTTTACCCCCACTTCACTATCTACTCTGGCTCCCATCCCCCTGCAAACCTAGTTTAAAGCCTCCCCAATAACATTCGCAAATCTCCCTGCAAGTATATTGGTCCCCTTGTAGTTTAGGTGTAACCCATCTCTCTTGTACAAGTCCCACCTACTCCAGAAGAGGTCCCAATGATCCAAGAATCAGAAACCCTGCCCCCTACACCAGTTCCTCAGCCACGTGTTCATCCGCCCAAGCATCCTACTCTTACCCTCTCTGGCACGTAGTACAGGTAGCAATCCTGAGAGATTACTACCCTCGGGGTCCTGCTTTTTAACTTCCGTCCAAGCTCTCTATATTCTCTCTTTAGGACCTCCTCACTCTTCCTACCTACGTCATTGGTACTGATGTGTACCACGACATCTGGCTGATCACCTTCCCACTTTAGAGCGCTGTGCACGCGATCAGAGACATCCCTGACCTTGAGGCAACAAACCATGCATAAGTCTCTGTCCCGACCACAGAACCTCCTGTCTGTATCTCTGACCACCGAGTCCCCTATCACTACCGCACTCCTCTTCTTCGTCCCACCCTTTTGCGCTGCAGAACCAGACTGAGTACCTGAGTGCTGGCTGTCACAGTTTGTCCCAGGTAAAGCATCCTCCACAACAGTATCCAATTCAGTACACCTGTTTTGGAAGGGAATGGCCACATGGAAACCCTGCTCTGCCTGTCCTTTCACATTTCCTCGTGCACGTGTCCTCGTGCATGAATCACAGAAGATTGGTATATATCTATAGTAAGTAATTAGGAAAGTTAATAGAATGCTGTTGTTTATTGTGATGGGAATTGATTACAAAAGTGGGGGGTTTATGCTTCAGTTGTACAGGACTATTGGTGAGACCACATTTGGAGTATTGAGTACATTATTGGTCTCTGGAAAGTTGTAAATGTGTTCAAAGCGGTTCAGAGGAGTTTTACTAGACTAATGTCAGGAATGGGCAGCATGTCTTATGAGAAAAGATTTGGGGGTTAGTATTTGCTCCCAATGCCATCTGCATCGGAAAGACCAAGCACAGACTGGATGTTTGTTTTGCTGAACACCTTCAGTCTGTCCACAAGCAGGATCCTGACCTTCCTGTTGCTTGCCACTTCAACACACCACCTTGCTCTCCTGTCCACATATCCATTCTAGGCCTTCTGCAATGTCTCCAGCGCAAATTGGAGGAACAGCACTTGATCTTCCAATTGGACTCTTTGCAGCCTTCTGGACTGAATGTTGGGATTTCATTTTGATTCATCCTGTTCATCTATCATCCTTCTTTCTGACCACAATTTTTCCACTTTTTGTTTCAGCCCTCCTTCTTGCTACTCCCCCCTACCCTTTATCAGGGCATTTGCCACATTCCTCAGGAAGTCATTTAAAACTCTGCACCTCTGTTTTGTAAGTCACACATTCTAATCACTTACTTGAGACTTTTTAGCACCTTCTCAGCCTTCTGTATCCTCATTTGCATCCCCTTTCTCCCGTTTCCATCCTCAGCCATTTCCACTCCCTCTCCTCCCCACTCTCCAACGCCCCCCCTCCCCACTCTCCAACGCCCCCCCCTCCCCACTCTCCAACGCCCCCCCCTCCCCACTCTCCAATGCCCACGCCCCTCGCCACGCCCAAGCCCCCAGCTTGTTTGGAGAGCTGGTGCAGACAGAAAGGACCTAATGACTTCCTTCTGCTCCATAACAGTTCTGAGATTCTCTGGCACCCTCCCCATATCTAAGGAGGGTTGGATGGTTTTGGCCAAAATATCTGCAGTTTCCACTTCACTTACTAAGCTAGGATATGTCCCATCTGGATCAGGTGACTTCTCTACTTGGTATGTGGCAAATCTTTTAAGTCTCCTTTTAATTTTATCCTATTGAATTTCTTCAGTACCTCCTGTTTAATTCTCATAGTTACACCTTGTCTTCTTTAGTGAAACCTATGTGATAATTTGCAAGCCTTCTCTTCAAATTGTCTCATTCATTGTTTTCAATTGTTTTTAGAGATTGTAGAAATCACCACACCAGCTGTGTCAACTGTTTCCTCTGTGAGTACAGCCTCTCTCGACACTCTGTACACTGGCTCCTCCAATTCACCTGAGCCTGAACAGTCCACAGCCACTTCCAGTCCTTCAGGAGCCCCTCCACCCCTCCCAATCCGAAGCACTTTTACTGCCCCTAGATATCCAACCAGTATACCTCTCCAGGCTGACACAAGCCCCACACATTCAGCTCAAGCCCTCAATCCCAGCTGTCAACTGCAAGCACCCAATGAAGCTAACGAACTCAGTCAAAGCCAGAACAGTGAGGCTGCATCATCATTGTCACCTGCTGAAATGCAAGAGGGTAAGCTGAAAGTCTCAGTGCCGAAGACCATTGGAGCCGAGCTCATTGAACTGGTTCGTAAAAATACAAATCTCAGCTATGAGCTGTCCAGGGTGGCAATTGGTGTGATGGTCGGACACATTCAGAGTTCAGTGCCAGCTGTTGTGGATGTCATGGAGCAGATTCTACTGTCCCTGGTGGAGAGTAAGGTAAGTTACTGGGCACTTTCAGCTGTGATGACTTCCCTTTCCTGTCTGAGTGAGTGAGAAAAATCCCAAGGCACCAACTCTTTAAATATTTGTCATTCTTTGTAACATGCCCTTTTCACTATTCTGGTTACAACTGATATTAATACTTGAGGAATAACTTCACTGAGAATATTTCTTCATTTTGTACTACTGACTGATTTTGTTTAATAAAATAAATTCCTCTGATATTCTGAAGGCTTCATAGCTCCTGAGGAAATACTTACGCTAAATTATCTTCCTCCTTCAGCTATCTTATAGGCATTGCTTGTTGAGGAGCTGTTCTTGCTGTGCGCAAACATGACCTCACACGACAGCACTTACAGTGACAAGAACAGCAATCCTGGCCTGCTTTTACCACCTTTCACATTATTTTTTATGAACAGTAAACTGACTGGAATCTTCCTTGATAGAGTAGATGAATACACCAACAGATGTTTGATCTTGTCCCTCTTTAATCTCCAGATGGCCTGTTTATTACCATGGGATAGAGAGAAACTGCTCTGCAGGTTAGTAGCAGGATTGGATGTTGGCATTTGTTGCCAAAGTTCATCTGTGACTTTACATCCCATTCATATTGCAGGGCAGGCATGAATTTTTACACATAACCCTGCCATGACCATAGGACCATGAGAAGCAAGAGCAGGAATAGACCATATGGCAGGTTGAACCTACTCCATTTTGTATGGCTAATCTTTGGCCTCAACTTAATTTTCCCTTAATTCCTTCAGAGAGCAAAAACCAGTCTTAAATATTGAACCAAGAGCATTTGGGATAGAGAATTTCACATATTATACGAGGGCTTAACTGGGTAGATGCTGAGACAAGATCCCGGAAGCCGTGACTTACTGAAATGTGAAACAGACTCGAGGGGCCAGATGGCCTACCTCTCCTGTTTCCTATTTTATGTTCTTTGAGTGCAGAAATTTCCCCTCATCTTAGCCCTAAATGACTGACCCCTTATTATATACTGTGTCCCCATGTTCTAGATTCACCAGCCAGGGGAATCATCCTCTCCTTACCCGCCCTGTCAAACCCTTTCAGAATCTTAGATTTTTCAATAAGGTCATCCCTTGTATTTCTAAGCCCTAGAAAGTATTGGTCCACTTCACCCTGCCTCTCATCATGGACAACCCTCACTTCCCAAGGACCAATCTCGTGAATTTTCACTATATTGCCTCTAATGAAAGGACATCCTTCCTTAAATATGGAGACTGAAACAGTACCTATGTTCCAGATGTGGAACCACCAAAACCGTGTATAATTGTGGCACAACTTCATTTCTGTACTCCAGTCCCCTCACAATAAAGACAAACATGACATTACTTTCCTTATTCCTTGTTGTGACTGTATTCTGACTGTGTTCCTTCTACAATACACTTAATTCCCTCAGCTTTAATGATTTTTAAAAATTGTTCTCCTTTTTACTTTTATGACTTAATTATCACATTTCCCCCACACAAAGCAAATAGGCTTACATCAATTCTAGATTTCCAGCCTTTTAACACCTCCGGGCGGAGATCCAATTAGACACCTGTCTTCCGACTCTCATGCAGCAGGATCTAAGAGAAAGAGACTTATTTCCTGGCAGATTCCAGTCTTGTTGTGGAGATGCCGGCATTGGACTGGGATATGCACAGTAAGAAGTCTCACAACACCATCTTCAAGAGGATCTTCAAGAGGATCTCCAAGAAGATCGTGCGTATCGAACTTTAACCTGGTGTTGTGAGACTTCTTACTGTAGATTCCAATCTCCCAACTTGAAAAAGGAGAAAAGAGAGGTACTACTCTCTAAGAACTCAGAACAGCACTTGACCTGAATATTCTGTGTAAGCCTAGTTCCATTCAGCCATATGACCTTACCTGTCAATCAACCCAATTAGGTCCTACTCTGCAAACCCCCAAGGGAAATCACTAAAAGCAATTGAACAGCAGTAAAGAGTAAAACCAACATTCTAGCAATTGGGAGCAATTATGTTGCTGCAGTAAACAGGCTGCTGGTTACAGTCCAAGTAGTACCAGTTGGAACAAAATGCTAAAGCATATCCTGCATAAAAGACATGACAAATACATTTCTTAAAGACATAATATCTTCACATCAATCACTTCACCTTTTTTAATCTCTTGCAGCTAATTTGTCCTGCTATAGTTTTTATCGAGCTTTGTATTGCCAGCAAACCTGATGCTTTTAGCATCTTTGTCGAAGTCAGTAATGTGGGTTGTAAACAGCTACGATCTCAGCACATTCCCTTAGTCACAGCATGTCAACTTGAAAATGCCCATTTATCCCTACTGTCTATTGACCAATCCTCTACTCTTGCTGAAATAAAAGCAAATTACTGTGGATGTTGAAATCTGAAATGAAAACAGAAAATGCTGAAAAATCTCAGCAGGTCTGACACCTTCTGTGAAGAGAGAAACAGAGCTAACAATTTGAGTCTGGATGCCTCCATCAGAGCTTGCTGCCTCCATCAGAGCTTGCTGCCTCCATCAGAGCTTGCTGCCTCCATCAGAGCTTGCTGCCTCCGTCAGAGCTTGCTGCCTCCTGTCCTTGCTATTGCATTATCTCAAAATTTATGATCTTGTAAAAATATCTTTTGTCTGACATCTTATCAAATGTCTTTTGGAAATCCAAGTATACTGTTACATACTCAGAAAAAGCTTTTAAATTTGTCAGTACTTTTTTTTTCATAAAACCAGGTTGACCCTGATCATAGTGTGAATCTGAGGACATTTGGAAAATCACAACCAGTGCATCCACTATCTCTACAGTTCTGTCTTTTAGAACCATGGGTTGTAGCCAAGAGATCCTGGGGATTTAGAATTCTTAGAGTCCCTTAGGATTCTCTAATACTTATTCTATGCTGATATTAAAGAGTTCCTCACTCCTCAGCCCATGACTGCCATCTCTTTTTGGTAATTTATGTCTTCTACTGTTACAAAGAACAACAACACAGCATGGGAAACAGGCCCTTCGGCTCAATGAGCCCGCACCACCATCTTAACAAAGCATTTTCCTACACCTCCCTTGACCCGTGTCTATGCTTATGGTACCCCCATTGAAAACCAGATTCAGGGGAGAATAATTTAGGGACAATTTGTTACACCAATCAGCCGAAGTGCACATTTTTGGGGTGTGGGAGGAAACCGGAGCACCCGGACGAAACCCACACAACCACAGGGAGAATGCGCAAACTCCCACAGACACTGGCCCAAATCCATGTATCTGCACAGCTAGCAGTGATAGTCACTGAGCTGTTGTGGTGCCCATCTGCTGGTCCGGTTTTAAGCACACACAACGACGCGAAGTACTAGGCCACTCTTGAAACATTTATTTTACTGTTATGACAAATACAAAATACTTCCAATGTCTCTACCATTTCATCATTCCCCATCATATTTCTACTGTCTTTCCCTTTAAGGGACCAATGTTAGCTACTCTTCTGTTAACCCTGCTGATGTTACCTGCGAGAGATCTCAAAACCCCAAAGGATAACTTGAAACACTGGTTCTTAGTGATGTATATTTGTTTGGAATAGTGTGAGGAACAACATACAACCCAGTCTGGAACCAATTCAGGCAATATGTAAACAAAGAATATTTACTAAAGTAAAAGAAAAGGAAAGCATAACACTAATATATGCTATGACTCTCAAGTATATTAATAAACGCATTTTTTTAAATTACTTTCCATTCCCAAAATATATCCATATTCCCTGAATTCACTAAGACATCTCTTTTCCCAAAGCAACATTGAATTTAGTAACTCCATGAGTCAAATCCACCTAATAGTTACCACACAATACAGCTTACATTACCAAGTTTGAGAAAACATCACTTCCTAGTTCAGCAAAGGCACAAAACTCCATCTTTCTGAATATCTGGAATCTGCCGTGTCTCTAAATGTTAGATGGAACTGGCCTTTGGATGGAAAATTAGCCTCCCTTCCTAACAAGTGTGCTAACAGTTGTATTTTCAGCCTCTTTGATATTCCACCCTATGGATTCAGCTGTCTACATTTCTCAAATTCCTTGTTTTTAGAAGTTAGCATTTGTATAGCCCCACTAATCTCTAGTAAACGTTTTTTTTCTGATATTGCAGTTTGCATCTCAATTTCTCTAGATGCTGCTGATCTTGTTACTGGGCAGATCACATTTCATTGTTCCTGCAGATGCCTGCTAATCTTGTTGCTTGTTTATTTTGTTTTCATCTCAGGTCCAACTATTAACTTTGTTAACTTCCCAAATTGCTAACACTTCTTATACACGTTGTAAAAGTTCTCATCTTTTTTTTAATTTCTGGATGATTTAACCTCATATTCAATTTTTTTTCCTTTCATCACTGTTTTTCTGGCCCATTATTGGTTCCTTGAACGCTCCCTGTCCGAGGCCTACAACTGTTCATTCCACGTTGTAAGCCTCTTCTAATCTAATGCCATTGTTAACTTTTAATAAGCTATGGATGAATCTTCCTTCTGAGTTTTTAGAAACACAGAAACATAGAAATTAGGAGCAGGAGTAAGCCATTCAGCCCTTCGAACCTGCTCCACAATTCATTGTGATCATGGGTGATCATCCGACTCAATAGTGTGTTCTCGCTTTCCCCCCCATGTCCTTTGATCCCCTTCACCTCAAGTGATATAATTAACTCCTTTTTAAAAACATACAATGTTTTGGCCTCAATTGCTTTCTGTGGTTGGGAATTCCACAGACTGACCACACTCTGGTTGAAGAAATTTATCCTCATCTCTGTCCTAAAATGTTTACCCCATATCCTCAGACTGTGACCCCTGATAATGGACATCCTCACCATTGGGAACACCCTTCCTGCATCTATCCTGTCTAGACCTGCTAGAGTTTTGTAAGTTTCTATGTGATCCTCCCTCATTCTTCTAAACTCCAGTGAATATAATCCTAACTGACTCGATCTCTTTTCATGCGTGTCAGTCCCGCTATCCCAGGAATCAGTCTGATCAACCTTCTCTGCACTCTATAGCAACAGAGTCCTTTCTCAGGTAAGGAGACCAAAATTACACACACAATTTCAGGTGTGGCCTCACCAAGGCACTGTATAATGGCATCAAGATATCCCTGCTCCTGTACTTGAATCCTCTTGCTGTGAAGGCCAACATGCCAATTATCTGTTTTACTGCCTGCTGCACCTACGTGCATACTTTCAGTGACTGGTGTATAAGGACACCTAGGTCTTATTGCACATTCCCCTCTCCTAATTTATAGCCATTTAGATCTTTACCTGCCTTTCCATTTTTGCTACCAAAACGGATAACCTCACACTTATCCAAATTATACTGCATCTACCATTCATCTGCGCACTCACTCAACTTGGCCAAATCACACTGAAGCAACTCTGCATTCTCCTCACCGCTCACCCTCCCACCCAGCTTTGTGTCATCTGCAAATTTGGAGATATTCCATTTGCTTCCCTTATCTGAATCATAGAACATAGAACATTACAGCGTGGAACAGGCCCTTCGGCCCACAATGTTGCGCCGACCAGTCTTACTTTTTAAAAAAAAAACATTGACCCACTAATCTAAACCAATCCCTTTTCTTCCATAAACCTATCCACCATTAATATACATTGTGAAAAGCTGGGATCCCAGCACTGATCCCAGTGGTACAATTTGGAAAAAGGAACTAAAGGCACTGTTGTTAAGTTTTCAGATGATGCAAAGATATGTACAAGGGCAGGTGGTATTGAGGAAGCAGAGGAGGTTAGGAGAGTGGACAAAGAAGTGGCAGATGGAATATAATAAGTGTGAGGTTGAGCATAGACTATTTTCTACCTGGGGAAATGCTTAGGAAATCAGAAGCACGAAGGGACTTTGGGGAATTTTGAACAATGACTCCTAAGGCTAACGTGCAGATTCTGTTGGCAGTTAGGAAGGCAAATGCGGTGCTAGTATTAGTGTACTTCTGAGGCAGTGTAAGGCTCTGGTCAGACCCCATTTGGAGTATTGTAAGCAGCTTTGGGCCCTGTACCTAAGGAAGGATGTGCTGGCCTTGGAAAGGGTCCAGCGCACGTTCATAGGAATGATCCCTGGAATGAAGAGCTTGTCGTATGATGAACGGTTGAGGACTCTTGGTCTGTACTCGTTGGAGTTTAGAAGGGTGAGGGAGGATATTATTGAAACTTACAGGATACTGCAGGGCCTGGATAAAGTGGACGTGAAGAGGATGTTTCCACTAGTAGGAAAAACTAGAACCAGAGGGCACAACTTCAGGCTAAAGGGACAATCCTTTAAAACAGAGATGAGGAGGAATTTCTTCAGCCAGAGAGTGGTGAATTTGTGGAACTCTTTGCCGCAGAAGACTGTGGAGGCCATGTCATTGAGTGTCTTTAAGACAGAGATAGATATGTTCTTGATTAACAAGGGGATCATGGGTTATGGGAAAAAGGCAGGAGAATGGGGATGAGAAAAATATCAGCCATGATTGAATGGCAGAGCAGACTCAATGGGCCGAGTGGCCTAATTCTGCTCCTCTGTCATATGGTACCCCACTAATCATTGCTTCCATTTGGAATATGGCCTGTTTATTCCAACTTGTTCATAGCGTAGTGTTATAGAACCTCTACAGTTCAAAAGGAGGCCATTTTGGCCCATCGAGTCTGAATTGACCACAATCCCACCCAGGTCCTATCCCCGTAACCCCATTTACCCTGCTAGTACCCCTGACACTAAGGAACAATTTAGCGTGGCCAGTCAACCTAACCTGCATATTTTTGGACTGTGGGACGAAACCAGAACACCCGGAGGAAACCCATGCAGACACGTGGGGAATATGCAAACATTCCTGCCTATTTGTTTCCTGTCTGCCAATCAGTTTTCAAAGAACAACACAGCACAGGAAACGGGCCCTTCGGCCCAACAAGCCCGTGCCGCCATTTTGACATTCAGTGAGTGCCTCATTCCAATCCTCCTCCTACCTATGACTTTTGCCTACACCTCTTGGACTCCACAATAAAGGATATGTGCCAGATTAAGGGAGGTCTAATTTAGGGACAATTTGTTAACATCAATCAGCCTAAAAGCATGTTTTTGAGGTGTGGGAGGAAACCGGAGCACCCGGAGAAAACCTATGCAAGCGCGGGGAGAATGTGCAGACTCCCACAGACACCGACCCAAGTCGGAGATCTGACCCAGGTCCATGTATCTGCACAGCAAACAGTGATAGTCACTGAGCTGTCATGTTGCCCATCAGCTGGTCCAGTTTAAGCACACACTAACGACGTGAAGCACTAGGCAACTCTCGAAGCAACATCCAAGAGCAGCCCTCGCACGACCCACTGCGTGTATGCCCCTTGTTGGCCAACAAGGCGGACCGAATTACCGGTGGATGTTAAAAAAAGACATCAGTAAACATACACAGCCTATACAGACATTCACGGAAGATCCCCAGAAGCTCAAACATAAGACAGATGAGCCATAAAATATGTTGGACGGCCCATAAGATTCTATTGATTCCCAGGAATGTCCTGAGGCTCTTGATCCTTATTTAGAAAAGTCTTTTGTATCCCTCCATCTCTAGTCTGCTTATGTGCCTATCTAGGTAAGCCTTAGCCAACTCTAGCGTGCCTGCCTCCACCACCCTACTTGGCAGTGCATTCCAGGCTCCCACAACCCTCTGCATGTAAAACCTCCCTCTAACATCTGAATTATACCTCTCCCCTCTCACCCTAAGCCTGTGGCCCCTCGTGATTTTTGTATCCAACCTGGGAAAAAGCTTCCCAGTATTCACTCTATCTATACCCTTCATAATCTTATACACCTCTATTAGATCTCCCCTCATCCTCCTCCTTTCCAGGGAGAACAGCCCCAATTTACCCAATCTCTCCTCATAGCTAAGACCTTCCATACCAGGCAGCATCCTGGTAAACCTCCTCTGCACTCTCTCCAGGGTCTCCACGTCCTCCCGGTAGTACGGCGACCAGAACTGGACGCAGTACTCCAAATGCGGTCTAACCAACGTTCTGTACAACTGCAACATTAGACGCCAGCTTTTATACTCTATACCCCTTCCTGTAAAGACAAGCATACCATAAGCCTTCTTCGCCACCTCCTCCACCTGTACTGCCACCTTCAAGGACTTGTGTACTTGCACACCTAGGTCCCTCTGTGTTCCTATACTCTTAATGGTCCTACCATTTATCGTATAACTCCCCCCTACATTATTTCTTCCAAAATGCATCACCTCACATTTATCTGGATTAAATTCCATCTGCCATTTATCTGCCCAGTTTACCAGCCTATCTATATCCTGCTGTTTTGTCTGACATTGCTCCTCACTGTCAGCAAGTCCAGCCATCTTAGTGTCATCTGCAAACTTGCTGATTACACCAGTTCTCCCTCTTCCAAGTCATTTATGTGTATTACAAATAGCAAAGGTCCCAGTATTGAGCCCTGCGGCACACCACTAGTCACAGACCTCCAACTAGAAAAAGACTCTTCCACTACTACCCTCTGTCTCCTGTTACCAAGCCAGTTCTCAATCCATCTAACCACCTGTCCCTGTATTCCATGAGCCTTAACCTTTTTCACCAACCTACCATGAGGGACTTTGTCAAACACCTTACTAAAATCCATTTTGACGACATCCACAGCTCATCTTTTGTCAGCTGTTTTTGTCACCTCCTCAAAAAATTCTACTAGATTCGTAAGGCACGACCTCCCCTTTACAAAGCCACGTTGCCTGTCACTAATCAGATTGCCATGTTCTAAATGCGTATACATGCTATCTCTAAGAATACTGTCCAACAACTTCCCTACCACTGATGTCAAGCTCACCGGCCTATAATTACTTGGGTTATCCCTGCTACCCTTTTTAAACAACGGTACCACGTTCGCTATCCTCCTGTCCTCTGGGACCTCAGACCCAAAGAAGAGACAAAGATTTACATCAGAGGCCCAGCAATTTCATCTCTCGTCTCCCTAAGCAGCCTAGGATAAATGCCATCAGGCCCCAGAGATTTATCAGTTTTAATATTACCTAAAAACCCTAACACTTCCTCGTAATGGATACTTTTTCCAACGGGTCAACATCTCCCTCTAAGACACTTCCAGACAACAAGTCCGTCTCCTTCATGAATACTGACGCGAAGTATTCATTCAGTATCTCCCCCATTCTATCAGGCTGTTAACATAGTTCCCCTTCTCTGTCCCTCAGAGGATTGATTTTTTTCTCTAACCACCCTTTTGCTCCTAACATATGAGTAAAATAACTTTGGATTTTCCTTAATCTTGTCTGCCAAGACCACTTCGTGCCCCCTTTTTGCCCTTCTAACTCCTTGTTTGAGTTCTGAACAAACAAAGAACAACCCAGCATGGGAAACAGGCCCTTCGGCCCAACGAGCCCACGCCACCATCTTAACAAAGCATCCTCTCCTACTCTCTCTATATTCCTCCAAAGCTCTCTCCATTCCCAGTTGCTTGGACCTAACGCATGCCTCTCTTTTCTTCTGATCAAGTCCTCAATATCCCTAGTTATCCACGGCTCTCTAATCCTACCTTTCCTATCCTTCCTCTTAACAGGCACATGTCTATCCTGCAACCTTATCAGTTGTCCCTTGAAAGACTCCCACATACCAGACGTGGACTTAGCCTCAAACAACTTCTCCCAATCAGTGGCTAACAGTTCCTGCCTAATCCAGCTGTAGCTAGCCTTCCCCCAATTTAGCACCCTCCATCCATCACAATACATTAACCCCAATCTCATGGAGGATTGTGTTTTAATGGAACATGATTTTGTTGAACATTTTAAATTGTTGCTTTAAATGTTTCCCATTGTTTTTTTACTGCCATAGCGGTTACTTTATTTACCAAATTAAGCTTTGCCAGCCCTTGCCTCATACCTATGTAATTGGCTTTATTTCAAGATTAAGATTCTTGTTGAGGATGAGAGTTTGCTGTTTTTAAACTTAATATAAAATTCAGTTATGATTATTCATTGGATTTTTTACTGAGGGTACTAATTAGCCCTGCTTCATTATATAACGCTGAATCTAAAATTGCTTTACCCTGAGTTGGTTCCAGAATTTTTTGTTCTTGGCAACTGTCAGAAAAATAATCTAAAAGCTCATCTCCTGGACCACTTTTGCTAATCTGATTGATGTCATCTATATGAAGATAAACGTCCCCAACAATTATTACACTTCCTTCAGTACACGCTTCAGTGAGTTCTTGCTTCATGCTCTGTGTGGGCTATCTACCGTTAGGGGGCCAAAACTACTTCTAACAGTGTTTTCTATCCTTGGTGTTCCTAATTTCCACCCATATTGATTCTTTCTGAATTTCTGAGCCAGGGTCCTTTCTCACTACTGCCCTTAAAGTCATTCTTCACTATCAGGGCTACCCCTCCTCCTTTGCCACTCTGTCTTGCCTTTTTGGAATGCAGCCTGGAAAATGTGTTCCCCAATGTTGATCACCTTTTAACCATGGCCCTGTAATGGTGATTAGATCTGCTACTTACTTATCTTACTGCAAATGCAGCCTGAATTCAAATTAGAGCTTTCGATTTTGTTTTATTACAATTACTATTCATATGGAGTTTACTTGTTGATGCACTATCACTGTTAAATGCTCTGTCCCACTCTGTTTATCTTCTATTGTCTCAACTTTCTTTAGATTTCCTTTCACAGACTGCTCCTCCTCCCTATCCCCAGTCCAAGTTCAGCGATTCACCGTGGACACAGATCTCAGCTTGGTTTAGGTGGAGCCCATCCCAACTGAACAACTCCCTCCTTCCTGAGTGTTTATGCCAGGACCACATTAATCAAAACCCCTGCTTTGCACAATATACTTTGAACATAAGAACAGAGCAAATGGATCTTTGAGTCCACTCCACCATTTAATCAGATTATGGCTGATCTTCTACGTACAGTTAATTCTTTCAATACGCTGATTGAGGAGCCTCTGGAGGACCAGTTTAGAACCATAGAATCCTGACAGTGCAGAAGGAGGCCATTCGGCCTATCTAGCCTGCACTGACTATCCAAAAGAGTATCTTATACAGTCCTACCACTTGTCTTACCCCCTTAACCCCACATATTTAGCATGGCTAATCCACCGAACCTACACATCTTTGGAGTGTGGGAGGAAACGCATACAGACATGGGGAGAACATGGAAACTCCACACAGTCATCCGAGGCTGGAATTGAACCCAGATCCTTGGCGCTAAGAGGCAGCAGTGCTAATCACTGTGCCACTGATTGCTCTACCTCACTGAATCTGCTTGGCTCTTTGCTGTGACATAATTGGAAACCTGTGGCTGCTCTCTCTCATGGACTTTGCTATCTCAAACACATTCACATTCAATCTTTGTCGATGAGCTCTTGCCATGAGGGGTGCTCAGGTTGATAACCTGTCATTGTTAGGGGTGCCCTTGTCAATGAGGTATCTAATGTATGTTTGATCTAATATCTGCCCTCCCATTTTTGGGGCTATCCTCCAGTGCCTGTCCAAAGGGACTGGTGAATGCTAACGCCTGTAGTAAAAGTCCACCCATAGTAAATGTCTCAACATCTTATCTTGCTGAGCAGTCACCTCTCCAGAGCAACCTCTACTGATGAACATGAATGTAAATGGCCTTAGTAATCAGTCATTGTTCTTTTTCACAGGACCTCAGTTCAGCTTTACCCAGGGGACAGGTATGTCAGGATGAGCAAAGGCTGGAAGTAATCTTTGCTGATCTAGCAAGACATAAAAACGACTCTCAGCAGAGGAGCTGGGCCTTGCATGAAGATGAGAGCATTATTTCCTGCTACTTGGAGGAACTGCTAGGTATTCTGGTGAGTTCTAAATAAGAAATGCTTCAGGTTACTAACCTTTTACAGTGGCCTCACTGTTAAATTCTTCAAGGATGTTGTGGAGTGGATATCTGAGAAACCAACCTTTCTTCACACGTGAACTATTCAACTCAGCCCACTGCACCCCATCACTGCAGTGTTCCCTCTGATTCAGTTTCAGAATAAGGGGTCTTCTATTTAAGATGGAGACAAGAAATTTCTTTCCTCAGCGTGGTGGTGGTGTGGGAGAGGGCAAGTGGAACGTCATTGAGTATATTCAAGGCTGAGTTAGAGATTTGATGGAGTAGGGAGTTTGAGGTTTTTAGAGGACAGGCATGAAAATGGAATTAAGGCCTCAAACAGATCAGCTGTGGTCTTATTAAATGATGGGGGTCTCATGCTGACGTAATATCATAGGTAACCTTTGTGACTTATCACCCTCTTATATAGTATAGAAGGTATCACTGTACTGGGAGCAATGTGCCCTCTAAATTTATTTGTCACGCGTGAGCAATTTGTGAGGAGACCCTTTCAACAGTTTTGTGCAGCACCCCCCACCCCACACATACTAACTTCAAGGGACCAAATTGTGCACAGCTCATACTATGGTGCAACTTAGAGAGGACATTGACTGGGACATCACCTAATAACGCGAGATGAAGGAACTGAGAGTTGTATATCCAAGTTTACAATGACAACATAGAGGCACATTAAATTGTGTACTTGAGAGCAGGAAGATACAAAGGACAAAAGGATATAGTTTTAGCAGTTCATTTAAACTGTGGGAGATGGAGTTCAATGTGGGGAAATGTGAGGTTATTCATTTTGGACCTGGGAACAAATCCAAATATTTTCTTAGTGGTAAGAGACAAGAAGCTGTGAACAATGGAACATCGGTGTCCATGTACCTAAATTGTTAAAAAGCTAGTGCACAAGTTAATCAAAATGTGTAATACAGAAGGAGTACAAAAAGGAGGAAGTGGTGTTTCAGTTTTCTTGGTTAGAACCCCATCTGGAATATAATATTCAGTTTTGACTAATATATATCAGAAAAGGTATACTGGCCTCGAAGGGGCCACAGTTTCAGATTCAATCCAATAATATCAGGGATTAAATTGTCAGGCTGGTCACAAATCTGATTTGTATCCCTTCAGTTTAGATGGTTGGAGGATGATCAAATCAAGGTCTAGAGTCGTAGAGGTTTACAGCATGGAAACAGGCTCTTTGGCCCAACTTGTCTATGCTGTACAGCCCCCGCACATACTAACTTCAAGGGAGAGGTTTACAGCATGGAAACAGGCCCTTCGGCCTGACTTGCCCATGCTGCCCTTTTTTTAAAACCCCTAAGCTAGTTCCAATTGCCCGCATTTGGCCCATATCCCTCTACACCCTTTTTACCCATGTAATTGTCTAAAAGCTTTTTAAAAAAACAAAATTGTACCCACCTCTACTACTACCTCTGGCAGCTTGTTCCAGATACTTACCACCCTGTGTGTGAAGAAATTGTCTCTATGGGTCCTTTTGTATCTCTCCTCTCTCACCTTAAACCTATGCCCTCTAGTTTTAGACTCCTCTATCTTTGGGAAAAGATATTGACTACCTAGCTGATCTACACCCCTCACTATTTTATAGATATCTTTAAGATCATCCCTCAGCCTTCTACGCTTCAGAGGAAAAATGTCCTAGTCTATCCAGCCTCTCCTTATAACTCAATCAACTCTCGGTAACATCCTAGTAACTCTCTTCTGCACTCCTTCTAGTTTAATAATATCCTTTCTATAATAGGGTGACCAGAACTATACACAGTATTCCAAGTATGGCCTTACCAATGTCTTGTACAACTTCAACAAGACATCCCAACTCCTGTATTCAGTGTTCTGACCAATGAAACCAAGCATGCCGAATGTCTTCTTTACCACTCTGTTCACTTGTGACTCTACTTTCAAGGAGCTATGAACCTGTACCCCTAGATCTTTTTGTTCTGTAACTCTCCCCAAGGCCCTACCATTAAATCATAGAAACCCATCGGTGCAGAAGGAGGCCATTTGGCCCATCGAGTCTGCACCAACCACAATCCCACCCAGGCCCAACCCTCATATCCCTACATATTTTATCCACTAATCCCTTTAACTTATGCAGTTCTAAGGGGCAATTTTTAGCATGGCCAACCAACATAACCTGCACATCTTTGGACTGTGGGATGAAACCGGAGCACCCGGAGAAAATCCATGCAGACACGAGAAGAATGTGCAAACTCCATACAGTGACTCAAGTCGGAATCAAAACCAAATCCCTGGAGCTGTGAAGCAGCAGTGCTAACCACTGTGCTACCGTGCTGCCCTCTGGCAGCTTGTTCCAGATACTTACCCACCCTCTGTGTGAAGAAATTGTCCCTCCGGATCCTTTTGTATCTCTCCCCTCTCACCTTAAACCTATGCCCTCTAGTTTTAGGCTCCCCTATCTTTGGGAAAAGATATTGACTATCTAGCTGATCTATGCCCCTCACTATTTTGTAGATATCTTTAAGATCATCCCTCAGCCTTCCATGCACCAGAGGAAAAAGTCCCAGTCTATCCAGCCTCCCATTAACTAAGTAAGTCCTGCCATGGTTCAGTCTATTAAAATGCATCACCTCGCATTTAGCCAAATTAAACTCCATCTGCCATTCATCAGCCCACTGGCCCAATTGATCAAGATCCCGTTACAATCCTAGATAACCTTCACTGTCCACTATGCCAACAGTCTTGGTGTCATCTGCAAAATTACTAACCATGCCTCATATATTCTCATCCAAATCATTAATATAAATGACAAATAACAGTGGACCCAGCACTGATCCCTGAGGCACACCAGTCAACAAAGCGATAACAATTCAATAGGATAGTTCCAGTTGATTGTCAATGTAATGCAGAAGTTCAGCATGAGAGGACACAGTCTTACAATGGAGAACTGTGTGCTCTCTTCTGCAGATTTTCATGTACAGGCTACTGGGAAGCTGCTGCTTTCCCCAAAAGGTGTTGAGGCCAGTTGAAATTTTTAGGACTGAGATTGATTGTTTCTGTTAGCCAAGGGATGCCAGAGATCTGGAGTAAAGGTGACAAATAATAAAGAGATATGGGTCATCTGTAATCCGGTAGAATGTGTGGAACAGACCGCAGGGGCTGAACAGCAATCATCTGGTTCCTGTGTGATCTCCCAGCTGCTGGAGATTCATTTATTTATTCAATAGGAGTGAGGAAACACAGTAATAATGACACTGATGAAGTGTTTCATATGTGATACCAGCTGGTGACATTCACAAACTCACCAGAGAACCAGTCGTTCTCCAAACGTGATTGAGCATGGAATTATAGCCTCAGTGGTTACATGTGCCGAGTGGACGTGAAGCAAGCAGCAGAAGCAGAAGGAGGCCATCATTAGAATATGGTGGGTGTTGTATTCCTCTGGAACTCATTCACAACACAGTCAACTTGGGCTTGATCTTCTCTGAAACTTGCTGCTTGCTTATTTCTTAGTTGCAGTAGTCTGTTTTTGCTTTACGCAGCCGTGTTCTACCCTTATTTCTTATTGACAAATAAACCAGCTTGTTTTAGAAGCAGGAGACTTGTATGTTCCAATCAATCAAGAGATGTGCCAAATCCGAGAGCGAGAGACAGACTCTGGATGTCACCAATCACTCTCTTGCTCCTTTTACTTCCTCAGACTGATGCAGATCCAGAAGTTTGTAAGAGGATGACCAAGAAGAACCGTTTTGAACCAATTCATTCACTTATTGCTTATTATCAGATGGTAAGAATGGTAAACACTTGAGTGTTTATGAAAAATGTGCATGGCGTATCAGAGGAGGATATCATTGAACTTTCCAGTATTATATTGTGGATTTACTTGGTTAAAAAAATTCTGTTTTCTCGCCTTTACTCAAAGCCAAGAGTAAACACAAATGTTGCACTGCCATTGCCAGTGTTTTTGATGAGGACGTTCTGAATGGTTCCTGGTGCAACAGGATTTAGGAATTTGCAGTGTGGAATATTATGGACAAAAAGTCTGATGATTAACATTAAGGTCCCTCACAATCCCATTTCCCTGTTATCTCCCTCACTAATCCCATTTTCCTGAGTTGCCTTCCTCACTGACACCATCTCTTTCCTGGCCTGATGTTTATCATGAAATTTATGGCTCTGATTTTTCAAAACTATGTTAAACTTGTCTCTCGCTTTTATCTTTTTCGACCCTCTTGATCAAATCTTTGCTAAGCATTCAGCTTGAGAGATTAACAGAGCTCCTTTTATTTTCCATCATATTTCAGGCTCTTGTAAATGAGGTGTCCAGAGCTGCACACAGTTTCATCGATGTAGCCTAATCATCATTTTCACTAGGAATCACTTTGTTGCTTTCATGCTCAGTTTCAGCTTGTTCTATTTCAATTTCTATCTGCCAATCCCAAGATTACATTTGTCCTCTCTGTCCTAATTATTTGATGTGCATGTTAGGGCACTCTTATGTTGAAGCAGTTGCAGAGAAGTGAGACAATTCAACAAAGAGAAGAGGAAGATGAGAGGAAAAAAATCAAGGTGATGCTGGAAGGTTGAAGGGCAGAGGAGGGTTAAAAAGATTTGAGGAGACAGAAGAAAGCCAGGTGAAAGTGCAGGCAGGGAAGAATATCAACAACTATCCTTGCTAAGTCCACCTTTGTTTAGTTTGGAATTCAGTTTAGTTTGGAAATCAGCCATGTGGGATTTGAACCTGGCTTACTAGTTCAATGACACTAGGCCACAGGAGGAAGCTGTCCACCTTTGTTGTCCTCCTATGCCACCATCTAACGAGTCACCCAATAAAGACATTAGCATTTGGATTCAGATGAGTACCAGCAATTGAATCCTTTGAGCCAATGAACTTTGTTTGAAATGATTATAGGCTACCAAAGGAATCGTTTACTTCTCGTTGAAGAAACGTGAAAATTCATCACCCACTTTTCGGTGAACTGCTAGATACCTACATTTTAGTTACCTGAACTGCCTGATTTAAACTGGTCTGGATTATATTGTCATTTAATCCACCATCCCCCTGTTAATATACACATAGGCTATATACATATAGAGTGCTAATGTCGCCTTGCTAACATTAACAAAAAGGAGGCAATTAGACTATAGAATTAGACTTCATTGGCATTTCAAGAATGATGATAAATGATGAGTGTAAACAAATACTAGGGTAGATGTTATTAATTGGTACTGTTAAGACCCAAAGTTGAAAACAGTTCCAGTGTTTTATTCCAGTCTTAACATAGTTCTACTTATTGTCGGCTGATATCATACAGAGTGGCCAAGGTTGACATCGAGGTTAGTTAATAGTCTTGAATAATGTGCCTTTGGGATATATTAAGAGTTTAGTTCATTTGGCTAGTGTCTGGTTATTTCCATGGCTCTTCCAGAAATATGAGGAGCTTATCCAGATTTGTCTTTCAGACTTGGTGCAGTGAAGCTGGTTGCCTCACTTTACTCTGGAATTATTAAACGAGTGTGATCAGTCTGATGTGGTAGTCCTCTTTTTTGCTTACTCTTGTACAAATATAGTACATGCTGCAGTAGTGCTGACACTTCTCTGAGTTCCTGTAGTGTCTCTCTCTGCCATCCTCTCATCATCTGTTCCACCACATAGTTTGTTTGTAATTTCCAGCCACGCTCAGAGTATTCTGATCAGCCTGTCTTTCGTGTCAAAGCATGCTTCTGATTAACAAACAATATTCAGTCAACCCAGGCAATCTGTCTCTTTTCATATATCTATACAGTCAAATTTGACATATTTCCTGATAGTAAGTTCTCATATATGGCAATAATTATCTCAGCTTTAGCTCATCAGTACTTATAATGAATAACTATTGTTATAAATCAGAGGTTGATATCGTCCTCCCCATGAACCAACATTGAAATATCCAAAAGAGGAGCACTTTGTCTTATCATCTGTAAGAAGTGTGTGTGGAGTGGTGTGACCTGCTTTTCAGCAACTTCTAGTGGTTAAATGCAAAATAAATCCCTGACGTTCACTCTAAAATCAACATGTAACAATTTATTTATCTAATTAACAGCGAACAAAATAACTAAACTATTGACAAACTCTTCTAACTACTAACTATTCCCAAATAAAACAAAATTCAAATGATATGCTGTTCAAATAAATACAATTACCACTCACTAACAAAAAAAATGAAATTTAATCATCTCTGAATTACAACTAGGTTTTGTGTCCTCTGGAATATTCTGGACCTTCTCTATTGATTCTTCTGTCTGGAACTTCTTTCTTCTTTTCTACTTTTGCTATTTAGATGGTGCTTTCTCTAAAACATAGACAAAACCGTGAGAGCCAGAGAGAGAGAGAGGTGTGAGCTGTTATCTCTGGCACGTGGCAGTTGCTCTATTATTTTGTTCCACTGCCCCCCTTTTATACCTGTGATGACAGATCAATATTTCCCACAATAGGATTAGTCCTAGGTTGTCAAAACCATCAGATTTAAATTTAATAAGTTCTTGGTATCAAAGTGTCTGATTCAAATTGATTGGCTACATTCAAAAGCCTCTTGTCTTGGGAAAACTGCTGCTTGGCCTTTCAATATAAATGTTTCAATTTGGGGCTCCCTATGTACTTGCATTTTTTTTAACTCTCTAAGCATAGAAAAAGCACCACCTTTTAAAGGGACCATGCAATGCTTTCTCCCTCGCATTTTACGATTTTATAAACTCCATTCTACAATTACTCTACCCAACTTTGCAACGCTATTAAGTGCTTAAAAACTAATCCCTCAACTGCAAATGTACTTAATTAACAGTCAATAAATACCTGTAGAAAACCAACCAGAGGACAATGTTCACTGTCCTTTATGAAATTCATTTCATGGTGTTTTTGCAGGTGGGGAACTGGGGAAGGTAAAATCACCTCATGATTTTTTGCTGGGAAATTATTGACCTGCGTAGAAGATTCGTCTAGAGTTGAACGGTCGAAAATAGAATATGGAATATGTGCAAAATAAAGCACGTGGATTTCAACATGAGTTTGATGCAAGGTCATCCATTTTGGACAAAGTCTAGATCTGAGTATTATTTGCTGTTGAGAATCCAGGAATAGTGAAGGTTAAAAGATATTTATGTATCCATGCATACAGATCACCGAAATGTAGTGGCCTGGTGCAACTAATAATTAAAAAGGTGCTTCTCTATAACCAGAACGCTGGAATATATTGAAATAGGAGCTATTGCTGTACAAAGCTTGAGTTTGGTCATATCTGCAGTATTATGTACAGTTCTGGGTGCTATATCTTAGAAAGAATTTATTGATCTTGGAGGGTGTGCAGCTGGGATTCACCAGAATGTTAGTAAGGCTTGAAGAGTTGGGTTATGAAGAGACAATATAGAAACTAGACTTGTTTTCTCTGGAACATAGAAGAATGAAGGTTGATTTGCTTGATGATGTTAGCATTTTGAAAAGAATTAACTGGGAGTCAAAGATAAGGGAACATAATGCAGAGCCAGGATAACCAAAAGAGAAGTTAGGGAACATTTCTTCACCCACAAGGTGGTGGCAATTTGAACTCTCTTCCATAAAAAATAGGTCTAGCTCAATTAATAGGTTTGAGTCTGAGGTCATAAGAACATAAGAAATAGGAGCAGGGGTAGGCCATCTAGCCCTTCGAGCCTGCCCCGCCATTCAATAAGATCATGGCTGATATGAAGTGGATCAGTTCCACTTTCCCACTTCCTCCCCATAACCTTTAATTCCCTTGTCTATCAGAAACTTATCTACCCGTGACTTAAATATATTCAGCGAGGTAGCCTCCACCACTTCAACGGGCAGAGAATTCCAGAGATTCACCACCCTTTGAGTGAAGAAGTTCCTCCTCAACTCCGATCTAAACTGCACCCCCACCCTTATCTTGAGGCTGTGCCCTCTAGTCCTGCTATCCTTTCTAAGTGGGAAAAATCTCTCTACCTGTACCCTATCTATCCCCTTCATTATCTTATATGTCTCTATAAGATCCCCCCTCAGCCTTCTAAACTCTACCGAGTACAGACCCAGTCTATTCAGTCTCTCTTCATAGGCTAGCCCCCTCATCTCCGGTATCAGCCTGGTGAACCTTCTCTGCACTCCCTCCAAGGCCAATATATCCTTCTGCAAGTGCGGCGACCAAAACTGCACACAGTACTCCAGCTGCAGCCTCACCAGTACCCTGTACAGTTGCAGCAAGACCTCCCTACTTTTATATTCTATCCCCCTCGCTATAAAGGCCAACATTCCATTCGCCTTCTTGACCACCTGCTGCAAAAACCTGCAGACTGGGTTTTTGCGATTTGTGCACAAGGACCCCCAGGTCCCTCTGCACCATAGCATGCTGCAGCTTTTCGCCTTTTAAATAATAATCCCTCCTACTATTATTTCTACCAAAGTGGATAACCTCGCACTTGCAGTGGATAACCTCCACTGATTTTCCAATGATTTTTACTCGCCACATGTAACCACAGCAAGTGGATGCAATTAGTTAAGATTTGATTGAATAGTGGAATATGTTCAAAGGGCTAAAAGTCCCACTGCTGCTCCTATACCCACCATCATGCACTGATAGAGTCAAAATTATTATGGCACAGAAGAGTACCAGTCCAGCTAATCCATTTCAGCTCTCTGTAGAGCAATCCTGCCAAGTCACATTCACCCATTGTAGCCCAGTTTCTTCAATCTTCCTGACAAGCAATGATGTTTGTAGACCTTGTTCCCAGTTGGAGCCTGTCGATGAGAGAGATAAAAAGAACAAAGAACAGTACAACACAGGAACAAACCTTCGGCCACCAAGCGTGTGCTGATCATGATGTCCTAACTAAACTAAAAAAAAGAAGCCGCCAGCTGTTATGTGGTCCATATCCCTCTATTCCTTCCCTTTTAATGTACCCATATAGATGCATCTTAAATGTTGTTAATATGCCTGCTTCCACCACCACTTCTGGCAGCACATTCCAAGCACCCACCATTCTCTGCATGACGAACTTCCCCGCACATCTCCTTTAAACTTTCTCCCTCTCACCTTGAACCTGTACCCCTTGAATTGACACTTCCACTCTGGGGAAAAAGCCCTTCTTTATCCACCTAGTTTATGCCTCTCATAATTTCGTAGACCTCTATCAGATCTCCCCGCAGCCTCTGTCTTTCCAGTGACAAACAATCCCGTTTTTTTTTCAACTGGCCTCATAGTTAACATCCTTCAGACCAGGCAACGTCCTAGTGAACCTTCTCTATACTCTTTCCAAAGCTTTCACATCCTTCCGGTAGTACTACATGCAATATTCCAATGAACTACATGCAATATTCCAAATACAGCCAAATCAAGGTTTTATGTAGCTGCAACATGATTTCCCATTTGTTAAGTTCCTCTGAGTACTGTTTTATAACGATAAATTCATAACATTACCCCTTTCTCACTGTTCAGAAGCACTGCATATTTCAGTGAAATGTCGGGTGTTTTTGGAACTTTGCCAACAGATAAAAATTTTCCTGTTTCCACCTGTCCCAGAATTTGACCAGAAATCTGAAGCCCTGCTTCAGTATTGTTTCTAAAGTCTGTAATCCTTCTACCTCTCAGTAACTCAGTGTGTGACATAGCAAACCAGAAGTTAAGTCCCATCATTATTGGGAGGAGGTGGCTTGTGGAATGCTCAGGAGGACAATGGATCAGTGGATTCAGGAACATTGCTGCTCCTCCTACCTTCACATCAAGGTAGATAAATCCCCGGAACCTGATCAAGTATATTCCAGGACACTGTGGGAGGCTAGGGAGGAAATTGTGAGGCCCCTAGCAGAGATATTTGAATCATCAATCACAGGTGAGGTGCCTGAAGTTTGGAGGGTGACAAATGTTGTACCTTTGTTTAAGAAGGGCTGCAGGGAAAAGCCTGAGCACTACAGGCCAGTGAGCCTCACATCTGTAGTGGGTAAGAAGGTGTTTTGAGAGACAGAATCTACAGGCATTTAGAGACACAAGGACTGAAAAGGGACAGTCAGCAAGACTTTGTGAGTGGGAAATCATGTCTGACAAATTTGACTTGAGTTTTTTGAAGCGGTAACTAAGAAGGGAGATGAAGGCAGTGCAGTTGATGTTGTCTACATGGACTTTGTAAAAAGTCTGACAACACCACATTTAAGTCCAACCTGGTGTTGTCAGACTTCTTACTGTGTTTACCCCAGTCCAACGCCGGCATGTCCACATCATGACTACATGGACTTTAGCAAGGCGTTTGACAAGGTACCACATGGTAGGTTGTTGCATAACATTAAATCTCACTCGATCCAGGGTGAGTTAGCCAAATGGATACAAAATTGGCTTGATGACAGAAGACAGAGGGTGCTTGTAGAGGGTTGTTTTGCAAATTGGAGGCCTGTGATCCGTGGTGTTCCTCAGGGATCAGTGCTGGGTCCACAGTTATTTGTCATCTATATTAATGACTTGGTTGGGAATATGAGGCATGATTAGTAAGTTTGCAGATGACACCAGGATTGGCGGCATAGTGGACAGCAAAGAAGGTTATCTAGGATTATAAGGGGATATCTTGATCAGTTGGGTCAGTGGGCTGGCGAATGGCAGACAGAGTTTAATTTAGACACGTGCGAGGTGCTGCATTTTGGTCGATCGAACCAGGTCAAGACTGACTCAGTTAATGGTAGGCACTGGGGAGAGTTACAGAACAAAGAGATCTAGGGGTACATGTTCATAGCTCCTTGAAAGTGGAGTCACAGGTGGACAGAGTGGTGAAGAAGGCATTCGGCATGCTTTGTTTGATTGGTCAGAACATTGAATACAGGAGTTGAGACGCCTTGTTAAAGTTGTACAAGACATTGGTAAGGCCACACTTGGAATACTGTGTGCAATTTTGGTCACCCTATTATAGAAAGGATATTATTAAACTAGAAAAAGTGCAGAAGAGATTTGCAAGGATGCTACCAGGACTTGATGGTTTGAGTTATAAGGAAAAGCTGGATAGACTGGGACTTTTTTCTCTGGAGCGAAGGAGGTTTATCTTAAGGGTGATCTTATAGAGGTGGATAAAATAACGAGGAGCATAGATCAGCTAGATAGTCAATATCTTTTCCCAAAGGTAGAGGAATCTAAAACAAGAGGGCATAGGTTTAAGATGAGTGGGGAGAGATGCAAAAGGGTCCAGAGGGGCAATTTTTTCACACAGAGTGGTGAGTGTCTGGAACAAGCTGTCAGAAGTAGTAGTAGAGGCGGGTACAATTTTGTCATTTAAAAAGTGTTTAGACAATTACATGGGCAAGATTGGTATGGAGAGATATGGGTCAAACGTGGTCAATTGGGACTAACTTAGGGGTTAAAAAAAGGGGTGGCCTGGACAAGTTGGGTCGAAGGCCTGTTTCTTTGCTGGAAACCTCTCATGACTCCAGGACATTCCTCTTAAATGTTGGGCCACAGCAAGCTCTTGAATCCCTGGCAGAACAGCCCAGCTCCCTACAGTTAAAACTCATTACATAAACAGGGCTGATGTCTCATTGGCTTTGTACAGGTCATAAAATCTGTTATAGGCAACAGAGTGAGATGCCTGAAAGGCAGTCTTTACCATTTTACTGGTTACCATTCTAAACATAGAAATCCTACAGTACAGAAACAGACCATTCAGCCCATCAAGTCTGCACCGACTGCAATCCCACCCAGGCCCTACCCCCATATCCCTACATATTTACCCACTAATCCCTCTAACCCACACATTTCAGGACACTGAGGACAATTTTTAGCACAGCCAATCAACCTAACCCGCACATTTTTGGACTGTGGGAGGAAACCGAAGTACCCGGAGGAAACCCATGCAAACACGAGGAGGATGTGCAAACTCCACACAGACAGTGACCCAAGCCGGGAATCGAACCCAGGTCCCTGGAGCTGTGAAGCAGCAGTGCTAACCACTGTGCTACCGTGCCACCCTACTGGTTAGCATTCTGCTAGTTACCACTGCCAATGTATTCTCATTTATATTGAGTGTGCAATCTGAGGCAGTAGGGTAATTTCATTGTGTGAGATGCATCGCTTCTCAAAATGTGTTAACATATAATATAGGTCAATCATTCCGAATTTGTATTTTTAAAACTAGATGAGAAAAAGTTCCATTGATGTTATTTCTCTGAAATATGTACTGTGGAATTTGAAAAGAAATGATTGTGAAATCAGGATCTGAGCAGTAGCTTGAGCTCCTGGTGAGCACTGATTTGGAGAAATATATTAATGTAGAACACTACTGAGCAGTACTGGTGTACTGTGTCCACTGTGACTTACCATCATTCCATTCTATCCCAGGAACATCGAGTCACCTTGCGTCTGTTCCTACTGAAGTGCTTTGGAGCAATGTGTAACCTGGATGCAACTATCATCTCAACTTTGGCAAATTCGGTGCTGCCAATGGAACTGGCACGAGACATGCAATCTGACACCAAAGGTAAGCAACTATGCCAAGATAGAGTGCAGCAATAATGACAAAGAACTGAGTGTTTGAAATGCAGCACCTAGCTTTATACAGATGTAATAGTAATTTGGAGGAATTGGGTGGATGCTTAGTGTGAATACAGTCAAATAAAACACCAAGTACATCGTGCAGATGGATAAAGCACCGAGTACATTGTGCACACAGATAAAACACCAAGTAGATTATACAGGCGAATAAAGCACCGAGTGCATTGTATGAGCGAATTGTACAGGCGACTAAGAACTGAGTACATTATGCAGGCGGATAAAGCACCGAGTACATTGTGCAGACAGATAAAACGCCAGTACGTTGTGCAGATGGATAAAACACCAAGTACTATGTGCAGGCGAATATAGCACCGAGTACATTGTGCAGGCGAATATAGCACCGAGTACATTGTGCAGGCGAATATAGCACCGAGTACATTGTGCAGGCGAATATAGCACCGAGTACATTGTGCAGGCGAATATAGCACCGAGTACATTGTGCAGGCGAATAAATTACCGACTACACTGTGCAGACAGATAAATTACCGACTACGCTGTGCAGACGGATAAAGCACAGAGTACATTATGCAGATGGATAAAGCGCTGAGCACATCGTGCGGACGGATGAAGCACCGAATACATTGTACAGGCGAATAAAGCACCGAGTAAACTGCACAGATGAATAAAGGAGCAAGTACATGATACAGGCAGATAAAGCACTGAGGACATTGTAGAGGTGAATAAAACACCGAGTACATTGTACAGGCAGATAAATTACCGAGTAAATTGTGCAGACGGATAAAGCACCGAGTACGTTGTGCTGACAGGTTAAGCACCAAGTACATTATATAGGCAGATAAAGCACTGAGTATATTGTACAGGCGAATAAAGCACCAAATACATTGTACAGGCGGATAAAACACTGTCTGAATTATTATAAATACAAATAAATAACAAGTACAGATCTTGACTTAGCGCAGTGGTTAACACTGCAGCCTCAGTGCCAGGGACCCAGATTTGATTCCAGCCTTGGGTGAGTGTCTGTGTGGAGTGTGCAAGTTCCCCTGTCGGTGTGATTTCCTTCGTAGTGTTTCAGTTCCTTCCCACAGTCTGAAAATGTGCAGGTTAGGGGGATTGGCCATGGTAAATGAACATGGTTATGGGGATAGTGTGGAAGGGTGGACCTGGGTTGGATGCTCTCTGATAATTGGTGTTGTCTCGATGGGCTGCATGGCTTCCTTCTCCACCTTAGACTTTCTGTGATTGGCGTAAAGCTCAATGAATACATCTGAAACGGTTTGAAAGTCTCAACAGTGTCAAACATCATCCTTTAATGGCCATTACGTGGGTGAGTTGGTATGGAATCAAGGATTAATTTGAATTGACTGATTTCCCCACTTGTAGAAAATCTCTGTATTCTCTTTAATCATAGATGAGGTTATGCAGGACTGGAGAATAGCCAATGTTGTCCCTTTGTTGAAGAAGGGCAACAGGGGTAATCGAGATAACTGCAGGCTGGTGAGCAGACAGTGGTAGGGAAATTATTGGAGGGGATTCTTAGAGACAGGATTTATTCATATTTGGAAAAATATGGACTTATTTGTGATAGGCAGTGTGGCTTCGTGCGGGAGAGGTCATGTTTCACAAAATTGTGTGTGTTTTTTGAGGAAGTGACAAAGATGATTGATGAGGGCAGGGTGGTGAATGTTGTCTACATGAACTTTAGCAAGGCCTTTGACAAAGTCCCTCATAACAGGCTGATATAAAAGATGAAGTCACACAGGATCCATGTTGAGCTGATAAGATGGATACAGAACTGGTTTGGTCACAGAAAACAGAAGTTGTTTTTCTGGCTGGAGACCTGTGACCAGTGATGTTCTGCAGGGATCAGTGCTGGGATCCATGTTGTTCTTGACATATATAAATTTGGAGGAGAATGTGGATGGTCTGATTGGTAAATTTTCAGAGGACACAAAGATTCGGGGAGCTGTGGATAGTGAGGAAGATTGCCAGAGGATACAGCAGGATTTAGATCAACTGAAAACTTGGATGAAGAAATAGCAGATGGAATTTAATCTGGACAAATGCAAGGTGCTGCATTTTGGAAAGTCTAAAGCAGGAGGGAAGCATTCAGTAAATGGCAGAACCCTTAGAAGCATTAACATACTGAGGGATCTCGGCAAACAGGCCCACAGTTCCCTGAAAGTGGCAACATAAGAAGATGTATGACATGTTTGCCTTCATCAGTCAGGGCAAAGAATATAAAAATTGGCAAGTCATGTTGCAGCTGTATAGAATTTTAGTTAGGTAACATTTGGAATATTGCATTTAGTTCTGGTCACCTCACTACCAGAAGGTTTGGAGGGTAATAGCTATGAGAAGATATTGAACAAACTTGATTTGTTTTCACTTGAAAGCCAGAGGCTGAGGGGTGACCAGGTAGAAGTATACAAAATTGAGAGGCATGGATAGTTGGAGTCTTTTTCTCAGGGTAGAAATGTCAATTACCAAAGAACATAAGTTTAGGGTAAAAGCAGTTAAGTTTAAAGGAGATGTGAAAGGCAAGTTTTTTTACACAGAGGTCAGTAAGTGTCTGGAATGTGCTGCCAGAGGAGGTGTTAGAAGCAGATACGATAACATTTAGGAGACATTTTGACAGATACATGAAGAGGCAGGGAATCGAGGGATATGGACAGCGTGGAGGCAAAACTACTTCACCTTAGAAAGGCACATGTGTCAGCCCATGCTTTCAGGCCTATTTCAATGCTGTGCTGTTCTTTGATCTTTTGAATGAGCCCAGTTTAGTCTAGATTTGATGGGTTAGCAATGACATTGAGGTTCCATATCAACTCCACGAGAGCTAGCTCAGTTTAGTAGCTTAAAGTGAGCAGCACCAGATTCCAAATGTAATTACAGAGCATGACATGAACTGACTGAAGTATTTCACCTTGTTTCTTGTCTCTTAGAACACCAGAAGCTGTGTTACTCTGCGCTGCTACTCACTATGATATTTTCAATGGGTGAGCCATTGCCCTATCATCACTATGGTATGTATAAAACTGCACAATATCCCAGCAACTTAGTGTCATGATAGTTATATATGAACGTACTCCTTAAACATCCTAACACTTTAAAATTATGATTTATTATTTTTGTCAGCAGCTCATATTATAACCTGTTTATTCTTCCATAACTGGACCAATAAGGGTATCTTCCTATGCAATGAAATGAAAGTGTGTGGGTCCCTCGGGAGCATGCAGTTTTTTGCTCAGTTTTGAACAGCATTTTCCGCTCGCTCACTCTTCCTTCACACACTGCTATTGTCCAGGGTATGGCTTCACAGTTGCTTGGTGCCTTGCACAAACAGTTAATCTTTCGTCAGCTGAGGCAGCGCATGTCTGCACATTCATTCTTTGTCTGCATGCATTTCCTCTGGGTGATCCAGTTTCCTCCCACACTCCAAAAATGTGGGGATTCAGTGGATTGGCAATGCCCTTAGTGTCAGGGGCCTAGCTAGAGTATATGCATAGGGTTATGGGGATAGGGCCTGTGGTAGGTACATGCTTGATGGGCCGAATGGCCTCTTTCTGTACTCTAGGACTCTATGATCAATGACAGGTTGTCCATGCTGGCAGCAGCTAGCTGGGAGCAGCCAGGAAGCAGTCTTAATGTCCCAGCCTGCTCATCATAATCCAGACTGAATGTGGTACATTCTCAGATTGGTCCCTTACTGCCATGACCAGTTGGGTTCCTGTGTAATCCTGAAATATGTATGTAAAGTTAACCAGTGCTGCTGCCAAGTTTGCCCTCTGCATCAGCCCGAGACTCATGTTCTGAACTCGTTTTTGCAAAAATGTGTTTTATTCATAGAATATCTGACAGAACATTGCAAATATCTCAAAATGGCCATCACACACAGCAATAATATTCAGGTTTCCTGCATAGATCAAGTTGCATTCTGAGATGCTTCAATACAATTGTGAAATGTCGTATTCACTGCATACGTTCAGTTGGGGTCAACACTGGAAGATCAACAAATTTGAGACCAAAGAGGTTCTATCACTGTGTTGATGATCCTCTAGCAGCAGTTGATGTTTATGGCAGGGAACAGTATATAGGGCACAGAGTCCTGCATCACAGAGCTGCTTGGGATGAACTTTGACAAACAATGGTTAGCAGTGCTGCGTCACAGCGCCAGGGATCCGGCTTCGATTTCCAGCTTGGGTCACTGTCTGTGTGGAGTTTGCACGTTCTCCCCGTATCTGCGTGAGTTTCCTCTGGGTGCTCTGGACCCCCACCCCCCACACTCCAAAGATGTGCAGGTTAGGTTGATTGGCCATGCTAAATTGCTCTTTAGTGTCAGGGGGTTAGTAGGGTAAATAAGTAGAGTTTTGAGATGCATCGGTTTGAGGGATTAGCAGGTTAAATATGTAGGGATATGGGGTAGGATCTGGGTGGGATAGTGACCGGTGCTGACTCAATGGGCCGAATGGCCTCCTTCTGCACTGTAGTGTTTCAATGATTATGGGGATAGGGCTTGGTGGGATTGTGGTCAGTGCAGACTCGATTGGACGAATGGCTTCTTCTGCACTGTAGGAATTCTAATAACACTATTCTAATAAACACCACCTCACCTCTCTCCAGATTGTCTTTGCAGAGGCATGTTCTACCAGGAGATATCCAGTTGTCTGCTCAGCAGTACCAGCATTCTAATCCCTGTTTGAGTTGTTGTCTGTGTTTCCTCCATGCTGAAATACTGCTCTGCAACTTTAATCACTTTGTGTGTATTACTTTCAGATTATTGATCGATTTTTGCTAAGGCCCACCAGCACCTTCTCATGGGAAACTAAGGATGGGCAATGAGTGCTAGCCTTGCTCACAACACCGTAATCCTGAGATGAATATAAAACTTTGTGTACAGTATTGAGACACAGGAGGGAGGGTTTCACGGACTTCACAAATCCTCACTGAAGGTCCCAGCTCGAGGCAGGCAGGAAAGAGAGATTACGCCACCTGCTGTACATTTGAAGGAATCATCAATTGGGCACTGGTGGAGGCTGCTCTTTCACCTCAACTTTGTGAGTCCCTTAAAGTGAATCTCTCGTGACGCCACATTCGTCTCCATATTCTTCACTTGAAATTAAAGAGGTGGATGTTTTGTGTCATCTTTGTGATATTTTCATAGGAAAAAGTCTGACAACACCAGGTTTCATTCCAACCAATTTATTTGATAATAAACTCACTAGCTTTCGGGGTTAGCCCCTTCATCAGGTGAATGGAGAGTTCTGGCTTCAGACAGAGCATATAAAGCACAGACAGTTTACAGATTACTGATTAGAATGCGAATCTTTACACCTAACCTGCTGTTCAAGTCTTAAAGTGGCTAACAATGTGAGTGGAAGGAGCACTGATTACAGGTTGCAGAGATGTGTATTGTCTCCAGACAGTACAGTAAGTGAGGTTTTGCAAACCCAGGCAAGTCACGGGGGTTACAGATAGTGCGACATGAACCCAAGATCCCTGTTGAGACCGTCCTCATGTGTGCGGAACTTGGCTATCAGTCTCTGCTCAGCGACTCTGCGCTGTCGTGTGTCGTGAAGGCTGCCTTGGAGAACGCTTACGCAAAGGTCAGAGGCGGAATGCCCATGACCACTGAAGTGTTCGCCAACAGGAAGGGAACAGTCTTGCCTGGTGATTGTCGAGCGATGTTCATTCATCCGTTGTCGTAGCGTCTGCATGGTCTCCCCAATGTACCATGCTTCGGGACATCCTTTCTTGCAACGTATCAGGTAGACAATGTTGGCCGAGTTGCAAGAGTATTTACCGTGTACCTGGTGGATGGTATTCTCACGTGTGATGATGGTATCCATGTCGATGATCTGGCATGTCTTGCAGAAGTTGCTGAGGCAGGGTTGTGTGGTGTTGTGGTCACTGTTCTCCTGAAGGCTGGGTAGTTTGCTGCGAACAATGGTCTGTTTGAGGTTGTGTGGTTGTCTGAAGGCAAGAAGTGGGTGTGTGTGGATGGCCCTGGCAAGATGTTCGTCTTCATCAATGATATGTTGATGCGCCGTAGCGGGTCCTAGGCGCAAGGGTTGTTGGGAAGGGAGCGCGGGAGTATAAAACAGGTACTCACCCGAGGATCAGTCTCATTGTTCTCCGGAGCAATGTTCTGGTGGCTGGTGAGTGTGAAACTGCGAGTGTACTTTTTTTTAAAATTGCATTGCTGGGTCGCGGGTTTTTTTTTCCTTTCCCGCTTTCTGTAGCGGGTCCTAGCTGCAAGGGCTGTTGGGAAGGGAGCGCGGGAGTATAAAAACAAGGCCACAGTAGACAGCGGCCAGCGGAGTGAGGCGGGTGCTGAGTGAGTACTGCAAGGGCTTTGGCTCACAGGGCTTAGGCGAGGCAGGCTTAGGCAAGGTGAGTTACTGGTCAAATTTGTCTAACTGTGTCCATAGGTCTAAGGGTAGTCAAATAAATGGCAGGGTCCTTGGGGAGGCGTGTCAGCTGTGTAAGGTGCAATATGTGGGAGTTCCTGGAGACACAGCATCTCCGGAGAGTCCACATCTGCACCAAATGTCTGGAGTTGCAGCGTTTGAGGGCCCGGGTTAGGCAACTGGAGCTGAGGCTGGAGGATTTATTTTTAATTAGGGAAAATGAGGCACTAATGAATAGGAAGCAGATTCAAGAGGGGATCCCAGAGCCAAGGAGGGGGGATGGGTGGGTTACAGTTAGGAAGGGGAAAAAGAAGAGGGGTAATGTTCCAAAGGCTCAAGATAGCAGGGGTAAGGCACCAACTGAGGTGGAAAGGGCACGAGGGGAAGAGGAAAATGCCTCAGAGGGAAGGAAGGAGGCTGGATGTGAGATAGTGGTGGGGGACGGGAGGGTTAGAGGAATTGATAGGCGGTTCTGTGGGCAAAAGCAGGACTCCAGGATGGTGGTCTGCCTCCCTGGAGCAGGGGTACAGGATGTGTCGGAGAGGGTAGAGGGAATCTTGAAGGGCCAAGGAACCCAGGCGGATGTAATTATACATGTAGGTGAGAAGGACATAGGAAAGAAGAGTAGGGGGGAAATACGTAGGCAGTTCAGGGAGTTGGGAGCCAGGCTGAAGTGTAGGGCCTCCAGGGTGGAAATCTCTGGGCTGCTGCCAGTGCCCAGCAATAGCAGGGATAAGAATAATGAGATCCTGCAGCTGAATGTGTGGCTGAGGGATTGGTGCAGGACAGAGGGTTTTAGTTTTGTTGACCATTGGGAAGTCTTTGCAAAGGAAGGGCACTTGTATAAGAGGGATAGGGAACACTTAAATGGGAAGGGTACACATATTTTAGCTGGGAGGCTGGCTGGAGTGTTTAGGCAGGGTTTAAACTAGTATGGAGGGGGGGTGGGGAGGAGAGAGACAGCTCAGGCACTGGGAGTGAGTTGGAGGTCAGGGTAAGTCTAGATGATAGGAAAATCCCCCAGGAGAAGGAGGATCCGAGAGGGCCTGAGGGTCTTTGGTGCATCTGTTTTAATGCGAGGAGTGTGATGGGAAAGTCGGATGAACTTAGGGCCTTGATGTTCGCAAGGAATTTAGATGTGGTGGCAGTGTCAGAGACGTGGTTAAAGGAGGGGCAGGACTGGCAGCTAAATATTCCAGGGTATAAGTGTTTTAGGCGTGATAGGGGAGGGTTGAAAAGAGGAGGGGGAGTGGCACTCTTAGTAAGGGAGCAGATCACAGCGGTGCAGAGGGAGGATTACATGGAGGGGTTGGGAATTAAGTCTCTGTGGGTGGAGTTGAGGAATAGGAAGGGGGCCATTACTACGCCAGGAGTGTACTATAGCCCGCGGGCAGTGGAAGAGGATATATGTAGGGACATTTTGGATAAGTGTAGGAAGAACAGGGTTGTTGTTGTGGGAGATTTTAATCTCCCTGGGGTGGATTGGAAGGTGCCTAGAGCTGGGGGTCGGACGGGGAGGAATTCGTAAGATGTGTATTGGAAGGATCCTTGCAACAGAATGTAGATAGCCTGACTAGAGAGGGGGCAATACTGGATTTAGTTCTGGGAAATGAGCCGGGTCAGGTGGTTGAGGTTGCGGTAGGTGAACATGTGGCTAATAGTGACCACAACTCCGTCTACTTTAGGATACGAATGGAAAAAGATGAGAGCTGTCCTAAGGGGAGGGTGCTAAATTGGGGGAAGGCTAGATACAGCCGGATTAGGCAGGAGCTTAAGGATACAGACTGGGATAGGCTGTTGGAAGGCAAGACCACGTTAGGCATGTGGGAGTCTTTCAAGGGAAAACTGCAATGGGTGCAGGAAAGGCATGTGCCGGTTAGGAGAAAGGATGGGAAAGGTAGGATTAGGGAACCGTGGATTACTAGAGGTACAGAAGACCTGATTAGGAAGAAACGAGAGGCGTATGTCAGGTCTAAGCAGCTAGGAACAGAGAGAGCGTTGGAGGAATACAGAGAGAGTAGGAGGGATCTCAAACAGGGAGTTAGGAGAGCAAAGAGGGGGCATGAGATGGCTTTGGCAGGTAGGGTTAAGGAGAATCCAAAGGCGTTTTACTCCTATCTTAAGAACAAAAGGGTGGCTAGGGGTAAAATCGGTCCTCTCAGGGACAGACGTGGGGAATTGTGCTTAGAGGCAGAGGGAATGGGGGAGATCCTGAATGAATACTTTGCATCGGTATTCACGAAGGAGAGGGGCTTGATGTCTGGTACGGTCATTGAGGGAGCAGTAGACCAATTGAAAGATCTATCGATTACGAGGGAAGAAGTGGCTAGGGCTTTTAGCTAGCATTAAAACTGATAAATCTCCAGGGCCCGATTGCATTTATCCTAGGCTCCTTAGAGAGGCGAGGGATGAGATTGCTGGGCCTCTGACGCGAATCTTTGTCTCTTTGGACACAGGTGAGGTCCCAGAGGACTGGAGGATAGTGAGCGTGGTACTGTTGTTTAAAAAGGGTAGGAGGGATAGCCCAGGTAACTATAGGCCGGTGAGCTTAACGTCAGTGGTAGGTAAGTTGATGGAGAGGATTCTTAGGGATAGGATGTATGCGCACTTAGAGCATTGCGATCTGATTAAGGATACACAGCATGGCTTTGTAAAGGGGAAGTCTTGCCTTACGAATCTGGTAGAATTCTTTGAGGAGGTGACGAAAACGGTCGATGAAGGACGAGCCGTTGATGTCGTCTATATGGATTTCAGTAAGGCGTTTGACAAAGTCCCTCATGGTAGGTTGGTACAGAAGATTAAAGCTCATGGGATACGTGGTCAGGTATCTCGATGGGTAGAGAACTGGCTTGCAAAGAGGAGACAGAGAGTAGTAGTGGAGGGGTCCTTTTCTAGCTGGAAGTCTGTCACTAGTGGTGTGCTGCAGGGCTCAGTACTGGGACCTCTTTGTAGTGTATATAAATGATTTGGAAGAGGGAGTAGGTGGTGTGATCAGCAAATTTGCTGATGACACCAAGATGGCTGGATTGGCAGGCAGTGACGAGCAGTGTCTGGCAATACAGCGGGATATTGATAGGCTGGTTGATTGAGCAGATACATGGCAAATGGAGTTTAATCCGGATAAATGTGAGGTGATGCATTTTGGCTGGAATAATGTAGGGGGGAGTTACATGGTGAAGGGTAAGCCCGTAAGGAGTATAGAATTGCAGCGAGACCTGAGGGTGCAAGTGCACAAGTCTTTGAAGATGGCAGTGCAAGTGGAGAGTGTGGTGAAGAAAGCCTATGGTATGTTAGCCTTTATAGGAAGGGGTATAGAATATAAGAGCTGGAGTCTAATGTTGCAGTTGTACAGAACGTTAGTTAGGCTGCATTTAGAGTACTGCGTCCAGTTCTGGTCGCCTTACTACCGGAAGGATGTGGAGACTCTGGAGAGAGTGCAGAGGAGGTTTACAAGGATGTTGCCTGGTATGGAAGGACTGGGGTATGAGGAAAGATTGAAGAAATTGGGGCTCTTTTCCCTTGAAAGGTGCCGACTGAGGGGGGATCTAATAGAGGTATGTAAGATTATGAAGCGTATAGATAGAGTAAACAGAGGTAAGCTATTTCCTATGATAGAGACACGTAGGACAAGGGGCCATGGGCTTAAGGTGAGGGGGGAGAGGTACAACACAGATATTAGAGGGAGGTTTTTCACACAGAGGGTAGTGGGGGTATGGAATGCTCTGCCAAGTAAGGTGGTGGAGGCAAACACACTAGAGTCATTTAAGAGTAACTTAGACAGGCACATGAGTGGGTTGGAGATGGGTGGATATAGGAGATTGTTTTAAATAAGGGTCATTAGCATTGGGGCGACCCTGGTAAGGTAAATGGATATAGTATAATAATAATTTTTTTTTCCCTTTTCATTCACAGGTTATAAGTCGGTCCGCCTCGTGTCCAACGAGGGGCATACACGCGATGGGTCGTACTGGGGCTGCTCTTGGTTGTTCGAGATTGGCCTAGTGCTTCATGTCGTTAGTGTGTGCCTAAACTGGACCAGATACTAGGCAAGACGACAGCTCAGTGACTATCGCTGATTGCTGTGCAGACACATGGATTTGGTGTCTGTGGGAGTTTGCGCATTCTCCCCGTGCTTGCGTGGGTTTTCTCCGGGTGCTCCAGTTTCCTCCCACACCCCAAAGATGTGCTGTTAGGCTGATTGGCAGGAATAAGAACATAAGAACATAAGAAATAGGAGCAGGAGTAGGCCATCCAGCCCTTCGAGCCTGCCCCGCCATTCAATAAGATCATGGCTGATCTGTCGCTGCTCAGTTCCACTTTCCCGCCCTCTCCCCATAACCCTTAATCCCCTCTCCTATCAAAAACCCATCAACCCGCGTCTTAAAAATATTTAGCGAGGCAGCCTCCACCACTTTAACGGGCAGAGAATTCCAGAGATTCACCACCCTTTGAGTGAAGAAGTTCCTCCTCAACTCCGTTCTAAACCGCCCCCCTTTTATCTTGAGGCTGTGCCCCCTAGTCCTATTGTCTTTTTTGAGCGGGAAGAGTCTTTCCACCTCTATCCTATCCATCCCATTCATCATCTTATACATCTCAATGGGATCTCCTCTCATTCTTCTAAACTCTAACGAGTACAAGCCCAGTTTATTCAGCCTCTCCTCATAGGTCAACCCCCTCAACTCCAGTATCAGCCTAGTAAACCTCCTCTGCACTCCCTCCAAGGCCAAAATATCTTTGCGCAGGTGCGGCGCCCAAAAATGCACACAGTACTCCAGTTGCGGCCTCACCAATGCCCTATACAGCTGCAGCAAGACCTCCCTACTTTTATATTCAATCCCCTTCGCTATGAAGGCCAGCATCCCATTCGCCTTCCTGACCACCTGCTGCACCTGCAAGCTGGGTTTTTGCGACTCATGCACAAGGACCCCGAGGTCCCTCTGCACCGTCGCCTGCTGCAGTTTTTCGCCCCGTAAGTAATAGTCCTTCCTACCATTCTTCCTACCAAAGTGGACCACCTCACACTTGCCAACATTAAATTCCATTTGCCATTTCCTGGCAAATTAAATTGCCCCTAAATCAGTTTCCCTCAATCTGGATGGCCATAAATCATTAGACAGGGGTCGTGGGTGGAAAGGGGGACTGGTGGTGTTGAGATGGCAGCGCGGGCTTGTTGGGCCGAAGGGCCTGTTTCCCGGGCTGATTTTGTTCTTTGTTCTTTTGTCTCAACAGGGATCTTGGGTTCATGTCGCACTATCTGTAACCCCCGTGACTTGCCTGGGTTTGCAAAACCTCACTTACTGTACTGTCTGGAGACAATACACATCTCTTTAACCTGTGATCAGTGCTCCTTCCACTCACATTGTCGGCCACTTTAAGGCTTGAACAGCAGGTTAGGTGTAAAGATTCGCATTCTAATCAGTAATCTGTAAACTGTCTGTGCTTTATATGCTCTGTCTGAGGCCAGAACTCTCCATTCACCTGACGAAGGGACTAACCCCGAAAGCTTGTGAGTTTACTATCAAATAAATCGGTTGGACTAAAACCTGGTGTTGTCAGACTTTTTACTGTGTTTACCCCAGTCCAACGCCAGCATCTCCACATCATATTTACATAGGCCCATTCTATGCTGTAATTTCTATCAAGCCATGCTGGACCTAGCTCTTTTATTGGGCCACCCACTTGAATGTTATAGTTTCTGCATTAGTGTTGCCTCCTTGTTGTGAAAATATTTCTTCTCACTTCACCTGTGGACAGAATCTTAGCATTTCACCAAGAGACCAGCCCTGGTTCAATAGGATGTGTGTGCTGGAATTATATCAGGCACACTTGAAAATGAAATTCAAATCTTGTGAAGCAGGTACACAGGGCTCACTACCTGAAGCTTAAGTGGTTAAATGGAGAAAACTCTAAAAAGAGTTAAGCAATAGATCAGCACAAATCCCTTCAGTCAGGGTGACATTGGACAATCTGGTAACTAAGGAGGAGAATCCATCAACAATGCCGTCATTAAATATGGTGGGAGCACAGCACTGAGTGCAAAAACAAGGCTGAATTGTTTACAAGTGGCTTTAATGAAAGGTGTCAACTTGTCCAACCAATTAATTTGGTCCTCAATGTTTAAAAAATGGCTAAGTGCATTGGGTACAGCAAAGGTACAAACAAACACAACAAAATTCACAACAAAATTGTGAACATAACAATGTCCCAGTTGTGGTTCTCAATCCTGTCTATCAGAACCAGTGACTCACTTAGCCAAGCTATATGACACTGGTATAAAAGCAAAACACTTCAGATGCTGGAAATCTAAAAGCACCCCATAAAATGCTGGATAAATTCAGCAGCTTTGGAAGCATCTGTGGAGGCAAAGAGAGGCTAACATTTCAAATCCGTGTTACTCTTCTCCAGAAGTGAAACAAGGTAGAAATGTACATAATTACGTAGTTGGAAAGGGGCACTTGAGATGGGGCAGAATCACAGACCAGGGATAGCTGGGAAAATAACAAATTGAAAATTTCTCATGAACATCAGACAAAGACTGTTAATGGTAGTCATGATATGGAGGTGCTGGTATTGGACTGGGTTAAACACAGTAAGAAGTCTCACAACACCAGATTAAAGTCCAACGGGTTTATTTTGTAGCAAAAGCCGCTAGCTTTTGGAGCACTTCTCCTTCATCAGGTAAGTGGGAGTTCTATTCACAAACAGAGCATATAAAGACACAAACTCAATTTACAAAACAATGGTTGGAATGTGAATCTTTACAGGTAATCAAGTCTTAAAGGTACAGACAATGTGAGTGGAGAAACGGTTAAGCAAAGGTTAAAGAGATGTGAATTGTCTCCAGCCAGGACAGTGAGATTTTGCAAGCCCAGGCAAGTCATGGGGGTTACAGATAGTGTGATATAAACCCAAGATCCCGGTTGAGGCCATCCTCGTGTGCAGAGCTTGGCTATCAGTCTCTGCTCAACGACCCTGCGTTGTGCGTCATGAAGGCCGCCTTGGAGAACGCTTACCCAAAGATCAGAGGCCGAATGCCCATGACCGCTGAAGTGTTTCCCAACAGGAAGAGAACATTCTTGCCTGGTGATTGTCAAGCAGTGTTTATTCATTCGTTGTAGTAGCGTCTACATGGTCTCCCCAATGTACCATGCCTCGGGACATCGCAAAAGGTGAGAGAGCAGAATTTGTTAATGGGAGCAGAACTGAACAGCCAAGGACAGATGACCATGGGCAGGAAGGGCGGGGTTGTGTTGGCATCAGGCCAGTTTGTCTGTAATTGTTAGTTATTTTTGTGGGGTTGTGTTGGAGCCAGCCAGAGGTCTGCAGTTTGTTGTCAGTTATTTTTGTGGGGTTGTGTTGCAGGAAGACCAGGGGACTGTAGTTTGTTGTCAGTTACTGTTATGGGGTTGTGCTGTGAACAAACCAGGGGGCTGTAGTTTGTGGTTGTTATTTCTGTGGGGTTGTGTTGGGGCAGATCAGGGAACTGTTGTTTGTTATCAGTTACCTTTATAGAGTTGTGTTGGGGACAAGCCAGGTGGCTGTAGTTTGTTCAGTTTTTTTGAGATTGTTTTGGCGACGGTCAGAGCTGTGGGGTTGTGTTGGAGACAGGCCGGGGACTGTTGTCATTTGTTTTTGTGGGGTTATGTTGGGGGCAGGCAGGGGGCTTGAGTTCAGTTATTTTTGTGTTGGGGATAGGCCAGGAATCTGTTGTTTGTTCTCAGTTATTTTTATGTGTTTCTATTGGGGACAGGCTACAGGGCTGTAGGTTGTTCAGTTATTCTTGTAGGGTTGTGTTAGGGACAGACCAGTGGGCTGTAGATTATTCAGTTATTTGTTGGGGTTGTGTTGGGGACAGGCCAGGTTGTCTGTAGTTTGTTGTTCAGTTATTTTTGTTGGGTTATGTTGGAACCGGCCAGGGGGCTGCAGTTTGTTGTCAGTTACTTTTGTGAGATTGTGTTGGGGACAGGCCCAGGAGCTGTAGTTTGTTGTTTTTTTTCTGGGGTTGTATTGGGGACAATTGGGGTTGGAGTTTGTTCAGTTATTTTTGTGGAGTTGTGTGGGGGACACATCAGGGGGCTGTAGTTTGTTGTCAGTTGTTTTAGAACATAGAACACTACAGCACAAACAGGCCCTTTGGCCCACAAGTTGCGCCGATCACATCCATACCTACCAAGCCATAGAACGATCTGTAACTTCCAATGCTATTAGATCCCTTATACTCATCCAGAAGTCTTTTAAAAGTCCCCAGTGAGTTCGCCTCTACCACCACCAACAGCAGCCGATTCCACTCACTCACCACCCTCTGAGTGAAAAACTTACCCCTAACATCTCCTGTAAACCTGCTTCCCAGCACCTTAAACCTGTGTCCTCTCGTAGTGACCATTTCAGCCCTGGGAAATAGCCTCTGAGAATCCACCCTAGCTATTCCTCTCAACATTTTAAACCTCTATCAGGTCGCCTCTCAACCTTCATCTCTCCAGAGAGAAGAGACCTAGCTCCCTCAACCTATCTTCATAAGGCATGCCTCCCAATCCAGGCAACATCCTTGTAAATCTCCTGGCTGTGGGGTTGTGTTGAGGACAGGCCATGGGGCTGTAGTTTGTTCAGTTTTTTTTTGGCGTTGTATTGAGGACAGGCTGGGGGCTGTATTTTATTCAGCTAGTTTTGTGGGGTTATGTTTGGGACAGACCAGGGGGCTGTAGATTGTTCAGTGATTTTTGTAGGGTTGTGTTGGGAATATGCCACAGAGCTGTAGTTTGTTCAGCTAGTTTTGTGGGGTTGTGTTTCGGACAAAACGGGGGGGGGGAGCTGCAGTTTGTTGTCAGTGATCTTTGTGGGGTTGTTCTGGGGATAGGTTAGGGGCTGCAGTTTGTTGAGTTATTTTGGGTTGTGTTGGGGTCAGGCAAGGAGATTGTTGTTTGTTGACAGTTGTTTTCATGAGGTTGTGTTGGGGAAAGTTGGAGCTGTAGTTTGTGCAGTTATTTTTGTAGGGTTGTGTAGGGGATACTCCAGGGGGCTGTAGTTTGTTGTCAGTTATTTTTGTGTGTTTGTGTTCAACAGAGGCTAGGAAGCTGTGATTTGTTCAGTTATTTTTGTTACGTTGTGTTGGTGTCAGGCCAGGTTGCCCGTAGTTTGCTGTCAGTTCTTTTGTGGGATTGTGTTGGAGACTGGTCAGGGAACTTTAGTTTGTTCAGCAATTTTTGTGGGGTTGTGTTGGGGACTGGCCGGTGGCTGAAGTCTGTTCAGTTCTTTTTGTAGGGTTGTGTTGGGGACGGGTCAGGGGGCTGTAGTTTCAGTTTTTTTCTGCTCCTACTTCTAGTCTGAGAAATCTTTTCCCAAGATTGGTGAGCCTGGGGAATTCCCTATCTCAGAAGGTGGTTATATTTTCAAGAAGCAGTTAGATCCGCCTCTTGGGCGAAGTGAATATTAGGATATGGGGGATGAAGAAATCAGTTTAATTAGTTAGGTCAGTGATGACCATCATGAATGGTGGAGCATATCTGAAGGACTGATTGGCCTGCTCCTCCTTATATTTTTATACAAGCATAGAATCCCTAATGTGCAGGAGGGCACCATTGAAGGTCTTATGAGGAAAGGCTGAGAGACTTGAGGTTATTTTCGTTAGAAAGAAGAAGGTTACAAGGTGACCTAATTGAGGCATACAGGATGATCAGAGGGTTAAATAGGGTGGACAGTGAGAGCCTTTTTCCTCGGATGGTGATGGCCAACACAAGGGGACATAGCTTTAAGTTAAGGGGTGGTAATTATCGGACGAATGTCAGAGGTAGGTTCTTTACTCAGAGGGTAGTAAGGTCGTGGAATGCCCTGCCTGCAGCAGTTGTGGACTCGCCAACGTTAAGGGCGTTCAAATGGTCAGTGGATAGGCATATGGATAACATTGGAATAGTTTAGGTTCGAGGGTCATTAGATTGGTTCCACTGGTCGGCGCAACGTCGAGGGCTGAAGGGCCTATACTGCGCTGTAATGTTCTATGTTCTATTTGGCCCCTCAAGCGTGTACCGACAACAATCCCACTCGGGCCCTTTCCACATAACCCCACACCTTCATCCTGCTAGTTTCTTGACACAAGGGCAATTATGCATGGCACATTAACCCAGTCTTTTGGAGTGTGGAAGGAAACCAGAGCACCTGGAGGAAAACACTTCGACGTGGACCAGGCAGTCACCCAAGGCTGGAATTGAACTTGGGTTCCTGGCACTGTGAGGAAGCTGTGGCACCATGCCACCAGTTTCCATGTTTCTACCTCACCTCTATTTTACCCTACCTCCTCTATGCTGTTTCCAACTATAAAATTCTACCTTGTTTCAGTTCTGTAAAAGGGTCATTTAGACCTGGAAAGTTAACTGTTTTTCTCCATGAATGTTGCCAGACCTGCTGAATTTCTTCAATATTTTCTGTTTTCAAAGAACAAAGAACAAAGAACAACCCAGCACGGGAAACAGGCCCTTCGGCCCAACGAGCCCGCGCCGCCGCATCGCCCTACACCTATCCTACCCTGCATGTCTACGAATGGGACCCTACTCAGTCAGATTCAGGGAAGAAATAGTGTCAATTTGGTGGAAACCAATTAGCCTAAGAGCACATCTTTGGGGTGTGGGAGGAAACCGGAGCGCCCGGAGGAAACCCACGCAACCACAGGGAGAATGCGCAAACTCCCACAGACACAGGCCCAAATCCATGTATCTGCACAGCTAGCAGTGCTAGTCACTGAGCTGTTGTGGAGCCCGTCTATCGGTCCAGGATCAAGCACACACACCGACATGAAGTACTAGGCCACTCCTGGACTTCCAAGAGCAGCCCACGCACAACCCGCCGTGTGCATGCCCCTCGCTTGACACGAGGTGGACCTCCACCTGTGGAATAAAGACAAAACATATTAGTTATACAGCCTGCCCTTCCGGTGTCTCCCGAGGTTTACCCTATTTAATAGCCCCTACCATATCCCTCCATTCCCGTTTCACTCATATGCCTATCTAACTGCATCTTAAACGAGTCCAACGTGCCTGCCTCCACCACCCTACTCGGTAGCGCATTCCAGACCCCCACAACTCTCTGTGTAAAGAACCTTCCTCTTACCTCCAAATTATACCTCCCCCCCCTCACCCTTAATTGATGACCTCTTGTGTTCGTACCCAGTCTAGGGAGCAGTCTCTCACTATTAACTCTATCTATTCCCTTCAGTATCTTATATACCTCTATCATGTCCCCTCTCAATCTCCTTCTTTCCAAGGAGAATAGCCCCAGTCTCTTCAGTCTCTCCTTGTAACCCAGTCCCTCCATGCCAGGCAACATCCTGGTAAACCTCCTCTGCACCCTTTCCAGAGACTCCACGTCCTTCCGGTAATAAGGTGACCAGAACTGGACGCAGTACTCCAAATGCGGTCTAACCAACGTTCTGTATAACTGAAGCATTAGACGGCAGCTTTTATACTCTAAGCCCCTTCCTATAAAGGCTAACATCCCATAAGCCTTCCTAACAACGTTCTCCACTTGTGACACAACCTTCATGGATTTGTGGACCTGCACTCCCAGGTCTCTCTGTATATCTATACTCCTAATCGGCCTACCTTTTATCACATAACTCCTCTCTGCATTATTCCTTCCAAAATGCATCACCTCGCATTTGTCAGGATTAAATGCCATCTGCCACCTATCTGCCCACTGCACCAACCTATCTATATCCTGTTGTATCACCTGACAATCCAGTTCTGTACCCGCCAACCCTGCCATCTTGGTGTCATCAGCAAACTTGCTGATCACACCACCTACTCCCTCTTCTAAGTCATTTATGTAGACTACAAAGAGGAGAGGTCCCAGTACCGAGCCCTGCGGCACACCACTGGTCACTGGCCTCCAGCCCGACAAGGTACCCTCCACAACTACCCTCTGTCTTCTATTTCCCAACCAGTTTTCAATCCACCTAACTGCCTGGCCTCGTATCCCATGCGCCTTAACCTTTTCTACCAGCCTACCGTGAGGGACTTTGTCAAACGCCTTACTGAAATCCATGTAGATGACATCAACGGCTCTCCCATCGTCAACCGTTCTTGTCACCTCCTCAAAGAATTCCACCAGATTCGTAAGGCAAGACCTCCCTCTAACAAAGCCATGTTGCGTATCCCTAATCAGATCGCAACGCTCCAAATGCTCATACATCCTACCCCTAAGTATTTTTTCATTAACTTCCCTACCACCGACGTCAAACTCACTGGCCTATAATTCCCAGGGTTATCCCTACTACCTTTTTTGAACAACGGGACCACATTTGCTACCCTCCAGTCTTCTGGGACCTCACCTGTGTCCAAAGAAGAGACAAAGATGTGCGCCAGAGGCCCAGCAATTTCATCTTTCGCCTCCCTAAGCAGCCTGGGATAAATACCATCAGGCCCCGGAGCTTTATCCGTCCTTACGCTACCTAAAAGCCCTAGCACTTCCTCTCTCGTAATAACTATATCCTGCAACTGAACCTCCGCTCCCTCCAAGAGACCGCACGATTCCAAACCCCTCTCCTTCGTGAATACCGACGCAAAGTATTCATTCAGGAGCTCCCCCATTCCCTCCGACTCAATACACAACTCTCCACTCTTGTCCCTAAGAGGACCAATTTTCCCTCTAACTACTCTCTTGCCTCTAATATAGGAATAAAATGCCTTAGGATTATCCTTAATCCTACCGGCCAAAGCCATCTCATGTCCTCTCTTCGCCCTTCTAATTCCCCTTTTTAGCTCCCTCCTACTCTCTCTATATTCCTCCAGCGCACACTCCGTACCCATTTGTTTTGACCTATCATACGCCTTCCTCTTCTTCCTAACCAAGTCTTCAATATCCCCCGTAATCCACGGCTCTCTAATCCTACCTTTCCCATCCTTTCGCTTAACCGGAACAAACCTCCCCTGCAACCATTTCATTTTGTCCCTAAAAGCCTCCCACTTGCCAACCGTGGACTTGCCAGCTAACAGTCCCTCATTGTGTGTGACACTGGTAACTATCTGAGAATGTGGAATGTTACTCAGGTAAGTCTTATTCATCAAAGTTCAGCAAGTTCGAAGCGCATCCCTGCCAGTCTGTTTGCTGTAAGGGCTGTGATTACTGAGCAAATATTCAATTGTGTGGTTCACCGAATGAATGTGCTTAAATCAGCTGGAAACCTTTTCTGGGTAGTGTCAAACTTTATCTCATTTGGACCATCATTTTTTTTAGTTTTACTTGCCCAAATGTAGTATTCATGGTGAGATCTTCCTTGGAATGGGGCAACAGAGATATTAGCTGTAACTCTACTGGTGTTTCCAGTTGTTAATATTGGTACTCTGGAACGTTTACTGGGCAACAGATAACTTAGGTGGAAGAGGGCAAAGCCTAGACCAGATGGGTTCCTATACAAGGATGTATTAATAGGAGGTACCAGTACAGGGCCAAAAATGCGGTGGGATCACATTAGCCAAAGCACAACAAGACAATTAAAGGGCTCAGATTTGTTTTTAACATAGTATAGAGTACAAGAGCAAGGAAGTTACGCTGAACTTATACTTACATAAGACACTAGTAAGACCTCAGCTAGAATATTGTGTACAGTTCTGGGTGCCACACGATCAGAAAGATGTGAACACATTGGAGAGAGTGCAATAGAGGTTTACAGGAATGGTTCCAGGGATGAGAAACTTCAGTTATGGGGATAAATTGAAGAGGTTGGGACTGTTCTCATTGGGGAAGAGAAGGCTAAGAGGAGATTTGATAGAGATATTCAAAATCATAAGGCAGCTGGACAGAATAGATAGGGAGAAGCTGTTCCCACTGGTAAAAGGATCAAGAACGAGAGGGTACAGATTTAAAGTGATTTGAAAAAGAAACAGATATGAGATGAGAAAAAACTTGTCCACACAGTGAGTGGTTGGGGTCTGGAATGTTCCACCTGGAAGTGTGGTGGAGGCAGGTTCAATTGAGACATTCAAGAGGGCATTAGATAATTATTTGAATAGGAACAGTGTGCAGAGGTACAATGAAAGGCAGGGGAATGTTGCTTGTTTGGAGAGCTGGTGCAGACACGATGGCCAAACGGTCACCTTCTGCACTGTAATAATTCTGTGACGTCTGACTCTCAGGCAGTTGAGAAAACCATCCCAACACTCAGTTGCTGGACTTTTCATCACTCAAACCTCCCATCTAATAATGATCCAGCTCTGTCACTAGGGACCTGTCAGGAATGGCACCAATAAACCCCTCCTTGGAAAGTATCATGCTCAGTGGAGTACAATTAGAACATAGAACATCTGGGGTGAGCACAATCAATGGTTCAGTTTAATTGAAATTTGGAACTGTTTTCTGAGTCAAAATGTAATTGGTCTCTAATCCACACTGTGGTGGTAACCAGCAGTATGACAAAGATCAGTTATCCTCATCAAGCTTTGAGCATCCTTCATGTAACACTGCTCTCTGCTCCGGGACATTTTTTCAAAAGGGTCTTTCATTAACTCTTTCCATTGACTGACGTAAAAATAAGGGCTTGTGTGCAGGCACTATTGTTTGAAAATGCCAGGCTTACATGAATAATTTCTTTATTAGCCTGACATCGTATTACATTGCTTAAGGAATCGTAATTTTTGTTAATAAAAATAAAATACTGCAGATGCTGGAAATCTGAAATAAATGCAGATAAAGCTGGATAATCTCAAGAGCATCTGTGGAGAGTGTCACTTCCTAAATATATTGGCAGTTGTGGCTTTTAACTAAAATAATGGAATGTGGTTTGCACACACAGATTCAAGCTAACATACAACAGGTTTGTTGAGAGAGAGACTTTCTGCATAAACTGAGTAAAACATCAACCTCTGCAAGCATTCTAATGACATCACCAAATCATGTGATCAGTTCTTAAAGCAACCTGCAGCTCTTTAAAAATTGAATACAGGGAGGGAAACGGAGTTAATGTTTTGAATTCATGTGATTCTTAGTAGTTCCAACAGGCTAGACTTCCTTCCCCCATGCCAGTGTAATGTTCACAACTTCTCCTTTGATGTCCTTATTAACATTACACAGTTCAGGAGTTGTGAGACCTTTTGACATCTGAAGCTGGTTTAACTTCATTGTAATGTTAATGTAAGCCTACTAGTGACACTAATATATAAATATTTCCACGGAGAAGGATAACCAAACAGGACTTAATCCGAGCTGGTATGGGAGGGCAGTGTCCTTGTCAATAGCCATGCAGTCCTCCTGACGCTTTTGTCTTGTTTTGTCGAATATGATAAACATTTCAAGACCACATTTTGTGTTCACAGAACACTTGAATTCAGACTTTATTCAATTCCTTCTGGATGTCATTGAGGATGGGTTATCGTCTGACTGCACTGAACAGCTTCCAGACTTGTTTACAAATGTGCTACTGTCATTTAATCTCCACATGCTCGGTAAGTTACTAGCAGATACTTCTGACACACAGGCACATATCCCCCATCAGTAAGTCCCCATTACAATTTCTAGGAGAAGCAATGTGCAACTTTCTGTACATAAAAGCTTTCTGGGCACATCAGGACATTTTGATTTGATTTGTTATTGTCTCATGTATTAACATACAGTGAAAAGTATTGTTTCTTGCGTGCTATACAGACAAAACATACCATTAATAGAGAAGGAAACTATGAAGAAAGCAAAGAGTCGGGGTAAATGGGTGTTTTTCTGGTTGGCAATCAGTGACTAGTGATGTGCCTCAAGATCAGAACATAAGAACACAAGAAATAGGAGCAGGAGTAGGCCATCTAGCCCTTAGAGCCTGCCCCGCCATTCAATAAGATCATGGCTGATCTGAAGTGGATCAGTTCCACTTTCTCGCTTTCTCCCCATAACTCTTAATTCCCTTGTCTATCAGAAACCTATCTACCCATGACTTAAATATATTCAGTGAGGTAGTCTCCACCACTTCAACGGACAGAGAATTCCAGAGATTCACCACCTTTTGAGTGAAGAAGTTCCTCCTCAACTCCGATCTAAACTGCCCCCCACCCCCCCATCTTGAGGCTGTGCCCTCTAGTTCTGCTATCCTTTCTAAGCGGGAAGAATCTCTCTACCTGTACCCTATCTATCCCCTTCATTATCTTATACGTCTCTATAAGATCCCCCCTCAGCTTTCTAAACTCCAATGAGTACAGACTCAGCCTATTCAATCTCTCTTCATAGGCTAACCCCCTCATTTCCGGCATCAGTCCAGTGAACCTTCTCTGCACTCCCTCCAAGGCCAATATATCCTTCTGCAAGTGCGGCGACTAAAACTGCACACAGTACTCCAGTTGCTGCCTCACCAGTACCCTGTACAGTTGCAGCAAGACCTCCCTGCTTTTATATTTTATCCCCCTCGCTATAAAGGCCAACATTCCATTCGCCTTCTTGATCACCTGCTGCACCTGCACAATTGTTTATGAGTTACATAGATGACTTGAAGTTGGGGTCCAAGTGTAGCATGTCAAAATTCGCTGATGACACTAAGATGGGTGGAGGAGCAAACTGCGCAGAGGATGCGGAAAGTCTGCAAAGGGATATGGATAGTCTGAGTGAGTGGGCAAGTGTCTGGCAGATGGAGTACAATGTTGGTAAACGTGAGATCATCCATTTTGGTAAGAATAACAGCAAAACAGACTTTTATTTAAATGGTAAAAAATTGCAGCATTCTGCTGTGCAGAGGGACCTGAGTGTCCTTGTGCAGGAATCTCAAGGAGTTGGCTTCCAGGTGCAACAGGTAATTAAGAAGGCAAATGGAAGTTTGTCCTTTATTGCTAGAGGGATGGAGTTTAAAAACAGCAAGATTATGTTACAGCTGTATAAGGTGCTGGTGAGGTACTATGTACAGTTTTGGTCTCCTTACCTGAGAAAGGATATACTAGCACTGGAGGGGGTGCAGAAGAGATTCACTAGGTTGATTCTGGAGTTGAGAGGGTTGGCATATGAGGAGAGACTGAGTAGGCTGGGGCTATACTCATTGGAATTCAGAAGAATGAGGGGAGATCTTATAGAAACATATATGATTATGAAAGGAATAGATAAGATAGAAACAGGGAAGTTGTTTCGACTAGTGGGTAAAGCTAGAACTAGGGGGCATAGCCTCAAAATCAGGGGAAGCAGATTTAGGACTGAGTTGAGGAGGAACTTATTCACACAAAAGGTTGTGAATCTGTGGAATTCCCTGCCCAGTGAAGCAGTTGAGGCTATTTCATTGAATGTTTTTAAGGCAAGGAGAAATAAATTTTTGAACAGTAAAGGAATTAAGTGTTATGGTGAGTGGACGGGTAAGTGGAGCTGAGTCCACAGAAAGATCAGCCATGATCTTACTGAATGGTGGAACTGGCTCGAGGGGCCTCCTGCTCCTAGTTCTTATGTTCTTATGAAACGAGAGTGCAGAATGTAGTGGTGCAGCCATAGCTGGGTTATAGAGAAAGATCAACTTTCAAAAGTCTGACAGCAGCGGGGCAGAAGCTATTTTTGAGTCAATTGGACGTGACCTCAGACTTTTGTATCTTTTTCCCGAAGGAAGAAGGTGGAAGAAAGAATGTCCGTGGTACATGGGTTACTTAATTATGCTGGCTGCTTTACAGTGGGAAGTGTAGACAGAGTCAATGGATGGCAGGCTGGTTTGCGTGATGGATTGGGCTACATTCACAACCTCTTGTAGTTCCTTGCGATCTTGGGCAGAGCAGGAACCATACCAACCTGTTATTTCCAGAAAGAATGCTTTGTATGGGGCATCTATAAAAGTTGGTGAGAGTTGTAGCTGACATGCCAAATTTCCTTCATCATCTGAGAAATTGGAGGTGTTGGTGGGTTTTCCTAACTATAGTGTAGGCATAGGGGGTACCAGGACAGGTTGTTGCTGATCTGGACACCTAAAAACTTGAAGCTCTCGAGCCGTTCCACTTCATCCCCATTGATGTAGACAGGGGCGTGTTCTCTTTTACGCTTCCTGAAGTCGATGACAATCTCCATTTTGTTGATGTGAGGGAGTTATTGCTGGTGCACCAGTTCATTAGATTATTTAATTCCTGTATTCTGTCTCATCATTGTTTGAGATCTGACCCACTACGACGGGTCGGATTTTGTCCCAGAATTTGCTGATCGGAGTTTTCTCTTGTAGAGTGATTGAATGAGGATTTAGGGTCAGACAGTGTGAATAGTACATTGGCACAGTGGTTAGCACTGCTGCTTCACAGCACCAGTGACCCGAGTTCGATTCCTGGCTTGGGTCACTGTCTGTGTGGAGTTTGCGTGTTCTCTCTGTGCCTGTGTGGGTTTCCTCCGGCTGCACCGGTTTCCTCCCACAGTACAAAGATATGCTGGCTAGGTAAATTGAGGGCCGAAGAGCCTCAGTTCTTCCTCAGTGTTCTCAACACGGGCCGGGGTGTGGTGACTAGGGGATTTTCATAGTAACTTCATTGCAGTGTGAATGTAAGCCTACTTATGACTAATAAATAAAGTGTATCAGAATCAGTGACTGGAGACAGGTGCTCTTTTCAGCTATTTTAATTCTTCCATGAGATGTGAACACCATTGGAAAATGATTTGTTGCCTAACTCTAATCTCCAAAAGAGACAATAAACAGAAGGATATTGGGGTGGGTATCACCTCCCTCCCAGCTCAACAGCGGTATGATAACATTCCAGGACAGACTAGCTCCCAATCCATCTGCCAGAAAGGGAGAAAATCCAGTAAATAAATGTTGATTTGTTCTCGGATATGTAACCTCCTGTTTCTATCCCTCCCAATCAAATTCCCAAGCTGTCTGCAGTTTTATAATTAGCATTGGATGAGTGGAATTGTAGAGATGGGTTTAATGGGAAAGGCAGCTGCTGACCCTGTGAGGGTTAAATGGTGTAAAAGTTAGGTGAACATTAGGTCAGGACAGATTGATTAGCAGTTTGACACAGCAACCTGCAACAGCACCAGAACACAGCTCTTAAACCCTTTTCAAAGAAATGATGTTTTAACTTATTTGAATGCTGTGAATTAGATTGCGATGCTGTAGGGAGTCCTCTTAAATAATAGACCCTAAAACGTGATGGGAATAAGACTGCAGGGCTGTGATCAGAATGCAGCATGTGTTGTATCAGTGCAGATTTCTACGATGAGACAGAATGAAATCTGCTTTCATTTCCAGAATTCAGCTACATGTGATCAATTAATAGAATCAATTTTTGGTTCACTGCATTTTAATCCTGACAGATAATGTGAATTGCAATTAAATGATTTTTAATTGGAGTGATAACCTGATAGTATTCCTTACTAAATTTAGCAGTGAGATGCAATTTATATTGTATGTTTATGGATATATAAATTTGTTTTTCACACTGAATATTGAACAGATTGGAGCAAGCATAATATCACTTTCAAAATAGTATTTTCACATTCAGATCAATTCAGTTTATTGGACCTCCGTTTATAATGGGCATTCTCATTAGGAAAATAGCCTGGAAGATTTTGTTAAGATGACCAACTTCCTCCAGGTCAGCACACTTCCCTTGACAACCCCATTCCTCGGTCCTCCCATACCTTCTTGTCTTGGTGACTGCCTGTGTCACACCTTGTATCACCTCTAATTATAAGCTATAAATTGTTTATGATTGCCTGTGTATGTTCCTGTTGGTTTTCCTACCACAGGAGGCACTGCTACTTCAGAAAACCATACCTTTGCAGCTATAGTTAGCTTCCTGCATCATTTCCCTGTCATTACATCTCCCAGAAACCAGTCCTCAGACTAATTCCTTCTGAGAGGCCTATTTGTCAGAAGCTCTTCCCGTGTTTATGTAGTGTATAACAGCAAATCCATTCATCTATGACCAGTCAATAAGTCAAATTCCATTTTTATTAAATGTTTTGTCATTTTGATGGGAATAAATGTTGACAAATGCTGACCTATAACGTTATTTTGCTATGAGATGGTTATATTTTCCCCACAGCACTTTCTCAAGAAAAAAATTCTAGATATCTGTAATATAAAACAAAACAATTACACAATAATGTGATTCTAGTAGTACATTAAGTTATTGCTTATAGAGTTTAATATCTTCATTATTTTCTTTAAAAGCCTCATCCTCTCTCAAAGGTCTGGGCTTGCAACTAATGTTTTCCTTTGAGCTCTTTCTATTCATGGAGGTGCATTGTGCACTCAGAGCATGTGTAAACTACCAAATCTTCCTGAATACATCAGTGCCAGTTTGTCAGGATATCTTTCTGTGACCTCTTGCAGCTTGTGCTGTTATTTTTCAGACTTAATTGAGGGAAAGCTCAATTTAAAACAAATTGTTTTTTTAACCACAACAAACTGTGTGCATATCTGAGAGAAAAGAGACTGCTGATTGGTTGGTAGCTTTTCTTTCTATAATCTTTAAAAATAATATCAAGCTAGTGCCTTTTCTCATAATTTGTACGTCCATGCAAATCAAAATTATAATGTAATTCTCCAAGACTCTGTTTTATTAAATTAGAACATATAAGCATTCGAATTACCAGTCACTATCAGATCAGAAGAGGGTCTTTCCTGCTCTTAATTTGAGCATTTACTTCAATGAAAATCTAATGAATTCAACTTTGAAAGCAAACGGAAACTCTGATTATAGAGCCATAGATTCCCTTCAGTGCAGAAGGAGACCCTTCAGCCCATAGACTGTGCACCGACTCTCCAAAAGAGCATCCTACCCAGGTCCATACCCCTCTGAACTATCCTTGTCTGCCATGCCATGACACTAAGGGGCAGTTTAGCATGGCCAATCCACCTAACCTTTGGACTAAGGGGGAAAGCCCGCACAAACATGGGGAGGACATGCAAAGTCCGCACAGACAGTCACCAAAGCTAGAATTGAACCCAGGTTCCTGGCACAACGATGCAGCAGTGCTAATCACTGTGCTACCATGCCACCCCATTGTCTTGTGTTTCTAATGCTAATTAGTAATTAGAATGTCTTATTTTCATAAGACACATGTGGAAGGAACAGAGAGTAAGGCAATCACAAAAATGTAAATGTTTTGAGATACCCACTAGATCGTCACTACGTTGTTAAACATGGGATCCCATTCACCCAATGAATGCTCTGAGAACCTTCACTGCTGCGAGACACCATGATCTATCTGATGCTCTTTTGGCCTTAATGACTATCATCTGGTGACTCTGGCATCCATCATTATGAAGCGCTTTGAAAGGTTAGTCATGGCACAAATCACTTCCTGCCTTTCACACTGCCTGGATACACTACAGTTCACTTATTGCCACAATAGCTTCACAACAGATGCCATCTCCCTGGCCCTATACTCAACCGTGGAACCCCTAGGTAACAAAGACACCTAAGTCAGACTCCTTTTCATAGACTACAGCTCAGCCTTTAACACCATTATTTCCAAATTTCATGGCCTGGGGCTCAGCTCCTCCCTCTGCAACTGGATCCTAGACTTCCTAACCCATAGACTGTAGTCAATAAGGATAGACAACAATACCATCTCCACGATTATCCACAACACCAGTGCCTCACAAGGCTGTTTCCTCAGCCTCTTTCTTCTCCTTATACACCTGTGACTGTGTGACCAAATTCCCCTCCAACTCAATTTTCAAGTTTGCTGATGACACTACCATAGTGGGTTGGATCTCAAACAATGATGAGACAGACTACAGGAAAGAGATAGAAAATCCCATGAACTCATGCAACAATGATAATCTCTCCCTCAATGTCAACAAAACGAAGGAGATAGTCATTGACTTCATGATGCATAGTGGAGGACATGCCCCGGTGGGGATGAAGTAGAAATGGTCGAAAGGTTCAAGTTTTAGAGGTCCAGATCACTAACAACCTGGCCTGGTCTCCCCATGCCAACACAATAGTTAAGAAAGCCCACCAGCACCTCTACTTTCTCAGGAGACAGGGAATTTGTTATGTCTGCTACAACTCTCACCAACTTTTATAGATGTACTGTGGAAAGCATTCTTTCCAGTTGTATCACAGCTTGGTATGGCTCCTGCTTTGTCCAAGATCGTAATAAACTATAGAGGGTCATGTACGAAGCCCAGTCCATCAAAGCAACCTCCCATCCATTGACATTGTTTACACCTCCCCACTGCCTTGGAAAGCAGCCAGCCTAATCAAGGAACCCACGGACTGCAGGCATACTCTCTTCCACCCGGAAAAAGATGCAAAACTCCGAAGTCGTGCACCAACCGACTCAAGAGCTGCTTCTTCTCTGCTGCCATCAGACTTTTAAATGGAGCTAATTGATCTTTCTCTGCACCCTAGCTATGACTATAACATCACATTCTACACTCTCTCCTTTCCTTCTTTATATACGGTATGCTTTGTCTGTGTAGCGTGCAAGAAACAATACTTTTCACTGTGTACTAATACATGTGACAATACATCAAATCAAAATTAAATGGAACCTCATATTCCACTCCAAGTTGCCCCTTCTTTATGATTTAGAACTTTTCAGCTATGATGTCCAGAGCTTTGGTACAACAAGGCACAATGCTTGATAACGTAACCATTGCAGGACAGCAATTAACATTGACAGTGAAGGATGACCTGCACAGCCAAGTGTGTTGTGCTGAGTCAGTGGGAAGTCCCGAGTGCAAGTAGGACAGAAGTAATCTGAAGTAAACAACCCAGTTTTGTTGCTGATGGAGTAAGAGGAATCATTAGCTAACATTAGCATTATTGTGCTAACTAAATAATTGACTGTTACAGTGCCATCCAGCAACATCATCATGAAAACACTGGTTAAACAAGAAAATGTGAAGGTATTCACAGAGAAATTGTTGCTGCTGTTAAACCGAGCAGGTGAGATCAAATTCTGAAGTGTTGTTTTGTTTTCATTTGTTCTGTGTCCAGTGGATCCTATTCATGCTTTGTCTGTCATGGTGTGGAGACGTTTTTTGCTATGAATAGTTACAATTTACACAGGGTGTTTAAAGTTGAGCCTATGTAGGAATTTCTTTGATCTCTGGATCCTGGTGTAGCTAGTGGCAGTGACACAGTAAATTACGAAGTTCACAATCTCAGCTACCAGCTGATAGAGGTGTGGGTGAGTAAGGGGATGCAGTAAGGGTTGGGTATGTGGGTGTATATAAACATCTGGATTAGGAGCACGAGTAGGCCACTCAGCCGTTTGAGCCTGCTCCATCATTCAATTAGATCATGGCTGATCTGATTGTAATCTCAGCCTCACACTCCTGCCTACCCCAATAACCTTTCACCCTCATTGTTTACCAAGAATCAAACTAGCTCTACCTTAAAATATTCAAAGACTCTACTTCCACTGCCTTTTGGGGAAGAGTTCTAGAGACTAACATGACCCTCAGAGAAAAAAATTCCTCCTCATCTCTGTCTTAAATAAGCAAGCTCTTATTTTTAAGCAGTGACCACTAGTTCTAGACTCTCCCACAACAGCAAATATCCTCTCCACATCCACGCTGTCAGTACTCCTCAAGGTCTTAAAGGTTTCAATCAAGTCGCTTTTCACTCTTCTAAACATCGCCAACTTTTGCTCACAAGACAAGCCACCCATTCGTGCTACTAGTCCAGTGAACCTCTTCTGAACTTCTTCTAATGCATTTACATCTTTCCTTTAATAAGGAGACCAATACTGTGCACAATAATCCAGATGTGGCCTCACCAATGTCCTGTGCAATTGAAGCATAAACTATCTAAATGCTTTTTAAAAGACAAAATTGTACCTGCTTCTACTATTACCTCTGGCAGCTTGTTCCAAACATTCACCGCCCTCTGTGTAGACAAAATTGCCCCTCTGGACACTTTTGTATCTCTCCCCTCTCACCTTAAACCTATGCCCTCTAGTTTTAGACTCCCCTATCTTTGGGAAAAGATACTGACTGTCTTGCTGATTTGTGCCCTCTACAACCACCCTCAGGTGTGTTCCTTAGTGTCCCAAACTGTGTAGATTAGGGAGATTAGCAGGGTAAGTACTTGTGATTATGGGAAAGTGGTCTGGGTGGGATTTCCTCTGAGTGTTGGGGGTTACATGGGATTAGAAGGATAGGGCTTAGGTGGGATTGTCAGTGCAGATTCGATAGCCGAATGGCTTCCTTCTGCAGTGTAGGGATTCTATGATTCCTAAACACTTTATGTATCAGCATGCAAATCTTTTGGAATTCATGTACTAGGACACCCAGATTCTTCTGTAACAGTGTTCTGCAATTTCTGTCTGTTTAAATGATAGTCTGCTTTTCTATTCTTCCTCCCCAAGTCAACAACCTCACATTTTCCTACATTACTCTCCATCTATCAAATTTTTACCTGCTCATGTAACCTGTTTAAATCTTTTTGGAGACTCGCAACCTCCTCTTAACAATTTACTTTCCTATCTTGGCGCCATCAGCAAATTTAGCTACTGAGAGAGAGAATGATTGTCGCAGTTACTAAGAGTAGATATGAAACAGGCTGGCAGAAATTATTTAGCTGATCATAGCTGTACCAGCTCTTTGAAAGAACTGTCCATTTGGTTCCTCTTTCTTCACAATCCTTCAATATTCAATTTCCTTTAAACCTTCCTATGTAAGTGATTGTACCACACTTAAAGGCAGTGAGGTTATAACTCTCAGCATTAAAACAATTCTAATCTATTTTCTTATTCTTTTGCAAACTGTCTGTTAACTGTCCTCTGGTGTCCTACCCTCCTGCCATTGGAAACTGGTTTTCCAAATTTACTCTTTCAGGACTGTTCAGTATTTGAAAACCTCTACAGATCTCCTCTTCTTGCCCAAGAAGAACAATCTGTGCTTTTCTAATATCTCAATCTGAGGGACCATCCAAATAATAAAGGGCTGTTTCACTGACTTAGCAAAGATTTTCTCATTGCCATTCAGGGCTTGTGCTAATATTGGGAGAGTTGTCTCACAAACTCATCAAACAACAGTTTGATGTAGTCATACTCTCAGAATCATACCTTACAGATAATGTACCAGGCATCACCATCACCTTGCTGGATATGCCCTGATTCACTGACAGGGCAGACTCAGCAGAGGTGGCATCACAGTGACCTCCAGTCACGAGGGGGTGGCCCTGGGAGTCCTGAACATTGACTCTGGTCCCCATGAAGTCTCATGGCACCAGGTCAAACATGGGCAAGGAAACCTCCTGCTCATCAACCAGCCTGTGCATGACAGTATTGATAGGAGTGACCACCGCACAGTCTTTATAGAAGCAAAGTCCCATCTTCACATTGAGAATAACCTCCATTGTGTTGTATGACACAACCACCGTACTAAATGGGACAGACTTCAAACAGATCTGGTAACTCAAGACTTGGCATAGAATCTTACGGTGTAGAAGAAGGTCATTTGACCCAACAAATCTGCACCGACCACAATCCCACCCAGACCCTATCCCCACAACTTCATGCCCTGGCTAGTACTCCTGACACTAAGGGGCAATTTAGCATGACCAATACACATCTTTGGTCCATAAGCATCCATGAAATGCTGATCTCATTCAGCAGTAGCAGAATTGTACTCAACCATCATCTGTAACCTCATAGCCAGGCATATCCCCCAATCCCTGCCATTACCACTAAGCCAGGGGATCAACCCTGGTTCAATGAAGAGTGCAGGAGGGCATGCCAGGAGCAGCACCAGGCATGTCTAAAAATGAGGTGTCAACCTAGTGAAGCTACAACACAGGACTACTTGCATGCCAAACACAATTAGCAGCAAATAATAGAGCTAAACAATTCCACAACCAACGATTCAGATCTAAGTTCTGTAGTTCTGCCATATCCAACCATAACTGTGGAGGTCACTTAAACAACTCACTGGAGGAGGAGGCTCCACAAATATCCCCATCCTCAATGATGGAAGAACGCAATAGATCAGTGCAAAAGATAAGGCTAAAGCATTACAACAATCTTCAGCTAGAAGTGCCAAATGGATGATCCATCTCAGCCTCTTCCGGAGGCCACCAGCATCGCAGATGTCAATCTTCAGCCAATTGGAATATATGCTGGGTAAAATGCTCTGTAGATGAGTTGGCGTAGACTTGATGGGCCAAATCGCCTCCTTCTGTAAGGATTCTGTGGAATTACACTGAGGGATATCAGAACAAAGTGCTGAAGGCATTGGATACTGCAAAGACTGTGGGCCCTGACAATATTCCAGCAATAGTACTGAAGACTTGTACTGCAGAACTTGTTATGCCCCTAGCCAAACTATTCCAGTACAGCTACGACTTCAGCATCTACCCAGCCTTGGTTCAAACATGGACAAAAGAGCTGAACTCCAGAGGTGAGGTGAGTGCTAGCTCTTGGTATCAAGGCAACATTTGACTGAGTACGGCATTGAGGAGTCCTAGCAAAACTGGAGTCAGTGGGAATTGGGGTGGCTGGTTGAAGTCATAACTGGCACAAAGGAAGATGGTTGTACTGATTGGAGCTCAATCATTTCAGCTCCAGGACATCAGTTCAAGAGTTCCTTGGCCCAACCATTGTCAGCTGTTTCATTATTGACCATCCCTAATGTGGGGATGTCGCTGATGATTGCCCAGTGTTATGTAACATTTGTTATTTGTCAGATACTGAAGTAGCCCATGTCCATGTGCAGCAAGACCTGGACAATATCCAGGATTGGGCTGACAAGTGGCAAGTAACATTCACGCCACACAGGTGCCGGACGATGACCCTTTCCTACAGGGGAGAATCTATCATCACCCCTTGGCATTACCATCGCTGAATCCCCCACTATCAACATCTTGGGGGTTACCACTGATCAGAAACTGTTACTGGACTAGCCATGTAAGCACTATGACTATCAGAGCGTGTCAGAGGCTCAGAATCCTGTGGCAAGTAACTCATCTCCTGACCCCCCAAAGCCTGTCCACAATCTACAAGGCGCAAGTCAGGAATGTGATGGATGAGTGCAGGTCCAATAACAGTCGAGGAGCTCGACACCATCCAAGACATAGCAGCATCAATTGATTGCTACCCCTTCCATAGACTGCCATGGCCTCTATTATTGCTGCACACTAGCAGCCATGTATACAATCCACAAGATGCACTGCAGCAACTCACCAAGGTTCCTTAGACAGCATCTTCCTAACCAGAGACCATAGCATCCAAAAGGACAAGGGCAGCTCACAACTGGGAACACCACTACCTGGAGGTTCCCCTCCAAGTCATTCACTATCCTAGCTTGGAAATATATCACTGTTACTGGGTCAAAATCCTGGAAATCTGCCCCTAACAACACTGGGGGGTGAACTTACAAAAAATGGACTTCAAAGAGGTAGCTCATCACCGCATCTTCAAAGGCAGTTAAGAATGGGCGGTAAATGCTAGTCTAACCAGCAATGCCCACATCTGTGAAATAATTTAAAATATACATGCAACCAGAGTCCCTCATTCCTGGTGTAATTCCAAGACATCACCTCTACACCTGCTCCAAGGTTTTGACCTCTTTCCTAAATTGCGGGTCAGGAAGTTGCCACAGTATTCCAGTTGTAGAGTCATAGAGGTTTACAGCATGGAAACTTATCCATGCCGCCCTTCTTTTAAAACACCTAAGCTAATCCCAATTGTCCGCATTTGGCCCATATCCCTCTGTACCCATCTTACCCATGTAATTGTCTAAATGCTTTTTAAAAGACAAAATTGTATCCGCCTCTGCTACTAGCCCTGGCAACTTGTTCCAGACACTTACCACCCTGTGTGAAAAAATTGCCCCTCTGGACACTTTTGTATCTCTCCCCTCTCACCTTAAACCTATGTCCTCTAGTTTTAGACTCCCCTACCTTTGGAAAAAGATATTGACTGTCTAAATCTGTGCCCCTCATTATTTTATAGACCTCGAGGCAATCACCTGTAGAAGGCGAGGCCTTCTACAATTCAGAGAAAAATGTCTCAGTCTACCCAGCCCCTCCTTATAACTCAAACCATCAAGTCCTGATAGCATCCTAATAAATCTTTTCTGCACTCTTTCTAGTTTAATAATATCCTTTCTATAATAGGGTGACCAGAACTGTACACAGTATTCCAAGTGTGGCCTTACCAATGTCTTGTACAACTTCAACAAGATGTCCCAACTCCTGTATTCAATGTTCTGATCAATTAAACCAAGCATGCTAAATGCCGCCTTCACCACTCTGTCCACCTGTAACTCTACTTTCAAGGAGCTATGTATCCTTAGATCTCTTTGTTCTGTAACTCTCCCCAACGTCGTACTATTAACTGAGTAAACCCTGCCCTGGTTCAATCTACCAAAATGCATCACCTTGCATTTATTTAAATTAAACTTCATCTTCCATTCATCAGCCCACTGATCAAGATTCCGTTGCAATCGGAGTTAATTTTCTTCACTGTCCACTCTGCCCCCAATCTTGGAGTCATCTGCAAACTTACTAATATGCCTCCTATATTCTCATCCAAATCATTAATATAAATGACAAAACAGTGGATCCAGCACTGATCCCTGAGGCACACCGCTGGTCACAGGCCTCCAGTTTGCAAAACAACCCTCTACAGCCACCCTCTGGCTTCTGTCAAGAAGCCAATTTTGTATCCATTTAGCCACCTCACCCTGAATCCCTTGAGATTTAATCTTATGCAACAACCTACCATGAAGTACCTTGTTAAAGGCCTTGCTAAAGTCCACGTAGACAAAATCAACAGCACTCATCTATCTTCTTGGTTACCCTTTCAAAAAACTCAATCAAATTTGTGAGACATGATTTTCCACTCTCAAAGCCATGCTGACTGAACTAATCAGCCCTTGCCTCTCTAAGTGCCTGTAGATCCTGTCTCTCAAAATACTTTCCAGCAACTCACCCACCACAGATGTGAGGCTCACTGGCCTGTAGTTCCCAGGCTTTTCCCTGCAGCCCTTTTTAAACAAAGGTACAACACTTGCCACTCTCCAATCTTCAGGCACCTCACCCATGACTATCAATGATTCACATATCTCAGCTAGGGGACTCGCAATTCCCTCTGTAGCTTCCCACTATGTCCTGGGAAACATTCATCAGGTCACGGGGATTTATCTACCTTAATGCGCTTTAAGACTTCCAGCATCTCTTTCTCTGTTATATGTACACTCCTCAAGACATCACTATTTATTTCCCCAAGTTCCCTAACATCCTTGCTTTTCTCAACAGTAATTACTGAGGAGAAACATTCATTTAGGATCTCACCCATCCCTTGTGGGATCTTCTCATCCCAGTTAATACTGAACTAGTTATTTTGTAAAGGTTCACTATTATTTCCTTCCTTACGTACTCTTTGCCTCTATCTATAAAGCCAAGGATGGTGTCTGCTTTTTCCTGCCACGTTGAATCATTTAGTGTACAGTGTATAAACAAAAAGTACACTAGACATTGGAAATAAAAACAGAAAATACTTGGTAAACTCAGTAATTCTGTGGCAGCATCTGTGGAGAAAGAAACAAATATCATTTTGGGTTCGTGACCTGTTTCAATGATTTGAAACATTTATGCCATATAGCGGTCTCTTCATCTTGACTTGACAGCAGAGTTGAGAGTGGTTGTGCGACAGACTGCAATGCTAGCCAACTGCTGTAAATAAACCACTGGAGTAAAAAGAACACAAACATTGAGCAGAATTGGAGTTTCTAGCAGAGCAAGAGTTCAATAGCCTCTCATAGTTTTAACACCAGTCACTGTAACTATGACCCTCACATGGAGACAACTTGTAGCTAAATAGAGTCCCTCTCCTCCATCATCCACAGCAGAACTATCCCATATATTCAAGACCCAGCCACGTGTATAATCATTGTAGAAATTTTGCAAAAAATATAGAAAAACAAATGAAACATCAACCATGAAAATCCATCCAGCATCTGTCTCTGCGTGTACACTAACTTCTTATCACAGCATCTCCCCATGTACATGAACTTCCCATCACTATCTCTCAGTGTACACAAACTCCCCATCACAGTGTCTTCCCATGTTCAGTAACTGGGCATTAGTGTTTTCCCATGTACAATACCTCCCCATCACAGCATCTCCCTGTGTACACTAACTCCTCATCACAATATAGCCCTGTGTACACTAATTCTACATCATATTATCTTCCCATGTACACTAACACCCCAGAGCAGTATCTCCCATGTACACTAACTCCTCATCACAGCATTTCCCCATATACACTATCTCCCCATCACAGAATAACCTTGTGTCCACTAACTCCCCATTATGGTATCTCCCCATATATACTAACTCACCATTACAGTGTCTCCCTATGTACCCTAACCCTCCATTACAATGTCTCCCCATGTACACTAACCCTCCATTACAATGTCTCCCCATGTACACTAGCCCCCATTACAGTGCCTCCTATGTACACTAAATCCCGATCACGATGTCTCCACATATACACTAACTCTGCATCACGGCATCTCCCCATGTACACTAACTCCCCATTACAGTATGGTCCCATGTACAGTAACACGCCATCACAGTGCCTGCCCATGTACACTAACCCTCCATTACAATGCTCCCCCCCATGTACACTAAATCTCCATCACAATATCTCCATGTGTACATTGATTCCCCATCACACTATCTCGCTTTGTACACTCAACTCCCCATTACTGTAACTCCCCATATATATTAACTCGCCTTCACGATGCCTCCCCATGTACACTGACCCTCCATTAGAGCGTCTCCCCATATACACTAGCCTTCCTTTACAGTGTCTCCCCATGAACACTAAATTCCCATTACGGTGTGTCCCCCTGTACACTAATTCCCCATCACTCTATTTCCCCATGTACACCAAATCCATATGACAGCCTCCTCTGTACACTAACCCTTCCTTACAGTGTCTCCCTATGTACAGTAATGCTCCTTTACAGTGTATCCCCATATACACTAACCCTCCATCACAGCGTCTCCCTGTGTACACTAACTTCCCATCATTGTGTTCCCATGTATACTAACTCCCCATCAGTGTCTCCCTGTGCACACTAACTCCCCATCAGTGTTTCCCCGTGTACATTAATTGCCCATCAGTGTTTCCTCATGTACACTAATTCCCCATCGGTGTTTCCCCGTGTACACTAATTCCCCATCAGTGTCTCCCCATGTATACTAACTCCCCATCAGTATCTCCCCTTTTGCACTAACTCCCCATCAGTGTTTTCCCGTGTATGCTAATTCCCCATCAGTGTTTCCCCATGTGCACAAACTCCCCATCAGTGTCTCCCTGTGTACACTCACTACCCATCAGTGTCTCCCTGTATACCCTAACTCCTCATCAGTGTCTCTCTGGGTAATTCCCCATGACTGTAACTTTCTTGGATGTACCAGCTGTCCACTGGTAAGTATGTGTTGCACCAATTCGATCAGTGATTTTTGCGCAGACTTCTGTAAAGTGGTGTAGCAGCGAGTCTGTTACATCTGCTTCTTATCTTTCTTCATCAATTGAATCTCCTTTAACCTGTAGCTAGCAAGTTTAAATCTCTGAAACATGAGTACAGTAAATCCTCTCTGCTAACTCTGCTTTTGCGCTTATACAGATGGGTGCATATTGTCGTCTTTCTAAAGCTTCATCATTGATTAAATTAACATGAATCTTCTGTTCCTTTAGATGACCCAGTGAGTATTTTCAAGCACCAGCCTCAAGCAGCACACTCTGTGCTCAAGTTCCTGCAGGATATTTTTGCTGACAAGGACACAGCCAGAATATTTTACCGCACCGACATGATGGTGATGATTGATATCATTGTGCGTCAGATCTCCGACCTCTCACCAGGAGAAAAGGTCAGAACAATGCAGCAATACTAATGATGGATTTCTTCACTAAGCCCGTTATTAACACTGGCTAGGAATTTTCAGAGCTTACATGGGTTAGCAAGAGGTGGACAATATGAAAAATGATGTTAGAGGGAAGCATTGGGTTTGTAAACCAGAGACCATGATGTAAATGGTGGACTGGCAGTGTTTCTCACTGTTAGAATTTGAAGCAATGTGGGTCCTATTAATTGAAGGGTGACCTGATAGATGTCTTTAAGATTGAGAGGCATAGACAGAGTGGATAGTCAGAAGCTTTTTTCCCAGGGTGGAAGAGTCAATTACTAAGGAACATAGGTTTAAGGTGCGACGGCAAGGATTAAAGGAGATGTATGAGGCAAATTTTTTACACAGGGTGGTGGGTGCCTGGAACTTGCTGCTGGGGGAATTACTGGAAGTAGATATGATAATGGCTTTTAAGGGGCATCTGGACAAATACATAAATAGGATGGGAACAGAGGGACATGGTCCCCAGAAGGATAGGGGTCTTATTCAGAGTGGCAGCATGGTCAGTGTAGGCTTGGAGGGCTGAAGGGCCTGTGCCTATGCTGTAATTTTCTTTGTTCTTCGATATGAAGCTGAATGTCCAACTCTTCATCCCCCAGCTGCATCACCACCCACTTTCCTCAATTCATTTGCTGCCGGCATTCTCATGGATACCTCTGTTTGACTGGCCTCGCACTCTCACTCCCACCTTAAACTTCAGCTCACTCAAGGTTCTGCTGTCTGTGTCTGACTGCACACCAAGACTGTTCACCAGCACCCATCTGCTCACTGACCCACTTAAGATCCTCGTCCAAATAACCTCTGTTTTACAATCCTCATTCTTACATTCAAAGTCTCTGAGACCTCTGATTAGGTCTGGCCTGGACTGTGTACAATTGAGGCATCATTTCTTCCCCTTTGTGTATTCCAATTCTTGACACACCTGAACCAGTGAATTCTACACATCGACACTAAGCTTCCTTTGCTCAGCCATACTTCCTGCGTTTATATCATGATGACAATATTCCTCTGATCCGAAGTGAATGATCTTGCATGTTGTGTGGAGTTAAAATTCTTATTTTAAAATCTGTCTAAGGTCTGGTCCCTCCCCATGTCTGTAACCTCCTCCAGCCCTACAATCCACTTGAGATCTCTGCACTTGCCTAACTCTCAACTCTTTAGCATTCTGATTTTATATGCTGCACTTTTGGCAGCACTAAGTTCTGGAATCCCCCCCTAAATCCCCAGCTATACCATTTCCATTGAGGGCCTCCTATAAATCTGCCTTTTTAATTGACATTTCAGTTGATGTCCAATATCTCCTTATGTGGCTCACTATCAAATCTTTTTCCATCACAATCCTCTGCGGCATTTTGGGATGTTGGACGAGCTTAAAGCTGTCAGATGAATAGAAGTTACTGTTATTTTGCCCCTCATTTGATCTGTCCCTCTGACTTCCTGCTCTCATCAACATTATATACTTAATGCAGTTCTCTAGAGCATACCACAAAGCTCCTTCTTCCACTGCAGTTTATTCTCTTTATCCCTACTTTCTGACTCCTACTTCTTAACCAATTAGAAATTGCAAAATCATGACTAATGCATCTGCAGTTGCTTCACAAATGTTCTTGAACAAAGAATTGCACCTATATAGTTTCTGTGTAATAAATTGAGGGTGACCTGATGTGGCTCAAAGTAACATAGAACATAGAACATAGAACATAGAACACTACAGCACAAACAGGCCCTTCGGCCCACAAGTTGCGCCGACCACATCACCTACCAACCTACAGACCTATCTATAGCCCTCAATCTCATTAAACCCCATATACTCATCCAGAAGTCTTTTAAAAGACCCCAGCGAGTTCGCCTCCACCACCACTGACGGCAGCCGATTCCATTCACTCACCACCCTCTGAGTGAAAAACTTACCCCTAACATCACTTCTGAATCTCCCTCCCCGCACCTTAAATCTGTGTCCTCTCGTAGCGACCATTTCAAACCGGGGAAATAGCCTCTGAGAGTCCACCCTATCTATTCCTCTCAACATTTTGTAAACTTCTATCAGGTCGCCTCTCAACCTTCGTCTCTCCAGGGAAAAGAGTCCCAGCTCCCTCAACCTAACTTCATAAGGCATGCCTCCCAGTCCAGGCAACATCCTTGTAAATCTCCTCTGCACCCTTTCAATAGCTTCTACATCTTTCCTATAGTGAGGCGACCAGAACTGCGCACAATACTCCAAATGAGGCCTGACAAGGGTCTTATAAAGTTCCAGCATTACCTCCCGACTCCTAAACTCAATCCCTCGATTAATGAAGGCCAGTACACCATATGCCTTCTTGACCACCTGCGAGGCCGATTTAAGAGTCCTGTGGACCCGGACCCCAAGATCCTTCTGCTCCTCAACACTACTCAGACTTCTGCCCTTAATAGTGTACTCGTTCATCCCGTTGGTTCTGCCAAAATGGACGACAACACATTTATCCGCGTTGAAGTCCATCTGCCACTTCTCCGCCCAGTCCTGCATCCTATCTATGTCCTGCTGCAACTTTTGCCATCCTTCCAGATCATCCACAACACCACCGACCTTCGTGTCATCAGCGAACTTACTTACCCATCCCTCCACTTCCTCATCCAGGTCATTTATGAAAATGACAAACAACAAGGGTCCCAGAACAGATCCTTGAGGCACTCCGCTGGTGACTGACCTCCATTCAGAAAAAGCCCCATCCACAACCACTCTCTGCCTTCTGCAGGCAAGCCAGTTCTGGATCCACAAGGCCAAAGGCCCTTGGATCCCATGCCCTCTCACCTTCTCAAGAAGTCGAAGCCTTTATTGCCAATAATTAATACTGTAGACACACAAGGTCAGACTGAGTCAACTATGTGACTGAACAACCCTCCAACAGTGGGACCTCTTCAGCCAGGTACAATGGTTGGTACTGCTGCATCACAGTGCCAGGAACCCAGCTTCGATTCCAGCCTTGGGTGACTGTGTGGCATTTGCATGTTCTTCCTGTGTCTGTGTGGGTTTCCTCCCGGTGCTCTGGTTTCCACAGTCCAAATATATCTGGGTAGATGGGTCGGCCATGCTAAATTGCCCCTTAGTGTCAGGGGGATTAGCGGGGTAAATCTGTGGAGTTATGGATATAGGGCCTGCATGGGATTGTGTTCAGTGCAGGCTTGATGGAGCCAAATAGCCTCCTTCTGCACTGTAGGGATTTTATGACTCAGGGTACATGCCCTTGCCCCTGATTGGCTCAGCTTCCCGCCTTGACAATCTATAGCATCACATGGCCCTCAGATAACGCTCCCTTGAAGGGCCACACTGCTATGCTTCTTCCCCCTTAACTCCAGAAATTTCCTATGGGGGAACAAAGAACAGGATCAAACAATTTTTTCATTAAAGGGCAGCAGGAATAATCCGTGGAAAAAAATTATCATATGTTTAGCCAGTCCAGAGACTTCCGGACTCTGGTAGAATGCCTCAATTCTGTGGTAGGTTCTTTGATGTTTGAAGGATCAGACCAAACAGATGCAAAAAATAAATTCATCAATCCAGGGTCTAGCTGCTGGCTTCTCAGTTACCATAACCACAGGTCATGGTCCCTTGTTTGCAACCGCAATGCCAGTAACCAATCCTGGTATCTTCGGAATCATAGCAAGTTAATCCCCTGCATCCGTCACTGCTCTCCTTCTTACATGGTCTGCATATTTGCATGGTTTACAGTGTGGCATAGTGGTTAGCACTGCTGCCTTACAGTGCCAAGTACCTGCAATCAATTCCAGCCTTGGATAACTGAAGTTTGCACGTCCTCCCTGCATCTGCGTGGATTTCCTCCGGGTGCTTCGGTTTCCTCCCATATTCCAAAGATGTGCAGGATCAGTTCATTTGCCGTGCTAAGAACTAAGAACAAAGAAAATTACAGCACAGGAACAATATCTTCGGCCCTCCGAGCCTGCACTGACTATGCTGCCTGACTTAACTAAAATCCCCTAAACTTCCAGAGACCATATCCCTCTATTCCCATCTCATTCATGTACTTATCAAGACGCCCCTTAAAAGACACTCCACTTACGAGGGGACATAGCTTTAAATTAAGAGGTGGTAATTATAGGACGGTTGTCAGAGGTAGGTTCTTTACTCAGAGGGTAGTAAGGTTGTGGAATGCCCTGCCTGCAGCAGACTCGCCAACTTTAAGGGCGTTCAAATGGTCAGGGGATAGGCATATGGATTACATTGGAATAGTTTAGGTTAGAGAGTCATTAGATTGGTTCCACTGGTCGGCACAACATCTAGGGCCGAAGAGCCTGTACTGCGCTGTAATGTTCTATGTTCTACTTCCACTACCTCCCCCAGCAACGAATTCCAGGCACCCACCACTCTGTAAAAAATCTGCTTCGTACTTTTAAAACTTGCCCCTCGCACCTGAAACCTATGCCCCCCTAGTAATTAACTCTTCCATCCTGGGAAAAAGCTTCTGAATGTCCACCCTGTCCATGCCACTCATAATCTTGCAGACTTCTATCAGGTCTCCCCTCAACCTCTGTCGCTCCAGTGAGAACAAACCAAGTTTCTCCAACCTTTCCTCATAGCTAATGCCCTTCATACCAGGCAACATCCTGGTAAATCTTTTCTGTACCCTCTCCAAAGCCTCCACATCCTTCTGGTAGTGTGGCGACTGGAATTGAACACTACATTTCAAGTGTGGCCTCACTAAGGTTCTATAAAGCGTCAACATGACTTGCCAATCTTTAAACTCAGTATTCGGCCGATGAAGGCAAACATGCTGTATGCCTTCTTGACTACCTTCTCCACTTGCATTGCCACTTTCAGTGACCTGTGTACCTGTACACCCAAATCCCTTTGCCTTTCAGTACTCCCAAGGGTTCTGCCATTTACTGTATATTTCCTATCTGTACTAGACCTTCCATTTGTCCGGATTAAACTCTATCTGCCATCTCTCCACCCAAGACTCCATTTGATCTATATTCTCTGATGGTCCTCATCGCTATCCACAAATCCACCAATCTTTGTGTCATCCACAAACTTACTAATCAATCCAGTTATATTTTTCTCCAAATCATTTATATATATTACAAACAGCAAAGATCCCAGCACTGATCCCTGAGGAACACCATTTGTCACAGCCCTCCATTCAGAAATGCACCCTTCCACTGCTACCCTCTGTCTTCTTTGACTGAGCCAGTTTTGTATCCACCTTGCCAGCTTACCCCTGATCCCATGCAACTTCACCTTCTGTACCAATCTGCCATGATGGACCTTGTCAAAGGCCTTACTGAAGTCTGTGCAGACAACATCCATTGCCCTACCCTGATCAATCATCTTCATCACTTCCTCAAAAAACTCAGCCAAGTTTGTAAGACACGACCTCTCCTGTACAAAACCATGTTGCCTCTCACTAATACATCCACTTACTTCCAAGTAGGGATAAATCCTGTCTCAAAGAATCCTCTCCAGTAATTTCCCTACCACTGATATAAGATTCACCGGCCTGTAATTACCCGGATTATTCTTGCTACCTTTCTTAATCAGAGAAACAACATTGGCTATTCTCCAATCCTCTGAGACATCCCCTATAGCCAGCAAGGATGCAAAGATCTCTCTCAAGGCCCAGCAATTTCCTCTCTTGCCCCTCTCAGTATTCTGGGGTATATATCCCATCAGGCCCTGGAGACTTGTCAACTTTGATGTTTCTCAAGAACCCCAATACCACTTCCTTTTTGATCTCAACATGACTCAAACTATCTACACATCCTTTCCCAGACTCATCATACACCCAGTCCTTCTCTTTGGTAAAAACTGACGCAGAGTACTCATTTAATACCTCGCCCATTTCCTCTGGCTCCACACATAGATTCCCTCCCTTGTCCTTGTCCCTTATTGCCTCAAAATGTGTAGGTTAGGGGGATTAGCGGGGTAAATATGTGAGGTTACAGGGATAGATGCCCTGTTGGAGCATCAGTGCAGCCTCAATGGTCCGAGCAGCCTCCTTCTGCACTGTAAGGATTCTATAATTCTTGAAATTACAGCCTTGTAACTCCACAGCGTAGATGATCTGTTCTGTCCAGTCTTTCCAGCCACCCATGCCATTCTTGCTGCATGACTGGATCCTCAATGGATTGGTAGATTAGTAAATTTGCTGGCGACACCAAAGTCGGAGGAGTTGCAGGCAGTGAGGATGGATGTTACAGTTTACAGAGGGACATAGATAAGCTGCAGAGCTGGGCCGAGAAGTGGCAGATGGAGTTTAATACGGAAAAGTGTGAGGTGATTCACTTTGGTAAGAATAACAGGAGTACAGAATATAGGGCTAATGGAAGGACTCTTAGTAGTGTGGACGAGCAGAGGGATCGCGGGATACATGTGCATAGCTCCCTGAAAGTTAGCACCCAGGTTGATAAGGTTGTTGAGAAGGCGTACGGTGTGTTAGCTTTTATTGTTAGAGGGATTGAATTTCGGAGCCGTGGGGTCATGTTACAACTGTACAAAACTCTGGTGCGGCCGCACTTGGAGTATTGTGTACAGTTCTGGTCGCCGCATTATAAGAAAGATGTGGAGGCATTGGAAAGGGTGCAGAGGAGATTTACCAGGATGTTGCCTGGTATGGTGGGATGGTCTTATGAGGAAAGGCTGAGGGACTTGAGGTTATTTTCATTGGAGAGAAGAAGGTTACGAGGTGACCTGATTGAGGCATACAAGATGATCAAAGGATTGGATAGGGTGGACAGTGAGAGCCTTTTACCTCGGATGGTGATGGCTAACACGAGGGGACATAGCTTTAAATTAAGGGGTGGTAATTACAGGACGGATGTCAGAGGTAGGTTCTTTACTCAGAGGGTAGTAAGGTCTTGGAATGCCCTGCCTGCAGCAGTTGTGGACTCGCCAACTTTAAGGGCGTTCAAATGGTCAGTGGATAGGCATATGGATAACATTGGAATAGTTTAGGTTAGAGGGTCATTAGATTGGTTCCACTGGTCGGCGCAACATCGAGGGCCGAAGGGCCTGTACTGCGCTGTAATGTTCTATGTTCAAGTTGGAACCCTCTGCCTTTTTTCCGTGAGTTGTGATTTTCTTTCTAGGAGGCTTGCCTCCACCCTCCCTGCTAAATCTAGGAATATCATATCTGACTATTTTCTTAAACGGCAGCCCATTAGTAACTCGGCTGGCATGACCACCGTTGTGGTCGCATTTGGCGTAGTGTTGTAAGACAATAGTAACTGGCTATACGTTGAAAAAGAAGCCTATGGACTTGTTTCTTTTCATTGATGACTTGAATGTTTGTACCACATGCTCAACTAACCCATTTGAAACTGGGTAGTAAAGTGCTGGCCTTGCACAGCACAAACAGGCCCTTCGGCCCACAAGTTGCGCCAATCACATCTATACCTACCAAGCCATAGAACTATCTGTAACTTCCAATCCCATTAGATCCCATATAGTCATCCAGAAGTCTTTTAAGAGACCCCAGCGAGTTCGCCTCTACCACCACCGACAGCAGCCGATTCCACGCACTCACCACCCTTTGAGTGAAAAACTTACCCCTAACATCTCCTCTGTACTTGCTTCCCAGCACCTTAAATCTGTGTCCTCTCATAGCGGCCATTTCAGCCCTGGGAAATAGCCTCCGAGAATCCACCCGATCTATTCCTCTCAACATTTTATAAACCTCTATCAGGTCGCCTGTCAACCTTCATCTCTCCAGGGAGAAGAGACCTAGCTCCCTCAACCTATCTTCATAGGGCATGCCTCCCAATCCAGGCAACATCCTTGTAAATCTCCTCTGCACCCTCTCAATAGCTTCCACATCCTTCCTGTAGTGAGGCGACCAGAACTGCGCACAGTTCTCCAAGTGGGGTCTGACAAGGGTCCTATAAAGTTACCTCCTGACTCCTAAACTCAATCCTTCGATTAATGAAGGCCAGTACACCATACGCCTTCTTGACCACATCCTCCACCTGCGAGGCTGATTTAAGAGTCCTATGGACCCAGACCCCAAGATCCTTCTGCTCTTCAACCCAGCTAAGACTCCTACCCTTGATATTGTACTCCTGCATCCCATTCGTCCCGCCAAAATGGACCACTACACATTTATCCGCATTGAAGTCCATCTGCCACTTCTCCGCCCAGTCTTGCATCCTATCTACGTCACGCTGCAACTTCTGACATCCCTCCAGACTATCCACAACACCACCAACCTTCATATCGTCGGCGAACTTACTAACCCATCCCTCCACTTCGTCATCTAGGTCATTTATGAAAATGACAAACAGCAAGGGTCCTAGAACAGATCCCTGGGGCGCTCCACTGGTGACCGACCTCCATGCAGAAAAAGACCCATCCACAACCACTCTCTGCCTTCTGCAGGCAAGCCAGTTCTGGATCCACAAGGCCAAAGCCCCTTGGACCCCATGCCCTCTCACCTTCTCAAGAAGTCTTGCATGGGGGACCTTATCAAATGCCTTGCTGAAGTCCATGTAAACCACATCCACCGCTCTTTCTTCGTCAATGTGCTCAGTCACATTTTCAAAGAACTCAACTAGGCTCGTAAGGCACGATCTGCCCTTGACAAAGCTGTGCTGACTATTCCTGATCATTCTAAACTTCTCTAAATGCTCATAAATCTTGTCCCTCAGAATCCTCTCCATCAACTTACCAACCACTGAGGTCAGGCTCACCGGTCGGTAATTTCCCAGGCTATCCCTGTTTCCTTTCTTGAAAATAGGAACCACATCCGCAATCCTCCGGAACCTCTCCCGTCTCCATTGACGATGCAAAGATCATCGCCAGGGGCTCTGCAATCACTTCCCTCACCTCCCACAGTAACCTGGGGTACATCCCATCCGGTCCCAGCGACTTATCTATCTTGATAGAATTTAAAAGTTCCAACACATCCTCTGTCTTAATATCCACACACTCAATCTTTTCAGTCTGCCGCAAACCTGTAGTACAACCTCCCAGATCACTTTCCACCGTGAATACCGAGACAAAGTACTCATTAAGCACCTCTGCCATTTCTTCCGGTTCCACACAGACTTTTCCCCCTTCACCTTTTATAGGTCCTATCCCTTCTTTTCTCATCCTTTTACTTTTCACGTATTTGTAGAACGCCTTGGGATTCTCCTTAATCTTACCCACCAAGGCCTTCTCATGTCCCCTTCTGGATCTCCTAATTTCTTTTTTAAGCCCCTTTCTACAAGCCTTATACTTCTCTAGATCCTTAACATCTCTTAGCTCTCTGAACCTTCTATACGCCTTTCTTTTCTTCCTGACTAGGTTCACCACAACCTTCGCGCACCACGGCTCCCGCGACCTACCACAACCTCCTTGTCTCATAGGAACGTTGTCGTGCAGAGCTCCAGTCAAACATTCCTTGAAAATCCGCCACCTTCCTTCAGTACTTTTCCCCAAGAACACCTCCTTCCAGTTTATTTGTCTGCCTGATGTCATCATATTTCCCCTTACTCCAGACAAACACCTTCCTAGCCTGCGTGATCCCGTCTCTATCGTGAAGGAGATAGAATTATGATCTCCATCCCCGAGATGGTCTCCCACCGAGAGATCCGTCACCTGTCCTGGTTCATTAGCCAGCACCGGGTCAAGTACAGCCTCTCCTCTCGTAGGCTTATCCACGTGCTGTGTCAGGAAACCCTCCTGAACACACCTAACAAACTCCTCCCCATCCAAACCCCTTACCCTAGGGATATTCCAGTCGATGTTTGGGAAATTAACGTCTCCCGTCACGACAACTCTGTTATTACTACATCTCTCTAGGATCTGTTTCCCTACTGCACCTCAACTTCCCTGTCGCTATTGGGCGGCCTATAGAAAACACCCAGCAAAGTTATCGACCCTTTGCTGTTCCTAACTTGCACCCACAGAGACTCCACAGACAGACCCTCCTCAGCATCCACCTTCTCTACAGCCGTGACACTGTCCCCGATCAACAGTGCCACTCCGCCACTTCTTTTGCCCCCCTCCCTGTCCTTCCTGAAGCATCTGAATCCCGGCACCTGAAGTACCCAGTCCTGTCCCTGAGACATCCAAGTCTCTGTAATGGCCACCACATCACATTCCCAAGTAGCAATCCACGCCCTAAGCTCATCTACTTTGTTCACTACACTCCTGGCGTTAAAATAGACACACTTCAGACCCTCGGTCTGGGCACTTCTCTTCTCCACCACCCGTCTAACCTCCCTCTCATACTGTCTACAGTCCTTCTCTGCCTGGGCGCTAACCTCCTCACTCTTAGTCTCCTCATCTCTATTCCCTCCCCCCATCCTTTCTAGTTTAAAGCCCCCCCAGTAGCCCTAGCCAATCTTTCCGCCAAGATATTGGTCCCCCTGGGATTCAAGTGCCACCTGTCTTTACTGAACAGGTCACGCCTGCCCCTAAAGAGGTCCCAGTGATCCAGGAACTGGAATCCCTGCCCCCTGCTCCAGTCCCTCAGCCACGCATTCACCCTCCACCTCATTCCATTTCTGCTCTCACTCTCCCGCAGCTCAGGCAGCAATCCTGAGATTACTACTTTCGCGTTCCTCTTTCTCAGCTGTCTACCTAATTCCCTATAATCTCTTTTCATGACCGCTTCCCTCTTCCTGCCTATGTCAGCGGTACCTATGTGAACCACAACCTCCGCCTTCTCACCCTCCCCTTTCAGGATGTCTGGGACACGTCCAGAGACATCCCGAATCCCAGCTCCAGAGAGGCAAACCACCATCTGCGACTCCCGTCTGCGTCCGCAAAAATGCCTGTCTGATCTCCTCACTATGGAGTCCCCTATTAACACTGCCTTGCTGCTCTTTTTCTTACTTTTTTGAAGTACTGGGTCAGGCTCAGCTCCAGAGACCTGGCCATCGCTTCCTCCCCCAGGTGAGCTGTCCCCCCCAGCAGTACTCAGACAGGATGGCAAATCCTTCATTTGATTTTAGAAATGTTTAGAATTCCTCCACCATGAATAATGTGCCATTGTCCGACATGACCACTTCTGGAATGCCATGTATAGCAAAGGTTTTTTTAAACTTGTCAGTGGTGGCAGTCGCTGTTGTGCACTTCATTAACTGGGCATCTATTTCGAGTCTGCTTCTACTAGGATTGGAAACATATGACCCAAAAATAGTCTGGCATAGTCGATATGTATTTTGCCCATGGTGAACCAAGCCACTCCAATGGTAAACCCTGTTGATCTTTGCAACTAGGGCATTGATTCACCATCTTTTTCATTTCCTTGTCAATGCCCAGCTACCACACACAACTCCTGGTCAGGACCTTGCTTTGTCCTGGATGAGAATTGTGCAGCTTTTGGAATTGGAGTCATCTGTCCTGGGATGGGATTATAACTTTAATCCCCCACAAAATGCCCCATCTTCACAGGTTATATTCATTGTTCTGTGATGGTATGGTTTCAACAATTTTCTGACTTGTCATATCATCACTCTTGCGTTACCATCTTTTTAACTTTTCGACAATACCATGGGTATCACAGTGGTATCACACTGCTGCCTCACAGTGCCAGGAATCTGGGTTCAACTCCGGCTTTGGGTGACTGTGTGGAGTTTGCATGTTCTCCCCATGTCAACGTGGGTTTGTCTGGGTGCTCCGGTTTTCCTTCTCAGTCCAAAGATTAGGTTAGGTGGATTGGTTGTGCTAACTTGTCCCTTAGTTTCCCAAGGTGTGTAAATTAGGGGGAATTAGCAAGGTACATAGAGGAGGGTTACAGGATTAGGGTCTGGGTAGGATACTCTGTCCAAGAGTCTGGGCAGACTCAGTGGACCAAATGGCCTCCTTCTGCACTGTGAATACAGGGTCTCCTCCTGTTCACATTTTTATGTGTTTTACGAAGACTGGCAATGTCTCTATCGGATGCAGTACTTGTAGAATATCTTGAGGAACCACTGTGACGTTATTAGTTGTGGCAAGGACAACAGATTAAGTGTGGCTGCATGTGGTATCTGTGTCCCAGCACATGATGTTGAAACATATAACTGTACACTGCTAACAAGAGAGCCCATCTCTGCACCCTTGCACTGGCTTATCTTCTCTGAATAGACCTAACAATGGCTTGTGGCCTGAAGCTATTGTAAAATGTTGTTCATAAATATACTGATGAAACTTTATAACTGTAAAGATGACTGCTATAAGTTTTCTTTATAAAACTGGGAATATTTCTTTCCTGTATCTAATAGCGTTCTAGAAGTGAAGGCAATGAGCTTTTCTGCATCATCAGGTATTTCGTGGGACAAAACTGCTCCCACTCCATATGGTGCACTCCCTGTTCCTACCAAAGATTTAGTTGGGTTAAAGTGCATCAACAAGGCCCATGATTACAAAGCCTGCTTAAGTTTTACAAGTTTCTTTTTGTTCTCCTCCCCATCTCCAGTGTTGACATATTTTTAACAGTTGGTGAGGTGGGACTAAGGTGGTAAATTTTTTTTTTAAATCACCGTATCCAGAAACAACTTCAGTTCTGATATGTCTTTTGTCTGTGGGACTTCCTTCATGGTCTTTTACTTTCTCTTCCAAAGACCCGAAAACCTAAACATGTAACTTCCTCTGATTGAAATGCACACTTCTCCCTTTTCAACCTAACACCTGCTGCTTGAAACCATCTCAATACTACTTCCAAATTTGATCTGTGTTCTTCAGGTGAGATATCAGTGATCAATATGTTATCCAGATAAACCTGGATATTGGAGATGCCTTGTAAGAGACTGTGTTATACACTGGAAAATGGCACAGACTGCTGAAACTCCAAAAGGCAGCTTTGCATATTGGTACAATCCCATTTGCATGTTGATTGTCACCAGCTTTTATGAGTCCTCATCCAACTCCATCTGCTGAAAGGCATGACGGAGCTCTAATTTGGTATATTTTAAACCCCTGGCTGGTTTCTTGGAGAGGTCTTCAATTCTGGGAATGAAGTATCTGTTTGAGTTCCTCTAATGATAGCTATTGTGTAATCCCTGCATATTCTTACTGTCCAATCCAGTTTTAAAATGGGGACTATAAGGGTAGCACATTTGGAGAATTGTATGGGCTTTATGATACCTAAATCTTCCAGCCTCTTGAGCTCCATTTCCACCTTCTGATGAAGGGCATAAGGCACTGGTTGGGCCTGAAAAAATATAGGCTTAGTTTCCTGATCCAGATGGAGTTTGGCTTTAGCTCCTCGTATACATCATGATTCATCTGGAATACCTTGGAATATTTATACAGCAACTCCTGAAAACCTCCATCCATCAGATTTGGTATTTTCAGCTAGTTTAGAATTTTTCCTTTAACCAATCACAGCCAGTTAGGCAAGGTCTGTGACCTTTAATAATCAGGACTAGTAGGTTTGCTGTTTGATTGTGATACGCCATCGTGTCTGTGGCTGCCCCTAAAGTCTGCAGTATTTCCCAGATATATGTGGACAATATGGTTCTTGACTCTTTCAATCTTAATGGTTGGAATCCTTTTTGAAGATAAAATAAAATGGCGGAGGTGATAGTGGATGCCTTGGTGGTTATTTTCCAAACGTCGCTGGATTCCGGGGAAGTGCCGGAAGATCGGAGAACGGCTAATGTTACGCTGTTGTTTCAGAAGGGTGCCAGGCAAAAGGCAGGGAATTATAGGCCAGTTAGTTTAACGTCTGTTGTAGGTAAAATGTTAGAATCCGTCATCAAGGAGGAAATCGCGAGGCATCTTGAGGGGAATTGCTTGATAGAGCAGACGCAGCACGGTTTCGTTAAGGGGAAGTCGTGTCTGACAAATTTACTGGAGTTCTATGAGGATGTGTCTAGGGCGGTGGATAGAGGAGAGCCGGTGGATGTGGTCTTTCTTGATTTTCAGAAGGCATTTGACAAGGTACCTCACAAGAGGTTATTGCAGAAGGTCAGGGGACATGGAGTTGGGGGTAGGGCGTTAGCGTGGATAGAGGATTGGTTGTCAAATAGGAGGCAGAGAGTGGGGGTCAATGGGTGCTATTCGGATTGGCGGTTGGTGACTAGTGGAGTGCCCCAGGGGTCGGTGCTGGGGCCTCAGCTATTTACCATTTATATAGATGATCTGGAGGAGGGAACCGAGTGTATGGTGTTGAAATTTGCTGATGACACCAAGATTGGTGGAACGGCAGATTGCGCAGAGGATGTGGAGAGTCTGCAGAAGGATCTAGATAGGCTGGGCGAATGGGCCAGGAACTGGCAAATGGAATTTAATGTTGGCAAGTGCGAGGTGGTCCACTTTGGTAGGAATAATGGTAGGAAGGATTACTTATGTGGCGAAAAACTGCAGCAGGCGACGGTGCAGAGGGACCTCGGGGTCCTTGTGCATGAGTCGCAAAAACCCAGCTTGCAGGTGCAGCAGGTGGTCAGGAAGGCGAATGGGATGCTGGCCTTCATAGCGAGGGCGATTGAATATAAAAGTAGGGAGGTCTTGCTGCGGCTATATAGGGCATTGGTGAGGCTGCAGCTGGAGTATTGTGTGCAGTTTTGGGCGCCGTACTTACGCAAGGATATTTTGGCCTTGGAGCGAGTGCAGAGGAGGTTTACTAGGCTGATGCCGGAGTTGAGGGGGTTGAGCTCTGAGGAGAGGCTGAATAAACTAGGCTTGTACTCGTTAGAGTTTAGAAGAATGAGGGGAGATCTCATTGAGACATATAAGATGATGAATGGGATAGATAGGATAGAGGTGGAGAGACTCTTCCTGCTCAGAAAGGACAGTAGGACTAGGGGGCACAGCCTCAAGATAAAGGGGGGGCGGTTTAGAACGGAGTTGAGGAAGAACTTCTTCACTCAAAGGGTGGTGAATCTCTGGAATTCTCTGCCCGTTGAAGTGGTGGAGGCTGCCTCGCTAAATATATTTAAGATGCGGGTTGATGGGTTTTTGATAAGAGAGGGGATTAAGGGTTATGGGGAGAGGGCGGGAATGTGGAACTGAGCCACGACAGATCAGCCATGATCTTATTGAATGGCGGGGCAGGCTCGAAGGGCTAGATGGCCTACTCCTGCTCCTACTTCTTATGTTCTTATCTGTCCCCAATGATTGTAACTGCTGCCCCTGTGTCAACTTCCATTTTGAGCTCTTTGTCATCCACTATCTATAAGGGCACTTTGCTTAGCTGGACTGAAGGGTGAGTGACTCGGATCCCTTGTCGGACTCCTCAACCAAAACTAATAGTCGCTGTCTGTTTTTTGTACATTCTATACTGGTTGTTTCACTCTGCATCATGCTTTTAAGTGACCTTTTTTGGTTGCACCTGAAATACAAACAATTCCTAGATTGGCAAATTTCCCACCTTGTAAACATGCTTCAGTCTTCATTATTGCTTTCCCTCTCTGGGGAAAGTACATGGACAAATGCACTCTTGAATAGGAAGAGGGCAAGCTAACATTCTCTCTGGAATCTTCTGCTCCTTCTTTGTACACTGGAGAAAAACGGGAGAAGATATCTAAAGATTAGGTGGATTGGCCATTCGAAATTGCGCGTTAGTGTCCAAAGATGTGTAGGTTAGGTGTATTAGCCGTGGTAAATGTGTGGGGTTACAGAAAGTAGGGCAAAGTAGCGGGCCTGGGTCAGATGATCCTTTGGAGAGTCAGCGCAGAACCGATGGGCCGAATGGCATCCATCTGCACTATAAGAATTCAGTAGATTCTATAGAAGATGAAGCATCTTGAACTTCAAAGAATTTCACGACAGAATCTTTCATCGCTCTATGGATGTCGAAAAAAGTAGTCTATCTTCTTGGAATAAATCTGGAAAACAAGAAGGATGATGAACATCCTGAAAACATTTTAGGATATGAAGAAAGTGTGACTTCCCTACTGCTGCCTAGGGTACAACTTAGACCTTCTGTAAGTGGTGTTGGCATTCCCGTGCACGTTTCATATGCTCTGCTGCCGGTAACCATGTCAACGGAAGATACGATTACACCATCTTCAACAGTGGAAGCCCTAGATTAAGATCATATTCCTATATAGGATTCTTCAGCTGTAGAACTTCTGTAGATTTAGCCTCTGCTACTGCACTAAGAGATGATTTAAGTGCAAGTGTGATTTGCCAATCAGGTTTAAGTGTGGGCTGCAGTTCAGTTTCAGAGCAATTAATCAGTCCTACATTTACCCTGATCAGGCTCCGAATCCAGCATGACTCTTTCCCTCACTGTGGTCACCCAGCTGTATGTAAAGCATCTCATTAATGCATCCGGCTTCCTCCCACAGTCCAAAGATGTGCTGGTTAGTTGGTCATGCTAAATTGCTCCTTAGTGTCCAAGAATGTTTAGGTTAGGGGAATTAGTGAGAAAAATAAGTGGGGTTGGGGAGTGTGGCGAAGGAGTGGGCCTATGTGGGATGCTTTTTCAGAGACAGTGCAAACTTTGTTTCTGCACTTTAGGCATTTTATGGTTCTATTTACAAAAACATCCAGTTAAGCAAATGTTATTTCGGACACAGACTGTTCTATATCTCCATTGCTACTTTCACAGATTGAATCATCTTCAATCTATGCCTTCTGGTTCTTGATCCTCTATTATGTCTCCTCTCAACCTTTTCCTCTCTAAGAACAGTCCCAATTTCCCTAATCCTTCTCCTTTAGAGTTTTCCACTTTATAGATTCATTTTATAGCCGTGAGCATTGCTGGTTGCCCTTTGTAGAGCACATTTGAGAGTCAACTACATTTACACATTGCTGTGGGTCTGGAGTTGTATGTAGGCCAGGCCAGGTAAGGATGATAGATTTCTTTCCCTAAAGGACGTTAGTGAACCAGATTGGTTTTTACAGCAATCAGTAATGGTTTCATGATCATCATTAGATTTTTAATTCCAGATTTTATTGAGTTCAAATTGCACCATCTGCAATGATGGGATTTGAACCTGGGTCCTCTAGGCATTACCCTGGCTCTCTGGATTACTACTTCAGTGATAATTTCACTGTGAGACTGCTTCCCCTAATGCCATTGGCCCTGCTGCCTTATAGCACCAGTTACCCAAGCTTTGGGTAACTGCCTATGTGAAGTTTGCACATTCTCCTTGTGTCTGAGTGGGTTTCCTCTGGGTGCTCTGGTTTCCTCCCACAGTCCAAAGACGTGTAGGTTACGTGGACAGGGCAGAGGGGAGAGATGGGTTGGATGCTCGTTTGGAGAGTTGGTGCAGACTCGGTGAACCAACTAGTCTCCTTCTGCATTGCAGGAATTAATCCCCAGTCCTGCACCTCTGAACTATTGATGATAGATATGATGAAGAGTCATCCAGACTCAACGTTCGCACTGTTGTCTTTCCATAGACCTGCTGAGAGTTTCCAAACTTTTCTCTCGGTTTCAGATTCCAGCATCTGCAGTAATTTGCTTTTAACTATTGATGATAGTTTCATGGTCACTATGACTGTCTATTATATATTCCAGATTTATTTATTTATTTATTTCTGATTCCACCAGCTAGCATGGTGGGATTTGAATCCCTGTTCCTAGAGGCTGGGCCTCTGGATTACTAGTGCAGTGACGTTAACAATACACCACTGTCTCCCCTGATCACTGATACTCAGTCCATAGCACCATAAGACATGGGAGCAGAATTAGGCCACTCAGCCCATCGAGTCAGCTCCATCATTCAATCATGGCTGATATTTTTCTCATCCCCATTCTCCTGCCTTTTCCCCATAACCTCTGATCCCCGTATTAATCAAGAACTTTTTATCTCTGTCTTAAAGACACTCAATAACCTGGCCTCCACAGCCTTCTGTGGCAAAGAGTTCCACAGTTTCACCACTCTCTGGCTGAAGAAATTCCTTTTCATCTCTGTTTAAAAGAGTTTGTGCCCTCTGGTTCTAGTTTTTCCTACCAGTGAAAACATCCTCTCCACATCCACTCTATCCAAGCCTCACAGTATCAATTTTAATAAGATCCTCCCTCATCCTTCTAAACTCTGACTACAGACCCAGAGTCCTCAACCATTCCTCATGCGACAAGCTCTCCATTCCAAAGATCATTCTTGTGAATCACCTCTGGACCCCTTCCAAGGCCAGCACATCCATCCTTTGACATGGGGCCCAAAACTGCTTACAGTACTGCAAATAGGGTCTGACCAGAGCTTTATACAACCTCAGAAGTACATCCCTGCTCTTGTATTCTAGCCCTCTCGACATGAAAGCTAACATTCTGATTTGATTTGATTTATTAGTGTCAAATGTATTAACATACAGTGAAAAGTATTATGTTTTGCCAGCTATACAGGCAAAAGGTATTGTTTCATAGAGAAGGAAACAAGAGAGTGCAGAAAGTCATGTTACAGTCATAGCTAAGGTGTAGAGAAAGATCAAATTAATGCAAGATAAGTCCATTCAAAACCCTGACAGCAGCAGGGAAGATGCTGTTCTTGAGTTGGTTGGTACATGACCTTAGACTTTTGATCTTTTTCTGAAGGAAGAAGGTAGAAGAGAGAATGTCTAGGATGTGTAGGGTCCTTAATTATGCTGGCTGCTTTGCTGAGGCAGCAGGAAGTGTAGACAGAGTCAGTGGTTGGGAAGCTGGTTTGCATGATGGATTGGACTACATTCATGACCTTTTGTAGTTCCATGCAGTCTTGGGCCGAGCAAGAGCCATACCAAGCTGTGATACAACCAGAAAGAATGTTTTCTATGGTGCATTGTAAAAGTTGGTGAGAGTCTTGGCTGACATGCCAGATTTCCTTAGTCTTCTGAGAAAGTAAAGGCGTTGGTGAGCTTTCTTAACTATAGTGCCGGCATGGGAGGACCAGGACAGGCTGTTGATGATCTGGACAACTAAAAACTTGAAGCTCTCGACCTTTTCTACTTCGTCCCCATTGAGTAGACAGAGGCATATTCTCCTTCATGCTTCCTAAAGTCAATGACAATCTCCTTCGTTTTGTTGACATTTGGCTGTACAGTCATAGGTGTATAAGGAGTATAGTAGGGGGCTGAGAACACAGCCTTGTGGGGCACCGGTGTTGAGGATGATAGTGGAGGAGGTGTTGTTGCCTATCCTTACTGGTTGTGGCCTGTGAGTTAGGAAGTTCAGGATCCAATCACAGAGGGAGATGCCAAGGCCCAGGCCACAGAGTTTGGAGATGAGTTTCGTGGGAATAATAGTGTTGAAGGCTGAGCTGTAGTCAATAAATAGAAATCTGACGTAGGCGTCATTGTTATCTAGGTGTTCCAGGGTTGAGTGCAGGGCCAGGGAAATGGCGTCTGCTGTGGACCTATTGCACCATCACACAAACTGTAGTGGATCCGGGTAGTCCGGAAAACTGGAATTGATTCGTGCCATGACTAACCTTTCTAAACACTTCATAAAGATGGATGTCAATGCTGCTGACCGATAGTTATTAAGACGCGCTGCTTGGATTTTCTTAGGTACCGGAATGATGGTGGTCGTCTTGAAGCAGATAGGGATCTCAGATTGTTATAAAGAAAGGTTGAAGATATCAGTGAATATCTGCGCCAGTTGATCCGCGCAGGATCTGACAGCATGTCTGGTACCCCATCCAAGCCAATTGCTTTCCGTGGATTGACCTTCAAGAAAGCTGCTCTGACATTTGCATTGCATTTGCCTTCCTAACTGAACCTGCACATTAACCTTAAGAGAATCTTGAACAATGACTCCCAAGTCTCTTTGTGCTTCTGATTTCCTGAGCATTTTCCCATTTAGAAAATAGTCTGTGCCTCCATTCCTCCTTCCAAAGGGCATAACCTCACACTTTTCCACGTTATATTCCATCTGCCACTTCATTGGCCACTCTCCTAACTGTCCAAGTCCTTCTGCAGCCCCCCTGCTTCCTCAATGCTACCTGTTCCTGTATATATCTTTGTATCATCTGCAAAATTAGCAACAGTGCCTTCAGTTCCTTTCTCCAAATCATTAACATATATTGTGAAAAGTTGTGGTCCCAGCATTGATCCCTGAGGCGCACGACTATTAACTGGCTGCCATCCTGAAAAAGACTCCTTTATCCCCACTCTCTGCCTTATGCCAGTCAGCCAGTCCTCTATCTGTGCCAGAATCTTCCCCTTAACACCATGGGCACTAAATTTATTTAACAGTTTTCTATGCGGCACCTGTCAAAGTCCATGAAAAAAACTAGTGAGGCAAAAAGCTCTCAATAAAACTCATTGCTTTATTGAGAGAGTGAGCGTTGTCCCCTAAGCAGGCTCTCATTCATTAGAGCTCTTCTAGAAAAATGAGTGGAGGCAATTTGGCTTTACAGTAAATTCTAGAGCCATCCTAAGGTTATCTGTTTTTATTGTGCCTTGCACATGACTATACAAGTGCAGTTCTTGAGCTTATAGGTCTGTAAAAAAGAAATGATTGACCAAGACAAATGTGGGCCATTGCAGGCAGCGTCAAGAGAATTCATGATGGGGAATAGAGAAATGGCAGAGAAGTTAAATAATTACTTTGTATCTGTTCCATCGAGAAAGATACAAGATATTTCCTAGATGTAAAGATCCAAGGGCCTGTGGAGAATGAGCAGTTGAAGGAAACATGACTATATGTAAGAAGGTTGTATTGGAGAAATTAATGGGACCGAAAGTTGGTAAGTCCTCATGATCTGATATTCTGTAGACCAGAGTGTTGAAAGAGGTTGCTGTAGAGACATTGGATGCATTGATGATTATCTTCCAAAATTCTATAGATTCTAGAATGGTTCCTGAAGATTAGAAGATAGCAAATATCACTCCACTATTTAAGAAGGGAAGGTGAGAGCCTTACATCAGTATTATGGAAAATGCTAGAATCTGTTATAAAGGATGTGATAAATGAATACTTGGATAATGATGATCTGATTGGCCATAGCACCGATTTAGGAATAGGAAATCATGTTTGATGATCTTGGAGTTTTTTTTTGAGGATGTTACTAACAAAACTGATCAAGGGGAGTTGATGGGTATAGTATATTTGAATTTTGAGAAGGCTTTTGATAAGGTCCCTCACCGAAGACTGATTAGCAAAATAAAAGCACATGGGATAGGAGACAATATACTGACATGGGTTACAGATTGGTTAACAGATAGAAAACAGAGAGTTAGAATAAATGGGTCATTCTCGCATTGGCAGTCTATGGCTGGTGGGCTACTGCAAAGACCAATATTTGGATCCCAGCTGTTAATAGTATAGATTAATGATTTGGATGTGAGGACCAAATGTAATATTTCCAATTTTGTGGATGGTACAAAGCTAGGCAGGAATGTGTGTCTTGTGAGGAAGATGTAAAGTGGTTACAGGAGAATTGGACAGACTTGGTGAGTGGACAAAAACATGGTAAGTGGAATTTAATGTGGAAAATGTGAGATAATCCATTTTATAGAAAGGACAGATGTGCAGAGTATTTTCTAAATGTTAAGTAATTAGAAAGTGTAGATGTACAGAGACCTGGGTGTCCTTGTCCATAAGTCACTGAAGGCTAACATGCAGGTGCAGCAAGCTATTTGGAAGGCTAATAGAATGTGAATCTTTATCATAAAAGGATTTGAGTACAGAGAAATCTTGCTTCAATTATATAGAAGCTTATCAGACTCCACCTGAGTGTTGCTCCCGTTACCTCAGAAAGGATATTATTGCTATCGGGGGAATGCAACATCGATTCACCAGACTTGTTCTGGGGATGATGGGTCTGTCTTATGAAGAGACAGTGGGCAAACTGAGCCTGTATTCTCTAGAGTTTCAAAACATGGGAGGGGATCTGATTGAAACCTGCAAAATACTAAATGGAATAGACAGTGTAGATACAATTAGGATGTTTTCCTTGACTGGGGAGCCTAGAACAAGGAGCATAATTTCATAATAAGGGGGAAGCCACTTAGAACCAAGATGAGGAGACACCTCTATGCACAGAGGGTTGTGAATCTTTGGAATTCTCTGCACCAGAGGGCTATGAAAGCTCTGTCATTTAGTATATTTAAGGTAGAGATTGATAGATGTCTGATTAACAATAATGTAAATGGATATGGGGATAGCGTGTAAAAGGTATTAAAGTGTGTCATCAGCTATGTTTGTATTGAATGGTGAAGCAGGCTCAGTGGGCTAATAATAATAATTATTATTATTATAATTTATTATAATGAACACACTAAGAAGTCTCATAACACCAGGTTAAAGTCCAATAGGTTTATTTGGTAGCAAAAGCCACTAGCTTTCGCAGCACTACTCCTTCATCAGGTGAGTAGGATTTCAGTTCACAAACAGAGCATATAAATACACAAGCTCAATTTACAAAATAATGGTTGGAATGCGAGTCTTTACAGATAGTCACCTCTTAAAGGTTGATGAGTGCAATGTGAGTGGAGAGGATTAAGCACAGGTTAAAGAGATGAGTATTGTCTCCAGCCAGGACAGTTAGTGAGATTTTGCAAGCCCAGGTGAGTTGTGGGAGTTACTGATAGTGTGGCTCGAACCCAAGATCCCAGTTGAGGCCATCCTCATGTGTGCGGAACTTGGCTATTAGTCTCTGCTCAGCGACTCTGCAGTGTCGTGTGTCATGAAGGCCGCCTTGGAGAATGCTTACCTGAAGATCAGAGGCCGAATGCCCATGACCACTGAAGTTTTCCCCAACAGGAAGAGGACACTTTTGCCTGGTGATTGTTGAGCGGTATTCATTCATCCATTGTCGTAGCATCTGCGTGTTCTCCCCAATGTACCATGCCTTGGAACATCCTTTCCTGCAGCGTATCAGGTAGACAACGTTGGCCGAGTTGCAAGTGCATGTACTGTGTACCTGGTGGATGTTGTTCTCACATGAGATGATGGAATCCGTGTTGATAATCCGGCATATCTTTCAGAGGTTGCTGTGGCAGGGTTGTGTGGTGTCGTGGTCACTGTTCTTCTGAAGGCTGGGTAGTTTGCTGTGTAAAAAGTCTGACAACACCAGGTTTTAGTCCAACCGATTTATTTGATAGTAAACGCACAAGCTTTCACGGTTTCCCTCTGTGTTTACCCCAGTCCAACGCCAGCACATCCACATCATAGTTTGCTGTGCACAGTGGTCTGTTTGACGTTGTGTGGTTGGTTGAAGGCAAGAAGTGGGGGTGAAAGGATGGCCTTGGCGAGATGTTCATCTTCATCAACGACGTATTGAAAGCTCTGGAGAAGATGTCGTAGCTTCTCTGCTCCTCCTCATCTGAGCAGATCCTGTGTATACGGATAGTTGTCTGTAGGGAATGGCTTCTTTAACATGTTCAGGATGGAACAACCATTCTTCATCCCGCCATACAGAACAGCCATGAGGATCAAATTCAGACCTCAATATGTTAACATCTTCATGTACAGATTCGAACAAGACCTCTTCACTGCACAGGATCTTCAGCCGATCCTGTGCACTAGATACATTGATGACATTTTCTTCCTTCGGACTCATGGTGAGCAATCATGAAACCACTATATGATGACATCAACAAGTTCCATCTCACCATCAGAATCACCATGGACTACTCTCTGGAATCAGTTGCATTCTTGGACATACGCATCTCCATCAAGGACTTCACTGTACCGCAAGCCCACGGATAACCTCACAATGTTCCACTTCTCCAACGAAAAACTGCACTGACCTCCTCAGAAGACAAACACAGGACATGGCGGTCAGAGTACCCTTCGCCGTCCAGTACTTTGCTGGAGCAGAGAAGCTATGACATCTTCTCCAGAGCCTTCAACGTGTCATCGATGAAGATGAACATCTCGCCAAGGCCATGCCCACACCCCCACTTCTTGCCTTCAAACAGCCGCACAACCTCAAACAGACCATTGCCCGTAGCAATCTACCCAGCCTTCAGAACAGTGACCATGACACCACACAACCCTGCCACAGCAATCTCTGCAAGATGTTCTAGATCACCTACATGGATGCCATCATCTCACGTGAGAACACCATCCACCAGGTACATGGTACATACACTTGCAACTGATACGCTGCAGGAAAGGATGTCCCGAGGCCTGGTACATTGGGGAGACCATGCAGATGCTATGACAATGGATGAGTGAACACTGCTCGACACCAGGCAAGAGTATTCTCTTCCTGTGGGGGAACACTTCAGCAGTCACGGGCATTTGGCCTCTGATCTTTGGGTAAGCATTCTCCAAGGCAGCCTTCATGACACACGACAGTACAGAGTCACTGCGCAGAGACTGATAGCCAAGTTCAGTGGACGGCCTCAACTGGGATCTTGGGTTCATGTCATTATCTGTAACACCCACAACTTGCCTGGGCTTGCAAAATCTCACTAACTGACCTGGCTGAAGACGATATACATTCCTTTAACCTGTGCTTAACCGTCTCTCCACTCACATTGTCTATACCTTTAAGACTTGATACCTGTAAAGACTCACATTGCAGCCATTATTCTGTAAAGTGAGTTTGTGTCTTTATATGTCCTGTTTGTGAACTGAAATGCCACTCACCTGATGAAGGAGCAGCGTTTCGAAAGCTAGTGGCTTTTGCCACTAAATAAACCTGTTGGACTTTAACCTGGTGTTGTGAGATTTCTTACTGTGTTTACCCCAGTCCAACGCTGGCATCTCCTCATTGTAGTAAACACACAGTTTAACATTAGCTTTCTTGTGTTAGACCAAGCATTCATTAATTCATTAATGCTGTATGTAATGACAAGCTTTCTCTATGTTCTTCTTGTTCCTGCAGATGAGAATGGAGTACCTCTCACTGATGCATGCCATCATTCGCTCAACAGATTTCATGTGTCACCAGCACCGCCTCCCTGATCTACAGGTTACATTCCAGCGAATCCTGGCAGAAGAGGAGAATGAGCAGCCTTGCCAAATGGACAAGCTGATCATCAATGAAATCTATAAAGAGTTTCCAAACTTTGCCATTGAAAACTAATTCAGAAGAGAATGTACCAAATGAGTTGAAAGTATGTTGAAAAAAATACTTGAAAGATAAGCCAACATGGTTCTAAATCGCTCAACCCTGTTTGACGATGCGCTTTAATCTGTAACTGAACCCAAAGCCTTTTTTAGCCTTATAAACACTTCTCTGACTTCCTGTAACACTTTGTCCCCTCAACTTGCTCCAGAATGGTGAAGCATTGTGACTGACCGTGATTACTGTGTTGTTACGCTGTTGTCTACAGTGGGTTTGTGTACATTTTAATGGCGTGTGAAACTCTAACATGGAAAAGTAGCCTTGCACTAACACAAATACTTAACTGAAAGAGCAGAATCTTAGGGATGAGATTTAGTGAGGTACTATACAGCATCCTGTTTATTTCAGAGTGTTCCCAGTCGTTCAGTTAGCCTAGCTAATACTCAACTGACTGCTCACGAACAGATCAGGTTTTTGTGGAACAGCCAGAATATTTGTGAGAAAAGGTAGTTAACTCTAACAATTATCTCAACATTAACAGCTGGATTTCAGTAAAGTGGAATGAATTGAAGGGTTCACTGGTAACCAATCTATTTGGAGAAAGCTTTTGCCATTTAGAGAGGCCATCTTGAAATTGATATTATCTTGTATTTCCCTCATCTTCATTATCATGATTACGACTCAGTGTGAGGGGGGTGGGGTGGTGTTGGTAAACTCTACTGTCATTGTAGGGTTGATTGTCATTGCAAAAATCAAAATGACATCTTTCTGGAAATGATTGTGATCGGTGATGAGGGAGAGGGCTCGGTGCCACGCTGCCCCCAGGCCGAGGGCTCGGTGCCACTCTGCCCCCAGGCCGAGGGCTCGGTGCCACGCTGCCCCCAGGCCGAGGGCTCGGTGCCACTCTGCCCCCAGGCCGAGGGCTCGGTGCCACTCTGCCCCCAGGCCGAGGGCTCGGTGCCACGCTGCCCCCAGGCCGAGGGCTCGGTGCCACTCTGCCCCCAGGCCGAGAGCTCGGTGCCACTCTGCCACCCTGGTAGATTGTATTGTGGCACAATGCATATTGATAAGTGATTTAGTAGGTTTTTTTTGAGTTATTGAGAAGCAAATAGATAGCCACTATAATTCAATGGGTTTACATGGTGTTGAAGGATTCTTGTTAACAACCTCATGCTGTCTGAGAGAATGTGGATGGCAGATCCAGTTTGGCATTTTCACCACAGAACCTTGAGATTCTGTGACACAAGATGACAGCTTAAGTCAGCACACTTGTGATTCTATAATTAAAGCATGATTGAATCTGGTAGCTCACTAACCTCTGCCTGAACCTCATCAGCGTGAGGATGTTTAAAACCTGCAATCGGCAGACTTGTTATTTGGTAATCACAGAGAGGCCCACGGCATAAAGCTACCAATTCCTCAGCGCTAGTATCAGCTGTCTGAGGTAGACAATGTGTTTGACTAGCTACTGTTTCCAGTACTAAATGGAGCTTTGACACAGACTGGCACATAGAGGGCAAGCATTACCCTCAATGCTCCACAGAAAAGTTGAAGCATCGTAACATTGAAACTTAGTGGATTCTTAATCACCAGTGTAATAATAATCTCAAATGAATCCTGTGTTTAATGGTTTGTTGTCAGCGTGTGTCTCTGTGTGTGTATATTGTATATATACAAATACAGATTCTGAGGTTAGTATTCTCTGCCTGTGCCACATGCTTGAGACTGCTTTTTTGCCAGTGTTAACTTGGTGTTTAACATTTGAGTATCGTTGAGCTAGTTTTGTTAATGATGTCAATTTGGGATGAGGTTGGGATGCTGATTACTTATTGGGTTGCTAACTTTCTCAGGGAGCAGTATCTTCAGTCAAGGCCTGTAAAGACAGTTTGAAGAAAAGACTGCAATTTGCTCTCTCAGTAAATCAGCAGTGTAGCAGTCAGTGGGAGTGTGCAAACCGCACCATCAGTTGCTGCAGACTGTGGTTTTCAGCTTCCAGCCTGCCTTGCTATTAAGTATATTACTGCTAATGTTTGGTATACAGATGATTAAAGCAGCTACAGCATTTATCTTTCGTGTTGTAGTCCTTTCTTCTATGCTAATACACAGCTTCAATTGCTTGTTTAAATATATAGATTTGCTATTAGGACTGGGCCACTCTACCCCATTCTCTACCCTTGCCCACTCTTTACCAGCCCTGCTCTTGCTGGGTGCCTCTCTTTTCCCCGCCCCCCCCCCCCCCCCACCCCCCCCCACCCCCCCCCACTCCCACGCCGGCCGCAGTTGTGAGCACCCCCTCTGTGTCCTGTACTGACCCAAGCAGTCCTGAGTTACTGGATAATAAAACAGTTTAAGTAATACAAACCTAACTCTATTGCCAAAAGTATTTGACCCTCAGGTGGATAAAGGGAGCGCGAAGTTTAGGGGACACTGGAGGATAAAGGGAACATGAGGTTCTGGATCCTCGGGGAGAGAGGACACTCTCTGGGAGTGGAGGATAAAGGGAACGTGAAGCTTGGGGGGACAGTCTCTGGGAGTAAGGATAAAAGGAGTGCAAGACTCGGGGTGACAGTCTCTAGGAGCAGAAGATGAAGGGAGCATGAGGCTCAAGGGAACAGTTTCTAGGAGCAGAGAATAAAGGGAGTGTGAGGCTTGGGGGGACACTTTGGGAGTGGAAGATAAAGGAAGCGTGAGGCTCGGGGACACACTCTAGAAGCGGAGGATAAAGGGAGTATGAGGTTTGGGCTCGGCGGGAGGAGGAGGAGTCATTCTCCATGATGGAGGATAAAGCTTGGGGTCCTTGGGTTGGTGGGGCCGTGGGAGAGCACTCTCTAGGAGCAGAGGATAAAGAAAAACGTAAGGCGTGAGGCCCTCAACGGACAGCCTCCAAACGCCACTCTGTTTAAACAAGATAATGGAACAAAGCTAGGAGGATAAAGGAAAGAAGAAAATGTGAATCTAAGCACAGAACTAGGTGGCTAAAATAGTGTAAGAAGGAGCAAAATGCAAGTTTACATCTCTGATGGAAATCTTAACAGCTACTTGGGTAATTACAGTTGGGTTGGTACTTATACTATTATTGGTTGTAATTGTTAAAATATTGTAATTTATTGTTGTAAGAAAGATATTCTACAATAACAAAAAGCAGAAAAGGAGGGGCCTAGTTGATATTGTTTGATACTAAAAGAATTAATTTAACATAACCAAGTAAGACTTAGCAGGAGAGGTCCAAACAGTGGTCTGCTCTTGCTCCACGTGAGAGACCAGAAACTTTTTCAGTTCTCAGGTCCAGCATGAGTGCGGGAAGTGTCTTCCTGGAAGAGCTGGAGCAGGGTCTGAGGACACTCAAGCATCCACGAGGTGAAGAGTATTGTGGATAGCATGTATCGAAAGGTGGTCACGCCACAGGCTCAGACTCTCCAAGCAAGAAGAGAATGTATGATCACCAGGCAGAGCAAAAGGAGTAGGCAGACAGTGCAGGAATCTCCTGTGGCTATTCTCCTGTAAAACAGATTTACCGTTTTGGATACTGTTGAAGGGAATGGCCTCTCAGGGAATAACAGTAGAAACCAAATTCATAGCACCATAGTTGGCTCTGCTGCACAGGGACAGAGTAAAAGGAGTAGAAATGCAGTAGTCATTGGGGATTAAATTGTAAGGGAAACAAATAATTTCAGAACAGACACTGGGATGGTATGTTATCTCCTTGTTGCTGGAGTCAAGGATGTCTGCGAGCGGTTGCAGGACATTCTGAAGGGTGAGGGTGAACAGCCTGTGGTCGTTGTCCACATTGGTACAAAAACACAGTAAAAGAAATGGCATGAGGTCTTAAAAGGAGAATATAGAGAGCTGGGAAGCAAGCTGAAAAGTATGACTTCAAAGGTAGTTATCTCAGGATTACTACCTGCGCCACGTGCTAATCAGAGTAGAAACAGCAAGATACATAAGATGCATATGTGGCTGAATGGTGTGAGGGGGAGGGTTTCTCAACAAATATGGCAGGGGGATGGGATCCAATGTAAGATAGGGGAATCAAGAACAAGAATAAAAGACAGCAAGGAGAATAAGGAAAGTTTTATAGGTAGAGAAATAAAGGGCCAGAGTCAGATAAGGACACAGTAAGATATAGTAGGAATGGAACAAGAAATATTAAAAGGGCTCACCTTAAGGTTTTGTACCTGAATGCTCAGAGCATTCAAAACAGAATAGATGAATTAGTTGCGCGGATAGATGTAAAGGGAGTATGATATAGTTGGCATTATGGAGACATGGCTCCAAGTTGACCAAAGATGGGAATTAAACCTGGGCCTGGGCAACTCCTCCTGCGTTTGGATCCTGAGCTTCCTAACTCAAAGACCACAATCAGTAAGGATAGGCAACAACACCTCATCCACAATCATCCTCAACACAGGTGCCCCACAAGGCTGCGTTCTCAGCCCTCGACTATACTCCTTATACACTTATGACTGTGTGGACAAATTCCCCTCCAAGTCGATTTTCAAGTTTGCTGACAACACCACCGTAGTGGGACAGATCTCAAACAATGACGAAACGAAATACAGGATTGAGATAGAAAATCTGGTGAACTGATGCAGCAACAGTAATCTGTCCCTCAACGTCAACAAAATGAAGGAGATTGTCGTCGACTTCAGGAAATGTAGAGGAGAACGTGCCCCTGTCTCTGTCAACAGGGATGAAGTAGAAAGAGTTGAGAGCTTCAGGTTTTTAGGTGTTCAGATTGCCAATGACTTGCCCTGGTCTGCACACGCCGACACTATAATTAAGAAAGCCCCTTAATGCCTCTACTTTCTCAGAAGACTAAAGAAATTTGGCGTGAGAGCTACAACTCTCATCAACTTTTACAAGTGCACCATAGAAAGCATTCTTTCTGGTTATATCACAGTTTGGTATGGTTCCTGCTCTGTCTAAGACTGCAAGAAACTACAAAAGGTTCCTGAAATGTAGCCCAACCCGTCACACAAATCAGCCTCACGTCCATTGATTCTGGCTACACTTCCCGCTGCTTTAGCAAAGCAGCAGGCATAATTAAGGATCCTATGCACCCTGGACATTCTGCTACCTTCTGGTGTTATTGTAATGAGGCAGGAAGAATTTAGGGACCTTGTGGTGAAGGATCCTCTTGGGGAGAGTGATCATTGTATGGTGGAGTTTCTGGTGCAGATGGAGGAGGAGAAAGTGGGTTCCCGGACACGCGTCCTTTGTCTGAACAGAGGGGAGTACGGTAGGATGAGAGAAGAATTGGCGAATGTTGACTGGGGGAGTGTGTTGGAAGGTAGGTCTGCTGAGGAGCAGTGGAGGATCTTTAAGGAGATCTTTCTTGGTGCTCAGCAGAAATTTATTCCGATGGTTAAAAAGGACCATAGGAGGAGAGGTAATAAGCCGTGGATAATGAAGGAGGTGAAGGAAAGTGCTTAATTAAAAGCGGAGGCGTTTAGAGTAGCTAAGAGTAGTGGGTGAGAAGAGGATTAGGAGAGGTTTAAATGTCAACAAAGATTGACAAAGAAGTTGATAAAGAAGGGTAGGAGAAACTATGAAGCTGGGCTAGCGCTTAATATAAAAAAGGATAGCAAGAGTTTTCATAAATATATAAAAAGGAAGAGGCTGGCTAGGGTGAATGTTGGACCCTTAGAGGATGAGAGGGGGGACTTAGTGGTAGGGGATGGTGAAATGGCTGAGGTCTTGAATAACTTTTTTGTTTCGGTCTTCACGGAGGAGAACGTGAATAATTTGCCGGGTGTTAGCGATGGAAAGGTGGTAGGACTGGAGGGCCTGAATGACATTATTGTTACTAGAGAGGCGGTGCTCGATAGACTGGAGGGACTGATTGTGGACAAGTCCCCAGGACCGGATGGAATGATCCGCAGGTTCTGAAAGAAATGGCGGAGGTGATAGTGGATGCCTTGGTGGTTATTTTCCAGACGTCGCTGGATTCCGGGGAAGTGCCGGAAGATTGGAAAACGGCTAATGTTACGCCGTTGTTTAAGAAGGGTGCCAGGCAAAAGGCGGGGAATTATAGGCCAGTTAGTTTAACACCTGTTGTAGGTAAAATGTTAGAATCCGTCATCAAGGAGGAAATAACGAGGCATCTGGAGGGGAATTGCTTGATAGAGCAGACGCAGCACGGTTTCGTTAAGGGGAAGTCGTGTCTGACAAATTTATTGGAGTTCTATGAGGATGTGTCTAGGGCGGTGGATAGAGGAGAGCTGGTGGATGTGGTCTTTCTTGATTTTCAGAAGGCGTTTGACAAGGTACCTCACAAGAGGTTATTGCAGAAGGTAAGGGGGCATGGAGTTGGGGGTAGGGCGTTAGCGTGGATAGAGGATTGGTTGTCAAATAGGAGGCAGAGAGTGGGGGTCAATGGGTGCTATTCGGATTGGCGGTTGGTGACTAGTGGAGTGCCCCAGGGGTCGGTGCTGGGGCCTCAGCTATTTACCATTTATATAGATGACCTGGAGGAGGGAACCGAGTGTATGGTGTCGAAATTTGCTGATGACACCAAGATTGGGGGAACGGCAAATTGCACAGAGGGTGTGGAGAGTCTGCAGAAGGATCTAGATAGGCTGGGCGAATGGGCCAGGAACTGGCAAATGGAATTTAATGTTGGCAAGTGCGAGGTGGTCCACTTTGGTAGGAATAATGGTAGGAAGGACTATTACTTATGTGGCGAAAAACTGCAGCAGGCGACGGTGCAGAGGGACCTCGGGGTCCTTGTGCATGAGTCGCAAAAACCCAGCCTATAGGTGCAGCAGGTGATCAGGAAGGCGAATGGGATGCTGGCCTTCATAGCGAGGGGGATTGAATATAAAAGTAGGGAGGTCTTGCTGCGGCTGTATAGGGCATTGGTGAGGCCGCAGCTGGAGTACTGTGTGCAGTTTTGGTCGCCGCACTTACGCAAGGATATTTTGGCCTTGGAGGGAGTGCAGAGGAGGTTTACTAGGCTGATGCCGGAGTTGAGGGGGTTGAGCTCTGAGGAGAGGCTGAATAAACTAGGCTTGTACTCGTTAGAGTTTAGAAGAATGAGGGGAGATCTCATTGAGACGTATAAGATGATGAATGGGATGGATAGGATAGAGGTGGAGAGACTCTTCCCGCTCAGAAAGGACAGTAGGACTAGGGGGCACAGCCTCAAGATAAAGGGGGGGCGGTTTAAAACGGAGTTGAGGAGGAACTTCTTCACTCAAAGGGTGTGAATCTCTGGAATTCTCTGCCCGTTGAAGTGGTGGAGGCTGCCTCGCTAAATATTTTTAAGACGCGGGTTGATGGGTTTTTGATAAGCGAGGGGATTAAGGGTTATGGGGAGAGGGCGGGAAAGTGGAACTGAGCCACAACAGATCAGCCATGATCTTGTTGAATGGCGGGGCAGGCTCAAGGTGCTAGATGGCCTACTCCTGCTCCTATTTCTTATGTTCTTATGAGTATGTTATCTGGCCCCTCAAGCCTGCCCAGCCATTCAATAAGATCATGGCTGACCTTTCTGTGGACTCAGATCCACTTACCCGTCCGCTTACCATAACACTTAATTCATTTACTGTTCAAAAATTTATCTCTCCTTGCCTTAAAAGCATTCAATGAGATAGCCTCAACTGCTTCACTGGGCAGGGAATTCCATAGATTCACAACCCTTTGCTTGAAGAAGTTCCTCCTCAACTCAGTCCCAAAGCTGCTTCCCATTATTTTGAGGCTATGCCCCCTAGTTCTAGTTTCACCTGCCCGTGAAAACAACTTCCCTGCTTCTATCTTGTCTATTGCCTTCATAATCTTATGTGTTTTATAAGATCTCCCCTCATTCTTCTGAATTCCAATGAATATAGCCCCAGTCTAGTCAGTGTCTCCTCATAAGCCAACCCTCTCAACTCCAGAATCAGCCTAGTGAATCTCCTCTATATCCCCTCCAGTGGCAGTATATCCTTTCTCAGGTAAGGAGACCAAAACTGTACACAGTACTCCTGGTGTGGCCCCACCAGCACCTTATATAGCTGCAACATAATCTCGCTGTTTTTAAACTCCATTCCTCTAGCAAGGAAGGATAAAATTCCATTTGCCTTCTTAATTACCTGCTGCATCTGCAAACCAACTCCTTGAAATTCCTGCACAAGGACACCCAGGACCCTCTGCACAGAGCATGTTGTAATTTTTTACCATTTAAATAATAGTCCACTTTGCTGTTCTTCTTACCAAAATGAATGATCTCACATTTACCAACATTGTACTCCATCTGCCAGGCCCTCGTCCACTCACTTAGATTATCTATTTCCCTTTGCAGACTCTCCGCATCCTCTGCACACTTTGCTCTTCCACCCATCTTAGTGTCATCTGCGAATTTTGACACTTGGTCCCCAACTCCAAATCATATATGTAAATCATAAATAATTGCAGTCCCAACACTGATCCCTGAGGCACACCACTAATCACTGATCGCCAACCAGAAAAACACCCATTTACTTCCCACTCTTTGCTTTCTGTTAGTTAACCAATCTTCTATCCATGCCAATACATTACCCTGTGCACCTTTATCTTATGTAGCAGTTTTTGGTATGGCATCTTGTCAAATGCTTTCTGGAAATCCAGATACACCATATCTACAGGTTCCCCACTGTTCACTGCACATATAATGTTCTCAAAGAATTCCACCAAATTAGTCAAACATGACCTGCCCTTCATGAACCCATGCTGCGTCTTACCAATGGGACACTTTATATCCAGTAGCACACAAGAAACAATACTTTTCACTGTATGTTAATACATGTGACAATAATAAATCAAATCAAACCTTGTCAAAGGCCTTGCTAAAGTCCATGTTGAAACATCGACTGCACTGCCCTCATCTACCTTTTTGGTTGCCCCTTCAAAAAACTCAATCAAATTTGTGAGACATGATTTTCCACTCACAAAACTATGCTGACTGTCCTTAATCAGTCCCTGCTTCTCTAAAGATGTGTGAGTTATGTTATTTGGCCATGCTAACATGACTCCAAAACGGTTTGATGATAATGTTGCGGTTGGTCTTGAGAGTGCGGATAGTGTTGCGTTGTTCTTGGGTGACATTCAGGGTTGTCTTATGAGATAAATCTGGTGTTAACACACCTCCTTACAGCCTGGGCGTACGTGTCGAGTCAAGGGCAGCAGCCTTCCGGAGGAATCCAATTCGACTCTCTTCTTCAGTCTCTGCACCGGCTGTTCCGGTTCATTGGCTATCTCATTGTGTTCACTGTTAGCTTTTATGGCGGACAGAGTATCCTTTGTTGATCAGTACTTCCCCGGAGTGGAGAAGCTACGACATCTTCTCCGGAGCCTTCAACATGTCATCGATGAAGATGAACATCTCACTGAGGTACTTGCCTTCAAACAACCTCAGCAGACCATTGTACGCAGCAAACTACCCAACCTTCAGGAGAACAGTGACCATGACACCACATAACCCTGCCACAGCAACCTCTGCAAGACATGCCGGATCATCAACATGGATGTCATCATCTCACATGAGAACACCATCCACCAGGTACATGGGACATACTCTTCTGACTCAGCCAACATTATCTACCTGATAAGCTGCAGGAAAGGATGTCCCGAGGCATGGTATGTTGGCAAGACCATGCAGACACTATGACAACAGATGAATGGACATCGCTCAACAATCACCAGGCAAGAGTGTTCCTTTCAGGGAACATTTCACCAGTCACAGGCATTCAGCCTCTGATCCTCGGGTAAGTATTCTCCAAGGTGGCTTTCACAACACATGACAACACAGAATTGCTGAGCAGAAACTGATAGCCAAGTGCTGCACATATGAGGACGGACTCAACTGAGATCTTGGGTTCATGTCGCACTATTGTAACCCCCACCACTTGCCTGGGTTTGCAAAATCTCACTGACTGTCCTGACTGGAGACAATACACATCTCTTTAACGTGTGTTTCACCCTGTCTCCACTCACATTGTCTGCACCTGTAAAGACTTAATTACCTGTTAAGACTCGCATTCCAACCATTATTTTGTAATTGAGTTTGTGTCTATATATGCCCTGTTTGTGAACTGAACTCTTTACTCACCTGATGAAGGGGCAATGTGCCAAAAGCTTGTGCTATCAAATAAACCTATTGGACTTTAACCTGGTATTGTGAGACTACTTACAGATTGAACTGAGACAGTGATTGGTTAGAGGGGAGAACACTCAACTAATGAGTGCACAAGTGAATGTGTAACATGTCACTCAGAGCACACCTGTGTAAGGATATCATTGAACAGAATGTTACACCAAGTTTAAAAATGATTTAACCAAAATTTGAAACCAGGTTTTAAACTTGAACGAAGCAGACCACATTTGGCTCAGAAGTGCAAGCTGGCTAAGGTAGATTGGAACACAAGTTGAACTGGTTTGATTCGGAAATCTTCCTCTTCATAGATGCTCCTGACATCTCCAGCACTTTCTGTTTCTTTTTTCTTTGGAAGCGGAATTCCTCTGCCCTGTCTCCGAAGTCATGATGTGGAGATGCCGGCGTTGGACTGGCGTAAACATAGTAAAAAGCCTGACAACACCAGGTTTTAGTCCAACCGATTTATTTGATAATAGACTCACAAGCTTTCGGGGTTAGCCCCTTCGTCAGGTGAATGGAGAGTTCTGGCTGCGCCACAGTGAAAAACCGCACCGATCTCCTCAGAAGACAAACACGGGACACAGTGGACAGAGTACCCTTCGTCGTCCAGTACTTCCCCGGAGCGGAGAAGCTACGACATCTTCTCCGGAGTCTTCAACATATCATTGATGAAGACGAACATCTCGCCAGGGCCATCCCCACACCCCCACTTCTTGCCTTCAGACAACCACACAACCTCAAACAGACCATTGTTCGCAGCAAACTACCCAGCCTTCAGGAGAACAGTGACCACAATACATAGAACATAGAACATTACAGCGCAGAACAGGCCCTTCGGCCCACGATGTTGCGCCGACCAGTTTTTTTAAAAAAAACACTGACCCACTAATCTAAACCAATCCCTTTTCGTCCATAAACCTATCCACAACTCTCTTAAACGCCCCCAAACTAGGCGCATTTACAACCGCAGCAGGCAGGGCATTCCAATCCCTCACCACCCTCTGGGTAAAGAACGTACCCCTGACATCCGTCCTATAACTACCACCCCTTAATTTAAAGCCATGCCCCCTCGTGCTAGCATTCTCCATCCAAGGAAAAAGGCTATCACTATCCACCCTATCTAAACCTCTAATCATCTTATATGTTTCAATAAGGTCCCCTCTTAGCCTCCTTCTTTCCAGCGAAAACAACCCCAAATCCCTCAGCCTCTCCTCATAGGACCTCCCCTCCATACCAGGCAACATCCTGGTGAACCTCCTCTGCACCCTCTCCAAAGCCTCCACGTCCTTCCTGTAATGTGGGGACCAGAACTGCACACAGTACTCCAAGTGCGGCCGCACCAGAGTTGTGTACAGTTGCAACATGACGCTGCGACTCCTAAATTCAATCCTCCTACCAATAAACGCCAAGACACCGTATGCCTTCTTAACTACCTTATCTACTTGATTCCCCACTTTCAGGGATCTATGTACACATACACCTAGATCCCTCTGCTCCTCCACGCTATTCAAAGTCCTCCCGTTAGCCAATATACCACACAACTCTACCACAGCAACCTCTGCAAGATATGCCGGATCATCGACATGGATACCATCATCATACGTGAGAATACCATCCACCATCCACATGGTAAATACTCTTGCAACTCGGCCAACATTGTCTACCTGATACGTTGCAAGAAAGGATGTCCCGAAGCATGGTACATTGGGGAGACCATGCAGACGCTACGACAACGGATGAATGAACATCGCTCGACAATCACCAGGCAAGACTGTTCCCTTCCTGTTGGCGAACACTTCAGTGGTCACGGGCATTCCGCCTCTGACCTTCGGGTAAGCATTCTCCAAGGCAGCCTTCACGACACACGACAGCGCAGAGTCGCTGAGCAGAGACTGATAGCCAAGTTCCGCACACATGAGGACGGTCTCAACAGGGATCTTGGGTTCATGTCGCACTATCTGTAACCCCTGTGACTTGCCTGGGTTTGCAAAACCTCACTTACTGTACTGTCTGGAGACAATACACATCTCTTTAACCTGTGATCAGTGCTCCTTCCACTCACATTGTCAGCCACTTCAGGTCTTGAACAGCAGGTTAGGTGTAAAGATTCGCATTCTAATCAGTAATCTGTAAACTTTCTGTGCTTTATATGCTCTGTAAAAAGTCTGACAACACCAGGTTTTAGTCCAACCTATTTATTTGATAATATACTCACTAGCTTTTGGGTTAGTCCCTTCGTCAGGTGAAAGGAGAGTTCTGGCCTCAGACAGAGCATATAAAGCACAGACAGTTTAGAGATTACTGATTAAAATGCGATAGGTTGGACTAAAACCTGGTGTTGTCAGACTTTTTACTGTGTTTACGCCAGTCCAACGCCGGCATACCCACATCATGACTTTATATGCTCTGTCTGAGGCCAGAACTCTCCATTCACCTGATGAAGAGGGAAACCTCGAAAGCTTGTGAGTTTACTATTAAATAAATCGGTTGGACTAAAACCTGGTGTTGTCAGACGTTTTACTCTGTCTCCGAAGTAGCAGCTTTGGCTGGATGGGATCTTCTGGTTCCACCACTGTCAGTGGTTTTTCCCATTGTTTGCACCCTACACCACTGGGGAACCCACTGCGAGGGTTGCTGTTGGCAGGACTGGAAGATGCTGCTAGTGGAAATGGCCAGAAATCCCTCCTATCATGTTATTTGTCGATGTGAATTTGGTGAATCCCTATTACTAATGCAATATTAGTTTACCCAGAGTCCCTGGCATGTTCCTCTATTGGAAATATTGCGCTAAGTTATTATTCAGTGGCTGCCAGTTCCTTAATTTCTGATATAGTATTCACATTATCAGTTCCCATATTGCTCCTGACCATCTTTTTCTCCAAATATAGTTATTATTTTGTGCTGAGTTGGATATTTCTTATAATTTTCTTTGAATACTCCATGATCACCAAATGCATTTAAGAATATTATGCAAAGAGGCTATCGTCAGATGTGCTAGTTTATTGAATGATGGAGCAGATTCAAAGGTTTGAATGATCTCTGTGCCTACATGATCTTCATGGACCACGTGAACAGGCTCAAATCAATGGAGCATGAGCACGCGAACCTCAGCCAATCAGGAGTCCCCGGGAGCTGGAAGTGAGCAGAGAGAATTGGCGAGTTATTGGGGGAGACCTGTTGTGTTGCAAATCTTTTCATTGTGAATAGTTTCTTCTTGTTGAATAAATCTTCTTGTTTTATACCTGCCATACCGAGTCACCTCAACGTATTACGCTAGCGACAAGGACAAACAGGATCTGTCGTTGGAAGGCCACACTGCAGAGTCAGAGGGGGAGGAGGGTGCTCACTTGAAGTCTGATTTCATCTAAAGGATGCTGCTATTGGGGAAAATGGAGGCAACCTGCTTCACTCTACATCGAGCTTCCAGGTGACTCTGGGTCTCCTGGAAGATTCAAATCGCGCCATGGCAGATGGATTCAATTTTTTTTTTAAATCTGGAATTAAGAATCTACTGATGACCACGAAACATTTGTCGATTGTTGGAAAAACCCATCTGGTTCACTAAGCCCTTGAGGGAAGGAAATCTGCCATCCTGATCTGTCTGGCCTACATATGACTCCAGAGCCACGGCAGTGTGGTTGACTCTCAACTGGCCAAGGGCAATTAGGGATGGGCAATAAATGCTGGTCAGCTAGCAACACCCATGTCCCACAAATGAATAAAAAAACAAGTCAAGAGTTGGGGGAAGTATGTTGAGAAACTGCTTCATTTTTTCATGGCAAACAGATTAAAAACTGAAAGTAGAACTGAGCCACTTCTGATCAGCCATGATCTTATTGAATGGCGGGGCAGGCTCGAAGGGCTAGATGGCCTACTCCTGCTCCTATTTCTTATGTTCTTATGAAGCAAAGCACAAAGTGATACTACTCACAGTCTGCGGGACTTACAATCTGGTGAGGAGTTTGACATCACCTGAAGCTCCCAACACAAAACCTTCCACCAGTTACTGAATTGAGATAAGGATCACAATAACTGCCGACCTCCCATTATCATGCAAGGATACAAATTCCACTCTGCAGTTAGGGATCCAAGAGAATCAGTCTCCAGCTAAGTGGTTAAAACTCAACCACTTGCTGAATGAGTTCAAGCCTTCATTGGCAGACATAAAGAACAAAGAACAAAATCAGCCCTGGAAACAGGCCCTTCGGCCCAACGAGCCCGCGCTGCCATCTCAACACCACCAGTCCCCCCCTCCACCCATGACCCCTATCTAATGTTTTATGGCCATGTTCAGACAGTGTTTTGTCCGTGAGATCAACGATCTCCACACCCAAAAAAAATTGCACACAGAAACCAAGCCTCCACTCAAAAAAGCAGCAGAGATGGCCCAAGGACTGAGTGCTGAACAAGGCGCGTGCATGCTGAAAGGCGCATGCATGCCACAGGTATGTGTGAGCTATGCAAATGAGATGAACCACTAGTAGGGTTCACTGGTGGCTACTGTTGGGGACAGCCTGAGTGAGGGCACAGAGGACACATGTTTTCAGTGTCAGGGAGACCACTCCCAAGAGACATGCTGGTACAAGAATTTTATTTGTTTCAGATGCAGAAAGAAGGGTCACCTGGAAGCTTGATATAGAGTGAAGCAGGTTGCATAGAAAACTCCAAAGAAAAGGAAACAGTAAAAACAACCCCTGTAAATAAGCTGGTAGAAAATTCTGAGGAATCCAAGGCTTACACACTTAATCAGGTCTAACTTATCAAGGCACCTCCCACTGAGATCGTTTTAATGGTTAATAATTGTCCCCAAACATGGTGGTGCTGTGGTCACTGACTTACTAGAAAACACATATGGACATCTCCAGAATTCTTTGTCATTCTGAGGCTACTCTGGCAACATGAAGTGAGCTTGCGCAGGACCAGATAACTGGAATGAGATTTCAGTCAGAGTGAGGATTTTGGGAATGTGAAGCTGTGTGGGAATTCAGTGCTGAGGGGAAAGAGGTGCTCATGTTCAGAAGGAGTAGAGAGGTGCCCCTGTGAGGGAAACTCGAGGGCAAGCGAGAGATAGAAAGAAACCGAACTGTGACGTCACAGCCAGCAGGTAAGTGATTAGCTGGTGACTGGTGAGTGGTTTTTCTCTTCTTTTTCTCTTGGCATTGTAGTTGTTGGTGTAACTTAAGGGTTAAGTCATGCCAGGAGATTCCAGACTGTCATGCTCCTCTTGTGTGATGTGGGAATTCAGGGATCCTTCCGGTGTCCCTGGCTCCTTCACGTGCAAGAAGTGTGTCCAAATGCAGCACTTGTTAGACTGCTTGACTGCTCTGGAGCTGTGGATGGATTCACTTTGGAGCATCCACGATGCTGAGGAAGTTACTGATAGCAAGTTCAGTGAGTTTATCACACCGCAGATAAAGAATACTGAGGGCGCTAGGGAGTGGGTGACCACCAGATAGAGGAAGAGTAGGAAGGCAGTACAGGGTTCCCCTGTGGTCATCTCCCTCCAAAACAGATATATCATTGGGGATGATGGCTCACCAGGGGAAGGTGGCAGCAGCCAGGTTCACGGCACTGTGCTGGCCCTGCTATGGAGGAGGGCAGGAAAAAGAGTGGCAGAGGATGGTATATTGCCTCTCTGGTGCAAGGGTCAAGGATATCCCTGAGCAGTTGCAGGACATTCAGGAGGCAAGATGAACAGCCAGCTGTCATGGTGTATATAGTTACCAATGACATAGGTAGTGGGATGAGGTCCTACAAGCTGAATTTAGGGAGTTAGGAGGTCAACTGAAAAGTAGAACCTCAAAGGTAGTGATCTCAGGATTGCTACCAATGTCACATGCTAGTCAGAGTAGGAATGTCAGGATAGCCAGGACGAATATGTGGTTTGAGGGATGGTGCAAGAGGGAGGGATTCAAATTCCTGGGACATTGGAACCTGTTCTTGGGGAGGTGGGAACCAAACAAATTGGACAGTCTTCACCTGGGCAGGACTGGAATCAATGTCCTGAGGGGGTGGGGGGCAGGAGGAGTGGATCATCAAATTCCTGAAGGAGGCCATTCAGCCCATCGAGTCTGCTCCAATTCTCTGACAGAGCATCCCACTCAGGCCCCCTCCCCAACCCAACCCCTTAACGCCATACATTTACTCTGGTTAATACGCCTAACCCACACATCTTGGGACACTAAGGGGCAAATTAGCATGGCCAATCCATCTAACTTGCACATTTTTGCAGCATGAAAGGAAACTGGAGCATCCAGAAGAAACCCATGCAGACATGTGGAGAACGTGCAAGCTTCACGGACAGTCACCCAAAGTCAGAATTAAATCCAGGTCCCTGGCACTGAGGCAGCAGTGCTAACCATTGTGCTGCCACTTGTATTGGCTCTGAGGATTCAGGTACAAAACCTTAAGGTGAGCCCTTTTAATGTTTCTTGTCCCATCCTACTATTATTTTCCTGTCATCTTATCTGACTCTGGTCCTTGATTTCTCTGCCTATCACTTATTCTTCTTCTTGCTGAGTTTTCCTCTTGTTCTAAATTTCCCCTGCTCTGATCCCCTGCCATATTAATTTAAATGGTGTGCAGACGCCGGCATTAGACTGGGGTAAACACAGTAAGAAATCTCACATCATGGCTACCATCAACATTGCAAACTGCCAGCACCACGTGGAGAGGATCTCCAAAAAGATATCAACACAGAAATCAAGTTTCTACAAAGATGCAAGAAAGCAGTCTAACCTGGTTTTGTAAGACTTGTATTAGGTTAAGTCCTCCTCAACAATTCTTTTTCCCCCCAAGGACATCGGTTGCGATCCTGCCCAGATGTAACCCGCCCGATTTGTACAGGATCATTTATTAAAGGGCCTACGCTACCATAACCTTCTCCCTTTCCTTTATTTTCAACGCATTCAGAAATATCTCAGCTGAGACAGGGATGGATTCAGCTGATGCTACAGAGTTGGAAAGAGGGGGTCTTAGTGATGGCACAAGTATGGTGGTTGGAAGTTTATCCCAATGTCATATATGACACCAAGCTTACTAAATTCAGGTTCAGACTCAGGCACTTACCAGTCAGCAGAAGGGTATCAGTGAATCATTAAATAGAAACAGAGAATCCCTACAATGCAGAAGGAGGCCATTCAGCCCATTGAGTCCGCACCAACTCAGCATTTTACCTGGGCACTGTTCTGTAACCCCACATATTTACCCTGTTAATCCCCCTAACCTACACATCTTGGATACCAAGGAGCAACTTACCACGGGCAATCCACCTAACCCGCATTTTAGATTATGGGAGGAAACCAGAGCGCCCCAAGGAAATTTATGCGGACACGGAGAGAAAGTGCAAACTCCACAAAGACAGTGACACAAACAGGGAATTGAAACTGGGTCCGTGGAGCTGTGAGACAAAAGTGGCAATGACAGGGCTGCCTCACTAAGAGTTTAGGTAGAGGTTGTAGAGGTTTCAGTCTTCTCAACATCTAATTGAAGGAATTAACAACTTCTCCAACAATTGCACTTACTCATCAATAACCTGCTCACTGACACTCTTCCAGCCCCACATGCCAATGAGGACAGCACTGCAATACCTGTGCTGCCTGAAAACAGGCCAGGACCCTCAAGGATCAGGCCCACCAAGAAACTCTCGCCAAATTCGCTCTGTTCCAGATCTTGTCAGAAACTTGATTAAGAAATGGACAAAAGAGCTGAACTCCAGAGGTGAGGTGAGAGTGACTGCCCTCAACATCGAGGCAGCATTTGGGTTGAGTGTGGCATCAACAGATCTAGTAAAACTGGTGACAATTCAAATTGAGGAAAACTGGTTGGACTCATACTTGGCACAGAGGAAGATATTGTGATTGTTGGAGGTTAATCATGCTCAGTTCCAGGACATCACTGCAGGAGTTCTTCAGGGTCCTAGGCCCAACCATCTTCAGCTGCTTCATCAATGACTTTCCTTCCATCATGAGGTCAGGAGTGGGGATGTTCGCTGATGATTGCTCAATGTTCAGCACCATTCCTCAGATACTAAAGAAGTCCACGTCCAAATTCAGAAAGACATGGGCAATATATCAACCGTTCCTTCACTGGCACTGGGTCAGAATCCTGGAAATCCCTAACAGCACTTTGGGTGTGCCAGGTACTACTGCAATAGTTCAAGAAGGCAACTCGAGGGTGGTACTGTGGCATAGTGGTAGCATAGTGCCTCACACTGCCAGGGACCCAGGTTTGATTCTAGCCTTGGGTGACTGTCTGGGTTTGCACATTCTCCCTGTGTCTGCGTGGGTTTCCTCTGGGTGCTCCAGTTCCCTCCCACATTTCAAAGATGTGCAGGTTAGGTGGATTAGCCATTCTAAATTGTCCAAAGAGGCATAAGTTAGGGGGGATTGGTATGCTAAATTGCCCCTTAGTATTCCAAATTGTGTAAATTAGAGAGGGTTAGGGGTTACAGGGGTCAGGCGGGCGGTGATGTGAGCCTGGGTAAGAGGCTCACTCGGTACAGGCTATAAGGATTCTATGATTCTACAACCACCTTCTCAAAGGTAATTAGGGATGGGGAATAAATGCTGACCTAGCAAGCAATTCCCACAACCAGAAGAAAAGCATATTAGATGAACAGTCATACAACTCAGACCCAGAGGATGGTTGGGGAGAATTGAGGGTAAGTTAAAGCTAACTGTCATCAGCAAACGTGAAACTGAGGTTGTGTTTGGATGATGTTGCATGTGGATGAGAAATAGGCGGAGCGAGGTGGCAAGGTTACATCCTTGGGGAAGGGAAGAGAAACCATTGAAAAAGATTCTCTGGCTATGAGTAGGTAGCCATAGGCTACTCTCTGGAATCGGTTGCATTCTTGGACACACGCATCTCCATCAAGGATGGTCACCTCAGCACTTCACTATACTGCAAGCCCACAGATAACCTCACAATGCTCCACTTCTCCAGCTTCCACTTAAACTTGTTAAAGAAGCCATTCCCTACAGACAAGCCCTCAGTATACATTGGATTGCTCAGATGAGGAGGATTGCAACAGACATCTCCAGACGCTGAAAGATGACCTCATAAGTACAGGGTATGCCGCTCGACTCATCGATTGACAGTTTTGACGTGCCACAGCTAAACCTCCTCAGAAGACCAACACGGGACATGGCGGACAGAGTACCCTTTGTTGTCAATACTTCCCCAGAGTGGAGAAGCTATGACATCCTCTCCAGAGCCTTCAATATGTCATCAATGAAGGCGAACATCTCGCCAAGGCCATTCCCATACTCCCACTTCTTGCCTACAAACAACCGAACATTTCAAACAGAACATTGTCTGCAGCAAACTACCCAACCTTCAGGAGAACAGTGACCACGACATCTCTCAACCCTGCCACAGCAACCTCTGAAAGATGTGCCGGATCAACTACACAGATGCCATCATCTCATATGGGAACACCATCCACCAAATACATGGTATATGTACTTACAACTTGGCCAACGTTGTCTACCTTATATGCTGCAGGAAAGGATGTCCCGAGGCATGGTACACTGGGGAGACCATGCAGATGCTACGACAATGGATGAATGAACACCGCTCGACAATCACCAGACAAGAGTGTTCTCTTCCTGTTGGGGGACACTTCAGCAGTCACGGGCATTCAGTCTCTGATCTTTAGGTAAGCGTTCTCCAGGGCGACGTTCGTGACACAAGATAGCACAGAGTCGCTGAGCAGAGACTGATAGTCAAGTTCCGCACACATGAGGACGGCCTCAACCAGGATCTTGGGCTCATGTCACACCATTTGTAACCCCCACGACTTGCCTGGACTTGCAAAACCTCACTTACTGTCCTGTCTGGAGACAATACACATCTCTTTAACCTGTGCTCAACTCTCACTCCACTCACATCATCTGTACCTTTAAGGGTTGATTACCTGTGAAGACTCACGTTCCAACCATTATTTTGTAAATTGAGTTTATGTCTTTATATGCCCTGTTTGTGAATAGAACTCCCACTCGCCTGATGAAGGGGCAGCGCTCCGAAATCTTCTGGCTTGCGTTACCAAATAAACCTGTTGGACTTTAACCTGGTGTTGTGAGACTTCTTTCTGTGTTTATCCAGGTCCAATGCCATCACCTCCAAATTATGAATAGGTAGAACAAGATAAGTGCATTCCCAACCAGATGGCTCATAGTGGAGGGAGGAGTATTATATGGTTAACAGTATCACTGAGAGGGCAGGATGAGAGGTCGAGGTTGCAAAGTTTATCTTTCTCAGCGTCATATAAAATATATTTTGTGATTTTAATAAGAGACATTCCAGTACAGTATCAGGGCAGAGACCTAATTAGAAGGATTCCAACGTGAAATTCCAGGAAAGAAGGATACAGATTTGGGAGGAGACATTACCCAATTCACAGAGTCTCAGATTCAGAGATTGCAAATTACAGAATCATGGAAATACAGGATTAGAGAATTACAGATGTCACAAAACCAAAGAATTACAGAATTAGTGAATTACAAAATTACTGAATCAGACATATCAAGGATCATGGAATTACAGAATCGCAGACTTAGAGAATTTCGGAATTCCAGAATCAATGCAATGGAAAGGGTTTCAAAGGTTTCAATTTGCCAGGAAGTCTTAGAGACTTGGAATCAAACAGTGTGAATACACAGGGACTGATTGCAGACTGGAATTCCCCTTCCCACTCCCTCCATTGAAATTGACATTGTTTTTCTGTCAGAAAACTTCAACATTCACCTGCTGAGTGGGGCTGAATGGGAGGCCTGAGTAGGGAAGAGGAGATGAGTCTGGGATTGAATCAAGTGATCAGTTCACCCTCATGCCTGACCCGCTACTTGTGGTTGAGGGAGATTCATGCTGGAGCGCCGAACCATCACACCCTTCAAGAAGCAGGCCCTTGAGTTGGCTGGGGTGGAGGAAGACTGTACCTGCACTGTTGGTGCTGTCCCCACTTCACATTTTTGGACCGTCATGAACTCCATGGGAAATGGATACGCCCCTGCATGATGCACATGGTGTGATCACAAAGGAGTTGCGCGTTGAAGGAGTAGAATCCTTCATGAATGGCTCCACTTGCTGGGTTGGTAACTTAAGAATCACATGGGTACAGTCAATGACACCTTGCACCTGGGCACCCCTGCTATGAGGATGAAGCTCGTGGCCCTGGTGACCTGGCTCACCTGGTTCTGGTCCAAGATTATAGACATCTCTGCCCTTGCGTACAGAGTGTCTGTGACCTCCCTGTGAGTGGCAGACTGAGAGATGCCAAGATGTCCCCTATGCTGCCCCAGAAGGAGTTGTTGGATTGAAATTGAGTGCAGCTATGACTTAAAGGGCCAGAGGCATTGGGCATCCTCCAGTTCCATGGGGTGCCAGCTCATGTAGTACATGGCAAAAATGGTCTACCATCCCCTGTGGTGGACGCAGCCTTCCCCAGTACTGAGGCTCGGGTATCTAAACGTTTTGCCGGAAGGCTCAGTGCCTGCAGACCTGCTAAATATTCATTGTGGGCTCAATATGTGGCATGTGTGCTTGCTAATGAGATACTAATGTATTAAAATGAGGTTCCTGATGTTCCCTGGCATGTTCCAAAATGTAAAATCTCGTTGGCAAGAATCCTGCTTTTCAAAACTCTGCAGATTTTGAGCGCACGTAGACATTTGCGCAGACAGAGAGTTTGGACTCAAGATTCTGTCCAAGGCCTTTAAGTTTGTCTTTTTGCCATTTTTGACATTCATAATTTTTCTTTGTACTGTGGCTCTATTTGCCTTGATTACCCTGTCTACCATTTTTGCAATTTTCTGTTCTCTCTTTTATTACTGTGTTTTTTTTCTCTTTCTTTTGTCACCCTGCTGAGGTTCCCATCCCCCTGTCGTTCCAGATTAAACCTTCCCCAACCACTCTAACAAATACTTGCCCGAGGTTATCGGTCCTGGTCCTGTCCAGGTGTAACCTGTCCCGTTTTTAGAGGTTCCACCTCATCCAGAACCAGTCCCAATGCAGCATTAATCTGCAAGCTTCATCCCAGCCTCACATTCATCTGATATATCCTGCTGTTTCTACTCTGAGTAGTATGTGGCACTGGTAGTAATCCTGAGATCAATACTTTGAGGTCCGATGTCTTAACTTTCTTCCTAACTACCGATATTCTGCTTTTAGGATACCATCCCTTTTTTACCTATGTACCTACATACAGTTCATACTCCCCTCCAGAAAGTCCTGTAGCTGCTCGGAGACATCCTTAACCCGACATCAAGAAGGCAACATACCATTCTGGAGTCTTGTCTGAGGCCACAGAAACACCTATCTATTCCTCTTACAATTGAATGTCCTATAACTGTTCTATTCTCATATTTTTTACTCCTCCCCTCTGCAACACGGCCAACATTGATGCAATGAATTTGGCCGTTACTGCTTTCCCCTAAGAGGCTATTCCCCTCAATAGTATCCGAAGAGGTATTTCTATTTTTCTGGAGAAGTGCCACAGGAGATTCCTGTGTAGCCCGCTTAGTGCCCTTCTCTGCCTGGTGGTCACCCATTCCCTTCCTGCCTGTAGAGTCTGAGCCTGTGGTGTGACCACATATCTGTATATGCTATCCACAATACTCTGTCTCACAGATACTCATGTGCAAAGCTTTCTGACACATTGATTGAAAGATACCACCCTCATTCGCTGACTGAGAGACCCTCCCTCAGACACTGGCTGAGAAACCCTTCCTTGGAAGACTGATTGAGACACTCTCCCTCGGTCAACTGACTGAGGGACCCTCCCTCAGAATTGGCCACATATCTCAATGTGCTATCCACGGTACTCTCTGTCTCACAAATACTCCAGTGGTACCAGCTGTCACACTAACTCTGAAATGTGGGCTCCCAGGATCTGCAGTTGGAGACAGTTCCTGCGCACATGCTGGTCCCGGGCGCTGGAAATGTTACCAACTTCCCACATGGCGCAGGAGGAGCTAGGAGCTCTCCTGCCATGAATTACCCTTTAAATTAAAACTTTGGAAGAGAATTAAAATGAAATAATATCAGTTACTCTAGGCCCCTTCGTCCCTGGTCCCTGTTACAACAGAATATAGCTCTTATACATGAGAAACCACAAAAACTCATTACAACAAATGAGACGTGATGGAAAGGAATAATTACTTACCCAACCTTAACTACTACTTACCAGCCAGTTCTCTCACCTGTAGCTGATACTGCAGCAGAAGGGCAAGAACACTCTCTGAATACTTAAAAGTTAGAGAGAAAATAAAAATAATAAAAATCACTTCTTTTCCCTCTGCACCATATTCCCACTGTGCTCCAAATTCCTGATACCCAAACTCACTCTGGCTGTGTCTCCTTCACTTAGCTGCTCATTTGAAAAGCTTCCTCACACGCTGACTGAGAGACCCTCTCTCACACCCTGACTGAGAGACCCTCCCTCACACGCTGACTCAGAGGCCCTCCCTCACACGCTGACTGAGAGACCCTCTCCCACATGCTGACTGAGAGACCCTCCCTCAGACACTGACAGAGAGACCCCCTCTCACACGCTGACTGAGAGACCCTCCCTCACATGCTGATTGAGAGACCCTCCCTCACATGCTGACTGAGAGACCCTCTCCCACATGCTGACTGAGAGAACCTCTCCCACATGCTGATTGAGAGACCCTCCCTCACATGCTGATTGAGAGACCCTCCCTCACATGCTGACTGAGAGACCCTCTCCCACATGCTGATTGAGAGACCCTCCCTCAGACGCTAACTGAGAGTCCCTCTCTCACACGCTAACTGAGAGTCCCTCTCTCACACGCTGACTGAGAGACCCTCCCTCACATGCTGACTGAGAGACTCTCTCCCACACGCTGACTGAGAGACCCTCCCTCACATGCTGACTGAGAGACTCTCTCCCACATGCTGACTGAGAGACCCCCCCTCAGACACTGACTGAGAGACCCTCCCTCAGACACTGACTGAGAGACCCTCCCTCACACGCTGACTGAGAGACCCTCTCCCACATGCTGACTGAGAGACTCTCTCCCACATGCTGACTGAGAGACCCTCCCTCAGACACTGACTGAGAGACCCTCCCTCAGACACTGACTGAGAGACCCTCCCTCACACGCTGACTGAGAGACCCTCTCTCACACGCTGACTGAGAGACCCTCCCTCAGACACTGACTGAGAGACCCTCCCTCAGACACTGACTGAGAGACCCTCTCCCACACGCTGACTGAGAGACCCTCCCTCACATGCTGACTGAGAGACCCTCTCCCACATGCTGACTGAGAGACCCTCCCTCAGATGCTGACTGAGAGACCCTCCCTCAGACACTGACTGAGAGACCCTCCCTCACACGCTGACTGAGAGACCCTCTCCCACATGCTGACTGAGAGACCCTCTCCCACATGCTGACTGAGAGACCCTCTCCCACATGCTGACTGAGAGACCCTCCCTCAGACACTGACTGAGAGACCCCCTCTCACACGCTGACTGAGAGACCCTCCCTCACATGCTGATTGAGAGACCCTCCCTCACATGCTGACTGAGAGACCCTCCCTCACATGCTGACTGAGAGACCCTCTCTCACACGCTGACTGAGAGACCCTCTCCCACACGCTGATTGAGAGACCCTCCCTCACATGCTGATTGAGAGACCCTCCCTCACATGCTGACTGAGAGACCCTCTCCCACATGCTGATTGAGAGACCCTCCCTCACACGCTGATTGAGAGACCCTCCCTCACATGCTGACTGAGAGACCCTCTCCCACATGCTGATTGAGAGACCCTCCCTCACATGCTGATTGAGAGACCCTCCCTCACATGCTGACTGAGAGACCCTCTCCCACATGCTGATTGAGAGACCCTCCCTCACACGCTGATTGAGAGACCCTCCCTCACATGCTGACTGAGAGACCCTCTCCCACACGCTGACTGAGAGACCCTCCCTCACACGCTAACTGAGAGTCCCTCTCTCACACGCTAACTGAGAGTCCCTCTCTCACACGCTGACTGAGAGACCCTCCCTCACATGCTGACTGAGAGACTCTCTCCCACACGCTGACTGAGAGACCCCCCCTCAGACACTGACTGAGAGACCCTCTCCCACATGCTGACTGAGAGACCCTCCCTCAGACACTGACTGAGAGACCCTCCCTCAGACACTGACTGAGAGACCCTCCCTCACATGCTGACTGAGAGACCCTCTCCCACATGCTGACTGAGAGACCCTCCCTCAGACGCTGACTGAGAGACCCTCTCCCACATGCTGACTGAGAGACCCTCCCTCAGACGCTGACTGAGAGACCCTCCCTTCACTGTGTCACTGGCTTTCTGATGGTGGATTTAAATATAGAATCAGCTCAGGGAAGTAAAATCTGGGATCTGCTCCCCGCCCTGCTCAAACAATGGGGAGCCGGAAAAGCGAATGATGATGTAGGGTTATTGAGTGTGTGTCTATTGTTAGTGGCTGGGAGCAGGAGGCAGCTCTGTGTGTGACTCTCCAGTCTGTCTAAGTCCCTCAGTCCACACTATTCGATCTGCTTTCAGTCTATTGAGGCAAAAATTGAGACTTGCCCATTGCTAGATTGACAGCTTTGGAAACCTCTCTTGATACTGATCAGCAGTTCCAGAAATCTCTCTTGAAAATAACCCAGCAGGCACGGCTAGCCCTTCCACAGGGCCCTCCATACAACCTGCAGTGGGTTTAACATCTCCCCCAGTTCCAAACACTGCCCCAGCAGGGGGGGGGGTCTCACATTCTCCCCCAGCTCCAAACTCTTCCCCAGCAGGGGTGGGGGGGGGTCTGACATCTCCCCCAGCTCCAAACACTCCCCCAGCAGGTGATTACAATATCACTTAGCAGTGCTGATATGCCTTTAATTAGCCACAGTCCTTTAGTCTGATATAGCACAGTAAAAGTGGGTGGCAATGGACGGCACAGCGCCAGGGGCTTAGGTTCAATTCCAGTCCCGGATGACTGTGTGGATTCTCCCGCGTCTCCTGTGGGTTCCTCTGGGTGCTGCGCTTTCCTTCTGCATGCAAAGATTTGTGTGTTAAAACCATGCTAAATTACCACTTAATGTGTAGGTTAAGAGGGATAGCCATGGGAAATGTGTGGGTTTAAGGAGATGGGGAGAGGGAGAGGGCTGGGGTAAGATCCTCTTTAGGAGAGTCAATGTAGACTCAATGCAGCAGACGGCCTCATTCTGCACTGTAAGAATTTTGCAGGAGGCAATGTCGTGACAATTCTTGCAGACTGTGGAATGATGGCGGAGGCTCAATATCTGGTGAAACTCAGAAATTTTGAATTACGCTGGGTGGATTGTGATCCAAATGTTCACTCCACCTCAGCGGCAGTGTAATTGCCCACAATGAGTGAGAACCTGATTTTAATACATCTGGATGTCACTAATAACCCCACCACAATTTTATCCCAGGTGTATTTTCAAATTGTGCCAACCTGGCAATATGGGTGACAAAGGGAGATAAAGTAAATGAGGAATGAGGTCTTACATCAAGAATTCAGGGAGCTAGGCTGTAGATTAAACAGCAGGACCAAAATAGGTGTAATCTCTGGACCAGCCGTGGATGTTGTCTATATGGATTTCAGTAAGGTGTTTGACAAAGTTCCTCATGGTAGGTTGGTGGAAAAGGTTAAGGCTCATGGTATACAAGGACAGGTGTCTAGATGGATTGAGAACTGGCTTGGTAACAGGAGACAGAGAGTAGTAGTGGAAGGGTCCTTTTCTAGCTGGAGGTCTGTCACTAGTGGTGTGCATGATGTGGAGATGCCGGCGTTGGACTGGGGTAAATGTGCCGCAGGGCTCAGTACTGAGACCTTTGCTATTTGTAATATACATAAATGACTTGGAAGAGGGAGTAAGTGGTGTGATCAGCAAGTTTGCAGATGACACGGAGATGGCTGGACTTGCTGATAGTGATGAGCAGTGTCAGGCAATACAGCAGGATATAGAATGGCAGATGGAATTTAATCCAAATAAATGCAAGGTGATGCATTTTGGAAGAAATAATGTAGGGGGGGGTTTATAAGATAAATGGTAGGCCTATTAAGAGTATAGAAACACAGAAGGACCTCGGGGTGCAAGTTCACAAGTCCTTGAAGGTGGCAGTACAGGTGGAGAAGGTGGCGAAGAAGGCTTATGGTATGCTTGCCTTTACAGGAAGGGGTATAGAGTATAAAAGCTGGCATCTAATGTTGCAGTTGGAGAAACGTTGGTTAGACCGCATTTGGAGTACTGCGTCCAGTTCTGGTCGCACAGCCTCAAGATAAAGGGAGGGCAGTTTAGAACGGAGTTGAGGAGGAACTTCTTCACTCAAAGGGTGGTGAATCTCTGGAATTCTCTGCCCGTTGAAGTGGTGGAGGCTGCCTCGCTAAATATTTTTAAGACGCGGGTTGATAGGTTTTTGATAAGCGAGGGGATTAAGGGTTATGGGGAGAGGGCGGGAATGTGGAACTGAGACACGACAGATCAGCCATGATCTTATTGAATGGTGGGGCAGGCTCGAAGGGCTGGATGGCCTACTCCTGCTCCTATTTCTAATGTTCTTATGTACTACCGGAAGGACATGGAGATCCTGGAAAGAGTGCAGAAGAGGTTTACCAGGATGTTGCCTGGTATGAAAGGTCTTAGCTGTGAGGAGAGATTGGGTAAATTGGGGCTGTTCCCCTTAGAAAGACGGAGACTGAGGGGAGATCTAATAGAGGTGTATAAGATTATGAAGGGTATAGATAGAGTGAAGAGTGGTAAGCTTTTTCCCAGGTTGGATACTAAAATTACGAGGGGCCACGGGCTTAGGGTGAGGGGGGCGAGGTATAATTCAGATGTTAGAGGGAGGTTTTCCACACAGAGGGTTGTGGAGGCCTGGAATGCACTGCCGAGTAGGGTGGTGGAGGCAGGCACGCTAGAGTTGGCTAAGGCTTACCTAGATAGGCACATGAGCGGACTAGAGATGGACGGATACAAAAGATTGTTCTAAATAAGGATCAAGAGCCTTAGGACGTTCCTGGGAATCAATAGATTCCTATGGACCGGCCAACATATTTTATGGCTCACTAGTCTTACATTTGAGCTTCTGGGGATTCCGTGAATGTCTGTATAAGTTGTGCATGTTTATTGATGTCTTTTTTTTTAATCCACGGGTGATTCGGTCCGCCTTGTTGTCCAACAGGGGCATACACGCGGTGGGTCGTGTGAGGACTGCTCTTGGATGTTGGTTCGAGAGTTGCCTAGTGCTTCACGTCGTTAGTGTGTGCTTAAACTGGACCAGCTGATGGGCAACATGACAGCTCAGTGACTATCACTGTTTGCTGTACAGATACAGGGATTTGGGCCAGTGCCTGTGGGAGTTTGCACATTCTCCCCGTGCTTGCGTGGGTTTTCTCTGGGTGCTCCAGTTTCCTCCCACACCCCAAAAACGTGCTTTTAGGCTGGTTGGTGTAACAAATTGTCCCTAAGTTAGGCGTCCCTCAATCTGGTTATAATTCCTTTATTGTGGAGTCCAATAGGCGTAGACAAAGGCCATGGGTAGAAGAGGGCACTCATATGGTGGCGCGGGCTTGTTGGGCCGAAGGGCCTGTTTCCTGTGCTGTGTTGTTCTTTGTTCCTTGCACTCCCAATTCCACATGATAGTGAATATAGAAACCATAAGTGCAGAGAGAGGCCATTCGGCCCATCGAGTCTGCACTGGCAACAATCCCACCCAGGCCCTATCCCTATATCCCTACATACATACCCACTAATCCCTCTAAGCTATACACCCTGGGACACTAAGGGGCAATTTAGCTTAGCCAATCCACCTAACCCACACATCTTTGGACTGTGGGAGGAAACCGGAGCACCCAGAGGAAACTCACGCAGACACGGGGAGAATATGTAAACTCCGCACACAGACAGTGACCCAAGCTAGGAATTGAACTCAGATCCTTGGAGCTGTGAAGTAACAGTTCTAACCACTGTGCTACTGTGCCACCCATGGGAAAGTTGTCAGGATGGCCGAGTGGTCTAAGCCACCAGACTCAAGGAGTGTGATCTTTGCCTTGTGTAACCCTGGTGAGTTCTGGTCCTTTTCTAGGAGCGTGGGTTTAAATCTCACTCCTGACATTTCCATTTAGGATGGCATGCTGGCACAGTGGTTAGCACTGCTGCTTCACAGCACTACTGCCTCACAGGGACCCAAGTTCAATTCCCATGTTCTCTCCATGTCCGTGTGGGTTTCGTCTGGGTGCTTTGGTTTCTGCACCAGAGTCCAAAAGTTGGTTCAGTGCATTGGCCATGCTAAATTCTCCCTCAGTGTACCCAAACAGATGCCAGATTAAGGCATTTTCACAATTGCAGTGTTAAAGTAAACCTACTTGTAACACTAATAAATAAACTTTTAAAAATAGGACAGACTAATGTATGGCTCAAAAGTTGGTGCAGGAGGGAGAGTTTTAGATTCCTGGATCACTGGGACCATTTCTGGGGAAGGTGGAACATGTAAAACTGGGTCAGTCTGCACCTGAACCACATTGGTGCCAACATCCTTGCAGGCAGGTTTGCTAGTGCTATTGGGAAGAGTTTAAATTAGTCTGGCAAGGGGAGGGGACACATCATATTGCAAAAAGGAAGCAAGTCAGAGTGAGTTCAGCTATATTGAGTGTCAAGAGAGCAAGGCAAGACTGGATGGAGTGTAATATAGGACTGATGAGTTAAAGGCGTGAATTGTGGCATGGAAGTGTGATATTGTCGTGATCATGGGAACACGGTTGAGGGAAGGGCAGGATTGGCAATTCAACATTCCAGGATCTTTAGGCGAGACAAAGGAGGGTATAAAAAGGGAAGTGGTGTAGCACTATTAATTAAGGAGCCAACTATTGCAATAAGGAGAGATGACATTTTGAAAGACTCTTCAAACAAGCTTTATGAGTAGAATTTAAAAACTTTAAGGGGGCAGCCACATCACTGGGAATCACATAGGTCCCCAAAAAGTCAGCAGGAAATACAGGCGCAAATATGTAGACAATTCACAGCGATAATACTGGGGATTTCAACTTTCGCAACATAAATTGGGATAGTCACAGTGTTAAGGGTTTAGAGGGGGTGGATTTTTTGAAATGTATCCAGGGAAGTTTTTTTGTATCAATAATCAACATGTAGAAGGCCCACAAGGGATGGTGTGGTGCTGGACCTGGTTTTGGGGAACAAAGCTGGACAAGTGTTCAATGTGGCAGAGGAGGAGCATTTTAGCAATAGTGACCACAACACGGTATGGTTCAAATTTGTTACAGACAAGGAGAAAGATGGGTTGCAAAAGACAGCTTTGGATTGTGGAAAGGCAGATTTTATTAAAGTAAGGCAGGATCTGGCTAAAGTTGACTGGAAAAAGTTCCTTGTGGGTAAGTCTACGGCAGAGCAGTGGGAAAGGGGAGGATGGGGGTCGGGGGGCATTCAAAAAGGAGCTGGGGAGATTACATGTCCAACATGCCTTTAGGGGGAAATGTAGGAGAAATGAGTTTAGGAAACCCTGGATATTTAGATTAATTCAGGACTGGATGATGAAGAAGAAAAAGGCTTTTAGCAAGTCCAAAGGGAGCAATTTAGCTGTGGCCCTAGAGGAATATAGGAAGTGCAAGAGCGAACTTAAGAAAGCAATTAGAAGAGCAAAATGGAGGCATGAAAAAGGACTTGTGAACAAGATGAGGGAGAAACCTAAGATATTTTATAAATACATTAAAGGGAAGAGGTTAACCAGGGCCCACTGGGGACAAGGGGGGCAATCTGTGTGTGAAGCCACAGAGGATAGAGAAAGGATGTTAAAAGAATACTTCTGTTTGGTCTTCTCTTAGGAAAAGGAGAACAAAGGTATGGAATGCAGGAAGAGGAACTGTGAGGAACTTGCACAGTTTGACATAGGAAATGGGGAGGTATTGAGGCTCTGATGGGCTTAAAAATGGATAAATCTCTGGTCTAGATGAATTATATCCCAGGATGCTGTGGGAGGTGAGGCAGGAAATTACAGGGACACTGACACAAATTTTTTCCAGCCAGCTGCATTCTGAATGCAGCATGATGGGAAACACATCAGTGATAGACAGACCAAATACTTTCAACACAAATGGCGCATAGAAAGGCTGTTTCTCTTATCTATTTTGGGTACATGAAGGCAAATTTAATCATAGGCCTGGAATTTAAGGAAGTAAATTCATTCATGGATAGCGAGGCTGGAGCAGGCTCTCAAGCTGATAAGAAGAGGCCAGATTCAGGAAGAGAATGACTCCTTTCACCAATTAAAATTCACAGATGCTAGCTATGGCCTTGATTACCGTATTGATGTGGGTTAGGTTTCCTAGGTAATGGGGGAAGAACTTACAGGGGCAATGAGCTAATGATTTCCTATTCTCGTTGATAGATAGAATATAAGAACTTAAGAACCAAGAGCAACAATAGGCCATCTGGCCCCTAGAGCCAGCTCCACCATTCAACAAGATTATGTCTAATCTTTTTGTGGACTCAGCTCCACTTACCCGCCTGCTCACCATAACCCTTAATTCCTTTACTGTTCAAAAATTTATCTATCCTTGCCTTAAAAACATTCATTGAGGGTGTCTCAACTGCTTCACTGGGCAGGGAATTCCACAGATTCACAACCCTTTGTGTGAAAAAGTTCCTCCTCAATTCAGTCTTAAATCTGCTTCCCCTTATTTTGAGGCTCTGCCCCCTAGTTCTAGTTTCACCTGCCAGTGGAAACAACTGCTTCTATCTTATCTATTCCCTTCATAATCTCATATGTTTCTACAAGACCTCCCCTTTTTCTTCTGAATTCCAATGAGTATAGCTTCAGTCTACTCAGTCTCTCCTCATAAGCCAACCCTCTCAACTCTAGAATCAACCACGTGAATCTCCTCTATACCCCCTCCAATGGCACTATAGCCTTTCTCAAGTCAGAACATTATTGGCTCAAGTAATAATGTGTAATATTGTAATTGGATCCTCCAGTCTGGTTGACAAGGCTGGGCGGGATATTGAAATATTCAGGATAATATAATAATTTTACAATTGCAGCATTAGCTCAGAGAAGATAGACAGCCCTCATTGATGCATGCACTAGCAAATAAATTCTTTTTCATTCTTAATTATATACTGTCTTTCCTAGTTTTTGCATTGGTCGTGTGGGATCATACATACAAGAAACCCCAGGGAACACCTCAGAAAATTCTTCTTACCAGTAGGGGCATCTAAAACTAGAGGGCATAGGTTTAAGGTGAGAGGAGAGAGATATGAAAGGGCCCAGAGAAGCCATTTATTCACACACAGGGTTGTGACTGTCTGGAATGAGCTGCCAGAGGCAATAGTAGAGGCAGGTACAATTTTGTTTTAGAACATAGAACATAGAACATTACAGCGCAGAACAGGCCCTTCGGCCCACGATGTTGCGCCGACCAGTTACAAAACAACGACCCACTAACCTAAACCAATCCCTTCTCGTCCATAAACCTATCCACAGATCTCTTAAAAGCCCCCAAACTAGGCGCATTTACAACTGCAGCAGGCAGGGCATTCCAATCCCTCACCACCCTCTGGGTAAAGAACCTACCCCTGACATCCATCCTATAACTACCCCCCCCTTAATTTAAAGCCATGCCCCCTCGTGCTAGATTTCTCCATCAGAGGAAAAAGGCTATCACTATCCACCCTACCTAAACCTCTAATCATCTTATATGTTTCAATAAGATCCCCTCTTAGCCGCCTTCTTTCCAGCGAAAACAACCCCAAATCCCTCAGCCTCTCCTCATAGGACCTCCCCTCCATACCAGGCAACATCCTGGTGAACCTCCTCTGCACCCTCTCCAAAGCCTCCACATCCTTCCTGTAATGTGGGGACCAGAACTGCACACAGTACTCCAAGTGCAGCCACACCAGAGTTGTGTACAGTTGCAACGTAACGCTGTGACTCCTAAATTCAATCCCCCTACCAATAAACACCAAGACACCGTATGCCTTCTTAACAACCTCATCTACTTGATTCCCAACTTTCAGGGATCTATGTACACATACACCTAGATCCCTCTGCTCATCCACACTATTCAAAGTCCTCCCATTAGCCCTATACTCAACATATCTGTTACTCCTACCAAAGTGAATTACCTCACACTTCTCCGTATTAAACTCCATCCGCCACCTCTCGGCCCAGCTCTGCAACCTGTCTAAGTCTTCCTGCAAACTATGACACCCTTCCTCACTATCTACCACACCTCCGACTTTGGTGTCATCAGCAAATTTACTAATCCACCCAACTATACCCTCATCCAGATCATTAATAAAAATTACAAACAGCAGTGGCCCCAAAACAGATCCCTGAGGCACACCACTCGTAACCGAACTCCATGATGAATATTTACCATCAACCACCACCCTCTGTCTCCTATCTGCTAGCCAATTCCTGATCCAATTTCCTAGATTACCCTCAATCCCATACATCTGCATTTTCTGCAGAAGCCTACCATGGTGAACCTTATCAAACGCCTTACTAAAATCCATATACACCACGTCCACTGCCTTACCCCCATCCACCTCTTTGGTCACTTTCTCAAAAAACTCAATAAGGTTAGTAAGGCACGACCTACCCGCCACAAAACCATGCTGACTATCTCCAATCAATTCATTACTCTCCAAATAACTATAAATCCTATCCCTAATAATTTTTTCTAAAACCTTGCCCACAACAGAAGTGAGACTCACCGGTCTATAATTCCCGGGGAAGTCTCTGTTCCCCTTCTTAAACAATGGGACAACATTCGCTAACCTCCAATCTTCCGGTACTATACCAGAGGCCAACGACGACCTGAAGATCAGAGCCAGAGGCTCTGCAATCACTTCTCTTGCCTCCCAGAGAATCCTGGGGTAAATCCCATCTGGACCAGGGGACTTATCTATTTTCAGACCCTCCAGAATATCCAGCACATCCTCCTTATCAACTGTAACACTGTCAATTCTACTCCCCTGCAACCCAGTGTCCTCCTCAGCTATATCCATGTCCCCCTGCGTGAACACCGAAGAGAAATATTGGTTCAATGCCTCTCCAGTCTCCTCCGGTTCCACACATAACTTCCCTCTGCTGTCTATAACTGGCCCTAATCTTGCCCTAACCAACCTTCTGTTCTTGACATACCTATAGAACGCCTTAGGATTCTCCCTAACCCTATCAGCCAAAGTCTTCTCATGTCCTCTTTTAGCCCTTCTTAGCTCACTCTTCAACTCCCTCCTAGTCAATCTAAAGTTTTCTAGTGCGCTACCCGAGCCCTCACGTCTCATCCGAACATAAGCCTCCTTTTTCCTTTTAACCAACGAATCAACCTTTTTGGTGCACCACGGTTCCCTAGGCCTACCAATTCCTCCTTGCCTGACAGGGACATACCTATCACAGACTCGCAGTAGCTGCTCCTTGAAAAAACTCCACATTTCGGACGTTCCCAGTCCCTGTATTCTCCTAGTCCAACCTATGCTTCCTAATTCCCTCCTAATGGCCTCATAATTACCCTTCCCCCAGCTAAAACCACTGGCCCGAGGTTCATGCCTATCCCTTTCCATCACTAAGGTGAACGTAACCGAATTGTGGTCACTATCACCAAAATGCACACCAACTTCCAAGTCGAGCACCTGGTCTGGCTCATTTCCCAGCACCAAATCCAATATAGCCTCACCTCTAGTTGGCCTATCTACATACTGAGTCAAAAAACCTTCCTGCACACTTTGCACAAAAACTGACCCCTCTAACGAGCTAGAGCTATAACAATTCCAATCAATATTAGTAAAGTTAAAATCCCCCATAACAATTACCCTATTACTTTCACTCCTAACCAGGATCGTCTCCGCAATCCTTTCCTCAACCTCTCTAGAACTTTTAGGAGGTCTATAAAAGACTCCCAACAGGGTGACCTCTCCTCTCCTATTTCTAATCTCTGCCCATACTACCTCAACAGACAAGTCCTCATCAAACTTCCTCTCTGACACTGTGATACAGTCCCTGACCAATAATGCTACCCCTCCCCCCCTTCTACCTCCTTCTCTACTCCGACTAAAACATTTGAACCCCGGGACCTGCAGCAACCATTCCTGCCCCTGCTCTATCCATGTCTCTGAAATGGCCACAACATCGAAGTCCCAGGTACTGATCCATTTTTTTAAGAAGCTTTTAGCAGTTACATGGGTAAGATTGGTACAGAGGGATATGGGCTAAACATGGGCAATTAGGATGAGCTTAGTGGTAAAAACTGGGCAGCGCAGACAAGTTGAACCTAAGGGCCCATTTCCTTGCTGCAAATCTATGACTCTATGAAGTTGATTTACTTCACGTGGGAAGATTAAGTTACGGTAATCGCTAACCAGGTGCAGAATGCCACCCAGAATAATCCGATTATGAGCCAGGTAGTGGACCTTGTCCAGAGATGGAGGTCGAATAGTAGAAATCACTCAGAGTTTCAGCCGTATCTGTCCTGAAGATGACAGTTGTCCATATTGGGTGGATGTTTAATATGGGATATAAGAGTTATCATTATTAACAGGAAAGGTGCTGGACAGGTACACTCAGGACACCTGGTGTGGTGAGAATGGAAGAAAAAGCATTTTAGTAGTTGAATGTTGATACACAAACTGAAGAAAAAGCGGGATCGTGTGACTCCTTCGCTTTGGCACAAAAGGTGCAGCCCTGGTCATCTCTTCATTCATGGGAATAGCCCCAATTGCCATAGTAGTGAATCCACATTGACTCTCTGGGCCAGTAGAAGGGCAGATGTTCTTAGTGGTTTTAGATGCCCACTCCAAGTAGCTGGAGCTTGTGGCTATGAACTACACATTGGTGGAGTCAATGCTAGAAAAATGCAATTAACTATTTGCCTGGTTTGGCAATCAGGAACAAGTGGTCAGTGACAATGGATCCCAGTTTGTTGCATAAGATTTTGCTGAATAAATGGAGCACCACGGAATTAGACATGTGAGATTGGCACCTTATCATAACAAATGGTGAATCATAGAATCTCTATTGTGCAGAAGGAGGCCATTTAAGAACATAAGAACATAAGAAATAGGAGCAGGAGTAGGCCATCTGGCCCTTCGAGCCTGCCCCGCCATTCAATAAGATCATGGCTGATCTGTCGTGGCTCAGTTCCACTTTCCCGCCCTCTCCCCATAACCCTTAATCCCCTCTCTTATCAAAAACCCATCAACCCGCTTCTTAAAAATATTTAGCGAGGCAGCCTCCACCACTTCAACGGGCAGAGAATTCCAGGTATTCACCACCCTTTGAGTGAAGAAGTTCCTCCTCAACTCCGTTCTAAACCGCCCCCCCTTTATCTTGAGGCTGTGCCCCCTAGTCCTACTGTCTTTTTTGGGCGGGAAGAGTCTCTCCACCTCTATCCTATCCATCCCATTCATCATCTTATACGTCTCAATGAGATCTCCCCTCATTCTTCTAAACTCTAACGAGTACAAGCCTAGTTTATTCAGCCTCTCCTCATAGCTCAACCCCCTCAACTCCGGTATCAGCCTAGTAAACCTCCTCTGCACTCCCTCCAAGGCCAAAATATCCTTGCGCAGGTGTGGCGCCCAAAACTGCACACAGTACTCCAGCTGCGGCCTCACCAATGCCCTATACAGCTGCAGCAAGACCTCCCTACTTTTATATTCAATCCCCCTCGCTATGAAGGCCAGCATCCCATTCGCCTTCCTGACCACCTGCTGCACCTGCAAGCTGGGTTTTTGCGACTCATGCACAAGGACCCCGAGGTCCCTCTGCACCGTCGCCTGCTGCAGTTTTTCGCCACGTAAGTAATAGTCCTTCCTACCATTCTTCCTACCAAAGTGGACCACCTCACACTTGCCAACATTAAATTCCATTTGCCATTTCCTGGCCCATTCGCCCAGCCTATCTAGATCCTTCTGCAGACTCTCCACACCCTCCGCACAATTTGCCTTTCCCCCAATCTTGGTGTCATCAGCAAATTTCGACACCCTACACTCGGTTCCCTCCTCCAGATCATCTATATAAATGGTAAATAGCTGAGGCCCCAGCACCGACCCCTGGGGCACCCCACTAGTCACCAACCGCCAATCCGAATAGCACCCATTGACCCCCACTCTCTGCCTCCTATTTGACAACCAATCCTCTATCCACGCTAACACCCTACCCCCAACTCCATGTCCTCTGACCTTCTGCAGTAACCTCTTGTGAGGTACCTTATCAAATGCCTTCTGAAAATCCAGAAAGACCACATCCACCGGCTCTCCTCTATCCACCGCCCTAGACACATCCTCATAGAACTCCAGTAAATTTGTCAGACACGACTTCCCTTTAATGAAACCGTGTTGCGTCTGCCCTATTAAGCAATTCCCTTCAAGATGCCTCGCAATTTCCTCCTTAATGACGGATTCTAACATTTTACCTACCACAGACGTTAAACTAACCGGCCTATAATTCCCCGCCTTTTGCCTGGCACCCTTCTTAAACAACGGCGTAACATTAGCCGTTTTCCAATCTTCCGGCACTTCCCCGGAATCCAGCGACGTCTGGAAAATAACCACCAAGGCATCCACTATAACCTCCGCCATTTCTTTCAGAACCCTCGGATGCATTCCATCCGGTCCTGGGGACTTGTCCACAATCAGCCCCTCCAGTCTGTCGCGCACCACCTCTCTAGTAACAGTAATGTCATTAAGACCCTCCAGTCCTACCACCTTTCCATCGCTAACACCCGGCAAATTATTCACGTCCTCCTCCGTGAAGACAGAAACAAAAAAGTTATTCAAGACCTTAGCCATATCCCCATCCCCTACCACTAGGTCCCCTTTCTCATCCTCTAAGGGACCAACGTTCACCCTAGCCAGCCTCTTCCTTTTTATATATTTATAAAAACTCTTGCTATCCTTTTTTATATTAAGCGCTAGCCCAGCTTCATAGCTTCTTCTACCCTCCTTTATCAACTTCTTTGTCAATCTTTGTTGACATTTAAACCTTTCCCAATCCTCTTCTCGCCCACTGCTCTTAGCTACTCTAAATTCCTCCGCTTTTAATTTAACACTTTCCTTCACCTCCTTCGTTATCCACGACTTATTACATCTCCTCCTACGGTCCTTTTTGACCATCGGAATAAATTTCCGCTGAGCACCAAGAAAGATCTCCTTAAAGATCCTCCACTGCTCCTCAGCAGACCTACCTTCCAACGCACTCCCCCAGTCCACATTCGCCAATTCTTCTCTCATCCTACCGTACTCCCCTCTGTTCAAACAAAGGACGCGTGTCCGGGAACCCACTTTCTCCTCCTCCATCTGCAACAGAAACTCCACCATACAATGATCACTCTCCCCAAGAGGATCCTTCACCGCAAGGTCCCTAATTCTACCCGCCTCATTACATAGCACCAGATCCAAGATAGCTCGCTCCCTCGTCGGCTCCAACACACACTGTTCCAGGAAACTATCCCGGCAGCATTCCAAGAACTCCTCCTCGAGCCCACCTCGTCCAACATGGGTCGACCAATCAATATGCAGATTGAAATCTCCCATAACTACTGCCGTCCCATTCCTGCACGCCGCACTTATTTGCGCGTTAACAGCCCGCCCCACCTCCAGATCATTATTCGGGGGCCTATAGACGACACCCACCAGCGTCTTCCTCCCTTTGCTGTTCCTAATCTCCACCCACAACGATTCCACTTTCTGCTCTTTGGCTCCGATATCATCCCTTGCTACCACCTTGATGCTGTCCTTAATCAGCAGAGCTACGCCACCCCCTCTTTCCTCCTGCCTATCCTTCCTAAACACTTGATAGCCCTGTACGTTCATCTCCCAGTCCCTGTCACCTTGCAGCCACGTCTCTGTAATGGCCACCAGATCGTATCCATTTGTGTCGATCTGTGCCACCAGCTCATCCACTTTATTCCGAATGCTTCGTGCATTTGGCCCATCAAGCCTGCACCAACCACAATCCCACCCAGGTCCTATCCCCATAATGTCATACATTTACCCTAGCTGGTCCCCGTGATACTAAGGGATAATTTACCATTGCCAATCACCCTAACCCGCACATCTTTGGTATGGTGGAATAGTTGTTTGAAGATCTGAACAAACCTTCAAAGTCGTCGCAAGTGGATAAATAAATATGTGTATGTATTGTAACGTGCTACACTCGACAATCAAGTGCTCACTGGCTTTGTTGATGTTCAACTAAAAATTGAGAACCATGTTCAACCTGTGGCAGAGGAGAGCTGAGACATGGCTGAGCAGAACTAAGTGGGACATATGGCCTGAAGAGAAGGAAGTGTGAAGTTTTTTTCAGAAAGGGGTGTTCACTTTGATAGGAACGATACCAGCTGAACGTATGCTGGAGTCCCTTCACAGGATTCCCTTATTTACAAAGTTAACTCCATTCTAAAGAGTGCTACACGTACACAGTCTGAATCTGGAGTGCCAATGAACTTGACATGCTCATATTTATGTACAGGTCAGACACCATGATTGGGCAGGCAATTATGACATCGCAGGTCACCTTAGCTCCTTTTATGGCTCCAGGACCTTCCCAGGAAACCTCCAGGTATATGAGTAGGACTTCACTTCAGCAGCTATTTTCTAACTGGAAGATGTTTACCCAGTTCAGGTGGATTTCTCTCAGCCAGTTTTGTCCCATTGGGCTTGGGCCTGAGCCCTCCATTATTATCAATGGGAACTGAACCAGTTGCCATTGATAATAAGCCTTTCATGAGCCACAAGAACAAATATTGTACCCACAATTCTTGGAGGTTCCTGTGTATAAGTTCTCAGTCTTGATTAAAATTAAAATTTGGAGACCAGTGTGAATCTCACTGAACACTGATTCTCTGACCACCAACACAGCCATGCCTGTATCCATGTCCATTAGTACTAGGTGTCCATTTAAACTTATGTGCGCCACAGTGGCACAGTGGTTAGCACTGCTGCCTCACAGCACCAGGGACCCAGATTCAATTCCAGCCTCGGGTCACTGCCTGTGTGGAGTTTGCATGTTCTCCCCATGTCTGCATGGATTTCCTCCAGGTGCTCCGGTTTCCTCCCATAGTCCAAAGATGTGCAGACTAGATGGCTTGGGCACATTAAATTGAACCTAGTGTCAGGGAATTAGCAGGGTAAATAAGTAGGGTTATGGAATAGAGATTGGGTGGGATTGTTGTCGGTGCAGGCTCGATGGGCTGAATGGCCTCCTTCTGCACAGTCGGAATTCTATGATTATATGGTTGTCTTAATTGGGTATGACTTGGACATCACTATGGAGTTTCATTGTACCACATTGGATGTATGTGGACCTTCCAGGGTGTTCACTCTCCTGGACATTGGCCTCTGTGTTGTTTTCCTAAATCTAGATCTTGCTTTGCTGTTTTGACTCTGAACACCAGCAACAATTACAATGCCTTGCCTGGCGGGATTCTAAAGGAACTGTTGACTGTCCAGTCAAAGCTTGGCTTTGCTTTGAGGCTGTACTGTGGGAAGACCTAAATTTGCTTGTATCTGGGCACTTCCTGAGTGAGACTATGTAAGTGCCTGCGTTTCAAATGGTGGTTCCCAAACTTAACCGAACCGGCATGGGCATTCACTTCCATCAGGATGCCTTGGAACTCACTTGCTGCATTTTCCATTGATAAGGCCAACTGTAGCACCTGTTTGAAGTCCAGTTGAGCTTTTGTTAACAGGCATTTTTGGATAATTACAATATTTAGCTCACTTACCAAATGGTCTCATAGCATCTCATTAAGCATTGTCCCAAATTCACATGCTTCCGTTAGCCATCTCAACTTCATTAAGAAACCCATGTCAGACTCCCCCCCCCCATATCCCAGGATGCTGAGTAAACCTGGTACCTTCTTGGGATCAGAGGTGGCATCGGGTCATAATATTCTTACAAAGAATACAAAGAACAACCCAGCACGGGAAACAGGCCCTTCGGCCCAAGGAGCCCGCGCCGCCGCATCACCCTACACCTATTCTACCCTGCATGTCTACGAATGGGACCCTACTCACTAAGTCAGCCAATTCCTAGGAGGTTTTGATAGCTGGTGTGTCTGGGACTATTTAGCTGCAAATCCAACAGTCCACAAGCAGTCAGAAGGATGACCTGTTGCTTTTCATCTGTCGCTACGTAGTTAGCTCTAAAGAAATAACACATGCGTTCCACATATTGAGCCGAGTCTTCGACAGCAGGGTCAAAGAAATCCAGTTTCCTGAACAGAGGCATGATGTCGGAAAACGCCTTACTCCAAGCTAGGTTATCTGTTAGTGAGAAGTTTCCGTAGCGTCACTGTTCTTTTTTCTTCATCACCACTGAAATAACTCCTCAGAGGCTGGTGTCTCTTCACCAGATTCTCTTTATTTACAACATTAATTTCACTCTGAAGCATACTACAAGTGCACAGTCTGAATCCAGAGTGACAATGGACTTGACACTCCTATTTTTATATACAGATAAGACTCCCTGATATTTTAGGCAATTTACAACCCCAACAAGGGACCTCTTTTTGATGCTCACGTTAACACTGCAATCTAGTTACTGTGAAATTTCCCTAGTCGCCACACTCCAGTGCCTGTTCGGGTCAATCCACCTACCCAGCACGTCTTTCAGACCGTAGGAGGAAACCACAGCACCCGGAGGAAACCCATGCAGGCATGGGGAGAACACGCATACTCCACACAGACAGTGACCCAAGCTAGGAATCGAACCCGTGACACTGTGAGGCAGCAGTGCTAATCACTGTGCCACCATGCTAACAACCTCAGTAAGGGACATCTTTTGTTGTCCAACCAAATAAACAAAATCGAGTTAACTTGCGCAACAATCTCAATAAGGGAGCTCATACTCCAAAAGGCCCACCTGGTGGGCCTCATTAAAGTTATTACACTGACTACCATTGTTACAGGAAAAGGACCTTTGTCCTACACAGTATAGTCTAGGGATAAGCTGGTTTGGAGGAGAGACACAGATCAGTTGTAACACTGCATCAGAGGTGCTAATCCTCACAAATGACAGAACAATCCAGGATGACCCCATTCGTGTGTCCTGAGCTGAGGGTTCCAGAGTCAGAGTTGGCCATCCCAAGGGAGGAAGCAGCATCAATGGCACCAGCCACTTGCCCACACTGGGCAGCAAAATCTTCCAGAATCTTCCAGACTACACTGGAAGGGCTTTCTGAAACAAGGAACGCCCATCCCCCATTAGACTCAATGGGCGGGATTTTCTGGCCACGCTCACCCCAGAACTGGAAAATCCTGCCTGAAGTCAAGGGACATTTACATGGTCCGCCCTCCACCCGCTGGATTCCCATGGCAGGAGAGGTGGGAAATTTTCCCTCATTATGTCCTCGTGAAGTGTCTTAAGGGACTTTACATAAAGGGACTTGGTAGGTTGCAATGATCTGAAGGTTTTTCCATTGTATGTATGTATGTTTAGTTTAGGAAAGCTTTGGATTAAAGCGTGAAGAATGTAATATGTGTATATAATGTATATTTTTGGTGCATACTGCCCCTTTAAGAGTGTGGGTCAGGTGGGTTAGCGCTTCCCAATGTAGGACCTGGTTGTGCAGTCTTAGATCTGGCTGTGTGCAATACCTACAAAAAAAGGCTCCCAGTGTTCAAGTTACCAAGCCTACCTCATGGTCCTATATGCAGAATAAATCAATAGGTGCATACATAATTAAGGAGAGAGAGAGAGAGGAAACTGAGGTCAGGAGAAGGGAGGAAGAGAGACTGAGATTAGGAGGAGAATGAAAGAGCCAGGAGTTAGCTGGAGGTGAAGCTAAGAGAATCATTTTCCAACAGTCTGGGGAATGGGAGAAGTGCTGCAGTGTGACTATATTAAAAGTTCTTGCTGCTTGTGCAAGTACTTTCTATCAACTCCCTCCATTTTCAATTTCTATGGCCAGATTTTAATGGTAATTTTTGAAATAGCAGCTCCCATTCAGCATAGCACCCCCCCCCACCCCCTCAGATGTGCAGTCACAGGAAGGTGTAACTACAGTGTGACAGCAATTTCCTTTCTCACAGTTTCCATTAGATAGCAAGAGATAAGGAGCAAGAATCTGGTAGATTTCATCTTCCCTGTTGTGTAAGAGCACTGACGTCAGTCATGGCTTCTAATGTCATTCTGCTGGGATTGTCTCCCTCAGGACAGATCAAAATGGGATCAGCCTGGTCAGTTTGGTTCAGTATCACTACAAATCACCACAATAACTTTGGAATATCTTTCATTGTTTAACTGTTGTTACGAATGTGAGGTTTATAAGATGATTATGTTTTGGGACTCTCTTTAATTGAAGAAATAATGGAGGAGTAAAGAGGGTCACATTCTACTGACAACAAGGTGCTTGGTTCCCTCGCGGATAGCACATGGCCAGGGTTAAGAGTGAACAGGATACAGTATATTCACCTGAAACTATTGAGAGAAAAGGCAGAAGCAGCTGGGTTAACTGTGGACAGTCACCAAGATTTTGAACAGAAGAAGGGAGATACAACAAAGTCTCAAAGGAAAAAGGCTGATGTGGTTAGAAGAGTGGAGAAGGCTGTCCTCCGCAAGCTACAGGCTGAATGTAGGAGGGAGGATGGCCTCAAAGAGATGCATCCTGTGGCAAGCTCAAGGCTGTGGAAGATTTGCTCTGGTGAAGCCAGGAGCAGAAATCACCAGGGTAATAGTTGGTTTGGAGATTCTCTGAAAAGTGAGGGACATGTTACAACTCAGGGAGTTGTTAGAAGCTAGGAGTGTCTGCAGACTGTATTCATGTGGCGAGTGTGCTGTTTGAGTTATTAATCACAAAACATAAATAACAATTAACCTTTCTGTAGTTGATCGGTTGGTTATTAAATAATGTTTAATCAATATTGCTTTTGATTGGCTTGTTGTAGTAGAAGTATTAACATTTGAAATCTTGTTGTGCAATTGCTTTAAATTGATCACAGGGAATTCAAATATCTTTTCAAAGATTATTGGTCTCTACAGAAATCGTAAAAAATTCGGAGATGGCTTTGAACAATAAATAATGGTATAGTGCTGCCTCACAGTGCCAGGAACTAGGTTTCGATTCACAGCTTGGGTCACTTTCAGCGTGGAGTTTGCACTTTCTCCCTGTGTCTGCTTGGGTTTCCTCCAGGTCCTCCAGTTTCTTCCCACAGTTTAAAGACGTGCGGGTTAGATGGACTGGCCATGCTAAATTGTTCCTTAGTGTTAGGGGGACTTGTTAAATGCATGAGGTTATAGGGATAGGGCCTGGGTGGAATTGTGATCGCTGCACACACAATGGGCCTCCTTCTGCATTGTAAGATTCCATGATTCTATGATAAATTTTGAGGTATTCAGGATTTTCTGATGAACAATGATGTTAGCCTAGTTCCAGGGACATGGATTTTGTTGTGTGTTGAAAGCAGAGCTCTATCAGAGAGAACTTGTTCCTGCTGTTATTGGAAAGGGGGCAGGGTGGCTGTGTGTGTTGTGTTGAGCCCTTTTTGATTGTGTTCTGAGCTCTTGCAGCCACCTTTCTGTTATGTGCTTACATTGGCTGGCTGTGGATCTGACAACACTGTTTGGTTTGATTTATCACACACTCTGTAACATAGAATTCTTCTTCTCAAAAAGCAAAACCTGATTTCTGACCATCATGAATATGCCAAGTGGCCATGTACAGTCCAGCACCTCAGTGTGGGCGTCATAGGGAGTTACCCTGGTACTGACCTTGGCACTAGGGTTGTGCCCGAGGGCGGTGACACAGTAGCGGAACACTTGCATCCTGTTATGAAGGTTTCGATTACAGCCTTTTCCAATCAAACAGCAGAGTTATGTACAGGAAACACAGACTGACTGTCCTGTCCAACCTAACCTCCCATAGACATACAGCCCTTAATAATCCACTATGTCTGTCTGTATGTCTCTGTCTGCATTGTTCTAGGTACATAGTTCGATAAGTGCCTCTTGGTGTGTCCGTGTTAATGTTTTTCTGTATTTACATGTCTCTTGGAGTTCCAGTGTATATCTCTGTCACTGAATCTATTTAGGCACATTTTTGTGTGTTTCTCTGCACGTGTCTGTGTCCCTTGCTGTTTCTGTGCCTCTGCCTGTGTGTTTGTGTGTGTGTCTCTGTCTGTGTCTCTCCACTCTGTGTTTGTGTCTGTGTGCCTCTGCCTATGTATGTGACTCCTGTGTGTCTCTCCCCTATGTTGTGTCTCTCTGCTTGTGTGTGTCACTCTGCCTGTGATGTACCTGTAAAGACTTGATTACCTGTTTAGACTTGCATTCCAACCATTATCACGCAATTGAAGCTGTGTATGTATATGCCCTGTTCTGAACCCAACTCTCCACTCATCTGATGAAGGAGCAGTGCTCCAAAAGCTCATGATACCAAATAAACCTACTTGGTGTTGTAAGACTTCTCACTGTGCTCTGCCTGTGTGCATGTCTCTCTACTCGTGTGTGTGTGTGTCTCTCCCTACCTATGTGCATCTCTCTACCAGTGTATATGTGTCTCTATCCATGTGTGTGTCTCTTTACCCATGTGTGTGTCTCTCTACCCATTGTGCATCTCCCTACGTGTGTGCGTCTCTCTACCCATGTGTGCGGCTCTCTCTAACTGTGTGTGTGTGTCTCTACCCGTGTTTGCGTCTCTCTATCCGAGCATGTGTCACTCTCTACCCGTGTGTGTGCATCTCTCCCTAACCTTATGTGTACGTCCCACCCTACCCATATGTGCGCGTTGCTCTCTGCCCGTGTACACGTCTCTCTCTGCCCATCTGCGCTTCTCTCTCTGCCCGTCTCTCTCTCTGCCTGTGTGTGCGTCACTCTCTGCCCACGTACACGTCTCTCTCTGCCTGTGTACACATCTCTCTCTCTGCCCATCTGCGCATCTCTCTCTGCCCGTCTCCCTCTCTGCCTGTGTGTGCGTCACTCTCTGCCCGTGTACACGTCGCTCTCTGCCCGTGTACACGTCTCTCTCTGCCCGTGTACACGTCTCTCTCTGCCCGTGTACACGTCTCTCTCTGCCCGTGTGTGCGTCACTCTCTGCCCGTGTACACGTCTCTCTCTGCCCGTGTGTGCGTCACTCTCTGCCCGTGTACACATCTCTCTCTGCCCGTGTGTGCGTCGCTCTCTGCCCGTGTACACGTCACTTTCTGCCCATGTACACGTCTCTCTCTGTCTGTGTGCGCGTCACTCTCTGCCCATGTGTGTCGTTCTCTGCCCATGTACACGTCTCTCTCTGCCCGTGTACACGTCACTTTCTGCCCGTGTGCGCGTCACTCTCTGTCTATGTGTGCGTCGCTGTCTGCCCGTGTACATGTCTCTCTCTGCCCGTGTACACAAATCTTTCTGCCCGTGTACACGTCTCTCTCTGCCTGTGTGTGTGTGTGTGTGTGTGTGTGTGTCTCTTTCTACCCATGTGTGTGTTTGTCTCTCCATTCGTGTGTGTGTGACTCCTGTGTGTCTCCACCCCTTTGTGTGTGTGTGTGTGTGTGTGTGTATGAGAGAGACTCCTTGTGTGTGTGTGTGTGTGTGTGTGTATGAGAGAGACTCCTTGTGTGTGTGTGTGTGTGTGTTTCTACGCCTGTGTGAGTGTGTCTCTCTGCCTGTGTGAGTATATTTTCTGAGTTCCCGGCTGATCTCCTCTCACACTGCTGGTTGTGAGCAGTGTAAACTCCGGCTGGTTTGTTTAGCGATCCAGTCGCAGTGATTTGAAATTGGAGTGGGGGAGAGGTTTCTGCTATGCTGGTTTAGAGGGCAGTGAGATTTGGAGAGCGTTACAGTTGGGGCTTGTTTGAGCTGGAGGAAGTTCCTGGCTGGATACTGACTCTGGCGGATGTTTTGTTGTGGATGCCAGGAGCTGCTGACCTTGGGCTCAGAGCACTGTGACTTTAAGAGGAGGTCCGGACAGGACAGGAGCCGGAGCTTTAACACAAGAGCTTCCTCTGCAGGAGTCGGAGGGAAGTGTCCCATCATCTCGACCCAGCCCAGTGAGCTGGGAGAACAGAGCTGAGTCCAGAGCATACACAGTGGCACAGAGAAACGGGACAGCTTCAGAATGGAGCCGGGTGAGTGAGGGACAGGGGAGAGGGTGAGGGACAGGGAGAAAGGGAGGGACAGGGGAGGGAGTTCAGCCCCTTGCACCGGGTCCCACTGTTGGAGATAGAAAACAGCCCGCTTCCTAATTCCCTAATCCCACTTCACAATTCTCTAATCTTTCTTCACCAACTCCTCCTGCACATTCAGCACCCCACTTCCCCAACAACCTCCTCTTCCAACATTCCTCCCTCCCCAATATCACTCGCAGCCCATCCCCACCCCCTGCTCAGTGTCCTTACCCCAATCCACTTCTCCACACAAGCACCCCAGCCCCCCATCCCTCATGGATCCCCCAAGCACCTCCTCACTAACACATTCCCCCAATCACCACAACAACTCAATCTGCTTCTCCCTACTGGCACAACTCCCCCTGCCCACTGGCATGACTCCCCTGCCCACTAGCATGATTCCCCTGGCCACTGGCCCCCTGGCACTCTGCCACCCCCTCCCGGTGACTGAGGATCCTCAGAAACTTATCTGATCCGACAATATGATGATGTGGAGATGCCAGTGTTGGACTGGGATAGGCACAGTAAGTAGTCTCACAGCACCAGGTTAAAGCCCAGTAGGTTTATTTGGTAGCACAAGCATTCGGTGCACAGCCCCTTCATCAGGTGAGTGAAGAGTTTGGTTCACAAACAAAGCAATAGGATGATATTGCTATTCCTGAGGTTAAGGAAAATGAATGTCCTGAGGACAATGGTATGGTGGTCAAAGTAGCTTGGAGCAAAAGCTGTCCAAAGTGAAGAGGAGTGTAGTTATAGAGGATTCAATGATTGGGGGATGGGGGCGTGGTTAGGGAGCAGATAGATTGATGGTCCCAGACGGTCTGTTGCTCACTTGGTGCCAGAGTGAGAATCTTCTGGAATTGGCGAGGGAAGGACGCAACAGTCACAGTTTGTCAATAGGAGAGTTAGTGAATCTCCAGTCATTGTAATTGTGCTTGATATTTTGTGAAGAATTTGCTAGGGTTCCATTTGGAGAATAGCAGGAACAAGAGGATAAATGAAAGAACAGGAGCTTGTGTTATAAGATCCTAATGATTGCCTGAGCCCTGTGCAGATTATCATAGCAAGAAGCAGATTGAGGAGATGAACACAAGGCTGAAGAAGTGGATGTGGGGAGCAGGAACATTTTGATGGGACACTGGACAGGAAGGCTGGAACCATTGGGATGAAGTCCAGCTGGCCTAGGCTGGGATCAGAGTTCCAATGAGAAGAATAAATAGGACAGTCACCAGGATTTCAAACTCATAAATAGGGGAGTTGTCAAGGGTGGGAGGGGGATTTGTCAAGGGGAGGAGTGTTTGTAGGTGGGGTGGTGGGGTAGGGGTTGGTTCTCTGCAGAGTTACTTGGGGGTTGCGGATGTTGTGGGCAGGTTGCTGGGAGTTGGGGATTATCGGGGTTTCAGAGTGGGGGTGGTTTGGGTGTGGTACTCAGATGGAAAAGTGTTATGAATAGTAAATAAACTACAGGGAATAGAGCTGTGTAACAATCAGAAATTGTGCTTAGCCATTGCAGGCAAAGGGAGAGATTAAAAAGAAGTTCATTCATGAGATGTGGGTGTTGCTGGCTAAGCCTACTACCTATCCCTAATTGCCCTTGAGAAGATGACTATGAACTACTTTCCTGAACCGCTGCAGTCCATGTGGTGTAGGTACACCTACAGTGCTGTTAGGGCAAAGTGATTAAACCAGGTGATAAAACAGAAGAACAGGTTAGGAGTATATTCTTTCTACAACCACACAGAAGCTAAGGAACAAGCAATGAAATACAATTGAGATTGAGCTTGATGCATTATAGGACATGATAGAGACATAATTGTAAGATGGTCAGGTCTAGGAACTAAATATTTCCGGTTATAAGGTCCGCTGTCACAGCTGTGAAGTGGTAGAATGTATAAAAATGCAACGATAGCAGCAGCATTTAGCAAAGGTAGAGTAGTTTTAATTTGGATTTTAACTTGTATATCAATTGGGTTAAGCAGACCAGAACCTGTCAGCAGGACAATGAATGTTTTGAGTGTGTCTGTGATCGTTTTCTACAAAACAAGTCCATGGAAACTTGCCATATTTGGCTGAAAAATGAATAAACGTCCAGATTTACCTAATAATTGAATGATGCATGTTACGTAAACCTAACAAGTAATATGATTGAATTCTGTGTAATTCTTGAAAGGGAGAAAAGGTAAAGCAGTTAATAAGCTTCTCAATTTGAGTAAGATTGGTGTCACTGGGATGAGACAGATCATCTGCACAATAAGTTGGATAAAACAGTGGAAGATCAATGGTGTTATATTCCAGAAAGCCAGGTGATGAAGGATACAACTTTCCTAAGCTTTTATTTACAGGGTTAAACATTTAAAACATGCAGCTCCTAAAGTAGCAGCTGCTACAATTTATTATTAGGTGGATTAGTGAATTCCCAGTTAATGCCCACTTCCGACATGTAACTGAACACAATTAAAATGCAATTAATTGATTGCCTCATTATCTTTAAAAAGTTTCAATGTGCAACCCAAACAAATTAAATCAATAACTTCCAAATTCTGTACAAAGCATTATATTGCAGGGAGCTGGTCATCCAGGACCTCTGAAATGTATTTCTGCATGCACTTTAATTAAACTTCCTGACATTTGGAGATTTGCATCCATCCATTTGATTTTGGAGGTTTCCTTTCTGTCCAGTATTTGTTTCTTTGGAGAATGTGTATTATTCCACAGTGAATATCAGTCCACCTTTTCTGCAGAATCACAGTTAAAATACTTGACAAATTGAATCCCATATCCACATCCTTTCCTCAAGTCAGTGTTTCTGCAACCAAAGTATTTTTAACTGTCTTTATTATTTTGATAGCTTCCCAAGCTAATGGACATATTTCATCAGTGAAAACCATGAAAACAGCAGTACGCAGATAACCATCAGGAAGATTAGCATGTGAAGTAAAACATTAGTGATCTCTGGATTATGTAGTAGCTAATTATAATTTTCTTAATGCTTTACTTACCTTAAAGTATTCTCTGCTTTAGGGCATTTCATCATAGTATTTAACTGTAACATATCAAAAGTAACATTTGGCCGAATCTGAGTACTCAACTAGTTCAACTGACCAATCAAATATAGACTCTCTGCAGTACTGAAGGAGGCCGTTTGGCCCATCGGGTTGGCACCAATTCTCTGACAGGCCCTTCTCTCCACCCTATTCCCATAGCTCCATGCATTTACCATGGCTAATCCATCTAATCTGCACAAAGGGACAATTTGGCTGCATACCTTTGGAGTGTGGGAGGAAACTGGAGTACTTGGAGGAGTCCCATGAGTCATGGGGCAAATGGGCAAATGTGCAAACTCCATACGCACAGTCACCCAAGGCAGGAATCAAACCTGGGTCCCTGGCACTGTGAGGCAGCAATGCTAACTAACTGCCACCCATATTTGTTACCGTGTTCCAGTCCAGAGAGAGATCATGCCTAATAAATTTGATAGAATTTTTTGAAGAGATGGCCAGGTGCGTAGATGAGGGTAGTGCGGTAGCACAGTAGTTGGCACTGGGCGGCACAGTAGTTAGCACCACTGCTTCACAGCTCCAGGGTCCTGGGTTCGATTCCCGGCTCGGGTCACTGTCTGTGTGGAGTTTGCACATTCTCCTCGTGCCTGCATGGGTTTCCTCCAGGTACTCTGGTTTCCTCCCACAGCCCAAAGATGTGTCGGTCAGGTTGATTGGCCATGCTAAGAAATTGCCCCTTAGTGTCCCGGGATGCGTAGGTTAGAGGGATTAGTGGGTATAATATGTAGGAATATGGGGGTAGGGCCTGGGTGGGATTGCGTTCGGTGCAGACCCGATGGGCCTCTTTCTGCACTGTAGGATTCTATTATCTTCAGTGCAGATAGAATTTATATGGATTTCAGCAAAGCCTTTGACCAGGTCCCACATGGGAGATTTGTAAAGAAGATAAATGCACTTGGGATACACGGTAATTTGATAAAGTGAATTCAAAATTGGCTCAGTTGAAGGAGACAGAGGATGATGACAGAAGGCTGCTTTAGTGACTGGAAGTGTCCAGCGGCATACCACAAGGATCTGTGTTGAGTCCCTTATTATTTGTCATTTATATAAATGACATAGATGACTATGCGGGGGTGGTGTAGGATCAGTAAGTTTGCGGATGACACAAAGATTGGCCATGTGGTTAACAGTGAGGTTGAGTGTCTTAGGCTACAAGAAGATATAGACAGAATGGTCAAATGGACAGATAAGTGGCACATGGAATTTAACCCTGAGAAGTGTGAGGTGATGCACTTTGGAAGGAGTAATTTGACAAGGAAGCATTCAATGATGGGCATGACACTAAGAAGTTCTGTGGAACAAAGGGACCTTGGCATGTTTGTCCACAGATCTCTGAAGGCAGAAAGTATGTTAGTAGGGAGGTGAAAAAGGCATATAGCACACTTGCTTTTATCAATCGAGGCATAGATTACAAAAGCAGGGAAGTCATATTGGAGTTGTATAGAACTTTGAGGCCACAGCTAGAGTACTGTGTGCAGTTCTGGTCACCACATTATCAGAAGGATATGATTGCACTGGAGGGGATGCAGAGGAGATTCACCAGGATGTTGCCTGGGGTAGAACATTTAAGTTACGAAGAGAGGTTGGGTAGGCTTGGGTTGTTTTCGTTGGAGCACAGAAGACTGAGGTGGGGCCTAATTTAAGTGTACAAGATTATGACAGACATGGACAGAGTGGATAAGAAACAGTTGTTCCTCTTAGTTGAAGGGTCAGTCACAAGAAGACATAGGTTCAAGGTGAGGGGCAGGATGTTTAAGGGGGATGTGAGGAAAAACTCTTTTTACCCAGAGGGTGGTGCCAGTCTGCACTTCCTGGAGGGTAATAGAGGCGGATTGACTCAGATCCTTTAAAAGTATCTGGATAAGCACTTGGCACGTCGTAACATTCAAGGCAATGGGTCAAATGCTGGTAAATGGGAGTCAGTAGGTAGGTCAGGTGTTTCTGGTGTGTCGGTGCAGTCTTGATGGGCTGAAGGGCCTCTTCTACATTGAGAGATTCTGTGATTGTTGGCTAAACTTGGAATTTACAAGATTACAGATTTTGCTCAGAAATTGGCTGATTGGCTGGAGAGAGAGTAGAGATAATATACAGTTATTCTGGTTGGGAAGGTGTGACTAATGGTGTCCAATAAGGATCTGTGCTTGGGTCTCCATTAGCTATTTACCATATTTATTAGTGACTAAATTGATGGGATAGAATGTTATACACTTCCAGATTTACTGATGACACAAAACTAGGGAGAATTGTAAGCAGTGTAGTTGGAAGCATAACTTCACAAAGAGATATTGATATTGTAAACAAATGGGAAAAGCTGGCAAATTTATTTATTCTTGCATGTTATATGCGTATTGCTGGTATGACCAGCATTTGTTGCCCAATCCCTAATTGCCCTTGAACTGAGTGGCTTGTGCAAAGGGCAGTTAGGAATCAACCACATTGCATACAGGCCAGACCAGGTAAGGACAGCAGATTGTCTTCTAAGGGACATTAGTGAACCAGATGGGTTTTTACAACAATTGATTGGTTTCATGGTCATCATTACTGAGAGAGCATTTTATTTTAGTTCCAGATTATTAATTGAAGTTACATTCCACCAGTTGCCATGGTGGGATTTAAATCTGTGTCCCCAAAATATTAGTGTCGGCCTCTAGATTCCTAGTCCAGTGACAATATGACAACACCACTGTCCATGTAAGCAAATGTGAGGATGTCCACTTTTAACCTAAGAAGGTTAGAACAGAATGCTTTCTAAATGGTGAAAAGCTTGAAACAACAGAGGTCCAAAGAGCCTTGGATTTCCAGCTACAAAAATCATTAAAATGTCAGGTACAAGTGCAGAAGATAATCCAAAAGTTAATGAAATGTTGGCCTATTGTATCCAGTAGTCTGGAATACAAGAAATGACAGCCCTGATTTACTCAGACCTGGAATACTGTGAGCAGTGTGGGCCCAACCAAAGGAAGAATACTTTGACCTTGGAGGGAGTGCAACATTGATTTACCAGAACAATGTGTGGACTTTGAGGACTTACAAAGTCACAAGAAATAGGAGCAGGAGAAGACTATTTCGCCCCCAACCTTGCTGCATTATTCAATAAGATCATGGCTGACCTGATTGTGACCTTAGCTCCAATTTCTTGCCTGTCTTTCATAACTCTTAACTTCTTTCTTGATCAAAAATCTGCCTAATCCACATGACCCAGTCTCCACTACTTTCTGAGGAAGAGAATTCCATACATTAGTGAGCCTCTAAGAGAAAATATCTTCCTCATTTAACGGGGAGACTCCCTCATTTTTAAACTGTGCCCTCCCCATTCTAGATTCCCCCACAAAGAGAAACATCCCCCCAGCTTCCACCCTGTCGAGAACCCTCAGAATCTTGTCCAGGATTCTCCAACTTCACCTACGGCTAGGATTCTCTGGTCCTTCTGCAGTGAATGGAGTTTTGGTTGAGTGCCAAATTCTCCGTTCTTGTGGGCAGCAGTAACAGGGCGAGTGAGATTAGAGAATTCCAACCAGTGTGTTTCAGTAAGATCACCCCTGATTCTTCTAAACTCCATTGAATATTGGCCCCAACCTGTTTGACCTTTCATCATGCGACAGCCCTTTCATTCCAGGAATCAGCTAGTTAATCTTCTCTGAATTGCTTCCAATGCGAGTATATCTCTCCTTAAGTAAGGAGACTACAACTGTACACGGTACTTGAGGTGCAGTCTCATCAATACGCTGTACAGTTGTAGCAAGACTTCCCTATTTCATTCCCCTTTGCAAAAAAGGCCAACATTCATAGTGACAAAATTAACCTGTATGGTAAATTTGTGATTCATGTATCAGAACAGCCAGATCCTTCCATACTGCAGCATTCTGCAGTCTCTCTCAATTTAAAAATGATTCTGCGTGCCTATTCTTCCTTCCAAAGTGGACAGTCTCACATTTCCCCACATTATTTTTCATCTGCCAGACCTTTACCCATCACTTAATCCCTGTGCTGACTTATGGTGTCTTCTCAACTTGCTTTTACACCTAACTTTGTATCATCCACAAATTTGTGAAGATTTCTGTTCCTTCATGCAACTCTTTTAGATTGATGGTAGATTTGAAAAGATGATTTGGATTGTCAGCAGTTTGTGGCCGCAGCACTGATCCCTGTGATACTCCATTACCAACCCATAAGAGCTGCATTTAGCCCAATTCTGGCATTTGCAAATCCTCGACATTCTGAGAAGAAGTTACACACATAGTGTGGCATTCCCTGGAGTTTAGTGGTTAAGGGGTGACTTGATGGAAATTATCAAATTATTATAGAGATGAACAAGGTAAATAGAAACTAGTTGAAGAGTCCAGGACTAGAAAACAGTAATAACCTCGCCAAAGGCAGTCTTCCGGTACAATGGTGCTTTGTTGAAATAATGAAAAGGGCCATATCTGCGGTTTACAGTAACTCAAATCCATGTCCCTGAGCCCAGTGCAGACTAGGTGAAAGTTTCCAACTCTTCCCACTCATCTCTTATTGGGTTAATAGGGAAACCCACACTTGATGCAGCCCACAGGGAATACTCTGTGCCCTTCATTACCACTGTAATAACTCTTCTCCTGGCCCAGAGCTCCCCAGTGTCCCTACTGGCAGGGGTTCATTTCACTGTTCAGTGTCCAGTATGAAAACAGCCTGGAAGTATTGCTAGATCTGGAGCTGTGAACCTAATCAGAGACTTCTGTTTTCAGAGGGCATGCCAAAGTGTCACTGACATGGGTTTCTCTTCAGGATTTGTTTTTGTTCAATTGATTCATGGGACATGGATGTCGTTGGCTGGCCAGCCTTCATTGCCCATCCCTTCTTGTCCTTGAGAAGATGGTGGTGAGCTGCCGTCTTGAATCGCTGCAGTCCTTGTGGTTGACCCACAATTCTACTAGGGAGGGAATTCCAGGATTTTGACCCAGTGACTGCGAAGGAATGGCGATTATATTTCCAAGTCAGGACGGTGAGTGGCTTGGAGGGGAACTTGCAGGTGGTGATGTTTCCATGTATCTGTTGCCCTTATCCTTCTAGGTGGAAGTGGTGGTGGGTTTGGAAGGTGTCTAAGGACCTTTGATGAATTGTTGTAGTGCATCTTGTAGATAGTACACACTGCTGCTACTGAGCGTCGGTGGTGGAGGGATTGAATGTTTGTAGGTGTGGTCCCAATCACGCGGGCTGCTTTGTCCTGGATGGTGTCAAATTCTTGAATGTTGTTGGAGCTGCATCTATCCAGGCAAGTGGGGAGTATTCCATCACACTGCTGACTTGTGCCTTGTACGTGGTGGATAGGTTTTGGGGAGTCAGGAGATGAATTACTTGCTACAGTACTCCTAACCTCTGATCTATTCTTGTAGGCACTGTGTTTATATGGTGAGTCCAGTTGAGTTTCTGGTCAATGGTAACCCCAAGGATGTTGACAGTGGGACATTCAGTGATGGTAATATTGAATGTCAAGAGGCGGTTAGAATGTCTCTTGTTAGTGATGGTCATTGCCTGGCATTTGTGTGGCACGATGTTATTTACCACTTGTCAACCCAAGCTTGGATATTGTCCAGATCTTGTTGCTTTTGAACATGGACTGCTTCAGTATCTGAGGAGCCACAGGTGGTGTTGAACATTGTGCAATCATCAGTGAACATCCCCACTTCTGACCTAATGATGGAGGAAAGATCATGGATGAAGCAGCTGAAGTTTGTTAGACCTCAGAAACTACCCTGAGGGACTCCTGCAGAGATGTCCTGGAGCTGAGATGACAGTCCCTCCACAAACATCTTCTTATGTACCGGTATGACTCCAACCAGTGGAGTGTTTGCATCCTGATTCCATTTTTGCGCGGGCTCCTTGATGCTACACTTGGTCAAATGTTGATGTCAAGGGCTGTCACTCTCAACTCAGTAAAATGTCTGACAACACCAGGTTTTAGTCCAACCGATTTATTTGATAGTAAACTCACTAGCTTTCGAGGGGATTCCCTCTTCTTCAGGTGAATGGAGAGTTCTGGCCTCAGACAGAGCATATAAAGCACAGACAGTTTACAGATTACTGATTAGAATGTGAATCTTTACACCTAACCTGCTGTTCAAGTCCTAAAGTGGTTGACAATGTGAGTGGAAGGAGCACTGATCACAGTTTAAAGAGGTGTGTATTGTCTCCAGACAGTACAGTAAGTGAGGTTTTGCAAACCCAGGCAAGTCACAGGGGTTACAGATAGTGCGACATGAACCCAAGATCCCTGTTGAGACCGTCCTCATGTGTGTGGAACTTGGCTATCAGTCTCTGTTCAGCGACTCTGCGCTGTCGTGTGTCATGAAGGCTGCCTTGGAGAATGCTTACCCGAAGGTCAGAGGCGGAATGCCCGTGACCACTGAAGTGTTCGCCAACAGGAAGGGAACAGTCTTGCCTGGTGATTGTTGAGCGATGTTCATTCATCCGTTGTCGTAGCGTCTGCATGGTCTCCCCAATGTACCGTGCTTCGGGACATCCTTTCTTGCAACGTATCAGGTAGACAATGTTGGCCGAGTTGCAAGAGTATTTACCGTGTACCTGGTGGATGGTATTCTCACGCGTGATGATGGTATCCATGTCGATGATCCGGCATGTCTTGCAGAGGTTGCTGTGGCAGGGTTGTGTGGTATTGTGGTCACTGTTCTCCTGAAGGCTGGGTAGTTTGCTGCGAACAATGGTCTGTTTGAGGTTGTGTGGTTGTCTGAAGGCAAGAAGTGGGGGTGTGAGGATGGCCCTGGCGAGATGTTCGTCTTCATCAATGATATGTTGAAGACTCCGGAGAAGATGTCGTAGCTTCTCCGCTCCGGGGAAGTACTGGACAACGAAGGGTACTCTGTCCACTGTGTCCCGTGTTTGTCTTCTGAGGAGATCGGTGCGGTTTTTCACTGTGGCGCATCGGAACTGCCAATCTATGAGTCGAGCACCGTATCCTGTTCTTATGAGGGCATCTTTCAGGGTCTGGAGGTGTCTGTCACGATCCTCCTCATCTGAGCAAATCCTGTGTATACGGAGGGCTTGTCCATAGGGAATGGCTTCTTTAACATGTTTAGGGTGGAAGCTGGAGAAGTGGAGCATCGAGAGATTGTCTGTGGGCTTGCGGTACAGTGAGGTGCTGAGGTGACTGTCCTTGATGGAGATGCGTGTGTCCAAGAATGCAACTGATTCTGGGGAATAGTCCGTGGTGAGTCTGACGGTGGGGTGGAATTTGTTGATATCATCATATAGTATGATATCAGTTGCATTCTTGGACACACGCATCTCCATCAAGGACGGTCACCTCAGCACCTCACTGTACCACAAGCCCACAGACAATCTCACAATGCTCCACTTCTCCGGCTTCCACCCTAAACATGTTAAAGAAGCCATTCCCTATGGACAAGCCCTCCGTATACACAGGATTTGCTCAGATGAGGAGGATCGTGACAGACACCTCCAGACGCTGAAAGATGCCCTCATAAGAAGAGGATATGGCGCTCGACTCATAGATCGACAGTTCCGATGCGCCACAGCGAAAAACCGCACCGATCTCCTCAGAAGACAAACACGGGACACGGTGACAGAGTACCCTTCGTTGTCCAGTACTTCCCTGGAGCAGAGAAGCTACGACATCTTCTCCGGAGTCTTCAACATATCATTGATGAAGAAGAACATCTCGCCAGGGCCATCCCCACACCCCCACTTCTTGCCTTCAGACAACCACACAACCTCAAACAGACCATTGTCTGCAGCAAGCTATGATGTGGGTATTCACCTGACGAAGGGACTAACCCCGAAAGCTTGTGAGTCTATTATCAAATAAATCGGTTGGACTAAAACCTGGTGTTGTCAGACTTTTTACTGCAGCAAGCTACCCAGCCTTCAGGAGAACAGTGACCACAATACCACACAACCCTGCCACAGCAACCTCTGCAAGACATGCCAGATCATCAACATGGATACCATCATCACACGTGAGAATACCATCCACCAGGTACACGGTACATACTCTTGCAACTTGGCCAACATTGTCTACCTGATACATTGCAAGAAAGGATGTCCCGAAGCATGGTACATTGGGGAGACCATGCAGACGCTACGACAGTGGATGAATGAACATCGCTCGACAATCACCAAGCAAGACTGTTCCCTTCCTGTTGGCGAACACTTCAGTGGTCATGGGCATTCGGCCTCTGACCTTCGGGTAAGCATTCTCCAAGGCAGCCTTCACGACACACGACAGCGCAGAGTCGCTGAGCAGAGACTGATAGCCAAGTTCCGCACACATGAGGACGGTCTCAACAGGGATCTTGGGTTCATGTCACACTATCTGTAACCCCCGTGACTTGCCTGGGTTTGCAAAACCTCACTTACTGTACTGTCTGGAGACAATACACATCTCTTTAAACTGTGATCAGTGCTCCTTCCACACACATTGTCAGCCACTTTAGGACTTGAACAGCAGGTTAGGTGTAAAGATTCGCATTCTAATCAGTAATCTGTAAACTGTCTGTGCTTTATATGCTCTGTCTGAGGCCAGAACTCTCCATTCACCTGAAGAAGAGGGAATCCCCTCGAAAGCTAGTGAGTTTACTATCAAATAAATCAGTTGGACTAAAACCTGGTGTTTCCCCCAGTCCAACACCGGCATATCCACATCATGACTCTCAACTCGCTCGGGGCTCCTGCTTCCTCAGCTGCGATCTCTGAGACCGTTTCTCCATTTCCTGGAAGAATGGGCTGTGAGTTAATCTCGAGCTGTTGTTCTGTACTGCACTCTGGGTTAATCTCGAGCTGTTGTTCCGTACTGGACTCCGGGTTAATCTCGAGCTGTTGTTCTGTACAGGGCTCTGGGTTAATCTTGAGCTGTTGTTCTGTACTGGACTCCGGGTTAATCTCGAGCTGTTGTTCTGTACTGGACTCCGGGTTAATCTCGAGCTGTTGTTCTGTACTGGACTCCGGGTTAATCTCGAGCTGTTGTTCTGTACTGCACTCCGGGTTAATCTCGAGCTGTTGTTCTGTACTGGACTCTGGGTTAATCTCGAGCTATTGTTCTGTACAGGACTCCGTTGTTAATCTTGAACTGTTGTTTTGTGCTGGACTCCGGGTTAATCTCAAGCTGTTGTTCTGTACTGGACTCCGTTGTTAATCTCAAGCTGTTGTTCTGTACAGGGCTCCGTTGTTAATCTTGAACTGTTGTTCTGTACTGGACTCCGGGTTAATAAGAACATAAGAAATAGGAGCAGGAGTAGGCCATCTAGCCCTTCGAGCCTGCCCCGCCATTCAATAAGATCATGGCTGATCTGTCGTGGCTCAGTTCCACATTCCCACCCTCTCCCCATAACCCTTAATCCCCTCTCTTATCAAGAACCCATCAACCCGCGTCTTAAAAATATTTAGCGAGGCAGCCTCCACCACTTCAACGGGCAGAGAATTCCAGAGATTCACCACCCTTTGAGTGAAGAAGTTCCTCCTCAACTCCGTTCTAAACCACCTCCCCTTTATCTTGAGGCTGTGCCCCCTAGTCCTACTGTCTTTTTTGAGCGGGAAGAGTCTCTCCACCTCTATCCTATCCATCCCATTCATCATCTTATACGTCTCAATGAGATCTCCCCTCATTCTTCTAAACTCTAACGAGTACAAGCCTAGTTTATTCAGCCTCTCCTCATAGCTCAATCCCCTCAACTCCGGTATCAGCCTAGTAAACCTCCTCTGCACTCCCTCCAGGGCCAAAATATCCTTGCGCAGGTGCGGCGCCCAAAACTGCACACAGTACTCCAGCTGCGGCCTCACCAATGCCCTATACAGCTGCAGCAAGACCTCCCTACTTTTATATTCAATCCCCCTCGCTATGAAGGCCAGCATCCCATTCGCCTTCCTGACCACCTGCTGCACCTGCAAACTGGGTTTTTGCGACTCATGCACAAGGACCCCGAGGTCCCTCTGCACCGTCGCCTGCTGCAGTTTTTCGCCACGTAAGTAATAGTCCTTCCTACCATTCTTCCTACCAAAGTGGACCACCTCACACTTGCCAACATTAAATTCCATTTGCCATTTCCTGGCCCATTCGCCCAGCCTATCTAGATCCTTCTGCAGACTCTCCACACCCTCCGCACAATTTGCCTTTCCCCCAATCTTGGTGTCATCAGCAAATTTCGACACCCTGCACTCGGTTCCCTCCTCCAGATCATCTATATAAATGGTAAATAGCTCGAGCTGTTGTTCTGTACTGGACTCTGGGTTAATCTCGAGCTGTTGTTCTGTACTGGACTCTGGGTTAATCTCGAGCTGTTGTTCTGTACTGGACTCTGGGTTAATCTCGAGCTGTTGTTCTGTACTGGACTCTGGGTTAATCTCGAGCTGTTGTTCTGTACTGGACTCTGGGTTAATCTCGAGCTGTTGTTCTGTACTGCGCTCTGGGTTAATCTCGAGCTGTTGTTCCGTACTGGGCTCCGGGTTAATCTCGAGCTGTTGTTCTGTACAGGGCTCTGGGTTAATCTTGAGCTGTTGTTCTGTACTGCGCTCTGGGTTAATCTCGAGCTGTTGTTCTGTACAGGGCTCTGGGTTAATCTCGAGCTGTTGTTCTGTACTGGACTCCGGGTTAATCTTGAGCTGTTGTTCTGTACTGGGCTCTGGGTTAATCTCGAGCTGTTGTTCTGTACAGGGCTCCGTTGTTAATCTTGAACTGTTGTTTTGTGCTGGATTCCGGGTTAATCTCGAGCTGTTGTTCCGTACTGCACTCTGGGTTAATCTTGAGCTGTTGTTCTGTACTGCACTCTGGGTTAATCTCGAGCTGTTGTTCTCCACTGGACTCTGGGTTAATCTCGAGCTGTTGTTCTGTACAGGGCTCCGTTGTTAATCTTGAACTGTTGTTTTGTGCTGGATTCCGGGTTAATCTCGAGCTGTTGTTCTGTACTGCACTCTGGGTTAATCTTGAGCTGTTGTTCTGTACTGCACTCTGGGTTAATCTCGAGCTGTTGTTCTCCACTGGACTCTGGGTTAATCTCGAGCTGTTGTTCTGTACAGGGCTCCTTGTTAATCTTGAGCTGTTATTCTCTACTGGACTCCAATTAACCTCGAGCTGTTGTTCTAGGTTCAGCCTGCTCAATGCCAGACCTCCTGAGCCTAAGGTGGTCCAAGCTGTTTATTCACGACCTTGTGCTTCACCTTGTGGGATACCGCCCTGTCTCTTCGATGGTGATCCCTGGAACCCAGCCGGGACCATCGCCAAAGTTACTCACGTAAACTTGATCACTTATTTCAACTGTCTCTGTTCTTGTAGAGTCTATTTTCTTTTGAGTCCCTTGTCTAGACTCCGCCCTCCCTGCCAGGTTTTCTAGGTTTAGTCTTGTGCAAAGCGAATGTCCAATTAGTAGTTTTGCTGCAGAGATTCCTGTTGCAGTGTGTGGGGTGATTCTATAATCAAATTACAAACATGCCAATTTGATTTCTATAGGTATCATAGGTTATTATTTCATGTGTCATAATTCAGGTCAGAAACTACAAAGTGTTTTATGAAATCTGCCAGGATCATAAATTTTGCACTTTGAATTTGGCTAGGATGAACATGAGCTACTTCATTTCAGGCATGAGTTAAACGACCCACGAGGAAGATTTTATCAAACAAAGTTAATTTAAGAATATGGTTAACATGTCTGGAAAGAAATAACTTTTATCAATTAGAAAAAAGATATTGTATAACCCTTAATGAATGTAGGAAATGTCCCAATCAAGCAAACTTCCCTATACAAAATCCTTGCCCAGGTTTAGCACAGAAAATACAAATGCTCACATAAGGCTGGAATTTAGTCTTTGGTTGAATGCTGCAGGTCTCGTGATGCATACATAGAAAAGCTTGGAGTCAGAACAGCTTCCCAAAACACCTGGAGAAGAGAGAGACTCTAGGCAAGCCAACCATCAACAGCAGATCTTTTTCCACTCCGGGAAGGCAAAATACCTTGCTTGCAGCTAGCCAGCAGAGTTTTCAATGCCAGGAAGAGAGAGAGAAGAACATTTTTTCAGTCTGATATCCATCCCCTTCCAAATTGTAACAGTAGCTCAAAACTGAAACTGAAAGAGTTCCTATCAATCAGTCTTCCTCCTAACAATGCAGGGTCACAAAATAACTCCTAGAGTAAAAATAAATCATGAGGGGTCACAGGCTCAAGGTGAGAGGGGCGAGGTATAACTCAGATATCAGAGGGACGTTTTTTACACTGAGGGTGGTGGGGGCCTGGAATGTGCTGCTAAGTAGGGTGGTGGAGGCAGACACACTCACATTGTTTAAGACTTACCTGGATAGTGTCATGAGCAGACTGGGAATGGAAGGATACAAGCAAATGGTCTAATTGGACCAATGAGCAGCACAGGCTTGGAGGGCCGAAGGGCCTGTTTCCTGTGCTGTACTGTTCTTTGTTCTTTGTTAAACTAAACCTCATTTGAGCAGCAGTAAAACGACTTCTAGCAGATGGCCTGGCAACAATCGAACATTGAATACAGGAGTTGGGATGTCTTGTTGAAGTTGGTAATTTGGGCCACACTTGGAATACTATGTTCTGGTCATCCTATTATAGAAAGGATATTATTGAGTCGGGCGGCACAGTGGTTAGCACTGCTGCCTCACAGTGCCAGGGACTGGGGTTCAATTCTGGCCTCAGGTCATTGTTTATGTGGAGTTTGCACATTCTTCCTGTGTTTGTGTGCATTTCCTCTGGGTGCTCTGGTTTCCTCCCACTGTCCAAAGATGTGCCGATTAAGTTGGCCATGCTAAATTGACCCTAGTGTTAGGGGAATGGCAGGGTAAATATGTGGGATTATGGGAGTGGGTCTGATTGGGATTGTGGTCAGTGCAGACCCAATGGGCTGAACAATCTCCTTCTGCACTGTAGGGATTCTATGATTCTACAAACTAGAAAGAGTGCAGAAAAGGTTCACTGGGATGCTACTGGGAAGTGGGTTTGAGTTATAAGGAGAGGCTGGATAGATTGAGACTCTTTTCCCTGGAGCGTAGGGGGCTTAGTGGTGATCTTATAGAGGTCTCTAAAATAATGTGGGGCATAGATCAGCTAGATAGTCAACATCTTTTCCCAAAGGTAGGGAAGTCTAAAACTAGAGGGCATAGGTTTAAGCTGAGAGGAGAGAGAGACAAAAGGGTCCAGAGGAGCAATTTTTTCACACAGAGAGTAGTGAGTTATTCTGGAGGTAGTAGTAGAAGTGAGTACATTTTCATCTTTTAAAAAACATTTAGACAGTTACATGCGTAAGATGGGTATTGAGGGGTATGGGCCAAATGCAGGCAATTGGAATTAGTTTAGTGATTAAAAACTGGGTGACATGGACAAGTTGGGCTGAAGGGCCTGTTTCCACGTTGTAAACGTCTATTACTTTATAACAATGAGAAACCAAAACTGCTTACTGCCGCAGAGAATATGATTCTTTTTAAATTCTGAAAGGTACACTAATGTCACACGTGCTCGTTTTAAATGTTTACGTCGCCTGGTCTGCCAGTCCCATTTGAGGCTGGCTGGTAATATGTTTGATGCCATTAGAAAGCATGGAGTTTTAGAACTTGCTACTGGTGAAGGTGAAACTGCTGTCAGACATCTGGTATGCAATATGCACAGAAACTCTGTCTTAGCTTCTCAATTGTGGCATGTGAAGTGGTGGAACTCATGTGGTGTACCTCTAACTATTTAGGGTGGTACGGCAGCACAGTTGCTTCACAGCTCCAGGGTCCTGGGTTTGATTACAGGCTCGGGTTACTGTCTGTGTGGAGTTTGCACATTCTCCTCGTGTCTGCATGGGTTTCCTCTGGGTGCTCTGGTTCCCTCCCACAGTCCAAAGATGTGCGGGTTAGGTTGATTGGTTATGCTAAGAAATTGCCCCTTAGTGTGCAGGGATGTGCAGGTTAGAGGGATTAGTGGGTATAATATGTAGGGATATGGGGGTAAGGCCTGGGTGGGATTGTGTTTGGTGCAGACTCGATGGGCCGAAGAGCCTCTTTCTGCACTGTAGGGTTCTATGATTTAGAATGCACATCTACCAGCAAAGCCCATGTGCACTCTCACCCATGGCTGGTTGGCCCCTCCTATGGGAACAAAGAGGTTGATGGAGGAAGCTTTTAATTGCTTGGCTTAGATTGCATGCCTTACTAAGTTGCAATATCTGAATCAAGGTCAGGCCACCGGACACCAGCATTTTCATTTCTGGTGCTTCAGGGTGGCCAATATGTAATTCTTTGAGTGTCCTGGGCGAGGGGGAATGACTCAGGACCCCCAGAGAATTATACCATATTCCACACTGAGCTCATTCTTTTCAGTCAAGTAGGGCTTCATCTCTTCTGAGGATTGTCCTCGGAGTTCACCGTTCATCATCATGTGCTTTACTTATGATAAAGTTGGGTCTTTTCATATCCAGGTCTTAATTTGCTTTGTGGTGTCTGAATAATTTAAAGTCAGCATAACTTCTTTCAGTGCTGGTAGAGGAGTAGGGCTTGTGGGCAACGGGAGGCACCTCAAAGCATCAGCATTCGCTATTTGAGTTTTGGGGTGATGCTCTATAAATAATGTGTAAGCAGTAAGTAACAAAGCCCAATGCAGAGGCAGTAGGGGGAATTGTCTTGTCCTCTTTGAATAGCCCAAGTAGAGGTTTCTGCTCTGTCATGAATATAAAGCGCCAACCGTAGACATACTGATAAAATCTTTTTATGACAAAGATGACTTCCGATGCCTCTTTCTCAAATTGTGAGTACCTGAACTCAGTATCTGAGAGAGTTCTGAATGCATAAGCTATAAGTCTTTAATGATCTATCTTTTCAACAATGTGAAAGTGCAGCCCTGATCTTATAAATGGCCACATCACTCATCAGGATGAGTTCCTTCTTGGGGTCAAAATGGTCTGACAGGTTTGACGACAGCAGCTATTGTGTTATCTTGTTGAAGGCCTCTGCCTGGGGAGGGCGCATCATCTCATAGTGTTTCTGCATCTCTGTAACCCAGACTAAAAAGTCAGGAGGTGAGGGATGGCCCATCTGCAATAGCAACAGTTGGCCCAGAACAACTTAATGTTGGGTACAGTGTTAATTGCTTAAAGTGAATCTTCCAACTCCATCTGCAAAGGAAGTTCAGCCTTAGAAAACAGCTGGTCAATCAGATTGGTTGACATCTCCATAATTCCCAACAAGGAACCCAGGTAAATCTGGGATCAAGGTCCTCACTAAGGAAGGGGTGAAGATTGGAGGGCAGGGTTCAAGAGGCCAGGGAGGGTGGGGGATGGGGGTGGCGATGGTAGGTGTGGATGATTGGTTGGGAGTAGTGGTGTTTCAGGAAAATGAATGACACAAAAATCCTTCTAGCACCTCTGCCAGGTTCATCAATTGCTCTTGTTCTGAGGTCCCTGTGACCAGAACATACTACTGCTATGAAGTATGTTCTCCGTCGTTCACAGGAATAAAGCTCAAGCTAGTGAGGCCCTGAAGGAAAAGAGGGTATATTTATATAATCCCTTGTGCGTATTGATTGTAATGTATTTCCAAAATGCCTCATCTAGTTCTAGATGAAGGTAAGTATGGCTCATATCCAACTTGGTGAATGTCTTGACGTACAAGTCCTCAATCCTGAGCATTAGACACCTGTCTAATTTAGAGATAGTTAACCACTGACTTATAATGCCCACAAATGTGGACAGATTTATCCAGCTTGAGGGCAAGGATGATAGGCCCCTTCCACAAACTGGGTTTTACAATACCCAGATCTTCAAGGTGACCGAGTTTGGCCTCCACTTCCTTGAAGAGAGAATAAGGGATGAGTCCTGCTTTCTAACATTTGGACATGGCGTCAGGGTGTCAGAGCCCCTCTTGTCGCTAATGTAATAACCTCGCCAAAGCCGGTCCTCTGGTACAACGCTGCTTTATTGAAGTAAAGAAAAGGTCAGCATCCGTGGCTTACGATAACTCAAACCATTGGTCCAGAACAATAATTTCCTTGGCTAACAATTAATGTCAGGAAGATTAGCAGGCTGAATATATGGGGTTGCGGGGATAGGGTGGGATTGTTGTTGATGGGCTGAATCGCCTCCTGCTGTGCAGTCGGGATTCTATGAATACTTGGTCCTGACTGAGTGTGGGTTTTAAACTCTCACTGCTCGTCTCTCATTGGGTGAGCTCCCGCTCACTCAGTCAGGAAACCCATACTCGCTGGAGCTCGTAATAATATCCTGTGTCCTTGATGATAGAAACAAAGTGTAAAACTGGGAGGCAAGCTGTGAAAAATGCAGTGTGCAGAGACTGGGGAGTGTGTGAGCTGTGCTGTGTTAAATTTATGGTGTAAATCGGGGAGCTTGCTTCCTGTGAACAGCTGATTCAGCCAGTGCAGTGGATCAGTTGATTGTGTGTGTTTCCGGGGTGTGGCAATGGCCTTGTGTGGGAGAGGAGGAAACAAAAATGATCCTGAACTGCACAATACGAAACTACTCCCAAAACTGTGTTGGCAATAGGAATATGGTCGGCATAGTACCAGCAGCTCAAGCTCTGTAGTATACTTTCAGTTAGCTTTACTTTATTGATGGACCATTTGTTGCAGCTGAGTGAAATATGAAGGAATCTGGGTTAATATAACTTGACAATTTCCATATGATTATAGAAGAAAAATTAGCATCCAGGTTTTGCATTTCCTTTTGATACTGACTTGGTGTGGTGCTGGTCACTGTTGTAAATTGGCTGAGATCCATAGAATCATATAATCCCTACAGTGCAGAAGGAGGCCATTCAGCCCATTGAATCAGCAATGACCACAATCCCACCCAGGTCCTGTCCCTGTTATACTGCTAATCCCTGTAATCTATGTATCCTAGGACACTCAGAGACAATTTAGCATGATCAACCTAACCTGCACACCTTTGGACTGTGGTAGGAAACTGGAGCACCCGGAGGAATCTCACGTAAACACAGGGAGACACAGACAATGACCCAAGCCGGGAATTGAACCCATGTCCCTGGAACTGTGAAGCAGCAGTGCTAACCACTGTGCCACCGTGCCGCCCACTTATCAGTCAAGAGTCTCAGATGTGTATGCATACCCTTGTGTAGTGTAATGTGTGTACCCATCCTGTGGTGTCAGGTGTGCACATACCCTTCAGATGTGTACCCATGCTCTTCTGTAGTGCCAGGTATTTACCCATACACATCTCCTTGTGCCAGCTGTGTACCTAAACACTTGCTGTGCCAGGTGAGTACCCATACACTTCACCCCATGTCAGGTTGTGTCATGTCATACTGTCCTGTAGTTTCAACTGTGTACCCGTACTCTGGCGTAGTGTCAGGTGTGTACAGTGTGTCTTGTTTGGACAATGTGATTGGTGTTTACTTGGTGGGCTGAAGACCATGTTCATGTGATGTACTTTTCTTTGTTCTTTGTATGTTTGTACCCATACTCTTCTGTAGTGCTAGGGGTTCCCCTGCACCCTGGCGCCAGAGGTCCCCCCGCACCCTTGAATGGAGTCAGGGGTGTCACCGCACCTTTTTGTAATCAGGTGTGTGGCCATACTCTGGTGTAATGTCAGGTTTGATGACACTAAGATTGGCAGAGTTGCGGATAGGTGCAGCAGGTGGTCAGGAAGGCGAATGGGATGCTGGCCTTCATAGCGAGGGGGATTGAATATAAAAGTAGGGAGGTCTTGCTGCAGCTGTATAGGGCATTGGTGAGGCCGCAGCTGGAGTACTGTGTGCAGTTTTGGGCGCCGCACCTGCGCAAGGATATTTTGGCCCTGGAGGGAGTGCAGAGGAGGTTTACTAGGCTGATACCGGAGTTGAGGGGGTTGAGCTATGAGGAGAGGCTGAATAAACTAGGCTTGTACTCGTTAGAGTTTAGAAGAATGAGGGGAGATCTCATTGAGACGTATAAGATGATGAATGGGATGGATAGGATAGAGGTGGAGAGACTCTTCCCGCTCAAAAAAGACAGTAGGACTAGGGGGCACAGCCTCAAGATAAAGGGGAGGCGGTTTAGAACGGAGTTGAGGAGGAACTTCTTCACTCAAAGGGTGGTGAATCTCTGGAATTCTCTGCCCGTTGAAGTGGTGGAGGCTGCCTCGCTAAATATTTTTAAGAAGCGGGTTGATGGGTTCTTGATAAAAGAGGGGATTAAGGGTTATGGGGAGAGGGCGGGAAAGTGGAACTGAGCCACGACAGATCAGCCATGATCTTATTGAATGGCGGGGCAGGCTCGAAGGGCTAGATGGCCTAGTCCTGCTCCTATTTCTTATGTTCTTATGTTCTTAAGATTGTTAGAGAATACAGCAGGATATAGACTGGAGAATTGGGTGGAGAAATGGCTTTTATCTGGACAAATGCGGATGGGAGTTATAAAATAAATGGCAGAAGAATCAAGAGCATAGACACACAAAGATCTGGAAATACAGGTCCACAGATCCTTAAAGGTGGTAGCACCGATGGAAAAAGTGGTGAAGATAGCATATGCCATTCTTGCCTTCATCACATGGGGCATCGAATATAAAAGTTGGTAAATTATGTTACAGTTGCGTAAAAAGATGGTTAGGCCACATTTGGAATACTGTGTCCAATTCTAGTCACCAGAAGGGCTTGGAGGCTTTGGAGAGAGTGCAGCTTGTTGCCTGGTATGAAGGGTATTAGCTATGAGGAGAGATTGGATAAACTGGGATTGTTCTCCCTGAAAAGATAGAGGTTGAGGGATGACCTGATAGAAGTTTCTAAGATTATGAGAGGCATAGATAGGGTGAACAGTTGGAAGCTTTTTCCCAGGGTGGAAGTGACAATTATAACTGTGCACAAGTTTAAGGTGAGGGAGGAAAGGTTTTGTGGAGATGTGCGAGGCAAATTTTTTTTGAAAAGAATGGTGGAAGCCTGGAATGCACTGCCAAATGAGGTGGTTGAGGCAGATGTATTAACTACATTTAAGACTTATCTGGATAGACAAATGAAAAGGTGGGATATAGAGGGATACAGACGGCCGGTCTAGGTAGGACAATGTGATCGGCGTTTGCTTGGTGGGCTGAAGGACCTGTTCCTGTGCTGAACTGTTCTTTGTTCTTTGAGTATGGACACACAACTGACACAAGGAGAAGCGCATGCGTACAGAACTGACACACACACAGACATATGGGCACACACTGACAGTACAGAAGAGTTTAGGTATGCACCTAACTTCTATGGCCAAGTCAGTTCTCAATCCATCTAGCTAGTTCACCCTTGATCCCAAACTATGTACCCATACTGTGGTGGATTGTTGGATGTGTACCCATCATACTGTGGTGGAGTGTCGGGTGTATACCTGCGCTATGATAGACTGTCAGATGTATACCCGCACTGTGGTGGAAGGTTGTGTGCATACCATACTGTGGTGGAAGGTCAGCTGTATGCCCGCACTGTGGCGGGGTGCCGGGCGTTTACGGACACATACTGACATTACAGAAGTGTTTGGGTACACATCTACCTTCTATGGCCAAGCCAGTTCTGAATCCATCTAGCTGGTTCACCCTTGAACCCATACTGTGGTGGGGTGTCGGGTCTGTACCCATTATACTGTGTGGAGTGTTGTGCGTATACCCATACTCTGGTATCGGGTGTGTACCCATTCTCTGGCATCAGGCATGTGCCCATCTTCTTCTGTGGTGTCTGGTGTGTACCCTAAAACTGGTGTCCAGCGTGTATTGATCTTCTGTAGTGTTGTGTGTGTACCCATACTCTGGTGTTGGGTGAGTACCTTTACTCTGGTGCTGCACGTGTTGCCATACTCTGGTATCCGGCGTGTACCCATCTTCTGTAGCGCTGTGTGTATACCCATCTTCTTCTGTAGTGTCGGGCGTGCACTGCTGCTCTGGCGTTGGATGTGTTCGCATCTTCTTTTGTAGTGTTGTTTGCGTACCCATGCTGTGGCATCTGATATGTGCCCATCTTCTTCTGCACTGTTGGACGTGTGCCCATCTTCTGTACTGTCCGGTGTGTACGCGTGCTCTGGCGTCGGGCCCGTGTGCATTTTCTGTAATATCCATTGTGTATCCATACATTGGTGCAGGTGTGTACCCATCATCTTTTGTAGTGTTGGGTGCGTACCCGTAGTCTGGCGTCGGATGTGTATGAATACTCTGGCATCTGGCGTGCACCCATGTCCTGGTGTTGGGTGTGTACCCATGCTGTGGCCTTGGGTGTTACACATGCTGTGGTGTAGGATGTAAACCCATGGTTTGGCGTGGCATGTGGCCCCATGCTCTGACGTCGGCTGTATGCCCATACTGGATGTGTACCCATGCTCTGGCATCACGTGTGGCCCCATGCTGGGGTCATGTATGCCCCCATGTTCTGGTGCTGGTTGTATGGCCATTCTCTGGCGTCAGGTGTGTACCCGTGCTCTGGCATCATGTGGCCCCTTGTTCTGGTGTTCCATCTTCTTCTGTGGTGTCTGGTGTGTACCCCAACACTGGTGTCCAGCATGTATTGATCTTCTTCTGTAGTGTCGTGTGTGTACCCATACTCTGACGTTGGGTGAGCACCCTTACTCTGGTGCTGCGTGTGTTGCCATACTCTGGTATCTGGCGTAGCCCCATGCTCTGGTGCTGGCTTTATGTCCATGCTCTGGTGGTGGGCATGTACCCATGCTCTGGCGTCAGGTGCATACCCATCCTCTTCTGTAGTGTCCGGTGTGTTCCCATAGTCTAGCATTGGTTATGTACCCAGAGTCTGGTGTCAGGCACATACCCATACTGTGGCATCGGCCATGGACCCATACTCTGGCGTCAGTGCCGTGCCCATACTCTGGCATCAGGAATGTGCCCATGCTGTGACATTGGGTGTGAATCCATGCACTGGCGTCGGGTGTGTACCTGTCTTCTTCTATAGTGTCCAGTGTGAACCCATATAATGGTACCTCCCAACATCTCCTGTAGTGTCATGTGAGCATCCATCTTCTTCTCTAGTGTCGCTGTGTACCCATGCTCTGGCGTTGAGTGTGTACCCTTTGTCTGGCATTGGGTACGTACCCATTCTCTGGCGTCGAGTGTATATGGTAAGAAGTCTCTCAACACCAGGTTTATTTGGTAGCAAAAGCCATTAGCTTTCGAAGCGCTGCTCCTTCGTCAGGTGAGTGGGGAGTTCTGATCACAAACAGGGCATATAAAGGCACACACAGTTTACAGAATACTGATTAAAATGTGAGTCCTTCCAGCTAATCAAGTCTTAAAGGTGCAGACAATGTGAGTGGAGATAGCATTAAGCATAGGTTAAAGAGATGTGTATTGTCTCCAGACAGGACAGTAAGTGAGATTTTGCAAGCCCAGGCAAGTCATGGAGGTTACAAATAGTGTGACGTGAACCCAAGATCCCAGTTGAGGCCATCTTCCTGTGTGCGGAACTTGGCTATCCGTCTCTGCTCAGTGACTCTGCGCTGTTGTGTGTCATGAAGGCCAGCTTGGAGAACGTTTACCCGAAGATCAGAGGCCGAATGCCCGTGACCACTGAAGTGTTCACCAGTAGGAAGAGAACATCCTTGCCTGGTGATTGTCGAGCAGTGTTCATTCATCCGTTGTCGTAGAGTCTGCATGGTCTCTCCAATGTACCATGCCTCAGGACATCCTTTCCTGCAGCGTATTAGGTAGACAACGTTGGCTGAGTTGCAAGTGTATGTACTGTGTACCTGGTGGATGGTGCTCTCATGTCTTGCAGAGGTTGCTGTGACAGGGTTGTGTGGTGCCGTGGTCACTGTTCTCCTGAAGGCTGGATAGTTTGCTGCGGACAATACTCTGTTTGAGGTTGTGCGGTTGTTTGAAGGCAAGAAGTGGGGGTGAGGGGATGACCTCGGCAAGATGTTCGTCTTCATCAATGACATGTTGAAGACTCTGGAGAAGATATCATAGCTTATCTGCTCCGGGGAAGTACTGGACGACGAAGGGTACTCTGTCCACTGTGTCCCGTGTTTGCCTTCTGAGGAGGTTAGTGCAGTTTTTTGCTGTGGTGCATCGGAACTGTCGATCGATGAGTCGAGCACCATATCCTGTTCTTATGCGTTCTTGCAATGCCCTGAAAGCTAGTGGCGTTTGCTACCAAATAAACCTGTTGGACCTTAACCTGGTGTTCTGAGACTTCTTACTATGTTTACCCCAGTCCAACGCCGGCACCTCCACATCATGATGACCATCGGGTGTGTAGCCATGCTCTGGCCTCGGGTGTGTCATGATGTGGAGATGCCGGTGTTGGACTGGGGTAAACACAGCAAGAAGTCTGACAACACCAGGTTTAAGTCCAACCGATTTATTTGATAGTAAACTCACAAGCTTTCGGGGTTTGCCCCTTCATCAGGTGAATGGAGAGTTCTGGCCTCAGACACAGCATATAACAGCACAGACAGTTTACTGATTTAAATTGATTGGACTTAAACCTGGTGTTGTCAGACTTCTTACTCAGGTGTGTAGCCATGCCCTGGCCTCAGGTGTGTATCAACCTTCAGTTGTGTCCATTGTGTACCCATACACTGGTGTGTACCCATTTTCTTCTGTAGTGTCATGTGTATACCCATTTTCTTCTGTCGTGTTGGGTGTATACGCATACTCTGGCCTTGGGTGCGTACCCATTCTCCGGCGTCAGGTATGTACCCATACTCTGGGTTAGGTGTGTACCCATACTCTGGCGTCAGATGTTTACCTGGCGTCGGGTGCGTACCTTCACGCTCTGGCGTCAGCTGTGTACCTTCATGCTCTGGCATCGGCTGCATACCCTCACACTCTGGTGTCACGTGTGTACCCATCATCTTCCGTAGTGTTGGGTGTGTACCCATACTGTGGCGTCGGACGTGTACCCTTTCTCTGGCACCAGATATGTACCAATACTCTGGCGTCCAGTACACACTGGTGTCAGGTGTGTACCCATCTAGTAACAAGAGTACAGAATATAGGGCTAATGGAAGGACTCTTGGTAGTGTCGACGAGCAGAGAGATCTCGGTGTACATGTGCATAGATCCCTGAAAGTTGGCACCCAGGTTGATAAGGTTGTTAAGAAGGCGTACGGTGTGTTAGCTTTTATTGGTAGAGGGATTGAATTTCGGAGCTGTGAGATCATGTTGCAACTGTACAAAACTCTGGTGCGGCCGCACTTGGAGTATTGTGTACAGTTCTGGTCACTGCATTATAAGAAAGATGTGGAGGCATTGGAAAGGGTGCAGAGGAGGTTTACCAGAATGTTGCCTGGTATGGTGGGAAGGTCTTATGAGGAAAGGCTGAGGGACTTGAGGTTGTTTTCGTTTGAGAGAAGAAGGTTAAGAGGTGACCTTATTGAGGCATACCAGATGATCAGAGGGTTAGATAGGGTGGACAGTGAGAGCCTTTTTCCTCAGATGGTGATGGCTAACACGAGGGGACACAGCTTTAAATTGAAGGGTGGTAATTATAGGACGGATGTCAGAGGTAGGTTCTTTACTCAGAGGGTAGTAAGGGCGTGGAGTGCCCTGCCTGCAACAGTTGTGGACTCGCCAACTTTAAGGGCGTTCAAATAGTCATTGGATTGGCATGTGGATAATATTGGAATAGTTTAGGTTAGAGGGTCACTAGATTGGTTCCACTAGTCGGCGCAACATCGAGGGCTGAAGGGCCTGTACTGCGCTGTTATGTTCTGTGTTCTATGTTCTATCTTCTTTCATAGTGTTGTGTGTGTACCCACATTCTGGCATTGGTTGTGTATCCAAATTCTGATGTTGGGAGTGTACCCCTACTCTGTCATTGTGTGTGTGCCCCTATTCTGGCATTGGGTGTGTACCCATCTTGTTCTGTAGTGTCCTGTGTGTATCCTTACACTGACATCCACTGAGTACCCATCTTCTTCTTTAATGTGTGTGTGTGTGTACCCATACTCTGCCATTGGCCATGTACCCATACTCTGCCATTGAGTGTGTACACAGTAAGAAGTCTCACAACACCAGATTAAAGTCCAACAGGTTTATTTGGTAGTAAACACCACTTGCTTTTGGTGTTTGCCCCTTCGTCAGGTGAATGGGAGTTCTGGCTTCCATTTTCTTTAGTTTCAGTGTGTAACCATACTCTGGCATCAGGTGCATACGCATTCTTTGGTGTCAGATGTGTACCCATACACTCGTGTTCAGTGTGTACCCATATTCTGGCGTTGGATGTGTACCAATCTTAGAACATAGAACAACTACAGCACAAACAGGGCCTTTGGCCCACAAGTTGTGCCAATCATATCTCTACCTACTAGGCTTATCTATAACCTGCAATCCTATTAAGTCCCATGTACTCATCCAGAAGTCTCTTAGAAGACCCTATCGAATTTGCCTCCACCCCCACCGACAGCTGATTCCAGTCACCCACCACCCTCTGAGTGAAAAACTTACCCCTGACATCTCTTCTGTACCTACTCCCCAGCACCCTAAACCTGTGTCCTCTCGTAGCAACTATTTCAGCCCTTGGAAAAAGCCTCTGAGAATCCACCCTATCTATACTTCTCAACATCTTATACACCTCTATCAGGTCACTTCTCATCCTTCGTCTCTCCAAAAAGTAAAGACCGAGCTCCCTCAACCTATCCTCATAAGGCATGCCACCCAATCCAGGCAACATTCTTGTAAATCTCCTCTGCACCCTTTCAATAGCTTCCACATCCTTCCTGTAATGAGGTGACCAGAACTGAGCACAGTACTCCAAGTGGGGTCTGACAAGGGTCTTATAAAGTTGCAGCATTATCTCCCAACTCCTAAACTCAATCCCTCGATTGATGAAGGCCAGTACACCACACACCTTCTTAACCACATCCTCTACCTGCGAGGCCAATTTAAGAGGCCTATGGTCCCGGACCCCAAGGTCCCTCTGATCCTCTACACTGCTAAGAGTCTTACCCTTGATATTATACTCCTTCATCCCATTTGACCTGCCAAAATGGACCTCTACACATTTATCTGAGTTGAAGTCCATCTGCCACTTCTCTGCCCAGTCTTGCAACCTATCTATGTCATGCTGCAACTTCTGACTTCCCTCCAAACTATCCACAACACCACCAACCTTCGTGTCATCGGCAAACTTACCAACCCATCCCTCCACTTCCTCATCCAGGTCAAACAGCAAGGGCCCCAGAACAGATCCCTGGGGCACTCCACTGGTGACCAACCTCCATGCAGAAAAAGACCCATCGACAACCACTCTCTGCCTTCTGCGAGCAAGCCAGTTCTGGATCCACAAGGCCAAAGCCCCTTGGATCCCATGCCCTCTCACTTTCTCAAGAAGTCTTGCATGGGGGACCTTATCGATCGCCTTGCTGAAGTCCATATAAACCACATCTACCGCTCCTCCTTCGTCAATGTGTTTAGTCACATTTTCAAAGAACTCAACCAGGCTTGTAAGGCACAATCTGCCTTTGACAAAGCAGTGCTGACTACTTTTCTAAACTTCTCTAAATGTTCATAAATCCTGTCCCTCAGGATCTTTTCCATCAACTTACCAACCACTGAGGTTAGACTCACCGGTCGATAATTTCCTGGGCTATCTCTATTCCCTTTCTTGAATATAGGAACTACATCTGCAATCCTCTGGAACCTCTCCCGTCTCCATCGATGATGCAAAGATCATTGCCAGAGGCTCTGCAATCTGTTCCCTCACCTCCCACAGTAACTTGGGGTACGGTCCCGGCGACTTATCTATCTTGATGCTATTCAAAAGCTCAAACACATCCTCTTTCTTAATGTCCACATACATAACTTTTTCAGTCTGCTGCAAGCCTGCAGTACAACTACCCAGATCTTTCTCCACCGTGAATACCGAGGTAAAGTATTCATTAAGCACCTCTGCTATTTCTACCGGTTCTGTACAAACTTTCCCACCTTCACATTTTATAGGTCCTCTCATTATGAAAGCCAACATACCATTTCCCTTCTTTACTGCCTGCTATACTTGTGTGCTTACTTTCAACGACTGATGCACAAGGATACCAAGGTCTCACTGAGTATCCATCTCTCTCAATTTGCACTTCAAATGATAATCTGTCTTCCTGTTATTGGTACCAGTGTGGCTAACCTCACATTTATCCACATTATACTGCATCTGCCATGCATATGCCCACACACACATCCTGTCCAAATCATGCTGAAGCATCTCTGATGTTAGAGTTTTGGTTAAGTCAATCTATAATAATGTTGGAATTCTGGTTAAGTCCATAGTTAGTAATATTGGAGTTCTGGTTAACTCAGTCTTTAATTTTGTTAGTTCCGGTGAAGTCAGTCTTTAATATCGTTGGAGAACTGGTTATGTCGGTCTTCAATGTTGTTGGCACTGTTGTTAAGCCAGTCTTAAATATTGTCTGTGTTCCTGTGAAACCAGTCTGTAATATTGTTGGTGTTCTGGTGAAGGCAGCCTCACCGACACAGTGCACAATTGCAGTAAAACATCCCAATTCCTTTACTCATATTCTCCCATATGAGTAAGCTGTACCTGCGCGCTTACTTTCAGCGACTAATGCACGAGGACACCAAGGTCTCACTGAGGTCTCTCCCAATTTGTACCCTTTTAAGTGATAATCTGACTTCTTGTTATTAGTACCAACATGGCCAGCCTCAAATTTATCCACGTTATATTGCATCTGTCATGCATATGCTCACACACTCAGCCTGTCCAACTCATGCTGAAGCATCTCTGATGTTAGACTTGTGGTTAAGTTAGTATTTAATATTGTTGGAGTTCTGGTGAAACCAATCTTTAATTTTGTTGGCATTCAGGGAAAACCAGTCTTTACTGTTGTTGGAGTTCTTGTTAAGTCAGTCTTTAATATTGTTGGGGTTCTGATTAATCCACTCTTTACTATTAGAACATAGAACATAGAACATTACAGCGCGGAACAGGCCCTTCGGCCCACAATGTTGCGCCGACCAGTCTTATTTTTAAAAAAAAACATTGACCCACTAATCTAATTGTTCGTGTTTTGGTGAAACAGTCTTTAATATTAGTGGTATTCTGGTTATTCCAGTCATTACTATTTTTGGAGTTCTGCTTAGCCTTCAATATTGTTGGAGTTCTGGTTAAGTCAGTCTTTACTATTGTTGGAGCTCTGGTGAAACCAGTCTTCAGTATTGTTGGAGTTAGGCTCATAGAGGTTTACAGCATGGAAACAGGCCCTTTGGCCCAACTTGTCCATGCTGCCTCTTTTTTTTAAAAACCCCTAAGCTAATCCCAATTGCCCACATTTGGCCCATATTCCTCTATGCCCATTGTACCCATGTAACTATCTAAATGCTTTTTAAAAGACAAAATTGTACCCACCTCTACTACTATTCTAGAAGGGTTGAAAATAGATAAGTCCCCTGGTCCAGACGGGATTTACCCTAGGATTCTATGGGAGGCAAGAGAGGTGATTGCAGAGCCACTGGCTCTGATCTTCAGGTCGTCGTTGGTCTCTGGTATAGTACCGGAAGATTGGAGGACAGCGAATGTTGTCCCATTGTTTAAGAAGGGGAGCAGAGACTTCCCTGGGAATTATAGACCAGTGAGTCTTACTTCTGTAGTGGGCAAGGTTTTAGAAAGAATTATTAGGGATAGGATTTATAGTTATTTGGAGAGTAATGAATTGATTAGAGATAGTCAGCATGGTTTTGTAGCGGGAAGGTCGTGCCTTACTAACCTTATTGAGTTCTTTGAGAAGGTGACCAAAGAGGTGGATAGGGGTAAGGCAGTAGATGTGGTATATATGGATTTTAGTAAGGCGTTTGATAAGGTTCACCATGGTATGCTTCTGCAGAAAATGCAGATGTATGGGATTGGTGGTAATTTAGGTACTTGGATCAGGAATTGGTTAGCAGATAGGAGACAGAGGGTGGTGGTTGATGGTAATTATTCATCATGGAGTTCGGTTACGAGTGGTGTGCCTCAGGGATCTGTTTTGGGGCCACTGCTGTTCGTAATCTTTATTAATGATCTGGATGAGGGTATAGTTGGGTGGATTAGTAAGTTTGCTGATGACACCAAAGTCGGAGGTGTGGTAGATTGTGAGGAAGGGTGTCGAAGTTTGCAGGGTGACTTGGACAGGTTGCAGAGCTGGGCCGCGAGGTGGCGGATGGAGTTTAATGCGGAGAAGTGTGAGGTAATCCATTTCGGTAGGAATAACAGATGTGTTGAGTATAGGGCTAACGGGAGGACTTTGAATAGAGTGGAGGAGCAGAGGGATCTAGGTGTATGTGTACATAGATCCCTGAAAGTGGGGAATCAAGTAGATAAGGTTGTTAAGAAGGCGTACGGTGTCTTGGCGTTTATTGGTAGGGGGATTGAATTTAGGAGTCGCAGCGTCATGTTGCAACTGTACACAACTCTGGTGCGGCCGCACTTGGAGTTCTGTGTGCAGTTCTGGTCCCCACATTACAGGAAGGATGTGGAGGCTTTGGAGAGGGTGCAGAGGAGGTTTACCAGGATGTTGCCTGGTATGCAGGGGAGGTCCTATGAGGAGAGACTGAGGGATTTGGGGTTGTTTTCACTGGAAAGAAGGCGGCTAAGAGGGGATCTTATAGAAACATATAAGATGATTAGAGGTTTAGATAGGGTGGATGGTGATAGCCTGTTTCCTCGGATGGAGAAATCTAGCACGAGGGGGCATGGCTTTAAATTAAGGGGGGGTAGTTATAGGACGGATGTCAGGGGCAGGTTCTTTACCCAGAGGGTGGTGAGGGACTGGAATGCCCTGCCTGCTGCAGTTGTAAATGCGCCTAGTTTGGGGGCGTTTAAGAGATCTGTGGATAGGTTTATGGACGAAAAGGGAGTGGTTTAGATTAGTGGGTCAATGTTTTTTTTTAAAAATAAGACTGGTCGGCGCAACATTGTGGGCCGAAGGGCCTGTTCCGCGCTGTAATGTTCTATGTTCTATGTTCTATGTTCTACCTCTGCAGCTTGTTTCAGATACTCACCAACCTCTATGTGGAAAAAATTGCACCTCTGGACACTTTTCAATCCCTACCCTCTCATCTTTAAACCTATGCCCTCTAGTTTTAGACTCCCCTATCTTTTGAAATGACATTGACTATCCAGTTGATTTGTGCCCCTCATTATTTTATAGATGTCTATAAAATAACCCCTCAGCCTCCTACATTCCAGAGAAAAAAGTCCAGTCTGTCCAGCCTCTCCTTATAACTCAATCCATCAAGTCCCGGTAGCATCCTAGTAAATCTTTTCCGCACTCTTCCCAGTTTAATAATATCCTTTCTATAATGGAGCGACCAGAATTGTACACAGTATTCCAAGTGTGGCCTTAACAATGTCTTGTACAACTTCAACAAGACATTCCAACTCCTGTATTCAATGTTCTGACTGATAAAACCAAGCATGCTGAATGCCTTCTTCACTACTCTGTCCACCTGTGATTCCACTTTCAAGGAGATAGGAACATGTACCCTTAGATCTCTTTGTTCTGTAACTCTCCCCAAAGCTCTACCATTAACTAAGTAAGTCCTGCCCTGGTTCAATCTACCAAAATGCATCACCTCGCATTTGTCTAAATAAAACTCCATCTGCCATTCGTCAGCCCACTGGCGCAATTGATCAAGATCCCAACAATTGCATTGGAGATAACTTTCTTCACTGTCCACTATGCCACCAAATCTTAGTGTCATCTGCAAACTTACTAAACATGCCTCCTATATTCTCATCCAAATCATTAATATAAATGACAAATAACAGTGGACCCAGCACTGATCCCTGAGGCACACCACTGGTCACAGGCCTGCAGTTTGAAAAACAATTCTCTACAACCATCCTCTGGTTTATGCAACAACTTACCATGTTAATCCAGCCTTTAATATTGTTGGAGTTCTGGTTAATCCAGCCTTTACTATTGTTGAACCTCTGATGAAACCAGTCTTTACTGGTGTTGGAGTTCTGGGTGAGGCAGTCTCTAATGTTGGAGTTCTGGTTAAGCCAGTCTTTAATATTGTTGGCGTTGTGGTTAAGTCAGTATTTAATATTGTTTGCATTCTGGTAAAGTCAATCTTTAAAATTGTTGTTTTCTGGTAAAACCAGTCTTTAATATTTTTGTAGTTTTGGTTAATGCAGTTTTTAATATTGTTGCCGTTTTGGTAAATCAGTCTTTCATACTGTTGGTTTTCTGCTTAATCCAGTCTTTACTATTGTTGGAGCTCTCGTTAAGCCCTTCTTTAATATTGTTTGAGTTCTGGTTGATGCAGGCTTTAATATTGGAGTTCTGGTTAAGCCTGTCTTTAATATTTTTGACGTTGTGGTTAAGTCAGTGTTTAATATTGTTTGCATTCTGGTTAAGTGAATCTTTAACATGATTGATTTCTGGTAAAACCAGTCTTTTACATTTTTGTAGTTCTGATTAATCCAGTCTTTACGATTTTTGCCGTTTTGGTAAATGAGTCTTTCGTGTTGTTGGTGTCCTGGTGAAACCAGTCTTTAATATTGTTGGCTTTCTGGTTAATCTAGTCTTTAATAATACTGGAGTCCTGGTTGATGCAGTCTTTGCTATTGTAGGAGCTATGGTGAAATCAGTCTTTAATATTAGAACAAAGAAAATTACGGCACAGGACCAGGCCATTTGGCCCTCCAAGCCTGCACCGACCATGCTACCTAACTGAACCAAAGCCCCAAAGAACAAAGAAAATTTGTTGGATATTGTTGGTGTTCTGGTGAAACCAATCTTTACTCTTGTTGGCGTTCTGGTTAAGCCATCTTTAATATTGTTGGTGTTCTGGTAAAACCAGTTTTTAATAGTGTTGGCTTCTGGAGAACCCAGTCTTTTTCCAATCATTGCTGTTTTTGGAGTTTTGGTAAAGTAGTCTTTAGTATTGTTGCAGTTCTGGTTAGGGCAGCCTTTAATATTGTTGGTGTTCTGGTGAAACCAGTCTTTGCTGTTGCTGCAGTTCTGGTGAAGCCAGCCTCAGCAACTCACAATACAATTGCAGTAGTACATGGCAATTCCTCTACTCAAATCCCCTCAGAATGCAAGCCTACATAATCATTTTGCCTTCTTTACTGCCTCTCCTAAATCTAGAGGTGACAAAGGCCTGAATAAGGGTTTCAGTAGATGAGCTGAATTTGGAGCAAAAATCAGGTAATATTACAAAGGTGGCAATGGTTGATCTTATTGGTGGCACAAATAAGGAGGTCAGAATCTTACGTCAGGGTCAAACATGACACCATAGTTGTGAACAGACTGTTGCCAGGGAAAAAGTGAAGTCGTGCAAGCATGAGTTGAGTGGGGACTGAAAACAATGGCTTCAGTTTTCCCAATATTTAATTGGAATGCTGAATGTCAGGTGACGAGGCAGTTTAGAACCAGTGCTGGGACTTTCAGCAACTGTTGGACAAGGACACCAAGGTCTCACTGAGTATCCACCTCTCTCAATTTGCACCCTTTTAAGTGATAATCTGTCTTCCTATTATTGCTACCAATGTGGCTAACCTAAAATTTATCCACGTTATATTGCATCTGCCATGCATATGCCCACAAACTCAGCTTGTCCAAATCATGATGAAGCCTCTTTGATGTTCTGGTTCAACCAATCTTTAATATTGTTGGTGTTATGATTAAGTCAGTCTTTAATAGCATTGGAGTTCTTGCTAAGTCTGTCTTTACTATTGTTGGAATTCCAATTAAGTGAATCTTGAATATTGTTTGCATTCTGGTTAAGTCAGTGTTCAATATTGTTGGAAATCTCATTAAGCCAGCCTTTAATATTGTTGGAGTTCTGGTTAAGACTGTCTTTACTATTGTTGGAATTCCAGTTAAGTGAGTCTTGAATATTGTTTGCATTCTGGTTAAGTCAGTGTTCAATATTGTTGGAAATCTCATTAAGCCAGCCTTTAATATTGTTGGAGTTCTGGTTAAGACTGTCTTTACTATTGTTGGAATTCCAGTTAAGTGAGTCTTGAATATTGTTTGCGTTCTGGTTATGTCAGTGTTTAATATTGTTGGCATGGTGGTTAATTCAGTGTTTAATATTGTTGGAGATCTCTTTAAGCCAGCCTTTAATATTGTTGGAGTTATGGTTACGAAAGCCTTTAATATTTTTGGAGTTTGCGTTAAGCCAATCTTTAATATTGTTGTCATTCTAGTTAAGTTAGTGTTTAATAGTGTTACCATTCTGTTGAAGTCTGTCTTTGATACCGTTGGAGTTATGGTTAAATCTGTCTTTAATATTGTTGGAGTGTGCTTAAGACAGCCTTTAATATTGTTGGTGTTCTGGTTAAGCCAGTCTCTAATGTTGGAGTTCCGGTTGCGCCAGTCTCTAATATTGTTGGCCTCTTAAAGTTTTTTTGGCCTGTTTTTTAAGGTTTAATATTGTTGGAGTTCAGGTTAAGTCAGTCTTTAGTGTTGTTGGAGTTCTGGTTGTGCCAGTCTCTAATATTGTTGGAGTGTTGGTCAAACAAGCCTTTAATATTGTTGGAGTCTGGGTAAGCCAGTCTTTTATTTTGCTGGAGTTCTGGTTAAGCCAGTCTTTTACAGTGTTGGAGTTATGGTTCAGCTAATCTTTACTATTGTTGTAGTTCCGGTTAATCCAGTCTTTAGTATTGTTGGAGTTCTGTTGAAGCCAGTCTTTAGTATTGCTGAGTTCAGGTTAAGCCAGTCTTTAATGTTGTTTGCATTGTAGTTAAGTCTGTATATAATATAGTTTGGACTCTGGTTAAGTCCGTTTTTAATATTGTTGGAGTTCTGGTTAAACCAGTCTTTAATATTGTTGGAGTTTTGGGTAAGCCAGCCTTTAGGATGGTTGGAAAGTTGGGTGGAGAGATGGCAGATGGAGTTTAATCCAGACAAATGTGAGGTAATGCATTGTGGAAGGTCTGAGACAGATAGGAAATATACAGTAAATGGCAGAACCCTTAAGAGTATTGAGAGGCAAAGAGATCTAGGAGGACAGGTATACAGGTCACTGAAGGTGGCAATGCAGGTGGAGAAGGTAGTCAAGAAGGCATACAGCATGCTTGCTTTCATCGGCCAGGGCATTGAGTTTTAAAATTGGCAAGTCATGTTGCTGCTTTATAAAACCTTAGTTAGGCTGCACTTGGAATATAGTGTTCAATTCTGGTCGCCACACTACCAGAAGGACCTAAAGGCTTTGGAGAGGGTACAGAAAAGATTTACCAGAATGTTGCCCGGTATGGAGGGCATTAGCTATGAGGAGAGATTGGAGAAACTTGGTTTGTTCTCACTGGAACAACAGAGGTTGAGGAATGACCTGATAGAAGTCTACAAGATTATGAGGGGCATGGGCAGACTGGATGGCCAAAAGCTTTTTCCCAGGGTGGAAGAGTCAATTACTAGTGGGCACAGGTTTAAGGTGTGAGGGGTGAGGTTTAAGAGAGATGTACAAGGCAGATTTTTTACACAGAGGGTGGTGAGTGCCTGGAACTCGTTGTCAGGGAGGTAGTGGAAGCAGATACAGTAGTGACTTTTAAGGAGCGTCTTGACAAATACATGCGAATAGAGGGATGTGGTCCCTGGAAGGGTAGGGGGTTTTAGTTAACTCGGGCAGCATGGTCAGTGCAGGCTTGGAGGCTGAAGCGCCTGTTCCTGTGCTGTAATTTTCTTTATTATTTGTTCTTTGTTCTTAATATTGTTGGAATTCTTGTTAAACCAGCATTCTGGATGAATCAGTCTTAATGTTGTTGGAATTCTGGTTAAGCTAGTCTTTAATATTGTTGGAGTTCTGGTTCAACCAGTCTTTACTTCTGTTGGAGTTCTTGTTGAGATAGTCTTTACTATTGATGGTGGTTGTTTAAGGCAGCCTCTAATATTGTTGGAATGCTGGTTAAGTCTGTATCTAATACTGTTGGAGTTATGGTTAAACCAGCCTAAGTCAGTTCCTAATATTATTTGAATTCTGCATAAAACAGACTTCAATATTATTGGAGTTCTGGTTAATCCGGATTTGAATATTGTTGGAGTTCTGGTTATGCCAGTCTTTAATATTGTTGGAGTGTTGATTAAGGCAGTCATTATTGTTGGAGTTCTGGTTAAGCTGGTCATTGATATTGTTGGAATTCTGGTTAAGCCAGCCTTTAATATTGTCGGTGTATGGATAGGCCAGTCTTTAATATTACTGGAGTTTTTGTTAAACCAGTCTTTACTATTGTTGGAGCTCTGGTTAAGGCAGTCTTTACTATTGTTGGTTTCTGTTTAAGCTTGTCTTTAATATTGTCGGAGTTCTGCTTTGGACAGTCTTTCATATTGTTGGTATTTTGGTGAAACTAATCTGTAATAGTGTTGGAGTTCTGGTTATACCAGTCTTCAGTGTTGGCGTTCTGTTTGATTCAGTCTTTACTGTTGTTGGAGTTCTGGTTGAGTCCACCTTTAATACTGTTAGGGTTCTGGTTGACCCAGTCATTAATTTTGTTGATGTTCTGGTTATGTCAATGTTTAATATTGTTCGAGTTCTGGTTAAGCCAGTCTTTAATATTATTGGTGCTCTTGTTAAATCAGTCCTTAATGTTGTTGGAGCTCTGGTTAATCCAGTCTTTAATATTGTTGGAGTGTTGGTTAAGGCAGTCGTTAATGTTGCAGTTCTGGTTAAGGCAATCTTTCAATATTGTTGGAATTCTGGTTAAGCCAGTCTTTAATATAGTTTGTGTTGTGTCAGTATTTAATATTGTTTGGATTCTGGTGAAGCAAATCTTTAATATTGTTGATTTCTGGTTAAACCAGTCTTTGCTGTTGTTGGAGTTCTGGTTAAGGCAGTGTTTACAGTTGTTGGAGCTCTGGTTAACAAGTTTAATATTGTTGGCTTCTGTTTAAGCCTGTCTTTGATATTATTGGAGTTCTGCTTTAGACGGTCTTTCATGTTGTTGGCATTCTGGTGAAACCAGTGTTTAATGTTGTTGGAGTTCTGGTTTGACCAGCCTTTACCATTGTTGGAGTTCTGGTTGAGTCAATATTGTTTACCTTATGGTTAACCCAGTTCTCAATATTGTTTACCTCTGGTTAACCCAGTCCTTAATATTTTTGGAGTTCTGGCTGAATCTGTCATCAGTTCTGTTGGTGATCTGCTGAAGTCATTCTTTAATACTTTTGGCGTTCTGGTGAAACCTGTCTTTAATATTGTTGGATACTGGTTAAGTAGTAAAACATCCCAAATCCTGTACTCATATCCTCTCTATGAAAATAAAAATAAAATTTGCCTTCTTTAATGCCTGCTGTACTTGTGCACTTACTTTCAGTGACTGATGCACAAGGACAACAAGATCTCGCTGAGTATCCAGCTCTCTCAGTTTGCACCCTTTCAAGTGATAATCTGTGTTCCTATTATAGTTACTAAGGTAGCTAACCTCATATTCATTGTCATTACACTGCATCTGCCATGCATATGCCCAGACAGTAAGAAGTCTCACAACACCAGGTTAAAGCCCAACATGTTTATTTGGTGGCACAAGCCACAAGCTTTCGGAGCGCTGTTCCTTCATCAGGTGAGTGGGAGTCATGTTCATAAACAGGGCATATAAAGACACAAACTTAATTTACAAAATAATGGAGTTTGTTCTGGTCAAGCCAATCTTCAATATTGGAGGGGTTCTGATTAAGACTGTCATTAATATTATTAGAGGTCTGGTTAAGCCAGACTTTGATATTGTTGAGGTTCACATTAAACCAGTCTGTAATATTGTTGCCATTCTGGTTAACTCAGTGTTTTCTTTTCTTCTTATTCTGGTTAACTCAGTGTAACGAGCCTGCAGTGTGGCGACCAGAATTGAATCCCATATTCCAAGTGCAGCCTCACTAAGGTTCTATGAAGCGTCAACATGACTTGCCAATTTTTAAACTCAATACCCCGGCCGATGAAGGCAAGCATACCATATGCCTTCTTGACTACCTTCTCTACCTGCATTATCAGAGCACCTGTACACCCATACACCTGTATGATAATAGGCAAAATACCTCTTTGCCTATTAATACTTCTCAGGGTTCTGCTATTTACTGTATATTTCCTATCTGTATTAGATCTTCCAAAATGCATTACCTCACATTTTTCCAGATTAAACTCCTTCTGCCATCTCTCTGCCCAAGTCTCCAATTGATCTATATCCTGTTGTATCCTCTGATGGTCCTCATCATTTTCTGCAAATCCACCAAACTTTGTGTCATTTGCAAAGTTACTAATCAATCCAGTTACATTTTCCTCCAAATCATTTATATATATTACAAACAGCAAAGGTCCCAGCATTGATCCCTGAGAACACCACTTGTCAGAGCCCTCCATCCAGTCTGCCGTGAAGGACCTTGTCAAAGGTCTTACTGAAGTCCATGTAGACAACATCCACTGCCCCACCCTCATCAATCATCTTTGTCACTTCCTTGAAAAACTCGTTCAAGTTCGTGAGACACAACCTCTCCTTCTCAAAACCAAACTGTTTCAGTCAGTTTCAAATCTTGTTGGAGTTGTAGTTTAAAACAGTCTTTAGTATTTTTGGAGTTCCTCTTAAGGCAGTCATTGCTATTGGCGGAGTTCTGTTTAAGTCAGCTTTAAATCTTGTTGCAGTTCTGGTTAAACCAATCTTCAATATTGTTGGCATTCCTTTTAAACCAGTCTTCAGTATTGTTGGCATTCTGATTAAGTCAGTGTTTAATATTGTTGGAGCTTTGGTTAAGAAAGTCTTCAATATTGTTGAGGTTCTGGTTAAACCAGTCTTTAATATTGTTGGAGTTCTGGTTAAGCCAGGTTTTAATATAGTTGCTGTTCTGATTAAGTTTGTCTTTAATATTGCTGGAATTCTGGTTAAGCCAGTCTTTAGTATTGTTGCAATTCTGGTTAAGCCAATCTTTTAATATTGTTGGAGTTCTGGGTCAGATCATAGAATCCCCAGTGCAGAAGGAGGCCATTGAGCCTGTCGAGCCTGCACCAACAACAATCCCACCCAGGCCTTATCTGCATAACCCCATGTATTTACCCTTCCAATCCCCCCAATACTATGGTGCAATTTAGTATAGCCAATCAACCTAACCCACACACGTTTGACTGTGGGAGGAAACTGGAGTAGCTTGAGGAAACCCACACAGACAGAGGGAGAATGTGCAAACTCCACATAGACAGAGAGCCAAGCTGGGAATCGAACCTGGGTCCATGGTGCTGTGAGGCAGCAATGTGAAGTACACTGCCATGTGCCCGTCCATTCAGTCAGTCTTTAGTATTGCTAGAGCTCTGATTAAATCAGTCTTTAATATTGTTGCTCTTCTGATTAAACCAATCTTAAATATTGTTGGAGTTCTGTTTAAGCCAGTCTTTAATATTGTCGATGTTCTGGTGAAACCAGTCTTTACTGTTGTTGGGGTTCTGGTGAAGCCAGCCCCACTATACAGTTGCAGTAAAACACCCCAATTCCTCAACTCAAATCCTCTCAATTTGCAGGCCAACATACCATTTGCCTTCTTTACTACCTGCTGCTCCTGCGGGCTTACTTTCAGCGAGTGACGCACAAAGACACCAAGGTCTCGCTGAGTATCCACCTCTCTCAATTTGCACCCTTTCAAGTGATGATCTGTCTTCCTGTTATGGTACCAACTCCTTCTGCACTGGCAATTCTATGATCTTTGACCTGATCCAGAACTCCAACAATAATGAAGACTGGCTGGACCAGACCTCCAACAATTTTAAAGACTGACTTAATGAGAACTCCAACAATGCAAGGCTAACCTCACATTTATCCACATTATACTGCCATGTATATGCCCACATATGCAGCCTGTCCAAATCAGGCTGAAGGATCTCTGATATTGGAGTTCTCATTAAGTCAGTCTTTAATCTTGTTGGAGTTCTAGTTATTTCAGTCATTATGATTTTTGGAGTTCTGGTTAGGTCAGTCTTTCATATTGTTGGAACTCTGGTTAATCCATTCTTTTCTATTGTTGGCGTTTTGGTGAAACTAGTCTTTAATATGATTGGTGTTCCAGTTAATCTTGTCGTTAATATTGTTGGAGTTCTGGTTAAGTCAGTCTTTAATATTGCTGAAATTCTGTTTAAGACAATCTTTTCTGTTGTTGGAATTCTTGTTAAAACAGTCTTTACATTTGTTGAAGTTCTGGTTAAGTCACTCTTTAATCTTGTTGAAGTCCTAGTTAAGTCAGCCTTTAATATTGTTGGAGTTCTGGATAAGTCAGTCTTTAATCTTGTTGGAGTTCTGGATAAGTCAGTCTTTAATCTTGTTGGAGTTCTGGATAAGTCAGTCTTTAATCTTGTTGGCGTTCTGGTTCAGCCAGTCTTTAATATTGTTAGAGTTTTGTTTAATCCAGTCTTTAATATTGTTGGATTTCTAGTTAAGTCATTGTCTAATATTGTTAGAGTTATGGTTAAAGCGGTCTTAAATATTTTTGCAATTCTGCTTAAGACAGTCATTAATATTGTTGGAGTTCTGGTTAAATCAGTCTTTAATACTGTTGGTGTTCTGGTGAAACCAGTCTTTATAATTGTTGGCACAATAAGTAGTCTCACAACACCAGCTTAAAGTCCAACAGGTTTATTTGGTAGCACCAACTTTTGGAGCACTGCCCCTTCAGGTGAGTGCAGGGTTTGTTTCACAAACAGGACATAGATTACAAGATAGTGGTTGGCGTTCTAGTTAATCCAGTCTTTAGTATTGTTGGAGTATTGTTTAAGTCAGTGTTTAACATTGTTGGCATGCTGGTACAGCCAGTCTTTAATAATGTTGGACTGTTAGTTAAACCAGTCTTCAATATTGTTGACTTTCTGGTTAAGTCAGTCTTTAATATTATTGGAATTCTGGTTAAGCCATTACTTCCTGTTTTTGGATTTCTGGTTAATCCAGTGTTTAATGTTGTTGGAGTGCTGGTTAAGTCAGATTTCAATATTTTTGGAGTTCTGGTGAAACCAGCCTTTACTGTTTTTGGAATTCTGGTGAAGCCAGCCTCACTAACACACTATAAAATTGCAGGAAAACATCCAAATCTCTCTACTCTGCTCTCTCACGATGAAAGCCAACATACCATTTGCCTTCTCTGCTGACTGCTATATTTGTGCGCTTAGTTTCAGCGAGCGATGCACGAGGACACCAAGGTCTTGCTGAATATCCACCTTTTTCAATTTGCACCTTTTTAAGTGATAATCTGTCTCCTAATTATTGTTACCAAATTGGCTAACATCACATTTGTCCACATTATACTGCATCTACCATGCATATGCCCACACGCTCATCCTGTCCAAATCATGATGAAGCATCTCTGATATTGGACTTCTGGTTGAGTCAGCCTTTAATATAGTTGGATTTCTGGTCAAGCCAGTATTTCATATTGTTGGTTATACCAGTCTGTAATATTGTTAGAGTTTTGATTAAGTCAGAATTTAATATTGCAGGAGTTCTGGTTAATCCAGTGTTTCATATTGTTGGCATCCTGGTTAAGTCAGTCCTTTATGTTGTTGGAGTTCTTGTTAAGCCAGTTTTTAACATTGTTGGAGTTCTGGTTGAATCAGTCTTTAATATTATTGACATTCTGATAAAGTCAGTCTTTCATATTGATGGTGTTCTGGTTATAAGCCTGTCTTTAGTATTGTTGCAGTTCTGGTTAAGCCAGCCTTTAATATTGTTGGAATTCTGGTTGAGTTTGTCATCAATACTGTTGGCGATCTGGTGAAATCATTCTTTAATATTGTTGGCATTTGGGTGAAACCAGTCTTTTATAGTTGTTGGAGTTCTGGTTAAGTCAATCTTTAATATTGTTGCTGTTCTTATTAAGCCAGTCTTTTAATATTGTTGGCATTCTGGTAAAACCAGTCTTTGTTGTTGTTGGAGTTCTAGTGAAGCCAGCCTCATCAACACACTATGCAATGGCAGTAAAACATCCCAATTCCTGTATTTAAATCCTCGCACTATGAAGAACAACATACCATTTGCCTTCTTGACTGCCTGCTGTACTTGTACATGTACTTACAGTGACTGACGCACAAGGACACCAAGGTCTCGTTGAGTACCCACCTCTCTCAATTTGCATCCTTTCAATTGATAATCTGTCTTCCTAACTACAGGCAACATCTTTTCTGTATGCTCTCCAAAGCCTCCACATCCCTCTGGTAGTGTGGCGACCAGAATTGAACACTATATTCCTAGTGCAGGCTCACTAAGGTTCTATAAAGCTGCAACATGACTTGCCAATTTTTAAACTCAATACCCTGGCGATGAAGGCAAGCATACCGTATGCCTTCTTGACTACCTTCTCCACCTGCCTATTGACTACAGCTCAGCTTTCAACACCATTATTCCCACGAAACTCATCTCCAAACTCTGTGGCCTGGGCCTCGGCACCTCCCCCCTGCGACTAGATCCTGAACTTCCTAACTGGCAGACCACAATCAGTAAGGATAGGCAACAACACCTCCTCTATGATCATCTGGTACCCCACAAAGCTTTGTTCTCAGCCCCCTACTATAGTCCTTATACACCTATGACTGTGCAGCCAAATTCCCCTCCGATTCGATTTTCAAGCTTGCTGACGACACCACCGTTGTGGGTTGGGTCTCAAAAGATGATAAGACAGAGTAAAGGAATGAGATAGAGAATTACTAAGAACTAAGAAAATTACAGCACAGGAACAGGCCCTTCGGCCCTCCAAGCCTGCACCGACCATGCTGCCCGACTGAACTAAAATCCCCTCCCCTTCCGGGGACCATATCCCTCTGCTCCCATCTCATTCACGTTTTTGTCAAGACGTCCCTTAGAAGTCACTATCGTATCCGCTTCCACTACCTCCCCCGGCAACAAGTTCCAGGCGCCCACTAGTCTCTGTAAAAACCTTGCCTCGTACATGTCCTTTAAACCTGCCCCTCCCACCTTAAACCAGTGTCCCCCCCCTTAGTAATTGACTCTTCCACCCTGGGAAAAAGCTTCTGACTATCCACTCTGTCCATGCCTCTCATAATCTTGTAGACTTCTATCAGGTCTCCCCTCAACCTCCATCATTCCACTGAGAACAAACCAAGTTTCTCCAACCTCTCCTCATAGCTAATGCCCTCCATACCAGGCAACATCCTGGTAAATCTTTTCTGTACCCTCTCCAAAGCCTCCACATCCTTCTGGTAGTGTGGCGACCAGAATTGAACACTATATTCCAAATGTGGCCTAACTAAGGTTCTATAAAGCTGCAACATGACTTGCCAATTTTTAAACTCAATGCCCCAGCCAATGAAGACAAACATGCCGTATGCCTTCTTAACTACCTTCTCCACCTGCATTGCCACTTTCAGTGACCTGTGTACCTGTACACCCAGATCCCTTTGCCAATCGATATTCCTAAGGGTTCTGCCATTTACTGTATATTTTCTATCTGTGTTAGACCTTCCAAATCTGGTGAACTGGTGCGGCAACAATAATCTCTCCCTCAATGTCAACAAAATGAAAGAGATTGTCATCGACTTCAGGCAAAGGGATCTGGGTGTACAGGTACACAGGTCACAAAGTGGCAATGCAGGTAGAGAAGGTAGTCAAGAAGGCATACGGCATGCTTGCCTTCATTGGCTGGGGTATTGAGTTTAAAAATTGGCAAGTCACATTGACGCTTTATAGAACCTTAGTTAGGCTGCACTTGGAATATAGTGTTCAATTCTGGTCGCCACACTACCAGAAGGATGTGGAGGCTTTGGAGAGGGAACAGAAAAGATTTACCAGGATATTGCCTGGTATGGAGGGCATCAGCAATAAGGAGAGGTTGTAGAAACTTGGTTTGTTCTCACTGGAGCGACGGAGTTTGAGGGGAGACTTGATCAAAGTCGACAAGATTATGAGAGGCATGGACAGGGTGGATAGTCAGAAGCTTTTTCCCAGGGTGGACGAGTCAATTACTAGGGGGGGCACAGGTTTAAGATGTGAGGGGCAAGTTTTAAAAGAGATGTATGAGGCAGATTTTTTACAGAGAGTGGTGGGTGCCTGGAACTCATTGCCAGGGGAGATAGTAGAAGCGGATACGGTAGTGACTTTTAAGGGGTGTCTTGATAAGTACATGAATGAGATGGGAAGCGTAGGGGGTTTTAGTTAAGTTGGGCAGCATGGTAGGTGCAGGCTTGGAGGGCCGAAGGGCCCGTTCCTGTGCTGTAATTTTCTTTGTTGTTTGTTCAGGAAGCATAAAGTACCCCAATCCTCAGTTCATGTAACGTAAAGTTTAGCATTCTCCTTCAACTCTCACCATTCTGCATCCTCTATCTCCTCTTCTATGTCCCGAAGGTACCCATAAATCCATTTTGAACCGATAATAGGGATTCCAGCTGTGAAATTTCTCACTGGCATTTGGAGTGGTCAGCAGTTGCCTGTCTCTGTTCCTCACTGGCTTGATGTAGCCCTTTTATTGCCGCTTGCAGATCAGTGCACTTAGCTTCCAATCGTGCTACCGCCAGCTCAGCTTCACCTTTCAGCAAGACGGTGCTGGACTTCTTGGTAGGCTCTCTCCTAGTGGGTTTGAAAATTGCCCAGATAGGAGTAAGGGTCTGGTCTGAACCTGAAAGTGGATGAGAAGGTGTCCGAGGAAATACATTTCCTGGTTGAGGCCATTCCAGTCACCTACTGTTATCCTCCCCTACCTCTAATGTGATATGGTGGAAGTGATTATTCTGAGTTCTGTAAGCTTTCAGTTGATTGAGGTGGAACCAACTGATTTTCCCATTGGCGACCAGGACATTATACACTGAAGGGCTTATTTTGTCGGTGATGGTGTGCAGACCTGCATATCTCGGGGACAAGAAAGAACTAGACTTGTAGAAGGAAATCATTACCTGCTGGCCGAGTGTATATTCTACCGGGTGTAACCTTTTATCAAAATATATCTTGCTCTGTTTCCTTTTAACTCCTAATTGGACAGCTGCGGCTAACTGGGCTGCTTTAATGTTTTTGTTTATCTGTTGGACAGCTTTCTCATGGGTGAGCACTGTGATAGCAGGCTCAGTTAAGTCAAACCCCAATAAGCATTCAGTTGCCCTCATAGGTCAGCCAGTCATTAATGTGTGGGGGGTGAATCCAGTAGAACTGGAAACAGTGTTACGTACCGTCATGAGGGCAAAGGGAAGTACTATATTCCATGTTGTGTTGTTTTGCTGCACCATCTTTCTAATGATCCCTTTTAGCGTTTGGTTCATGCGTTCTATGATTCCACTGGATTGTGGATGGCAGGCGATATGGAATCTCTGCTGGATGCCGAACATAGCCATAACGTTCTGAATCACCCGCTCGGTGAAATGTGTGCCTTGGTTGGACTCTATGCTGTGGGGAAGACCCCATTGTGTAAACACCTGCTGGGCTAATATCTTTGCAGTGGCCTTAGCTGTGTTGGATCTAATGGGGAAAGCCTCGACCCATTTGGTGGAAGTGTATTATTACCAGGATGTATTTAAATCTGTTCCTACACGGTGGTAGTGGGCTGATATAATCAATTTGGAGATTTGTCCAGGGGCCTTCTACTGGCCGTGTGTGTCTTAGCTTCACTTTTCTGCCATACCTATTGGGGTTGTTCTGGGCACAAGTTAAAAATTGTTGATATAATGGGCGATGTCATCATGCAAATCGGGCCACCAACATAATTCTTTTAATCGCTCGATTGTTATCTCCGTGCTATGTCTGTCATGGTACTGGTAGATGAGCTGATTTCTGTCCTGGGTAGGTATTATGTATGTACCTGCCTTTAATAGCAAACCATCCTGAATCTGTATTTAGTCCTTCCATTTCTCATATGGGGCTGGGTAGACTCTGTCTAATATTTGTTTTAGGGAACTGTCAGTGCACTGCACCTGGACCAGGTTGGTTATATTAGTTTGGCAGATGGCCACAGCATTTACTCGCTGTCCTACAGGTGGCTGCCAAAACTATCCTGTATGAGCACTGGCCTTGACTAATGCATCATCTCTACAGTTGCCAGGTGGGGAGGTCCTGTGATGGCTTCTAACTTTAATAATTCCATTTGTGCACCCTTTGGTGGCCTGCAGAATATATTTTAATAAAGGGGCTGACGGTAGGGGCTTTCCGTCCACAGTGACAAAACCTCTGGCTTCCCATAACAGTAGGAACTCAGTCAGGCTGTTGCACATGTATATACTATCGGAGTGTATGTTGGCGGGATTGGAAATAGGTCTGGGTGACTCACTATGTATGTGACTGCTGCTAGTTCAGCAGCTTGAGCACTCAGATGGCTGGGTGGTTTGAGGGTGGGTTCTATTAGTGGCTGTCCCTGTTGATCTTCCAGATAAATGCCACATCCTGTGATTCTGGTCCCATCCTCTATGGTGGATGAACCGTCTATATAAATTCTCATGGCTGAGTCTGTCCGTTGGGCTGTATGTTTTGCCCCTGACCGTGTCTCCTGTTGTTTCGGGATAAGTGACCTGTAGGGTCCTTTGTGACTGTAACCTGACGTTCATGTGGATCTCCCCCATAATTTAAATCACTCTAGTGCGGCCGCACTTGGAGTACTGTGTGCAGTTCTGGTCCCCGCATTACAAGAAGGATGTGGAGGCGTTGGAGAGGGTGCAGAGGAGGTTTACTAGGATGTTGCCTGGTATGGTGGGGAGGTCCTATGAGGAGAGACTGAGGGATCTAGGGTTGTTTTCGTTGGGAAGAAGGCGGCTAAGAGGGGATCTTATTGAAACATATAAGATGATTAGGGGTTTAGATAGGGTGGATAGTGATAGCCTTTTTCCTCGGATGGAGAAAGCTAGCACGAGGGGGCATGACTTTAAATTAAGGGGGGGTAGCTACAGGACGGATGTCAGGGGTAGGTTCTTTACCCAGCGGGTGGTGAGGGATTGGAATGCCCTGCCTGCTGCAGTTGTAGATGCGTCTAGTTTGGGGGCGTTTAAGAGATCTCTGGATAGGTTTATGGACGAAAAGGGATTGGTATAGGCTAGTGGGTCATTGTTTTTGTAACTGGTCGGCGCAACATCGTGGGCCGAAGGGCCTGTTCTGCGCTGTAATGTTCTATGTTCTATGTTCTATGTTCTGTCAGGAACATGGGCATTTTGGTTTACTTTACAGTGATGTCCCTACCCTGCAGCAATAGTGTCCAACGGGCAGCGCGTACCTGATTTACTGAGCCGTCTTTAAGACAGCTATCCAGCAGAAGCTGGGTTGGAGTGTGTTCGTTGAGAATGACTAGTCTAGTGAAATAGATGAAAGGCCCAAAATATTAGCAAGCAGGTGTTGTTCACACCCGGAGAAGCCCTGTCGACCGGTTCCAATACGTGTGAGGCATAGGCTACTGGACCTGTTCTAGCATGTCTTTCTTGTAATAATACTGCCAAAATTGTGTGGTCAGTGGCTGCAACTTCTATGGTGTATAGTAGATCTGGGTTAGGGACTAGTAAGGCTGGCGCTGTGGCGAAGGCGCGCCTCAAATCGGTTACTGCAGCACAGTCCACTTCCTGGTGCATTTTTCTTTAGCAGTTTGGACAGTGGGACTGCCTTGGTGGCAAAGCCGTCTATAGGTTCTAACAGTACCCTACTTGACCGAGGAAAAATCGGGGGGCACTCACATCTTGGGGCAGTGAAAGGTGCGGTATGGAGTCTATCCTTTATTTGTTCGATCTCCCTCTTCCCATGGGTAATCACTGTGCCTAGGTATATGGGGTTGCAAAATCTGGGTCTTTCGGGTTGACTTTGCAGCCTAATGAATGGAGCAGTGCAAGCAATTCATCCAGCAATGTTACATACTCCTCTTTGGTGTTAGTCTGTAACAATAAATCATCTACATATTGAACCAAGCACTCACGTTGGGAAAACTTTTCTAGTCTGGTAGCTAGTCGTCTGTGGAAGATGGACGGGGGAATTATGGAATCCTTGTGGTAGGCAAGTCTAAGTGTATTGCTGGCCTTGGAAGATAAAGGCAAACTTGTCCTGGCAAGACTGATTTAAAGGGATGGATCAGAAGCTGTTACTGATATCTAGTACCATGAAAAACTTTGCCTGGGCTCCCTGTCTTATCATGGTGATGGAGTTTGTGGCTACTGTGGGAGCTGTGAGTGGGGTAACCTTATTTAATTCCTGGTAATCGATCATTAACTTCCATGATCCATCTACCTTGTTCACAGGCCACATCAGTGCACTATTTGTGGATGCCACTCATCTCAACACCCCCTGCTGTAATGGACTATCAATTACTTTGGCTATCTCCCCTTCTGCCTGTTTGGGGAAACCGAATTATCTCTGTGGTTTCGAGTCCAGCCCTTCAATTAACACTTCCCCAGGTATCTGGCCACAATCATGTTTATGCTGCACAAACACCCGATTATTTCTTTGAAGCACCTCCCCGATGGCTGGATCATTACTAATCGTTAAGGGATCAAACCAGAATTCCCCTATTGTGCTAACCCTATTACACATGTCCCGATTGGAATGATTGATGGTGCTCTGCTAATCGTAGCCATCTGCCAAATGCATTGATTAGCTGGATCAAATGAAAGATTACATTTATTCATGTAATCGGAACCAAGAATGTGTTCAGCGTTTGAGGGAAGGTTGACTAACACCACTGGATGGTCACACACCTTGCTACCTAGGTGATCCTGTACAGGGGCTGTAATGCGTCCCTCCTGCACGTGTCCTGTAAATTCACTGAGTGTAATTGTGCCCATAGTTGGCCAAGGGATATCTGCTTTTAATTTTGATACATTCAGGGTAATTGAGGAGTCTCTGGTATCCCAAAGGAATTCTACGAGGTGACCTCTTACCTTGTCGTTAACTAGGGGTCTCCCTACGCTATCCCACCTAATGCTACAGACCCAGGTTGGGGAAGCCAGGCACCGTCAATCTAGGGTTCCATAGGCGGGGACAGTTGGATTTAGTGGTGGGCTAGCGCTTATGGTATGCATGGGATGACCGGGACCTTCTATCAGTGGTGGGTGGTGCTTTCTCTCGTACCTAGGAGCTGCCCTAACTGGTGGAGCCGATGCTTCTGGTAGTCTTGGGAACTGTGTATATGGTGGTGGGGTCTCCTACAATCTTGGGCAAAGGTTGCTGGCTGCCTGCGATTAAAACATGTCCCTCTATCTCTCCCCGGGCTGCTGTGTAAGGTGGAGCTGTATCTCTCGGTGGTGTTGGGGATCCCCTCTACCTTTGTTTCCCTATACTGGATCCTGGCTAACCACCATCGGAAGCATTCTCACTTCCCTATCTGACCGTGACATTCAGGATCCCTGAACTTCCTGTCCCCAGACTCGAGCTAATCATCGGAGAAGCCATGCTCCATTGTGTGTGGTCTCTGCAGGGTCAAAATTAGTGCAGGTTTTCTTGCCTTCCTCTGTGGTGTGTGACACTAACGTCCTAGCCCATTTGGGTGAATCAGCCTCATTTAATCTAGCCCGATCTAATCCCCCATATACTCCCAGGAAGTGGATTTGATCGGCAAAGGCAGTCGGATGTTCCTCTTTCTTCTGTCTACCCATCTATAGGATCCCCTTTATTAAATCCTACCGCAGTCAATATCGCTTTCTTAATTTCGTTTAAGATTCCTTCCCCAACATTTTGAGGGGCTGGAAGGGCAGACTATACAGACTTGTTTAAGCACATGACTATCAGTTTCATTTCTTCCCTTTCATCTAGCCCATGCATTATCTTCTGCTGCCTAACATCCTCAAAGAAACTGTGTGGATCAGCCAATGGCTCAAATGTTGTGATTTTATTGGTGATTTCAGCCAATTGTGTCGCCGTAAACGGGGTTGTATATGTAACAGCTGGGTCCTGAGACTCTCCTACCCGACGTTCAGCCATCACTGGGTGCATCGGTACTGGAGATGAATCTGGGGGTGCGATGGGTATGACTTCCCCCGGGAAAGATGGTGGTGGACCCCAATTCTGGGTTTGCATAACGTACAGTTTAGCATTTTTTTTTAACTCTCCCCAATCTGCATCTGCATTCTCTATCCCCTCTTCCTGTACTGTTCGGGAAGGTACACATAAATCCGTTTTGAACTGATAGTAAGAGTGACTTAACCAGAACAACAACAATATTAAAGGGGGCTTACTAAGAACTCCAACAATCTTAAAGACTAATTTAACAGGTACTCCAACAGTATTAAAGATTGATTTAACCAGAAATCCAGCAATATTAAAGACTTACTTAACCAGATCTCCAACAATATTAAAGATTGGATTACACATCTCCAACAATATTAAACACTGTCTTAACCAGAACTCCAACAATTTTAATGACGGGATTAACCAGAACTCCAACACTATTAACGACTGTCTTAACCAGAACCCAGATAATATTAAAGACTGACGTAGCCAGAATTCCAACAATATTAAAGATTAACTTAAATAGAACTCCACCATCAGTGATGCTTCAGCATAATTTGAAAAGGTTGACTGGGCATATGCATGGCAGAAGCAGTACAGTGTGATTAAATGTGATGTTAGCCACTTTGGTAGCAAAAATAGGAAGACAGATTATCAGTGGAAAAGGTGCAAATTCAGAGGCGGACATTAAGCAAGACCTTGGTGTCCTTGTACGTCAGCCACTGAAAATAAGTACAGCAGACAGGAAAGAAGGAAATTTTGTTGGCCATGGTGGTGAGAAGATTTGAGCACAAGAATTGGGATGTTTCACTGCAATTGTGTCCCGTGTTGGTGAGGCTGCATTCACCAGAACATCATCAATAGTAAAAATTGGCTTAACTAGAATACAACAATATTAAAGATAATCTTAACCAGAACACCAACACTATTAAAGACTGGTTTAACCAGAACAACAACAATATTAAACACTGTGTTAACCAGAACAACAACAGTCTTTCATATTATTCAAATTCTGGTTAAGCCACTCTTACTATTGTTGACATTCTGTTGAAACCAATCTTTAATATTGTTGGCATTCTGGTGAAACTAGTCTTTAATATCGTTGGCATTCTGGTTAAGTCGGTCTTTTGTATTGTTGTCATTTTGGTAATGCGAGATGTGAGGTAATGCATTTTGGAAGGTCTATTACAGATAGGTAAATGGCAGAACCCTTAGGAGTATTGACAGGCATAGGGATCTGGGTGTACAGGTATACAGGTCACTGAAAGTGGCAATGCAGGTATAGAAGGTAGACGAGAAAGCATACGGCATGCTTGCCTTCATTGGCCAGGGCACTGAGTTTAAAAATTGACAAGTCATGTTGCAGCTTTATAGAACCTTTGTTAGACCACACTTGGAATATAGTGTTCAACTCTGGTTGCCACACTATCAGAAGGATGTGGAGGCTTTGGAGAGGGTACAGAAAAGATTTACCAGGATGTTGCCTGGTATGGAGGCATTAGCTATGAGGAGAGGCTAGAGTCATAGAGGTTTACAGCATGGAAACAGGCCCTTCGGCCTAACTTGTCCATGCCACCGTTTTTTTTAAAACCTCTAAGCTAATCTCAATTGCCCACATTTAGCCCATATCGCTCTATACCCATCGTAGCTATGTAACTGTCTAAATGCTTTTTAAAAGACAAAATTGTACCTGCCTCTACTACTACCCCTGGCAGCTTGTTCCACTTATCGCCCGCTGTGTGAAAAAATTGCCCCTCTGGACACTTTTGTATCTCTCCCCTCTCACCTTAAACGTATGTCCTCCAGTTTTAAACTCCCCTATTTTTGGAAAAGATAATGACTATCTACCTGATCTATACCCCTCTTTATTTTATAGATCTCTATAAGATCACCCCTCAGCCTCCTACGCTTCAGAGAAAAAAGGCCCAGTCTGTTCAACTTCTCTTTATAACTCAATCCCTCAAGCCCTGGTAGCATTGTAGTAAATCTTTTCTGCACTATTTCTAGTTTAATAATATCCTTTCTATAACAGGGTGACCAGAACTGTATACGGTATGGCAAGTGTGGCCTTACCAATGTCTTGTACAACTTCAACAAGACATTCCATCCTGTATTCAATGTTCTAACCGATGAAACCAAGCATGCTAAATGCCTTCTTCACCACTCTGTCCACCTGTGACTCCAGTTTCAAGGAGCTATGAACATGTACCCCTAGATCTATTTGTTCAGTAACTCTCCCAAATACCCTACCATTAACTGAGTAAGCCCTGCCCTGGTTCAATCCACCAAAATACATCACATCGCATTTGTCTAAATTAAACTCCATCTGCCATTTGTCAGCCCACTGGCCCAATTGATCAAGATCCTGTTGCAATTGAACATAAGAACATAAGAAATAGGAGCAGGAGTAGGCCACCTAGCCCTTCGAGCCTGCCCCGCCATTCAATAAGATCATGGCTGATCTGTCGTGGCTCAGTTCCACATTCCCGCCCTCTCCCCATAACCCTTAATCCCCTTGCCTATCAAAAACCTATCAACCCGCGTCTTAAAAATATTGAGCAAGGCAGCCTCCGCCACTTCAACGGGCAGAGAATTCCAGAGATTCACCACCCTTTGAGTGAAGAAGTTCCTCCTCAACTCCATTCTAAACCGCCCCCCCTTTATCCTGAGGCTGTGCCCTCTAGTCCTACTGTCCTTTCTGGAGATAACTTTCTTCACTGTCCACTATGCTACCAATCTCACTGTCATCTGCAACCTTACTAACCATGCCTCCTATATTCTCGTCCAAATCATTAATATAAATGACAAATAACAGTTGATTCAGCACTGATCCCTGAGGCACACCACTGTTGGAAAAACAGGTTGGGGAAACTTGGTTTGTTCTCACGGAACAACGGAGGTTGAGGGGGCGACCTGATAGAAGTCTACAAGATTATGAAACGCATGGATAGAGTGGATAGTCAGAAGCTTTTTTCCCAGGGTGGAAGAGTCAATTACTAGGAGCACAGGTTTAAGGTGTGAGGGGCAAGGTTTAAAGGAAGTGTACGAGGCAGATTTTTTACACAGAAATTAGTGGGTGCCTGGAACTCATTGCTGGGGGAGGTAGTGGGAGGAGATACATTAGTGACTTTTAAGGGGCGTCTTGACAAATACGTGAATAGGATGGGAATAAAACATAGAACATTACAGCGCAGTACAGGCCCTTCGGCCTTCGATGTTGCGCCGACCTATGAAATGAATCTAAAAGTCCATCTAACCTACACTATTCCAATATCATCCATATAATTATCCAATGACCCTTTAAATGCCCTTAATGTTGATGAGTCTGCTACTATTGCAGGAAGGGCAGTCCACACCCTTACTACTCTCTGAGTAAAGAATCTACCTCTGATATCTGTCCTATATCTATCACCCCTCAATTTAAAGTTATGTCCCGTCATACTAACCATCACCATCCGAGGAAAAAGGTTCACACTGTCCACCCTATCTAATCCTCTGATCATCTTGTATGCCTCTACTAAGTCAACTCTTAACCTCCTTCTCTCTAACAAAAACAGCCTCAAGTCCCTTAGCCTTTCCTCATAAGACCTTCACACCATACCAGGCAACATCCTGGTAAATGTCCTCTGCACCCTTTCCAATGCTTCCACATCCTTCCTATAATGCAGCGACCAGAACTGTAAGCAATACTCCAAGTGTGGCCGCACCAGAGTTTTGTACAGCTGCAACGTGACATCATGGCTTAGAAACTCAATTTCTCTACCAATAAAAGCTAACACACCATACACCTTCTTAACAACCCCATCGACCCGGGTGCCAACTTTCAGGGATCTATGCACAGGGACACCAAGATCTCTCTGCTCATCTACACTACCAAGTATCTTACCATTAGCCCAGTACTCTGTATTCCTGTTGCTTCTTCACCTCATACTTTTCTGCATTAAACTCCATTTGCCATTTCTCAGCCGAGCTCTGCAGCTTATTTATGCCCCTCTGTAACCTGCAACATCCTTTCATACTGTTCACAACTCCACCAACTTTAATGTCATCCACAAATTTACTAACCCATCCTTCCATGCCCTCATCCAGGTCATTTATAAAAATGACAAACAGCCGTGGTCCCAAAACAGATCCTTGCGGTATGCCACTAGTAACTGAACTCCAAGATGAACATTTCCCATCAACTACCACTCTCTGTCTTCTTTCAGCTAACCAATTTCTGATCTAAACCGCAAAATCACCCTCAATCCCATGTCTCTGTGTTTTCTACAAAAGCCTAATGTGGGGAACCTTATCAAATGCTTTACTGAAATCCATATATTCCGCATCAACTGCTTTACTCTCATCCATCTCTTTGGTCACCTTCTCAAAGAACTCAGTAAGGTTTGTGAGGCATGACATCCCCTTCACAAAACCGTATTGACTATCCCTAATCAAATTGTTCCTGTCTAGAGACTATAAATCCTATCTCTTATAGTCCTTTCCAAAACTTAGCCCACATCAGAAGTAAGGCTCACCGGTCTATAATTACCAGGGTTGTCTCTACTCCCCTTCTTGAACAAGGGGACAACATTTGCTGTCATCCAATCTTCTGGCAGTATTCCTGTAGACAATGACGACATAAAGATCAAAGCCAAAGGTTCTGCAATCTCCTCCCTAGCTTCCCAGAGAATCCTAGGAAGGGTAGGGGGTCTTAGTTAAGTCAGGCAGCATTGTCAGTGCAGGCTTAGAGGGCCAAATGGCCTGTTCCTGTGCTGTAATTTTCTTTGTTCTTTGGTTATGCCAGTCTTTAATATTGTTGGTATTCTGATTAAATCAGTCCTTAATGTTGTTGGAATTCTGGTTAAGTCAGTCTTTACAATTGCTGGAGTTCTTATTAAGACAGTCTTTAATATTATTGGTGCTCGGTTAAGCCAGTCTTTAATATTGTTGAAGTTCTGCTTAAGTCAGTGTTTAATGTTGTTGGAGTTCTGGTTAAGCCACTCTTTACTATTATTTGGTGTTCTGTTGAAACTAATCTTCAATATTGTTGGCATTTTGGTTAAACCAGTCTTTAATATTGTTGGTATTCGGGTGAAACCAGTCTTTACTCTTTCTGGAGTTCTAGTGAAGACAGCCTCGCCAACACACTATACGATTGCAGTAAAACGCCCAATCCATGTACTTTGATCCTCTCACAATGAAGGCCAACGTAACATTTGCCTTCTCTGTTGGCTGCTGTATTTGTGTGCTTAGAATCAGCAGTGATGCACAAGGACACCAAGGTCTCACTGAGTATCCACATCTCTCAATTTGCACCTTTTCAAGTGATAATCTGTCTTCCTATTATTGCTACCTAAGTGGCTAACATCACATTTATCCACATTACACTGCATCTACCATGCATATGCCCACACACTCATCCTGTCCAAATCATGATGAAGCATCTCTGATGTTGGAGTTCGGGTTGAGTCAGCCTTTAATATTGTTGGATTTCTGGTCAAGCCAGTATTTTGTATTGTTGGTCTTCTGGTTTAACCAGTCTGTAATATTGTTAGAGTTTTAATTAAGTCAGAATTTAATATTGCAGGAGTTCTGGTTAATCCAGTCTTTCATATTGTTGGCATCCTGGTTAAGTCAGTCCTTTATGTTGTTGGAGTTCTTGTTAAGCCAGTTTTTAACATTGTTGGAGTTCTGGTTGAATCAATCTTTAATATTGTTGCAATTCTGGCTGAGCCAGTGTTCAATATTGTTGGAGTTCTGGTTAAGTCAATCTTTAAAATTGTTGGGGTTAAGTGAATCTTTAATATTGTTGGCATTCTGGTTAAACCAGTGTTTACTTTTGTTGGAGTTTTTGTTGAGACAATCTTTACTATTGTTGGTGTTCTGGTTAAGACAGCCTCTAATATTGTTGGAGTTCTGGTTAAGTGTGTCTCTAATACTGTTGGAGTTATGGTTAAATCAGTCCTTAATGTTGTTGCAGTTCTGGTTAAGCCAGTCTTTTATATTGTTGGAGTGTTGGCTAAGGGAGTCGTTAATATTGTTGCAGCTCTGGCTGAAGTAATCTTTAACATTGTTGCGGTTCTGGTTAAACCTATCTTTGATATTGTTGGATTTCTGGTTAAGTCAGTCTTTAATATAGTTTGTGTTGTATTTACGTCAGTGTTTAATATTGTTTGGATTCTGGTTAAGTGAATCTTTAATATTGTTGATTTCTGGTTAAACCAGTCTTTAATCTTAGAACATAGAACATAGAACACTACAGCACTATTGCTGGAGTTCTGGTTAAGACAGCCTTTCATACTGTTGGCATTCTGGTGAAACCACTTTGTCATGTTTTTAGCATTCTGGTGAAACCACTTTGTAATGTTTTTAGCATTCTGGTGAAACCAGTTGCGGTTTAGACCAGCCTTTATCACTGTTGGAGTTCCGGTTGATTCAGTTTTTAATGTTGTTGGAGTTGTGGTTGAGTTTGTCTGTAATACTGTTGGGGTTCTGGTTAAGTCAGTGTTTAATTTTGTTTGAGTTCTTGTTAATCCAGTCATTAATAGAACATAGAACACTACAGCACAAACAGGCCCTTCGGCCCACAAGTTGCACCGATCATATCCATACCTACCAGGCCTATCTATAACCCTCAATCCTATTAAATCCCATGTACTCATCCAGAAGTCTCTTAAAAGACCCCAACGAGTTCACCTCCACCACCACCGACGGCAGCTGATTCCACTCACTCACCACCCTCTGAGTGAAAAACTTACCCCTGATATCTCCTCTGTACTTAATCCCCAGCACCTTAAACCTGTGTCCTCTCGTAGCGACCATTTCAGCCTTGGGAAAAAGCCTCTGAGAATCCACCCGATCTATACCTCTCAACATCTTATAAACCTCTACCAGGTCGCCTCTCATCCTTCATCTCTCCAGGGAGAAAAGACCGAGCTCCCTCAACCTATCCTCATAAGGCATGCCACCCAATCCAGGCAACATCCTTGTAAATCTCCTCTGTACCCTTTCAATAGCTTCCACATCCTTCCTGTAGTGAGACGACCAGAACTGCGCACAGTACTCCAAGTGGGGTCTGTCAAGGGTCTTACAAAGCTGCAGCATTACCTCCCAACTCCTAAACTCGATCCCTCGATTAATGAAGGCTAGTACACCATACGCCTTCTTGACCACATCCTCCACCTGCGAGGCTGATTTAAGAGTCCTATGGACCCGGACCCCAAGGTCCTTCTGCTCCTCTACACTGCTAAGCGTCCTACCCTTGATATTGGACCTGCCAAAATGGACCTCTACACATTTATCTGGGTTGAAGTCCATCTGCCACTTCTCCGCCCAGTCTTGCATCCTATCTATGTCTTGCTGCAACTTCTGACATCTCTCCAGACTATCTACAATACCAGCAACCTTTGTGTCGTCGGCAAACTTACCAACCCATCCCTCCACTTCCTCATTCAAGTAATTTATGAAAATGACAAACAGCAAGGGTCCCAGAACAGATCCCTGGGGCACTCCACTGGTTAATATTATTGGGGTTCTGGTTGAATTTGTCTTTAATATTGTTGGAGTTCCAGTTAAGTCCATCTGTAACATTGTTGGCGTTCTGGTTATGCCAATCTTTAATATTATTGGGGTCCAAGTTAAGACAGTCTTTAATATTGTTGGAGTTCTGGTTAAAACAGCCTTTAACATTGTTGGAGTTAAATCAATGAATCAAAGTATCGTACAGTGCAGAATGAGGCCATTCAGCCCATCGCGTCTGCACTGCCCATAATCTCATCTAGGCCCTATCGCCGTAACCCCATTTATCAACTTTACTAATCCCCCTGACGCTAAGGCCAATCAACATAACCTGCACACCTTTGGATTGTGGGAGGAAACCGGAGCTCTTGGTGGTAACCCACGTAGACACGGGGACAATCTGCAAAGGCCGGAATTGAGCCTGGGCCTTGGCACTGTTTTTGGAGTTTTGGTTGAGCCAGTCTTTAATATTGTTGGAGTTCTGGTTACACCAGTCTTTAATATTATTGACGTTCTGGTTAAATCAATCTTTAATATTGTTGGAGATCTGGTTAAACCAATGTTCAATATTGCTGGCGTTCTAGTTGGTGTTTAATATTGTTGGGGTTCTTGGTTAAATCAATCTTTAATATTGATGGGGTTTTGTTTAAGACAGTCTTTAGTATTATTCGACTACTGGTTAAGCCAATCTTTAATATTGTTGCAGTTCTAATTACACCAGCCTTTAACATTGTTGGCATTCTGGTTAAGCCCATCTTTACTCTTGTTGGAATTCTAGTCAAGTCATTGTTTAATGTTGTTGGAGTTCTGGTTAATCTAGTCTTTAATATTGTTGAGGTTCTGGTTAATCCAATTATTAATAGTGTTAAGGTTCTGGTTAATATTGGAGGTCTGGTTAAATCAGATTTTAATATCGTTGCAATTCTGGTTAAGTCAGCCTTTAATATTGTTGGGGCTCTGGTTCAGAAAGGCTTTTATATTCTTGATTCTGGTTAAATCATTCTTTCATATTGTTGGAGTTCTGGTTAAGGAAATCTTTAATGTTGTTCAATTTCTCGTTAAGCCAGCCTTTAATAATGTTGGAGCTCTGATTAAACCAGTCATTTACAGTGTTGGGGTTCTGGTTAAGATAGTTGTTAATAGTGTTGGAGTTCTGATTAAATCAGTTTTTAATATTGTTGGAGACCTGGTGAAGTCAGTCTTTTAATATTGTTGGAGTTAAATCAATGAATCAAAGTATCGTACAGTGGAGAAGGAGGCCATTTGGCCCATTGAGTCTGCACCGACCATAATACCATCAGGGCCCTATCCCCGTAACCTCATTTATCAATCCTACTAATCCCTCTGACACTAAGGGCAATTTAGCGTGGCCAATCAACATCTTTGGAGTGTGGGAGGAAACCAGAGCATTCGGAGGATACCCATGCAGACGTGGGCAGAATGTGCAAACTCCACACAGACAGTCACCTGAGGTTGGAATTGAGCCCGGTCCTTGGCGCTATTTTTGGAGTTCTGGTTGAGCCAGTCTTTAATATTGTTAGAGTTCTGGTTAAGACAATCTTTATTATTGGACTTCAGGTTAAACAATAATTTTTGTGCCCCTGCGCTCTATCCAGATTTTATATTGCCTCGATCCAGTGTGCTGTATGCTTATCCATTTCGCTTGTGCAATGTGCCCTTCCACCTTCAATGGTCTGTGCATCTAAACCCCCAGGACCTACCCATTCTGCACACTCTTTAAATTTGTACCCTTTAATATATATTTCTCTCTCTCTTCTTTCGACCAAAATCAAGCACTTTACAATTTCCAGCATTAAACATTATCTGTCAAGTGTCCATCCTGCAGCCTATCTCTCTCCTATTGAAGTATGCCATTTCTCTTACAACTCACTGTACCTCCAAGTTTTATGTTATCTGCAAATTTTGAATCTGTGCTCCATACCCCCAGCTCATTTGTACAGATGCTGAAAGCTAACATTTGCCATTCCCTGGAGAAGCCCATTGTTTATCTCCCTCAAGTCCGGAAAACATCCGTTCACCTCTACTCTGTTTCCTGCCACTCAGTCAGCTTTGTCTCTGTGTTGCCATTGTCTCATTTCTTCCATGGACTTCAACTTTGTTATGTGGCAATTTATCAAACATCTTTTGGAAATCTGTGCAAGCCACATCAAGTGTATTACCCTCATCAACCACTACCCACACCACCCCCCCACCTCCCCACGGCCGCCACCGTTACCTCATTAAATAATACTTCATCAGAAGGGGAGGCAGTGATGTAGTGGTATTGTCATTGGACTAATAATCCAAGATAATTCTCTAGGGACCTGAGTTCGAATCCCACCATGGCAGATGGTGAAATTTGAATTCAATAAAAATCGGAAATTAAAAGTCAAATAATTGTTGATTGTTGTAAAAACTCTCATCTGCTTCACTAGGAAGGAAATCTGCCATCCTTAGCTGGCCTGGCCTACATATGACTCCACACCCACAGCAATGTAGTTGACTCTTCAATGCCCTCTGAAATTATCCAGCAAACCAATCAGCTCAAAGGCAATTAGGAATTGGCAATAAATGCTGGCCAGTCAGCAATGCCCATGTCCCATGGAGAATAAAAACAACTCAATCAAATTTGTTCAACATGATTTTTCCATATCAAAGCCCTGTTGGCTTTCCTTAATGAATTCACTCTGACTAAGTGATTGCTTATTTTGTTCGGGACAGGGTTGGTTGAGGATTCAATCATGAAGAGTAAGGGACAGGAGATTCAGAGTGGATTTGAGAAAATTTGTTTTCACTCGGAGGTGGTGGGAATCTGAAATGCACTGTTTGGGAAGGTAGTCGAGGCCAGAAACTTTACAACCTTTAAAAAGTATTTGGATAAGCAATTGAAATATCATAACATTACATTCCAGGATATAGGGCAAGTGCTGGAAAATAAAATCAGTGCTCTTATAGTTGGGGCAGACTAAATGGGCCAGAGGGCCATTTTTTTGCTGTTTGACCACAGTCTGGCCTGCCGTAGGCAGTTTAGGAAGTTGGGTGCCAGGCTGAAGAGCACGGCCTCCTGGGTGGCAATCTCTGGACTGCTACCAGTGCCTAGTGATGGTGGGGCTAGGAATACTGAGATCCTTCAGCTAAATGCATGGCTGAAGGATTGGTGTAAGACAGAGGGTTTTACATTGGGAAGTGTTTGTGAGAGAAGAGCACCTGTATAGGAAGGATGGGGAACACTTAAATGGGAAGGGCACGAATATCTTAGCTGGGAGATTAGCTGGAGTGTTTCGGCAGGGTTTAAACTAATGTCGGGGGGGAGGAGGTGGGGATGAAACCGATAGCTCAGCAGGCACTGGGATTGGGAGCGAGTTGGGTGTGGGGTAGGATTAGACGAGAGGACAATCATCCAGGAGAGGAGGATCCGAGTGGGCCTGGAGGTCTGGAGTGTGTCTGTTTTAACGCGAGGAGCATAACGGGTAAAATGGTTGAACTTAAGGCCTTAATGTTTGCAAGGAATTTAGATGTGGTTGCAGTGACAGACGTGGTTAAAAGAAGGGCAGGACTGGCAGCTAAATATTCCTGGGTATAAGTGTTTCAGGCGTGACAGAAGAGAGCCAAAAAGAGGTGGGGGAGTGGCATTGTTAGTTAGGGAGCACATCACAGCGGTGCAGAGGGAGGATAATTTAGAGGAGTTGGGAAATGAGTCGGTGTGGGTGGAGCTCAGGAACAGGAAGGGTGCAATCACTTTGCTAGGGGTATACAATAGGCCACCAAATAGCCCACGGGAGGTGGAAGGAAGTATGTGTAAGGAAATTCTGGATAGGTGCAGAAAAAATAGGGTTGTTGTAGTGGGAGACTTTAATCTCCCTGGGGCGGATTGGAAGGTGCCTAGGGCTGGGGGTCTGGACGGGGAGTAATTTGTAAAATGTGTACTGGAAGGTTCTTTGGAGCAGTATGTAGCTAGCCCGACTAGAAAGGGGGGTATACTGGACCTAGTTCTGGGAAATGAGCCTGGTCAGGTGATCGAGGCTGCAGTAGGGGAACGTGTGGCGAACAGTGACCACAATTCAGTCTACTTCAGGATACTAATGGAAAAAGACGAGTACTGTCCAAAGGGGAGGGCGCTAAATTGGGGGAAGGCTAGATACAGCTGGATTAGGCAGGAACTTATAGATACTGATTGGGAGAGGTTGTTTGAGGGTAAGTCCGTGTTTGGCATGTGGGACTCTTTTAAGGGACAACTGAAATGGGTGCAAGAAAGACATGTGCCGGTTAAGAGGAGGGATGGGAAAGGTAGGATCAGGGAACCGTGGATAACTAGGGAGATTGATGACTTGGTCAGGAGGAAAAGAGAGGCGTATGTTAGGTCTAAGCAACTGGGAATGGAGAGAGCATTGGAGGAATACAGAGAGAGTAGGAGAGAGCTTAAATGGTGAGTTAGGGTGAAAAGGGGGCATGAAATGGTCTTGGCAGACAGGATTAAGGAAAATCCAAAATCTGGTAGAATTTTTTGAGGAAGTGACAAATACAGTCGATGAAGGACGAGCCGTTGATGTCGTCTATATGGATTTCAGTAAGGCGTTTGACAAAGTCCCTCAAAGTAGGTTGGTGGAAAAGGTTAAGGCTCATGGGATACAAGGACAGGTGGTTAGATGGATTAAGAACTGGCTTGGTAACAGGAGACAGAGGGTAGTAGTGGAAGGTTCCTTTTCTAGCTGGAGGTCTGTGACTAGTGGTGTGCTGCAGGGCTCAGTACTGGGACCTTTGCTATTTGTAATATATATTAATGACTTGGAAGAGGGAGTAAGTGGTGTGATCAGCAAGTTTGCAGATGACACTAAGATGGCTGGACTTGCTGATAGTGAGGAGCAATGTCAGACAATACAGCGGGATATAGATAGGCTGGTATATTGGGCAGAGAAATGGCAGATGGAATTTAATCCAGATAAATGTGAGGTGATGCATTTCGGAAGAAATAATGTAGGGGGGAGTTACACGACAAATGGTAGGCCTATTAAGAGTATAGAAACGCAGAGGGACCTGGGGGTGCAAGTACACAAGTACAGGTGGAGAAGGTGGCGACGAAGGCCTATGGTATGCTTGCCTTTATAGGGAGGGGTATAGAGTATAAAAGCTGGCGTCTCATGTTGCAGTTGTATAGAACGTTGGTTCACCTGCATTTGGAGTACTGCGTCCAGTTCTGGTCGCCTTACTACCGAAAAGACGTGGAGACCCTGGAGAGAGTGCAGAGAAGGTTTACCAGGATGTTGCCTGGTATGGAAGGTCTTAGCTATGAGGAGAGATTGGGTAAATTGGGGCTGTTCCCCTTAGAAAGGTGGAGGATGAGGGGAGATCTAATAGAGGTGTATAAGATTATGAAGGGTATAGATAGAGTGAATACTGGGAAGCTTTTTCCTAGGTTGGATACAATAATTATGAGGGGCCACGGGCTTAGGGTGAGGGGGGCGAGGTATAACTCAGGATGTTAGAGGGATGTTTTTCACACAGAGGGTTGTGGAGGCCTGGAATGCACTGCCGAGTAGGGTGGTGGAGGCAGGCACGCTAGAGTTGTTTAAGGCTTACCTAGATAGGCACATGAGCGGACTAGAGATGGAGGGATACAGGAGACTTTTCTAAATAAAGATCAAGAGCTTTGGGACATCCCTGGGAATCAACCGATTCCTGTGGACCTTCCAAAATATTTCATGGCTCACTTGCTTTATTTCTATGCTTCTGGGGATTCCGTGAATGTCTGTATAAGCTGTGTATGTTTAGTGATGTCTTTTCTTTTACTTCACAGGTGATTGGGTCCACCTTGTTGTCCAACAAGGGGCATACACGTGGTGGGTTGTGCGAGGGCTGCTCTTGCTTCGAGAGTTGCCTAGTGCTTCATGTCGTTAGTGTACGCTTAAACTGGACTGACTGACGGGCAACACGTCAGCTCAGTGACTATCACTGTTTGCTGTACAGATACATGGATTTGGGCCAGTGTCTGTGGGAGTTTGCACATTCTCCCCATGATTGTGTGGGTTTTCTCCGGGTGCTCCGGTTTCCTCCCACACCCCAAAAACGTGCTCTTAGGCTGATCGGTGTTAACAAATTGTCCCTAAATTAGTCTTCCCTTAATCTTCCCCAATAGGTGTAGACAAAGGTCATAGGTAGAGGAGGTCACTCAGTGTTAAAATGGCAGCGTGGGCTTGTTGGGCCGAAGGGCCTGTTTCCCGTGCTGTGTTGTTCTTTGTTCTTTGAAATTGCTGGATTTAGCCTTGAAGTCTTTTTTGAACATGACTCTAATATTTGCAGTTCTCCTGTCCTCTGCACCACCCTGTATCTGAGGAGGATTACAGCCAGTACCTCTGCATTTTCCATTGTTACTTCTCAGTGTGTCTGGATGCCTCTCATCCAATCCTGATGCCTTATTAGCTACTTGTAGATTTGACAATTCCAATGCACTCCAACTGGTCTCCCACATTCCGCTCTCTGTAAAGGTGAAGTTATATAAAACTTTATTGCCCATGTTTGTGCTTTCTGTCCTGTTTACCCATCACTGGCCTACATTCACTCCTGGTTATATACCTTAATTGTAAAGTTCTCATCTCTTCCTCAAATCTCTCATTACTTATGGAATCTCTTCCAGACTCATAACTCTCCGAGATATCTGAGTTCATCTTATTCTGACCTCTTGATCATTCTTGTTTTAATCAATCCATCATTAGTGGTGGTGACTTCAGCTGCCTAGGCCTAATCTCTGGAATACATTTTCTGCTGGATGAGTTTTGCTTCTGGGTAATGTAAATGATTCTGGATTGGACATGGGGAAAATGCATCACTGTATGAACATACATAGAAGCAGGACTCCGGCCATTTGGCCCTTTGAGCCTTCTCCACCATTCATTATGGTCATGACTGATCATCCAACTCAGTAATCTGATCTCACCTTGAACCTGATTGTATTTCCTCTATAGCAAGAACATCATTCCTCAGATAAGGACACCAAAACTGCACACAGTGTCCTATACATTTGCAGTAAAACGCCCTGTACTCAAATCTTCTTGCTATGAAGGCCAACGTACCATTTGCTTTTTCTAATGCCTGCTGTATCTGCATGCTTACTTTCAGCGACTAATGCACAAGGACTCCAAGGTCTTGCTGAGTATCTGCTTCTCTCAATTTACACCCATTCAAATAATACCTGTGTTGTGGGGAAATTTTAAAAGGTGGCCGATTGTGTCTTAAACTAAGACAATTCAAAATTCGCAAGGCAAATATCTCTGCAAAAGACGTAACAAATTTGTTTAACATAAAATAACACAATACAATCATATAGCCGAAGGGAATCTCACAAAGGGTTAAATAGCTCTAAGTGACTGAATCTCTCTAAAAGATCTGCAGTATAGAATCAAATCCATGATCAATTATACTTCATATTCAATAATTCCGCCTTTCATTAGCTTAAAATCAATTCCATTTCACAGCTTAACATCACTACAAATTTCTGTCAACTAATCATATGATACTTACTTAATAGCATGGTGATATCTTATTTGTCCAGCTGATTCCATATGTAGCTTCCCCTCTTGGCACTAAATACATCCCTGTCACCTGGTCATGGCTGACACTACTGCAAGGTCAAAATGGACATTCCTGCTGGCTCACTGCCAAGTTGAATAGATGTGTGTCTGGACAATGAATGCACCTATTCATTAATGTTGTATAATACATCCCCTTTTAGGAATTCCACCTGATAAGACCTGCTGACTAATTCCAGACCTTTGACTTTAAACTATTGACTTTTAGCACCATGCCTTTCAGTAACTTTACTTGACTAAAGTGTACAATACTTTGAAATACAATTGAAGTATACATTTAAAATATCAAAATATATGTTTTAAATTAGTTGTTAATTATGTTGTTTCTCTTAAAGCATTTATATATGTGTAAACTGTTTGTGTTAGCTTGCCCAGCAATCATTGCAATCATTGCTAATCTCTTGTCTTCTGAAAGACTGCATTCTGCCTATAAATCTTATTAGCTGGTTAGAAAATCACTTCCAAACCTGACATTTAGAAAGTTAAGTAAGGTGGAGGGGTGGCTATGTTAATTAATTATGGTATTAGCCCAGGAAAGAGGGATGACTTAAGTTCAGGAAACCAGGATATAGAAGCAGTTTGGATAGATGCTAAATTGTAGAGGCAAGGAGTCACTTATGTAAGTAGTATACATGGCCCCAGTTGTAACAACATGGTAGGACAGAGTAGAATGGAATAGATAATGGGTGGCATGATAGCACAGTGGTTAGCACTGCTGCTTCACAGCTCCAGGGACCTGGGTTCGAGTCCCAGCTTGGGTCACTGTCTGTGTGGAGTTTGCACGTCCTCCTTGTGTCTGCATGGGTTTCCTCTGGGTGTTCCGGTTTCCACCCATAGTCCAAAGACGTGTGGGTTAGGTTGATTGGCTATGCTAAAATTGCCTGATGCATAGGTTAGAGGGATTAGTGGGTAAATATGTAGGGATATGGGGGTAGGGCCTGGGTGGGATTGTGGTCATTGCAGACTCGATGGGCTGAATGGCCTCTCTCTGTTTGTAGGGTTACTATGTTTCTATGGGAGCCTGTCAGAAAGGTACGGCGATAGTCATGGAGCATTTTAATCGACATGTAGATTGGAAAAATCAGATGGGTGAAGGTAGTGGCAATGCGGATTTCATTGAAGGAAATCTTACAACAGCATATTCTGGAGCCAACCAGAGGGCAGGCTGTGCTAACCTGCTATTGTGCAATCGGATTAATTGGTAACCCATAGGTAGCAGTGATTGTAATATGGTTAATTTTGAGGGAGAGAGTGGATCTAAGATTGGTATTTTAAACTTAAATAAGAGCATGAAGGTAAAGTCAGCTAAAGTGAACTGGCAAATTAGATTTAGGATTAGACCAAATGTGGTAGATTTTTAAAGAGATATTTTGGAATAGACTGAGAAAGAACAATTCCTTGCTTAACCAGAAAGTTTAAAGATCAAGAAAAAACATGTATTTGCACAAAGATGGTGGCAGGTCAGCAGATTGGACAGAATATAAAATATAGCAAAAAATGAGATTAATAATGTGCATGATAGTGTATGAGAGAAAGCTAGCTAGTAAGACAAAGACTGATAGTAAGAGTTTCTCTGGATACTTCAAAAAGAAAAAAATTAAGCATTGGTCTTATAGAAAGATCTTTTGGGGAATTGATAATGGAAAATTAGAAGATGGCAGATGAATTGATCGATTTTGTATCGGTCTTCACTATAGAGGAAAGAAGTGACATCCCAGAAACAGCTGTAAATCTGTTGTTGAAAGGGAGGGAGGAACTCGAGATCATTACAATCACTGGGGAAGTGGTATTGAGCAAATTGTTGGTCTAACAAATCCCTGGGATCCGATGGATTTCATCCTAGGGCCTTAAAGAAATGGCTCGTGAGATAGTTAATTGCATTGATTTAAAATTTCCAAATTCCCAAAATTCAGCAAGGTTTCATTAGCTTGAAAAATAGCGAATGTTATCATCATCAAAACCCCAGTGCAAAAGGAGGCCATTTGGCTCATCAAGTCTGCACCGGCAACAATCCCGCCCCAGGCCCTATCCCCACAAATTTATCCGCTAATCCATCTAACCTACATGTCCCGAGACAATAAGGGGAAACTTAGCATGGCCAATCAACCTGACCTGCACATCTTTGGACTATGGGAGGAAACTGGAGCACCCAGAGGAAACCCATGTAGACACAGGAAGAATGTGCAAACTCCACACAGATAGTGACCCATGCTGGGAATCAAACCCAGGTGCTGTGAGGCAGTAGTGTTAACCATCATGTCACCCAGTCTTTTATTGAATCAGAAAGCAGGAAACTGCAGGCCAGTTAGCCTAACATCTGTTATAGGGACAATGTTGGAAGCCTAAAGAACAAAGAAAATTACAGTGCAGGTAATTGCAGCACAAGCCATTACTGAAGATTTTCTAAGTGAGCTGTTCGAAAAATTCAGGATTATTGAGCAGAGTCAACATGGTTCTGTGCAAGGAAAGCGTGTTTAATCAATTTATTGGAGTTCTGTGAAGGAATCTTATGTGCTATGAATAAAGGGAAACTAGTGGGTGTACTGTATTTAGATTTTCAGAAAGTATTTAATAAGGTGCCACATCGAAAGTCATTGTGGAAAATAAAAGCTCATGACGTAGGGGATAACATATTGACATTGTAGAAGACTGGCTAGTTTACAAGAAAAACAGGAGAAATAAATGGGTCTTTTTTCTGGTTGGTAATATGTGGAGAATGGTGTGCCACTGGGGGTCAGTACTGGGGCCTCAACATTTTACAATTTATATAAAAATTTGGATGAAGGACTGAATTTGTTGATGACATGAAGATAGGGAAGTAAATTGTGTAGAAACATAGAAAATAGGAGTAAGAGGAGGCCATTCGGCCCTTCAAGCCTGCTCTGCCATTCATTATGATCATGGTTGATCATCCAACTCAATACCCTGATCCTGCGTCCCACCACTTCCCCATAGCCTTCGATCCCCTTCATCCCAAATGCTATGTCTAACTGCTTCTTGAAAACATACAATGTTTCTGTGGTAGCCAATTCCACAGGCTGGCCACTTTCTGGGTGAAGAAATTTCTCCTCATCTTTGTCCTAAGTGGCCTAATCTGTGCCCTCAGATCCCATGGTTCTGGACACCCCTACCAATGGCAACGTTCTTCCTGCATCTACATGGTTCTGGTTCTGTTAGAATTTTATAGGTTTCTTTGAGATCCACCCCTCATTCTTCTGAACTCCAGCTTGCTAGATTATTAATTCAGAAATACAGCTAATGTTTTGGGGACACGGGTTCAAATGCTGCCAGGGCAGGTGATGGAATTTGAATTCAATAAAAAATATCTAGAATTAAGAACCTACTGATGATTGTGAAACCATTATCGATTATTGGAAAAACATCTGGTTCACTAATGTTCTTTTGCGAAGGAAATCTACCATCCTTACCTGGTCTGGCCTACATGTGGCTCCAGAGACACAGCGGTGTGGTTGACTCTCAACTGCCCTAGGCCAAGTAGGATGGACAATAAATGTTGGCCAGCCAGTGATGCTTATGCCCCAGGAATGAATTTAAAAAGTACAAGCGTAACAGACTCAATCTTTCCTCATTCATCAGTCCTGCCATTCCAGGGATCAGTCTAGTAAACTTGCACTGCACTCCCTCTATAGCAAGATCATCTTTCTTCAGGTGAGACCAAAACTGCACACAATATTCCAGATGTGGTCTTACCAAGGCTTTATATAATTGCATCAAGACATCCCTGATCCTGTACTCAAATCCTCTCGTTATGAAGGCAAACATAACATTTGCATTTTTTTTACTGCTTGCTGCACCAACGTGCTTATCTTCAGCAACTGGTTATGAGAACACCCAGGTCTTGTTGCACATTCCCCTCTCCTAATTTATGGCTACTCAAATAGTAATCTGCTTTCCTGCTTTTGCTACCAAAGTGGATAACCTCACATTTATCCAAATTATACTGCACCTGCAAATCATTTGCCCACTCACTCAACTTGTCCAAATCACACTGAAGGATCTCTGCATTCTCCTCACAGCTCACCCTCCCACCCAACTTGTATCATAAGAGCAGATAAGGAGGCTACAAAGGAATTTAAATGGGTTAAGTGAGTAAACAAAAATCTAGCAAGTGAAGGACCATGTGGGCAAATGTGCCATGCTTTTTGGCAGGAAGGAGAAAAAAGAAGCATACTATCGAAATGGTGAGAGATTGCTGAGGTGCAGAAGGATCTGGATGTCCTAGTGCAGGAATCACAAAAGGCTAGCATACAAGTACAGTAAAGTCTAAAATTCTAAAGTCACAAGTAAGGCTTACATTAACACTGCAATGAAGTTACTGTGAAATTCACCTCATTGCCACATTTTGGCGCCTGCTCGGATCAATTGCACCTAACCAGCACTGCTTTCAGACTGTGGGAGGAAACTGGAGCACCTGGTGGAAATCCACACAGACACGAGGAAAACATGCAGACTCCACACAGTCAGTGATCCAAGCTGGGAATCAAACCCGGATCCCTGGCATTGTGAGACAGCAGTGCTAACCGCTGTGCCATCATCAGGAAAGCTAATGGAATGTTATCATTTAATGTGATGGCAATAGATTACAAAAGTAGGGAGGTTATGCTTCAGTTGTACAGGGAATGGTGAGACCACATCTGGAGTATTGTGCACAATATCGGTCTTCTTATTAAGAGAAAGATGTAAATGTGTTAGAAGCAATTCAGAGAAGGTTTGCTAGACTAATACTAGGAATGGGAAGCTTCTCTTCTGAGGAAGGTTGGCGGGATTACACTTCTATTGAGTTTAGAAGAATAAGAAGAGACTTGATTGAAACCTTTCAGATCCTGGATGTGGATGTGGAAAGAATGTTTCCTCTTGTTGGAGAACCTAGAACTAGGAGCCACTGTTTAAAAATAAGGGGTTGCTCATTTAATACAGAGATGAGAAGAATTTTTTTCTCAGAGGGTCGTGAGTCTTTGGAACTCCCTTCCACGAAAGGCGGTGAAAGCAAATTCTCTGAATATTTTTAAGGCAGAGCTTGATGAATTCTTAATTAACAAGGGGTTGAAAGATTATTAGGGATAGGTAGGAATGTGGGTTGAAATTAGAATCAGATTAGCTATTATCAAAAAGGGGCAGCATTGTGTGGTACAGCGGTTAACACTGTTGCCACACTGCGCCAGGGACCCAGTTTGAATCTGGTCTCAGGTGACTGTATGGAGTTTGCGCATTCTCTCCGTGTCTGTGTGGATTTCCTCTGGATGCTCTGGTTTTCTCCCACACTCCAAAGATGTGCGGATTAGGTTGATTGGTCATGCTAAATTGCCCCTTTAGTTTCATGGGGATTATCAAGGTAAATACATGGGGTTATGGGGATAGAGCCTAGGTGGGATTGTCTTGGTGCAGGCTCAATGGGCCGAAAGACCTCCTGCACTACAGAGATTCTATGATTTATAGTTAAGGCTTTATTCAGATTAGTTATGAGGTGAAGAGATAGAGTTGACAAGGTAAAATTGTTTCCCTTGATGGAGAGCTCTAGAACCAGAGGTATAGATTTAAGATAAGTGGCAAAGGTGTATGGGGGACATGAAGAAGAATTGTTTTACGCAAAGAGTAATGAGTGTACAGAATTTGCTGCCTGAGTTCCTAGTGAAGGCACTAACCCTAAACACTTTTTAAAAATAGCTGCGTGTACACCTTAAGGGCTCTGGGCTCGGTACAGTAGGATTAGAAAAGGCACCTGTGTGTCCTCGGGCTGGCATGGACAACATGGCCAAAATGCTTCCTTCTGTGCTGTAACTTTTCTATGGTAGAGCAAGATCAAGTGGCCTACTACTGCTCCTATTTCAACAAAGAACACAGAAACAAGCCCTTCAGCCCTCCAAGCTTGCACTGATCATGATGCCTGCCCAAACTAAAATCACATGCATTTACAGAGTCTGTATCCTTGCATTTCCATCCTATCCATACATTCTTCTAGTTGCCCCTTAAATGCCGCTTATGTACTCTGGCCCCACCACCTCCCTGGAGTCACGTTCCAGACATTCACCACCCTCTGTGTAAAAACAAAACAACTTGCCTTTCACATCCCTAAATTTTTCCCCATGTACCTTAAACCTATGTCCCCCAGTACTTGATATTTCTACCCTACAAAAGAGCATCTGACAATCTGCTCTCTCCATGCCATTCATAATTTTGTAAACCATAAATTTGTATATATTTGTATTTTACCATGAATAACATTGAAGTTCCAGAAGGTGTAGTTAGCTCCGTTATAGGAGCTGTGTTCCAGGGAGGAGGCCGGTCGTTATCAAAGTGCTGCATTTCTCTCGTAGCTTATTTCAGTTTTTATCATTCTAGAAATGAGAAAACCACCATTGGCACCAAAACCGAAGCTCCAGGATGAATCTCTCTCACTGGCTAAAGGGATTCCTTCGCAGACCCCAACTCTTCCAATTCCAACCCTGGCATCAAGGGGCATGAAGCCACCAATTGCTCCAAAACCAAACTTAGACAATCAGGAGCCAGAGGCCAAACTGATTCTGCATAAAAACCATTTAAACAGGGGTTCAAATGGAAAGTTGTTACCTGATCCATTGCTGGTTCTGAATGTAGACAAACTCGCTACTTCTGATCCTTTGGATGATTTGGAAAACACTAAAAACTATCCAGGAACTGGAGCTGCCATAGCTGCTGAAGATGATGAATCTTCTCTGAGAGAAAGTCAGACTTCCAAATGCCAGATGTGTGATGTGTTTGTGCAGTTAGTAGACAGTGACTTACCAAACACGCATCTTTCTGATTTGGGCTTGCAATGCTTCGAAAACCAAACAGTTATGTTGAGCGTAGATGGTGAAGAAGCTTATGGTGGTAATCTTCTTGGTGATGCTGCTTGGGATGGATGCTTCTTCCGAGGAACGCCGCAGTCAAATATCCACACAGCTCATTTTCATCACCACCAACACAGCAATGAAGAAAACTTCAGCAGTGCAGCAGAGGGGCCAGGCGGACCCGGGGAGGGGCCAGGCGGCATCGAGGGAGAGGGGGCAGCCAGACTCATGGAGGTAGTGGACAGTGCCGGGGAGGAGGCAGACGGTGCTGGGGAGGAGGCAGACGGTGCTGGGGAGGAGGAGGCAGACAGACTCACGGAGATGGGTGATGGTGCCGGGGAGGAGACAGACAGTGCCAGGGGTTCGGCAGAGGGTGCTGGGCAGGAGGTAGATGGCACTGGGCAGGAGGTAGATGGCACTGGGCAGGAGGTAGATGGCACCGGGCAGGAGGTAGACGGCACTGGGAAGGAGGCAGACGATATAGTGGAGGAGGCAGACAGACTCATGGAGGCTGTAGATGTTGCCGGGGGGGAGGCGGACGTTGCCAGGGAGGAGGAGACAGACCGACTCATTGAGACGGGAGACAGTGCTGGGGAGGAGGCAGACGGTGCCGGGGAGGAGGAGACAGACCAACTCATTGAGACAGGAGACGGTGCTGGGGAGGAGGAGACAGACCGACTCATTGAGACGGGAGACGGTGCTGGGGAGGAGGCAGACGGTGCCGGGGAGGAGGAGACAGACCGACTCATTGAGACGGGAGACAGTGCTGGGGAGGAGGAGACAGACCGACTCATTGAGACAGGAGACGGTGCTGGGGAGGAGGCAGACGGTGCCGGGGAGGAGGAGACAGACCGACTCATTGAGACGGGAGACAGTGCTGGGGAGGAGGAGACAGACCAACTCATTGAGACGGGAGACGGTGCTGGGGAGGAGGAGACAGACCGACTCATTGAGACAGGAGACAGTGCTGGGGAGGAGGAGACAGACCGACTCATTGAGACAGGAGACGGTGCTGGGGAGGAGGCAGACGGTGCCGGGGGGGAGCCAGGTGGACTTATGGAGACTGGTGCTGGAGAGAAGACAGAAAGTGCCATGGAGAGGGCAGATGGTACCTGGCAGGAGCCAGACAGATACTGGGATGAGGTAGATGGCCCGAGGGAGATGGCTGATGAACCAGGGGATGAGGGCAATATGGACAAGTCAGATGGGGCCAAGGATGAGGCAGATGAAGACGGGGCTGGGTCAGATAGGGGCTGCGCTGAGGCAGATGAAACTGCTAAAGAACAAGATGAGGCCAGGACAGATGGGACCATGGCAGATGAGGATATGATATGTGGGGAAGAGGCAGACATAGTGGATTGCCTTGTTGGAACGAAGTTAACAGGATCATCCAAGGTGTTGATTTTGAAAGGTAGTCATTGTGAAGAAAAGGAGGAGTTTGGCCAAAATGATGGAGCGACGGGGTTATCACTTGTCTCTGTGACTGTAGAAGAAGATGAATTTTCTGGAAAGGGAAATCATTTGGATATCTGTAATGATAATATTACAGAGCAGGTCAGACGCACCATCTCAAACTGTACTCTGCCAGTCTCCGGTGGAGCAGTGTGCAGATCATTATTGGAGCAAAATACTGGGCAGACAGAGAAAACCGAGAGATTACCAAGTGTGTCCTTAGCCAGTGCTGATTTGAGACGAGTGAGTGCATTGTTTGGTAAAGTTGAAGCTGATAAAGCTGGTACTGTCGACTGGAATAATATGAGGATGAGAACAAGATCTCTTAGTTCAAAAGTGCCTGCGACTGTCCCAGAAGAGTGTGTCCCAGAATCTCCGCTGCCAAAGCTGCGCGGAAGAACGACGGGAGACCGCAAGCCAGTGAAAATGGATGGTGAAGTGTGTGAAAAGACCAGGGTGATTCCAGCAGATCATAGGCGCCACACTTTCTATCCACGGTCGTACTCTGTGGAGAGCTGTGACCTGACTATTTCTGATTGCAGGGAAACAGATGCCCCACTTTTAGATGACAGCAGATTGATGAGAAAGGAAAGTCATCTCCCTCTCCCTCCTGTTGTGTTAAAACAGAATCCACTTGCAATGTCTGATACTTCAACTCCCTCAGCAGTGATGGACATACCCCCTCCATTCCAACTCGCCAGCATCACCAAAAAACCCATCACCAAGAGTTCCCCATCACTCTTGGTAGAAAGTGAGTCTCCTGACAAATATTTAAAGCAAAGTGCAAAGAAGAAGTCATCCTTTAAGCGTTTTTTACCAATTAAATTGTCACTTAAGAAGAAAGTTGAAAATAAGATAACAGTTGAGGTAAATGTCTGCAAGACCCCCTCAGATACAACCAGGGGTTTGGATTTTGATGGGCGAAGTTTGGGTAACTCCCCACAGATAAAGGCACGATCTGGAAAGATGTGCATATTGGATTCTTCATCCACCTTCTTAATAAACAAGGATGGTAAGAGGAAAGGAAAATCAAAAGCGTTCAGCAGGAGTGTGTCCAGGGTCGAGTCCTTTGAGGATAGGTCTCGACATTCATATACATCACTTCCTTTAACCAAACCCAGATCCATTTCCTTTCCCAACACTGACACATCTGATTATGAGAACATTCCAGCTGTCAGCTCAGACTATGAAAATATCCAGATTCCAGCCAGATGGAATGGTCATTCGGGAACTGTCGCTGAATTTTTTGAAGACCCCCGCAGAGCTTTCACTTCAGCCTCGGAGAATGATGGTTACGTGGACATGAGCAACTTTGCTCCACTTGAAAGCAGGCAGACCACTGAGCAGGAACTCGAGAGGTGAGACATTCACTCTGATTGAGAATATTGTTACCATGATAAAGCTAGCCAGGACCAGAGGATCACTAATCTGATTGAGTGTAGTCAAAACAAAAATTACAGAAAAACCTTTGTACACTCAGTTTTAAATGGCAACTGTTTGTGATCTTTCTGGACAACATTGTGTGTGATCCTGTTCTGAATGAAGGGGTAAAATGAGCAGGAATGGCTAGGGGCATGGAGCAGAGTAGCTGCTGTCAAATTTGACCTCAGGACCAGAGGTCTCCCTGTAAGACTTACACAGGAAGCTGAAACTCCCCTACTCTGTGAACCACTGACACCCTAATTAAAGTCCGTCTTCGGATTGTTTTACAGGAACATTTACCCAGAAATACATGGAAGAGTTCAAATCACTGGGTAACTATAGTGCTGATTCCACCCCAACACCCCATGGGACGCCTGACCCTCCACTGGGACCCACCAACTGTCCTCCTGACCCTCCCCACAGAATCTCCTAACTACCCTTGCCATCTGCTTACCACTCTCTTAACTCCCCAAATATTTTGTCTTCCCTCAACTACCTGTCCCCAACAGCGTACCCAGCCCCCCTCACCCTCCTGATTATGCCTGCCACGTACCTATCCCCCACCAACTTACTTCATGAACACCCGCTCACTGAGCACCCGACTCCCACCTCACTGACTAACCCCAACTGACCAACACCCAATGACTATCTCCCACACTGATTAACCACCATTGATCACCCGACCCCCCCCCTCACTGACCAACTGATTCCCCCTCACCGAACACTCCGCAAAATCTCTTCACTACCTAATCAAGCTCTATAGCTCAGATCCTGGAAGTCACAACTAGCCAGAGTGTCGTAGGCAGAATTACATAAACAGTATAGTTCCAAGTTCGATTACATGTAATTAACATACACCAATCACAATCGCTTTACACTTGCTGCATGTAATTAGTGTGAAGATTTAACACGTCATTGTTTTTACAAGTCGTCACGGTCCAGCTCGTTCCTCTGTCTGTAGATCGCTCCCTTTTCTCAGTTACAGATGTCTGATTTAATGAGCTTTGCCCAGACTAATGATTTTGGTGCCTATTTATGAGTGAAATGAGGAAAAAGGGTTTGTTTGATGAGACACTGGACATGAAGGATCAGCCTATTGGGACGAGCTCCAGCAAGAGGGAGAAATAGGACTTCAAACAAGAGGTAGGGGCTAATCAGGTAGAAAGGGCAGGGAACAGTGTGGTGTAACAATCAGAAATTGTGCAGGTCAAGATAAACTAAAAGATGCAAATTAATTAAACCAGTAGAAAAGAATACAAATCTGAGTGTGGATGATATGGGCCATTCAGGCTCGAGGGACCAGATGGCCTACTTTTGCTCCTAGTTCTTATGTTCATAAACATCTGATAAGCGGTTCAATAATGTCTGACCTATGTCTGGTAACTGTTGCATCGACAATCAGTATCTAACAATTTGTTAATGTCTATCTGAATAATGTTGATCATTAATATCTCATACAATTAGTTCATATGATGATTAGCGCTTACTGTGTTCATTACACATTCCTTATTAACTGTCTTCTATTTAAATAATATTTGACAAGTTTATTCATGGCTGACCCTTCTTTTCGTCTCTAACTCATTCATCAGTGTCAGATTTGTTCCGTAGTACCTATCACCTGCTAATTAATATTTGACAATTAGTTAAAGCGCACATGACTCTTGCACTAGCATCTGAACTATGAATGAGATGTTCATTAGTACATGTCTCCTTCCTTAGAACCTATCTAGTCACTCATTAGTATCTGAGAAGTTGTTTATTTATATCTGACCCTTTTCCTGAGTAACTGATGTATTTATTAGTTGTGACACATGAATACAACTAAGCCAGATGCATCCAATCTCATAGAATTATAGAATCCCTCTAGTGCAGTAGGAGGCCATTCAGTCATTTATCCTGCACCAACAATCCCACCTGGGCCCTCTCCTGTAACCCCATATATTTACCCCACCGATCTTCCTGACACCAAGGGGCAATTTAATGTGGCAAATCCACCTAATCCACACATCTTTGGACTTTGGGAGGAAACCGGAGCGCCCGGAAGAAATCCATGGGGAGAATGGGCAAACTCAACACAGACAGAGACCCAAGCCTGGAATAGAACCCAGAGACCTGGTGCTGTGAGGCAGCAGTGCTAACCACTGTGCCACCATGCTGCCCACCATTATCTGACAAGACATTGATGAGAAATTGATTCATTCATTAGTATCTTATTGATACATTGGTGGCTAACTGGTTTCTTCGTGTCTAACCATTAATTCATTCTGACCCATTCAATTGTCTCTGTGGTCATGCTCATTTGATATTGACTCGTTCGTTAACATTTAATTGTTCATTCTTATCCCCCCTGTTAGTTAGTGTCTGAATCATTTAATTTGGATTGGAATCATTCATCAGTAACTGATTCATTCGTTAGTGTCAGAATCATATACACTGGAGTCCGACTCGTTCATCAGTGTCTGACTCATTCAGTGGTGAGTCTTACCCTTAAACCGGTGAAGTTGTGATGTACTATCAGCAAATTGGGAAGATATATCAGAACCTTTCATTAGTAACTGAGACCCATGAATCAAGGTCAGCTGGCATGTTCATGAGGGATTGATTCATTCATTAATATCTGATTCATTAATTGTGGGAGGAAACTAGAGCACCTGGAGGAAACCCATGCAGACATGGGGGGGAATGTGCAAACTCCACGCAGACCCCAAGGCTGGAATCAAACTCATGTTCCTGGCGCTGTCTGGCAGCAGCGCTAACCACTGTGCCACCATGCCACCTTAATGAGGAAGTATAACAGTCATGTTTAGAGATTTGCCATCTTTTGAAAAGCTAGTGGTTTGTGGCAGACTTCTTTATGTCAAATAAGATGGCAAGTTGTGATGAACAGTAATTGTTCCAGAAGCCGTGCCCCCATCCACACCCTACAAGCCCTGGCATTAAGCTCCGTCCTCCAACACAATAAAACACTTTACTTTCAGAATTAATCCATTCACCATAGTTTCATAGATTGAAGGAAAAATGTCAAACTGAAATCTCTTCAGTGTCCTGAGAAAGGTTTTTTTGCTTCGGTAGAAGCAATCCTTTTTAGCATGATCTCAATCTGCAGGATCCATGTATTCATCCACAGGTTAATAACAATCCAGAGAACTTTCCTGTCATTGCGTATCATCTTTGTGTTTTCATATTCTCAAATTCGCCCCACACACAGTTTTGAGTGAATCATTTTCATCAATTATTTAAAACTGAATGTTCACGGAATATTCTTATTCTTCCTTATTGAAAGTTATGCTGAATTCTGGGATGAACAGTAGTTTATATTTGGATACTGATGTGTGTCAAACATTGCCCAGGATTTTCCATTCCTTCCGCCAGCGGGTATTGTCATGGGTGAGACTGGAAAACCTGGTCATATTCATTAATGGGATGTGGGCACCGGTAGTTAGGCCAGCATTTATTTTCCATCCCTAAATGCCTTTGAGAAGGTGGTGGTGAGCTGCCTTCTTGGATTACTGCAGTCCCACTGGTATAGGAGCTCCCACTGTGTTCTTAGGGAGGGAGTTCCAGGGTTTTGACCTAGTATCAGTGAAGGAATGATGAGTGACTGGGAGGGGAAGAACCACGGTAGTGGTGTTCCTGTGTATGTGCTGCTATTGTCCTTCAAGATGGTAGTGGTCATGGATTTAGAAGTTGCTGTCCATGGAGCCTTGGTGAGTTGCTGCAGTGCATCCTGTAAATAGTATACACGGCTGCTACTGAGCAGCGGTGGTGGAGGGAGGGAAGTGGTAGCAATCAAGTGAGCAGCTTTGTCCTGGATGGTAAAGAAAGTACAAAGTATAAGAACAGGACAGTCCTTTGGCCTTCCAAGCCTATGCCAATCATGATGCCTGCCTAAACTAAAACTAACACTTACAGAGTCCATGTCCTCATTCCCATCCTATTCATGTATTCATCTATATGCCCCTTCAATGCCACTATTATACCTGCTCCCACCACCTCACCAGGCAGTGCGTTCCAGACATTCATCACCCTCTGTGTGAAAAAAACTTGCCTTGCAAATCTCTTCTAAACTTTTCCCCAGGCATCTTAAACCTATGCCCCCTAATACTTGACTTTTCTAACCTAGGAAGGAGCATCTGAGTGTCCACTCTGTCCATGTCACTAACAATCCTGTAAACTTCTATCAGTTGCCCCTCAACCTCTGTCATTCCAGTGAGAACAAACCGAGTTTATCCAACCTCTCCTCAAAGATAATAGCCTCCAGACCAGGCAACATCCTGGTAATCTTCTTCTGTACCTTCTCCAAATCATCCACATCCTTCTGGTAGTGCGGCGACCAGAATTGTACACAATATTCCAAATGAGACCTAAATAAAGCTCTGTACAGTTGCAACGTTACCTGTCAATTTTTATGCTCAATGTCCTGACCAATGAAGGCAAGCATACCATATGCCTTCTTGACAACTTATCCACCTGCATTGCCACTTTCAGTGATCGGTGGACATGTACACCCAGATCTCTCTGCCTGTCAATACCCCTAAGGGCCCTCGGGCGGCAAGGTAGCACAGTGGTTAGCACTGCTGCCTCACAGCACCAGGAACCCTGGTTCAATTCCTGGCTTGGGTCACGGTCTGTGTAGAGTTTACACATTCTTGCCATGTCTGCGTGGGTTTCCTCCCACACTCCAAAGATGTGCGGGTTAGGTGGATTGGCCTTGCTATGTTGCCCCTTAGTGTTCAGGGGACTAGCCAGGTTAAATGCATGGTGTTAAGGGGGTATGGCCTGGGCGGCATTGTGGTTGGTGCAGACTCAATGGGCCCTGGAGGGGCCTGTGATTCTACCATTTACTGTATAATTCCTACATGCATTGGACCTTCCAATTTGTCTGGACTAAATCCATCTGTCTTTTCTCTACCTAAGTCTCCAACCGGTCTATATACAAGAACAAAGAACAGTACAGCACAAGAACAGGCCCTTCGGCCCTCCAAGCCGCTCATGCGCCCAACTAGACTATTCGTTTGTATCCCTCTATTCCCAGTCTGTTCATGTGGCTATCTAGATAAGTCTTAAACGATCCCAGCATGTCCACCTCAACCACCTTGCTTGGCAGCGCATTCCAGGCCACCACCACCCTCTGTGTAAAATACACCCCCCTGACATCTGTGTTGAACCTTGCTCCCCTCACCTTGAACCTGTGACCCCTTGTGTTTGTCATCTCCGACCTGGGAAGAAGTTTCCCACTGTTCACTCTATCTATGCCCTTCACAATTTTATACACCTCTATTAGGTCACCCCTCATCCTCCGAATTTCCAGAGAGAACAACTCCAGTTTGCCCAATCTCTCTTCATAACTAAGACCCTCCACACCAGCCAACATCCTGGTAAACCTTTTCTGCACTCTCTCCAAAGCCTCCACGTCCTTCTGGTAGTGTGGCAACCAGAACTGGATGCAGTATTCCAAATGTGGCCTAACCAACGTTCTATACAGCTGCAACATCATATGCCAACTTTTATATTCTATGCCCTGTCCAATAAAGGTCTTCTTCACCACCCTCTCCACCTATGCTGCCACCTTTAGGAATCTGTGGACTTGCACACCCAGGTCCCTCTGTGTGTCTATACTCCTGATGGTTCTGCCATTTATTGTATAGCTCCTCCCTACATTAGATATACCGAAATGCATCACTTCGGATTCATCTGGATTAAATTCCATCTGCCATTTCTCCGCCCAATTTTCCAGCCTATCTATATCTGACAATGTTCATCACTATCTTCAAGTCCAGCAATCTTTGTATCATCCGCAAACAGCAGAGGTCCCAGTACAAAGCCCTGTGGAGCACCACTAGTCACAGACCTCCAACCAGAAAAAGACCCCTCCACTGCTATCCTGTCTTCTATGGCCAAGCCAGTTCTCCACCCATCTAGCTAGCTCACCTTTTTATCCCATGAGATTTAACCTTTTGAACCAGCCTGCCATGAGGGACCTTATCAAATGTTATACTAAAATCGATATAGACGACATCCACGGCCCTTCTCTCGTCAGTCATTTTTGTCACCTCCTCAAAAAACTCAACCAAATTTGTGAGGCATGACCTCCCTCGTACAAAACCATGTTTTCTATCACTAATGAGATTATTCTGTTCTAAATGCATATAGATCCTATCTCTGAGAATCTCCTCCAACAATTTCCCTACCACGGACATCAAGCTCACTGGCCAATAATTACCCGGGTTATCCTTGCTACCCTTCTTAAATAGCAAGACCACATTTGCTATCCTCCAATCCTCTGGGACCTCACCTGTGTTCAGTGAAGAGACAAAAATTTCTGTTAGAGGCCCAGCAATTTCATCCCTTGTCTCCCTGAGCAGTCTAGGATAGATGCCATCAGGCCCTGGGGATTTGTCTGTCTTAATGTTTCCTAAAAAACCTAACACTTCCTCCCTTGTAATTGAGATTTTTTTCTAACAGGTCAACACATCTCTCTGAGACCCTACCAGTCAACTTGTCCCTTTCCTTTGTGAATACTGATGCAAAGTATTCATTTAGGATCTCACCTACTTCTTTGGGTTCTAAGCATAATTCCCCTTCTTTGATCCTGAGAGGTCCGATCCTTTCCCTGACAACTCTCTTGCTCCTAATATATGTATAAAATGCCTTAGGATTCTCCTTAATCCTGTCTGCCGACGACATTTCGTGACCCCTTTTTGCCCTTCTAATTTCCTGTTTGAGCTCTTTTCTACTTTCTCTGTATTCCTGCAGTGCTCCATCTGTTTTTAGCTGCCTGGGCCTCACATGTGCCCATTTTTTTCTTTTTGATTAGACCCACAATTTCCCTGGTTATCCACGGCTCTTGAATCCTACCCTTCCTGTTCTTCCTTTTCATAGGCACATACCTGTCCCCCAGCCCTATCAACTGCTCCTTAAAAGACTCCCACATGCCAGATGTGGGATTTACCCTTGAACAGCCTCTCCCTATCAACAGTCACCAAATCCTGCCTAATCTGATGTAGTTAGCCTTCTCCCAATTCAGCACCTTATCCATAGGACAAAACTCCTCTTTTCCCATTACTATCGTAAAGTTTACAGAATTGTGGTCACTATTTGCCACATGTTCCCCTACTGAAACTTTGATGACCTGACCGGGCTCATTCCCCAGTATTAGGTCCAGTACAGCCTCCTGTCTAGTTGGACTATCAACATACTGTTCCAAAGAACCTTCCTGTACACATTTTATAAATTCCTCCCCATCCAATCCCCCAGCCCTAAGGGATTTCCAGTCCACACCAGGGAAATTAAAGTCTCCCGCTGCAACAACCTTATTTTTTTTGCACCTGTCCAGAATCTCCTTACATATCCGTTCCTCAACTTCCCTTGGGCTGTTGGGAGGCCTGTAGTATACCCCCAGCATAGTGACTGCACCCTTCCTGTTTCTGAGCTCCACCCACAGTGACTCGTTACACAACCCTTCTAAATTGTCCACCCTCTGTACTGCTGTAATATGCTCCCTAACCAGTAAGGCTACTCCCCCACCTCTTCTAGCCCCTTCTCTGTCACGCCTAAAACACTTATATCCCAGAATATTCAGCTGCCAGTCCTGTCCTTCTTTTAACCAAGTCTCCGTCACTGCAACCACATCCACACCTTGCTGCATCCTCTGACAATCCTATTCACTGTCCGCAACTCCACCAATTTTTATGTCATCTGCAATCTTACTAATCAGATCAGCTTCATTTTCCTCCAAATCATTTACTACAAACAACAAAGGTCCCAGAACTGATCCCTGCGGAACACTGCTAGTCACAGCTTTCCATTCATAAAAGCACCCCTCTACTGGTGTTGAGCTTCTTGTGTCTTGTTGAAGCTGCATTCATCCAGGCAAGAGGAGAGTATTCCATCACACTCCTGAAATGTGTCTTGTAGTTGATGTACAGGCTTTGGTGAGTTACTTGCTGCAGAATTCCCTGCTCTTATAACCAAAGTTTTTAAATGGTGAGTCTGCTTTGATGTGATCCCTCGATTAGATTTGGATAATGATTTCTAGCTTCAATTTGATATTTAACCCATATTTGTTCTGTGATTAATCTCTCATTTAGACAGAATATTGTTCCCTTGTGATAGATATAGTCGTACCTTCCACTGCACTTTTAAGAGTGCACCATTGTTTAAATTGAATAGTAGTAATGTCATGGATTATAACCATTCTCCAAATCTCTCTCCATTATATAACCAACATCCACCTTGTCATTTTCCATTCAGCCTCTGTCTCTCAGTATTGTTAGTGAACCCCAAATGCGGACAATTAGGATTAGTTTAGAGGTTTTAAAAAAAAGGGCAGCATGGACAACTTGGGCCGAAGGGCCTGTTTCCATGCTGTAAACCTCTATGACTCTATGTCCAGCCCTCTTTTCTATTCACTGTTCCCTACCCGGTTTTATATATTCACCCCATCTCTCTTCTAGACTCTGATGCTGACAATTTACTTTGTGTTCTCACAGCGACCCTAACAAGCAGCACGCTATGAGAGAATGTGGATATGGATCAAAATCTGTAAACATTAAAAGGAGTACTTGTTGTTACAGTGTTGACAGTGAGAGTCTGACGGTATGTTCACCCAGTGGAGAAGAGGTTGTATCTGATGAAGATGTTGGAAACAGTTCCGAGTCTGAGGATATCGACAAAGGCCTGGCTCAACAGGTACATCTCATTTGATTTGTTGGGATTTGTCCAGACGGGCTATCATCTCTGATTGGTCTAGGTTGTCAGTATTCATAGCTGTAGAGAAGGATATTCCAAGGAATCAAGTAATGATGTAGGGTTTGTGATTTACCAAAATTAATGAAAGCAAAATAACAGTGTGAATAAAATAAAATAATGATACCAAAGAGCAATCCCCAGGAGAAAATGACTCCAATTTGAGGGTTTTAAACGAAGCAGGCGAGAACATGGCAGATACACTAACTGTAATCACCTAAAGATTTGTAAATTTGGAAAACATTCCTTTTGAATGGAAAATTGTACATCATTGTGCTGGAAACTAGGCAATTATAGACCAAACAGTCTAACATTTGTTGTTGGGAAATTTCTAGTGTATGTATTGAAAGGAAAAATAGCTGAAATTTCCAGTTCTTCAGAGAGAGTTGTCATGCCTGATAGACCTGACTGAATTGTTGAAGAGGTGAAGAACATTACAGACAGAGAGCAGAATGTTTATAGATGTTATTTATTATGTATTTCCAGAAGGCACTCAGTAAACTTCCCCGTAAAAGAGACTTAGCTAAAGTTTAATCCCATCAAAATGAAGGCAGATTCTTTGAGAAGTTAGCTGAGTGGATAAGGTTAGAAGGGATAACAGGCACGTCTTCTATTAGGCTGGATGTGACTCATGGCATCCAGGCAAGAACCTGTATTTGAGTTTCAATTGTTCACCGTTTTTATGAACAGTGGAGATAATTATTTGCCAATAACAGATCCTTAGGTGACATTGTAAGCTGTGAAGATGGAAGTATAAATTTACAAAGAAATATTAATTGTTTAAGTGAATGGGCAAAGTGGCAAATGGATTTCAGAGCTCATTCTGGATCTGAACAAAATAGAACTTTCAAACTGGTGACAAACCAAAAACACTGGAGGATCAAAGAGACTTGGGGTCCAGGTACACAGATGTCTGGAACAAGTACAAATGTCTGGAACAAGTACAAGAAATAATCAAAAAGGCAAACGGAAAGCTGGCCTATTAACTAGAGGCTAGAATATAAGTCATTGTCCTTCAGACATATGAAGCCCTGGTTCCATCACTGCTGGAGTTTCTGTGAGAAGTTCTGGGTGTCACATCTGAGGAAAGATATTTTGGTCCAGGGAAAATGGGGAAATTCTTACCACTGCTTGGGGTTGGAGAGGGTGGTGTTGAGTGCATGGGAGCACAGTCAGGAAACTGTGAAGGCTGATGGAGCTTTATAACTCTTCCAAAAATGGCAATTGAAGGTAGGTCAATTGTTAATTTTAAATCTGGTATCACTACCTCAGAGAGTGGTAGAAATATGATAGGTTATATCTTGTTGAAAAGGGGGAGAAAGGGGAGATGGAGCAAAATGATAGTGATAGAGGACAAAGATGATTGTGTAGAGTTCAATCATAGAAACCCCACAGTGCATATAGAGGTCTTTTGGTCCATCGAGTCTGCACCAACCAGTGAATAAGACAATGAGTAATCACAGTGAATAATGGGAGCGATTTGAAGAAGGAATGGTCTCTACCTGTTTCCATATTGTTATGGACATGTGATCAGTTTACAATTCTGGAGAGTGAAGTAACAATATATACTCCTATTGCAGGGTGACATAGGGCTTGAAGCCTATCACATTGCAAAAGTAATGACAAATTCAGAAAGAGCGTAAGTGCAAAATTTTGTTTAAAATCTTCTTTTGAGATGTTCCTTTGACACACTGACACAAACTTGTAACAAATCAGTCTGTTACTTTCTGTCTACTTCCCACAGGTATGTGAGTGTCCTGAGGTTTCTACACACAGTGAGTAGCAGCTTGTTTTTAACTGCTTTGTTTGCACTGCCATGTGCATTATAAAAGTATGGAACACACCTTGATCAGAGTGTATCACTCCTGATCTCCCCCCAGCTCCTGACTCTCACTCCCCAGCTCCTGACTCCTCACCACAAGCACCTTGCCATCTCCTGCTCACACATCCCCTCCCAAGTCCTAGCTGGTTTGTTTGCAGGGAGTGGGGTTAGGAGAGGAACAATTTGGTGGTGAAGGAGTCAGGCAAGGTCAGGGGGAAAGTGAGGGGTCAGGGTTGGTAAGGGGTTGGACATAGGTAGCTGTGGAAGACGTCAGTGATTAATGTACGCTCCCATAGTGTTCTGAAGTGAATAAAATTCAGCCAAAAGTGAATGGGAATGAATTGTTTAATAAAGGACTTTGAACAAGAAACCATTCTCAAGATTTTATTACTAATCCCTCCTCTCTCTTTAAATATTAGATGAGTTGTTTCTCATCTTGCTTTACTTCAGCCTCTCACTATCTCACTCTGAATATGTCTGTATTAGTTTGAAGATAGCTTTGTTTCAGAGTTTATACACTAAGATTTGGGTGATTGTTCTTCCAACAGGATTTCAGAGAAGCAGCTGTGAATGCTATTGGGAGTGAAACATGCCCAGTGACGGAGCAGGAAGGAGTCACTCATATACTGTGTGATATCAGCCAACTGTATGAGCTTCACCAGCAAATACTGAGGGACCTGGAGCAAAGCATCGCCCAATGGTACCTCAACAACCCTATGGACATTCTCAATACCTACTTCAAATCAGCCAGCAAGGCAAAAAACTTGGAAATGTATTAGGAAAAGATCTTGCATTTTATGGAAAGCTGTTTGCCAGACATGAGGGTTTTACATAGCAAGATTAATTATAGTGCCCAGAACAAAACTTAGTCCTGATCGAAGCACATGGAGTCTCGCATTACAGTTACACTCAGTCTGGGAGATAACCCTGTATTACGTGGCCCCCTCCTCCGGTCACATGGCCCATTCCCCCCCCCATCACACAGTCCATTCCCCCCCTGTCACACAGCCCATTCCCTCACCCCCATCACATAGCCCTGGGGATTTGACCCCTAGTTCTGGATTCCCCCACTGTTGGGAAAGTTCTTTCTGAATTTACCCTGTCTAATAGAATATTATAAGTTTGCATGAGATCCCCTCTCACTCTTCTAAATTCCAGTGAATATAGTCCTAATCAATTTAGTCTCTGTTCATATTCCCGGGTATGTCCTGTCCTACATTTTTGTCCTGCCTTGTCCTATGCATTTTATACATACATTAGGAACAAGAGGATTGTCAGAGAAAGAGTCTCATGAACAAAGGAGGGGAATTATACTTAGGACCCAAGGAGGTAGGTGAAATCCTAAATGAGCACTTTGCATCGGTATTCACAAAGGAAAGGGACACGTTGATTGGTAATGTTTCAGAGGGATATGTAGATCTGTTAGAACAAATCACAATTACAAGTGAGGAAGTGTTAGGTGTTTTAGGAAGCATTAAGGAAGACCAGGCTTCTAACTGAAATCTTTGTTTCTTCATTGGACACAGGTGAGGTCCCAGAGGATTGGAGGATAGCAAATGTGGTCCTGCTATTTAAGAAGGGTAGCAAGGATAACCTGGGTAACTATTGGCCAGTGAGCTTGATGTCCGTGGTGGGGAAATTGTTGGAGAAGATTCTTAGAGATAGGATCTATACACAATTAGAACAGAATAGTCTCATTAGTGATAGACAACATGGTTTTGTATGTTTTGTATGCTGTTTTGTTCTTTGTGCTGGCTGGACAGGCCCAGCACAGATATGACACAGAGGTTTACAATCAAGAGGGATTTGCCCTCAAAGTCCTCAACATTGACAGTACAGAAGGAGGCCATTTGGCCCATTGAGCCTGTACTAACGACAATCCCATCCAGGCCTATCCCCATCACCCCACGTATTTACCCTGCTAATCCCCCTGACACTGAGTCAATTTAGTATGGCCAATTAATCTAACCTGCACATCTTTGGACTGTAGGAGGAAACTGGAGCACCTGGAGGAAACCCACACAGACATGGGGAGAACATGCAAACTTCAGTTTCCTGAGGCCAGAATTGAACCCAGGTCCCTGGAGCTGGGTGGCAGCAATGCTAATCACTATGCTGTTGTTCTGCAAGTTTGCAGATGACACCAAGATTTGTCTAGGTTAACAGTGAAGAAGAAGGTCATAGGTTACAGGAAGATATAGATGGATTGGTCAGGTGAGTAGAGCAGTGGCAGATGGTATGTTACCCTGGTAAGTGTGAGGCAATGCACTTTGGAAGAAGAAACAAGACTGGGGCTTATTAATGAATAGGACACTGGGAAGCTCAGAGGGATCTTGGGGTAATTATTAACAGATCCTTGAAGCCAGCAGATCACGTCAATAGGATAGTTAAGGCGTATGGGACACTTACTTTCATCAGTCATAGTACAGAGTTTAAGAGCAAGGAGGTAATGCTGGAGTTGTACAAAGCGTTGGCTGGAATAGTGTGTGCAGTTTGGCAGAACCCAAACTATTGTGGGCAAAGTATTAGAAAAAAATTATTAGGGATAGGATTTATAGTTATTTAGAGAGTAATGAATTGATTGGAGATAGTCAGCACAGTTTTGTGAAGGGTAGGTCGTGCCTTACTAACCTTATTGAGTTTTTTGAAAAAGTGACCAAAGAGGTGGATGGGGGTAAGGCAGTTGACGTGGTACATAAGGACTTTAGTAAGGTGTTTGATAAGGTTCACCATGGAAGGCTTCTGCAGAAAATGCAGATGTATGGGATTGAGGGTGATTTAGTTAATTGGATCATGAATTGGCTAACTGATAGAAGACAGAGGGTGGTGGTTGATGGAAAGTATTCGTCATGGAGTTCGGTTACAAGTGGTGTGCCTCAGGGATCTGTTTTGGGGCCACTGCTGTTTGTAATTCTTATAAATGATCTGGATGAGGATATAGAAGGATGGATTAGTAAATTTGCTGATGACACCAAAGTTGGAGGAGTGGTAGATAGTGAAGAGGGGTATCATAGTTTACAGAGAGACTTGGACAAGTTGCAGAGCTGGGCCGAGAGGTGGCAGATGGAGTTTAATGCGGAAAAGTGTGAGGTAATTCACTTTGGCAGGAATAACAGATGTGTAGAATATAGGGCTAACAGTAGGACTCTGAATAGTGTTGACGAACAGAGGGATCTAGATGTATATGTGCATAGATCCCTGAAAGTTGGAAATCAAGTCGATAAGGTTGTTAGGAAGGCATACGGTGTCTTGGCGTTTATTGGTAGGGGGATTGAATTTAAGAGCCGCAGCGTCATGTTGCAACTGTACAAAACTCTGGTGCGGCCGCACTTAGAGTATTGTGTACAGTTCTGGTCCCCACATTATAGGAAGGATGTGGAGGCGTTGGAGAGGGTGCAGAGGAGGTTTACCAGGATGTTGCCTGGTATGGAGGGGAGGTCCTATGAGGAGAGACTGAGGGATTTGGGTTTGTTTTCGTTGGAAAGAAAGCGACTAAGAGGGGATCTTATTGAAACATATAAGATGATTAGAGGTTTAGATAGGGTGGACAGTGATAGCCTTTTTCCTCGGATGGAGAAAGCTAGCACGAGGGGACATAGCTTTAAATTAAGGGGTAGTAGTTATAGGACGGATGTCAGAGGTAGGTTCTTTACCCAGAGGGTGGTGGGGGAATGGAATGCCCTGCCTGCTGCAGTTGTAAATGCGCCTAGTTTGGGGGCGTTTAAGAGATCCGTGGATAGGTTTATGGATGGAAAGGGATTGGTTTAGGTTAGAGGGTCATTGCTTTTTTCTTAATTGGTCGGCGCAACATCGTGGGCCGAAGGGCCTGTTCTGCGCTGTAATGTTCTATGTTCTATAACCATTATAGGAAAGATGTGTTGCACTCGAGTGGGTACAGGGGAGCTTCACCAGGATGTTGCCTGGGATGGGGCATTTGAGCAATAAGGACAGACTGGATAGGCTTGGATTGTTTTCTCTAGAGCAGAGAAGGCTAAGGGGGGAACATGATTGAAGTGTGTAAGATTATGAGGGATATGGATAGTGTGAGAAGGGAGCAGTTGTTCCACTTGGTTGAGGGGTCAATCACGAGGGGGCAGAGTTTTAGGATAAGGGGCAAGAGACTCAAACGGATTTGAGAAAAAGCTTTTTCACTCAGAGGGTGTTGGGAATCTGGAATTCACTGCCTCGAAAGGCAGTCGAGGCTGGGATCCTTACAATCTTTAAAAGAATATTTGGATGAGCGCTTGAAATTTTTTTTAAAATTCAAGGATATGGTACATGTGCAGGAAAATAGGATTAGTGTGCCTTTAGTGGTAGATATTGTCATAAACATAGAAACAGAGATAATAGAAGCAGGAAGTGGCCATTTGCCCTTTGAGCCTGCTCCAGCATTCATTACGATCATGGCTAATCATGCAACTCAATAGCCTGATCTTGCCTTCACCCCATATCTCTTATTCCCCATCGTCCCATATATAACTGCTTCTTGAAAACATACAATGTTTTGGCCTCAACTACTTGCTGTGGTACCAAATTCCACAGACTTGTTAATTATTCACTGAGAGTTAGGTCTTTCTGAGAGTCAGGTCTTTCTGCTAATGAAGAACAATTAACACTTTCCCAAACACATTTAACAGATTACAAAGTGAGGTACTCTTCTTTGGGGGATTCAGTGTGACTTCTCAAAAGCGTCGTAACATGGCTCATGGAGATTGGAGAGAAGGTGATTGAAGCGTGTTGGCTCACTGGGGATTGGGGAGAAGGTGATTGAAGAGTGTTAGAACATAAGAAATAGGAGCAGGAGCAGGCCATCTAGCCCCTCGAGCCTGCCCCACCATTCAATAAGATCATGGCTGATCTGTTGTGTCTCAGTTCCACATTCCTGCCCTCTCTCCATAACCCTTAATCCCCTTGCCTATCAAAAACCTATCAACCCACATCTTAAAAATATTTAGCGAGGCAGCCTCCACCACTTCAACGGGCAGAGAATTCCAGAGATTCACCACCCGTTGAGTGAAGAAGTTCCTCCTCAACTCCGTTCTAAACCGCCCCCCCTTTATCTTGAGGCTGTGCCCTCTAGTCCTACTGTCCTTTCTGAGCGGGAAGAGCCTCTCCACCTCTATCCTATCCATCCCATTCATCATCATATATGTCTCAATGAGATCTCCCCTCATTCTTCTAAACTCTAACGAGTACAAGCCTTGTTTATTCAGCCTCTCCTCATAGTTCAACCCCCTCAACTCCGGTATCAGCCTAGTAAACCTCCTCTGCACTCCCTCCAAGGCCAAAATATCCTTGCGTAAGTGCGGCGACCAAAACTGCACACAGTACTCCAGCTGCGGCCTCACCAGTGCCCTATACAGCTGCAGCAAGACCTCCCTACTTTTATATTCAATCCCCCTCGCTATGAAGGCCAGCATCCCATTTGCCTTCCTGACCACCTGCTGCACCTGCAGGCTGGGTTTTTGCGACTCATGCACAAGGACCCCGAGGTCCCTCTGCACCGTCACATGCTGCAGTTTTTCGCCATGTAAGTAATAGTCCTTCCTACCATTATTCCTACCAAAGTGGACAACCTCACATTTGCCAACATTAAATTCCATTTGCCATTTCCTGGCCCATTCGCCCAGCCTATCTAGATCCTTCTGCAGACTCTCCACACCCTCCGCACAATTTGCCGTTCCGCCAATCTTGGTGTCATCAGCAAATTTCGACACCATACACTTGGTTCCCTCCTCCAGATCGTCTATATAAATGGTAAATAGCTGAGGCCCCAGCACCGACCCCTGGGGCACTCCACTAGTCACCAATCCGAATAGCACCCATTGACCCTGACTCTCTGCCTCCTATTTGACAGCCAATCCTCTATCCACGCTAACACCCTACCCCCAACTCCATGCCCCCTTACCTTCTGTAATAACCTCTTGTGAGGCACCTTATCAAAAGCCTTCTGAAAATCAAGAAACACCACATCCACCGACTTTCCTCTAAACACCGCCCTAGACACATCCTCATAGAACTCCAATAAATTCGTCAGACATGACTTCCCCTTAACGAAATCGTGCTGCATCTGCTCTGTCAAACAATTCTCCTCAAGATGCCTCGCTATTTTCTCCTTGATCACGGTGTTGGCTCATGGAGATTGGGGAGAAGATGATTGAAGAGTGATGGCTCACTGGGGATTGGGGAGAAGGTGATTGAAGAGTGTTGGCTCACTGGGGATTGGAGAGAAGGTGATTGAAGAGTGTTGGCTCATGGAGATTGGAGAGAAGGTGATTGAAGAGTGTTGGCTCACTAGGGATTGGGGAGAAGGTGATTGAAGAGTGTTGGCTCATGGAGATTGGAGGGAAGGTGATTGAAGAGTGTTGGCTCACTGGGGACTGGGGAGAAGGTGATTGAAGAGTGTTGGCTCACTGGGGATTGGGGAGAAGGTGATTGAAGAGTGTTGGCTCACTGGGGACTGGGGAGAAGGTGATTGAAGAGTGTTGGCTCACTAGGGATTGGGGAGAAGGTGATTGAAGAGTGTTGGCTCACTAGGGATTGGGGAGAAGGTGATTGAAGAGTGTTGGCTCACTGGGGATTGGGGAGAAGGTGATTGAAGAGTGTTGGCTCACTGGGGATTGGGGAGAAGGTGATTGAAGAGTGTTGGCTCACTAGGGATTGGGGAGAAGGTGATTGAAGAGTGTTGGCTCACTGGGGACTGGGGAGAAGGTGATTGAAGAGTGTTGGCTCACTAGGGATTGGGGAGAAGGTGATTGAAGAGTGTTGGCTCACTGGGGATTGGGGAGAAGGTGATTGAAGAGTGTTGGCCCACTGGGGACTGGGGAGAAGGTGATTGAAGAGTGTTGGCTCACTGGGGATTGGGGAGAAGGTGATTGAAGAGTGTTGGCCCACTGGGAATTGGGGAGAAGGTCATTAAAATGTGTTGGCTGGCTGCAGATTGCCAAGAGGGTTGAGGGCGTGTCTTTCTGAATGTATGTTGGCTGGGTGGGAAGCAGCTGTGTTTGGATGGTGACTGATGAGTAATGTTTGCACCATTTGACTGTCTCCATCCTTTTCTGTTATCAGGGAGCAGACTGGTCCAAGGTTGGCTTCTGTGATCTTAGCACAAGGACCCAAGCTGAGTGTGTACACCAGATATATTCAGCAGTTTGAAAGTAACCTCGTTGTCCTGGACCAATCGTCTAGCAAGTCTCCAGAGCTTCCCACAATGCTGCTGGATTCTGAGGTAATGTTCTACCGAATGTACCTCAAGGGAGTGAGACACGGCTCACAATTCAATCAAATCTCCAATACTTGTAACGTCCTTTCTGATCGTTAATGACATTTACTTATCCCACTGCTCTTTCCTTACTTAAATGAGCTCCATTTACACTCTCATTCCCACTATTACTTCAAGCAAATAGGACGGCTGATACTGACATTGAATTCAGAATGACGTGTGCGAGTTCTTTTCACCCTCTTAGCAACATCACTTTACAGTTTATTCTTCTAACAAATCATCTATTTCTCGTAGTTTGAGACTTAAAGTTTGAAAGTGAATGGCACTGGGGCTGAAAAGGGGGCAGGTTCGAAATGAAGAGTGTTGGCTGGGTGGGATGGGGAGGGGATTCAGTCTTTGTGTTTCTGTGGGTCTGTGTTTGTGTTGCAGTGTTTCGGTGGGTCTGCGTTTGCATTGCTATGTTTCCGTGGGTCTGTGTTTGTGTTGCTGTGTCTCTACAGGTTTGTGTTTGTGTTGCTGTGTTTCTGTGGGTGTGTTTGCATTGATGTGTTTCTGTATTTCTGTGGGTCTGTATTTATGTTGCTGTGTTTCTGTGGGTCTGTGTTTGTATTGTAGTGTTTCTGTGGGTCTGTGTTTGCATTGCTGTGTTTCTGTGTGGCTGTGTTTGTATTGCTGTGTTTTTGCAGGTCTGTGTTTGCATCGCTGTGGCTGTGTTTGTATTGTGTTTCTGCAGATCTGTGTTTATGTTGCTGTATTTCTGCTGGTGTGTTTCTATGAGTCTGCTTTTGTGTTGGTGTGTTTCTGTGGGTCTGCATTTGAGTTGCTGTGTTTCTGCAGGTCTGTGTTTGTGTTATGTTTCTACGGGTCTGCATTTGTGTTGCTGTGTTTCTGCAGGTCTGTGTTTGTGTTGTGTTTCTACGGGTCTGAGTTTGTGTTGCAGTGTTTCTATGGATCCGTTTTTGTATTGCAGTGTTTCTGCGGGTCTGCATTTGTGTCACTGTATTTCTGTGGGTCTGCATTTGTGTTGCTTTGTTTACGCAGATCTGTGTTTGTGCCACTGTATTGCTGTGTTGTTTTTATTAACTGGTATTTTCCCTATTTCTGCATTCTGAAAGAATATCTTCGAATAGTGTTTTTTAATGATTTTAATTTGGCTTTCTCATCCTCTGCAATGGTGTTTAGGTGTACCCTGGGTCTAACAAGCTGAGCGTAAAGCAGTGTCTTTTTAAGATGCTGCAGCGAGTTCCTCAATACCACCTCTACCTGATGGGTAAGTAACAGACTTTTTCTCTTTTTCACTCTCACTTTGCAATGGGACAGAAATATCCCATTGTGCATCCATTAACCAAGTAATCAATGAAACACTGAAATAATCAGGTGAATATGCAGAACAATCTAATGTAAAGGAAGCTGGTACATGTGTAATCTTTGACTGTTGACTTGTGCCCTGCCCACAGGCGTTCCTAGTGTACCCCATGTGTGAACTTGCAACTTTATAAACTTGTTGCGAAGTTAAGTTTGTGAAGTTGGAATGTGATGATGTTAATGTTGATAAAGATGTAAAGAATTGTAAAAGAAAAATTGCTAGAGAGGAAAAAACTTTGTGTGGCCCCTTTAAAAGCTGGCGTTTTGTTTCAGTGGTTGGAGGTTTAAAATGCAAAGTACGTCCAAAGTCCAAGCTGAAACATTTGTATCAAAAAGTCAAACAGTTGTCTTGACAATTTTGCCCAAGCGATTTAAAGCAGACACTCAGCTACAAAGAATTTATGAGATTTGAATTTGATGCTGTTGACAAAACCAGACTAATCCTATTGTAGGAAAATTGATAGGCCACCACAGGTATAAAAGAGAGTGCAAGGAGATAGCAATTGCCACCTCTCTCCACCCTGCCAGATTTATCTATCTCAAGAGAACACACCATTTAACCAGCGAAAGGAACCAAATCAAAAAGAATTTACAAAGAAATCAACTGAAAAAGTCCAGAAGCTTCCGAAAGACACAAAACCTGGTTGTGTATTTTTTTGAAAGTGAATAAGTTCTATTATTACTTTTTGTTAATGGCTAGATGTTGTATTTATTTGAACAGCATTCCAGTAGAATTTTATTTTATTTGGTATGTTACTTGTTTAGTTAAAGTTCCCCATTAGTGAAATAAATAAATTGTGAAGTGTTCATCTTGAAGTGAATGTCGGGTATTTCTGTTATTTAATCACGAAACGTTTCTGAATGACAGTTCACCTTCCCACACACTTTTAACAGATTACGAGACAAGATATTCCTATTTGGGGGATTCGGCATTAGTTCTGAAAGGGAGAGCAACCTCTGCATTGTAACAGATTGGCGGCTCGGGTCCAGAATCTGAACAGTCCTAAATCTTTATATAAAACTAAGTGAGGAAATGGCCTTAACATTGTTAAAGAACTTCTGGTGTTGAACATGCTTCCCAAATTTGCCAAGAAACTTCAGAGAAACTGTAAAAGGTGACACTTACAGAATGAGCAAACAGGCTAATATTGAGTTGAACCAGTGATAATAAGAAAGCTGAAATTGTAATGGAATTAGCCAAGCATTTAGGTACATCAGAGAAACTGTCAGGTGCAGTGGAGTTAGAAAACATTAAATTGCAACTGAGACAGTTGGAGTTAGAAAATAGCCTTATAAGGCTGGAGTTAGAAGGAAGAGAAAGGGAAAAAGAGAGAGAAGGAAAGAAAGAGGAAGGCCCTAATAGAAGAAAGGGAAAAAGAAAGGTTGTTTGAGTTAGAAAAGATGAAGTTGGAATCTGAAGCAAAAAGACTTCAAATGACAGAAGGAAGAGTACCAGATAGAATTGATAATGAGCAAACTCATTGTAGCCAACCGCCCGGTAAGGATATATACAGATATATCCAAACATTACCAAAATTTGATTAAAAAAAGACTCTCAAACCTTTTTCATCTCCTTTGAGAAATTGACTACACAGATGAACTGGTCAGAGGAGGTGTGGGTAATGCTGATTCAGACCAATTTGATAGGCAGGGCTACTAGTGTTTGCAGCACTGTCAGAGGAGGTGGCAGGAAAATATGAAGAGTGAAGAAGGTTGTTTTGAGTGCTTACAAATTGGTACTAGAAGTATAAAGACAATGGTTCAGAAATATAAGGAAGGAACCAGGTCAGGCATATATTGAGTTTGAAAGAATTAAGCTGAACAACTTTGATAGATAGGTGAGAGCATTAAAGATAGTAAAGACATATGAGGCTATCAAAGAAACTATTCTACTGGAGGAGTTTAAAAGCTCACATTTAGAAGTGATAAGAACTCATGCTGAGGAACAGGAAGACAGCGAGAAGAGCTGCAGAGATGCTAGTTGAATACGCATTAGTGTATAAATTAAAATCTAGCTTCTGTCAGCAATTTTATTCTGCGAGGGATAGAAATTGGGAGAGAGGGAAACCCTTCAATGCAAAACAAAAAGTAGATCATAAGGGGAACAGTTTACCACATGTGAAAAAGGATACCCAAGGGGGTAGAAAAGTGGTTAAGGACCTCAGATGCTTTCACCTTAGTAAGATGGGACACACGGTGCTGATGGCTTAAGATGGGAAAAGGGATGTGGTATAAGAGGCTCAACCAGTGGAATTGGTTAAGACAGTGAAAGAAATCCTGAGAGAAGCTGAAGGAGCATGCACAGCTTAGGCACAAGCTGGATAATAAGATAGCACCCGATCTTTTCAAAGACTTCACCTGCACGGTAAGATTTACTCGGGTGGAACAGGAGGAGAGGATAAAGAAGTTAAAATATTGAGAGATACGGGAGCTAGTCTGCCTCCAACAGTGAGATGAAAGTAGTTGCGCTCCTTCGGAGAGTGGTAATCTGTGGAATAAATGGAGGGAGGAGTAGTATTCCTGTGTGTAAAATAAGGCTAGAAAGTCCAATCAAGACTGGGAAAGTGATCATGAGAGTGATGGAAAACCTGGCTATTCCAGGAACAAAGAACAAAGAAAATTACAGTGCAGAAACCGGACCTTCGGCCCATCAAATCTGTACTAACCATGCTGCTCACCTGAACTACATCTCCCAATCCTTCTGGGGGACCATATCCCTCTACTCCCATCTTATTCATGTATTTGTCCAGAAGACCCTTAAAACTCACTGTCATATCTGCTTCCACTACCTCTCCTGGCAGTGAGTTCCAGGCAGCCACCACCCTCAGTGTAAAAGACTTGCCTCATATATCTCCCTTAAACCTTGTGCCTCACACCTTAAACTTATGCCCCCTAGTAATTGACTCTTCCATCCCGGGAAAAGGCTTCTGACTATCCACCCTGTCCATGCCCCTCATAATCTTGTAGACTTCTATCAGGTCTCCCCTCAAACTCCGTCACTCCAGTGAGAACAAACCAAGTTTCTCCAGCCTCTCCTCATAGCTAATGCCCTCCATACCAGGCATTATCCTGGTAAATCTTTTCTGTACCCCCTCCAAAACATCCACATCTTTCTGGTAGTGTGGTGACCAGAATTGAACACTATATTCCAAGTGCAGCCTAAGTTCTATAAAGTTGCAGCATGACTTGCCAATTTTAAAACTCAGTGCCCGGCTGATGAAGGCAAGCATGACATATGCTTTCTTGACTACCGTCTCCATTTGTGTTGCCACTTTCAGTGATCTGTGTACCTGTACACGCAGATCCCTCTGCTTATCAATACTTTTAAGGGTTCTGTCATTTATTGTATATTTCCTATCTTTATTAGACTTCCAAAATGCATTACGTCACATTTGTCTGGATTAAACTCCATTTGCCATCTGTCTGTATGGTCTCCAAACGATCTGTATCCTGCTGTATACCCTGATGGTCTTTATCACTGTCCGCAAGTCCACCAACCTTTGCATCATCCGCAAATTTACAATCAAACCAGTTACATTTTTTTCCAAATCATTTATGTATATTACGAACAGCAAAGGTCCCAGCACTGATCCCTGAGGAATGTCACTTGTCACGGCCCCCCATTCTGAAATGCATCCTTCCACTGCTACCCTCTGTCTTCTATGACCGAGCCAGTTCTGTATCCACATTGCCAGCTCACCTCTGATCCCGTGCGACTTCACCTTCTGCACCAATCTGCCACGAGGGATCTTGTCAAAGGCCTTACTGAAGTCCACATAGACAACATCCACTGCCCTACCCTTATCAATCATTTTACACTTGAAAGCCCCCCATCTGCCAGATGTTAACCCAACCTATATTCTTCAGTTCCTACCTAATATTGTTGTAATTAGCCTTCTCCCAATTTAGCACCTTCACCTGAGGACTACACTTACCTTTATCCATCAGTACCTTAAAGTTTACTGAATTGTGATCACTGTTCCCGAACTGCTCCCCTGCCGAAACATCGACCATCTGGCCAGGCTGATTCCCCAATACCAAGTCCACTAAGGCCTCTTCCCTAGTTGGACTATTTACATACTGTTTCAAGAAGTCCTCCTGGATACTCTTCACAATCTCTGCCCTATCCACGCGCCTAGCACCAAGTGTGTCCCATATAGGGGGAAGTTAAAATCACCCACCACAACAACCCTGTTACTTTTATACCTTGACAAAATCTGCCTACATACCTGTTCCTCTATCTCCCGCTGGCTGTTGAGAGGCCTATAGTAAATCCCCAAAATTGTGACTACACCCATCCTCTTCCTGAGCTCTACCAATATTGCCTTTCTGTTTGAGCCCTGTGAGGTGTCCTCCCACTGTACAGCTATGATATTATCCTTAACCAGTAGTGCAACTCCCCCATCCCTCTTACGTTCCCCTCTATCCCTCCTGAAACATCTGTATCCTGGAATGTTACAGAATATAATTTATTCTTGGAAATGATACAGTTGGATCACATGTGGGAGTTTCCACTGTAGTGGAAAAGCCAAAAGAAGGAACGGAGGAGTTAGAAGAAACATACCCTGAAATTTCTCCGGACTGTGTGGTGATCAGATCCCACAGCCATAAGTTAAAATAGGAAGGGACTTCCACATCATAACACTCTTCATTCCACATCATAACACACATAACACTTCCACATCATAACACTCTTCAATAGAACCTCTTCATTGTAAAAATTATTGATGTTTTTCTCTCTAGCTGAGCAAGACTCTCTTTGAGTTACGGAGGCACTAAATCCTCCTTATCCATTCACTTTCCATGTACAATTTGGGTGAGGAGTTGTCTGTAACTGGAAAATGAATTTCAATTTCCTGTCCTAAAACTGATCTCCCCTCCTTGCTGCTTCTAATTCCTTCCTGTGATGTGCTGCTCTTAATCTAACAAAGATACCAATCAGCTCTGGGATGCAGCAGCTTTAACCCTCGTTGAGCAAACAGACAGCAGATTCAGAGAGTTTGGGGTGCCAAGCGTGTCTCTGGGAGAAGATGAGTTGGTTCTATTAACAAGTGTTATGATGCAGAAGTCCCTTCCTGTTTTAACTTATGGCTGTGGGAGCTGGTCACCACACAGTCTGGAAAAATTTCAGGGTATGTTTCTGAGGGATCTACACACTTCGGAATCTTTATCTGGGCTGAGCTTCAATTTAGGATCGAGGAGAGACACTTTGAAACTCCTTCTGTTGTTCTCAGTGTGGTCAGGAAGCAGGACTCAGCACGGTCAGGGAGCAGGGGTCGCTTGGAGGGGTCAAGGAGCAGGGGTCACATGGAGGGATTAGGGAGAAGAGGTCACTTGGAAGGGTTGGGGAGCAGAGGTCACTTGGAGGGGTCAAGGAGCAGGGGTCACTCGGAGGGGTCAGGGTGTAGGATGAGACACAGTAATTGAGTGTGAAGTCTGGGGATTATAGCAGGTGTCCTCGGTTTCTGAGTCACTCTAAATAACCGATTCACCCAGCACTGAATGAGTCCAGAGCTCAGACTAAAGTGTTTGTAACTCATCCTGAGTTGAGTTTTTATTGATATTGCGCCAAGGTTGTTAAATTGTTTCAGGTCCTGTCCCTGCCCCTTCATATCCGCCTTCATCACTTCCTACTCAAAAACACAAATTTGACCCCGATATCCATTCACCACCTCTGACACAATTCTTCCTTTCCCAAGAAAACACTGCAATCTGTTTTTTTCCATTCATTGTGGTGTCTGCAGGAATCTCTGCAATTTGAGTTTCTAACATTCCCACCGCAATCACCCAAGCTACAGTCATAAATAATGTTTTCTGTTACATTGGAGCATGATTCCTCTCCATTATCATCTTGTTGTTCTGCTGACCACACCATCTTGCCTTTTATAGCCTTTGAGAGTTACAGGGTGACCACGGCACAGAGACACCATTCAGCCCATATCTGAAACCTTTGTCTTCCCAATCCTTGTATTATTAGCAAATGGGAAGTTTTCCTGTCTACCTTATCTCAACCTGTCATCAACTTGTACACCTATGTCAAATCTCCCTTCAGTCTCCCTTACACCAAGGAGATAACTAGCTTCCCCAAACTCAGCTGGTACAGTGACTCCTTTCCCAGAACAATTCTGGTAAAACCTCCCTGCACCCTCAACAGAACCCTCTCATCTTCCAAAGTGAGGTAGAGATTGTAGGCTTGGGAGGTGTTTTACCTGTCCTGGGAGTGTTTGATGGTACAATGTAGAAGGGCTTTCCTCTATATCTAGACCTGTGCTGTACCATTGCTGCGAGTGTTTGATGTGGACAGTATAGAGGGAGCTTCACTTTGTATCTAACCCCACGTGGTACCTGCCCTGGGAGTGTTTAGTGGGGTCAGTGAAGAGGGAGCTTTATTCTGTATCTAACCCCATGCTGTAGCTGAGTGTTTAATGGGGACAGCATAGAGGAAGTTTTACTCTGTATCTAACTGTTTGGCTATTTATGTATTCTGCATGAATATCAGAATCTGCTTTCTTCATGCTGCCTGAATGACACACTCAGAATCACAGAATTATTATGGAGCAGGAGGCATCTGGTCCATCGTGTCCGCACTGGCTCTCCAAACAAGCATCATGGCTTAGTGCAATCCCCCTGCCTTTCTCCATACCTCTGCACATTGTTTCTATTTAAATAATCACCTAATACCCACTTGTATGTCTCGATTGAACCTGCCTCCACCACACTTCCAGGCAGAAGATTCCAGACCCCAACCACTTGCTTTGTGAAAAAGCTTTTTCTTACATCATATTTGCTTCTTTTGCAAATCACTTTAAATCCGTACCCTTTTGTTCTTGATCCCTTTAACAGTGGGAACAGTTTCTCCATGTCTACTCTGTTCAGCCCCTCATGATTGTAACATCTCTATCAAATCTCCTCTTAGCCTTCTCCCCTTCAATAAGAACAGTCCCAATCTCTCCAATCTATCGCCATAACTGAAGTTTCTCATCCCTGGAACCGTTCTTGTAAACCTCTTCTGCACTCTTTCACATCTTTCCTATTCTGTGGCACCCAGAACTGTACACAGTATTCCAGCTGAGGTCTAACTAGTGTCTTGTATAAATTCAGCATAGAACATAGAACATTACAGCGCAGAACAGGCCCTTCGGCCCACGATGTTGCGCCGACCAGTTAAAAAACAATGACCCTCTAACCTAAACCAATCCCTTTTCATCCATAAACCTATCCACAGATCTCTTAAACGCCCCCAAACTAGGCGCATTTACAACTGCAGCAGGCAGGGCATTCCAATCCCTCACCACCCTCTGGGTAAAGAACCTACCCCTGACATCTGTCCTATAACTACCCCCCCTTAATTTAAAGCCATGCCCCCTCGTGCTAGCTTTCTCCATCCGAGGAAAAAGGCTATCACTATCCACCCTATCTAAACCTCTAATCATCTTATATGTTTCAATAAGATCCCCTCTTAGCCGCCTTCTTTCTAGTGAAAACAACCCCAAATCCCTCAGTCTCTCCTCATAGGACCTCCCCTCCATACCAGGCAACATCCTGGTAAACCTCCTCTGCACCCTCTCCAAAGCCTCCACATCCTTCCTATAATGTGGGGACCAGAACTGCACACAGTACTCCAAGTGCGGCCGCACCAGAGTTGTGTACAGTTGCAACATGACACTGCGACTCCTAAATTCAATCCCCCTACCAATAAACGCCAAGACACCGTATGCCTTCTTAACAACCTTATCTACTTGATTCCCAACTTTCAGGGATCTATGTACACATACACCTAGATCCCTCTGTTCATCCACACTAGTCAGAGTCCTCCCATTAGCCCTATACTCGACACATCTGTTATTCCTACCAAAGTGAATTACCTCACACTTCTCTGCATTAAACTCCATCCGCCACCTCTCGGCCCAGCTCTGCAAACTGTCTAAGTCTCCCTGCAAACTATGACACCCTTCCTCACAATCTACCACACCTCCAACTTTGGTGTCATCAGCAAATTTACTAATCCGCCCAACTATACCCTCATCCAGATCATTAATAAAAATTACAAACAGCAGTGGCCCCAACACAGATCCCTGAGGCACACCACTCGTAACTGGACTCCATGACGAATATTTACCATCAACCACCACCCTCTGTCTCCTATCTGCTAGCCAATTCCTGATCCAATTTCCTAGATTACCCTCAATCCCATACATCTGCATTTTCTGCAGAAGCCTACCATAGTGAACCTTATCAAACGCCTTACTAAAATCCATATATACCACGTCAACTGCCTTACCCCCATCCACTTCTTTGGTCACTTTCTCAAAAAACTCAATAAGGTTAGTAAGGCACGACCTACCCGCTACAAAACCATGCTGACTATCTCCAATCAATTCATTACTCTCCAAATAACTATAAATCCTATCCCTAATAATTTTTTCTAAAACCTTGCCCACAACAGAAGTAAGACTCACCGGTCTATAATTCCCGGGGAAGTCTCTGTTCCCCTTCTTAAACAATGGGACAACATTCGCTATCCTCCAATCTTCCGGTACTATACCAAAGACCAATGACGACCTGAAGATCAGAGCCAGAGGCTCCGAAATCACCTCTCTTGCCTCCCAGAGAATCCTAGGGTAAATCCCGTCCGGACCAGGGGACTTGTCTATTTTCAAACCCTCGAGAATATCCAGCACATCCCCCTTATCAACTGCAATACTGTCTAGTTTACACCCCTGCAACCCAGTGTTCTCCTCAGCTACATTCATGTCCCCCTGCGTGAACACCGAAGAGAAATATTAGTTCAATGCCTCTCCAATCTCTTCCGTTTCCACACACAACTTCCCTCTGCTGTCTGTAACTGGCCCTAATCTTGCCCTAACCAACCTTCTGTTCTTAACATACCTATAGAACGCCTTAGGATTCTCCTTGATCCTATCAGCCAAAGTCTTCTCATGTCCTCTTTTAGCCCTTCTTAATTCACTCTTCAACTCCCTCCTAGCCAATCTAAAGCTTTCTAGTGCATTACCTGAGCCCTCAAGTCTCATCCGAACATAAGCCTCCTTTTTCTTTTTAACCAACGAATCAACTTTTTTAGTGCACCACGGTTCCCTAGCTCTACCAATTCCTCCTTGTCTGACAGGGACATACCTATCAAGGACTCACAGTAGCTGCTCCTTGAAAAAACTCCACATTTCAGACGTTCCCATAATCTCCTTGCTCTTGCACTCTACGTCTCCATTAATAAAGCGCCAAATATTGTGTGCTCTATTAGCTGCTTTCCCCACCTGTCCTGCCACCTTCAGTGATCTATGTACATACTCATCCTCTGCTCCTGCACCCCTTTAATAATTTACTCCTTATTTTATATTGTCTCTCCATGTTTTTCCTGCCAAAATGCTCACACTTCTCTGCATTGAACTTCATCTGCCACTTATTTGCCCACTCCACCAACTTTTGAAGTTCTACACCTCTCCTCGCAGCTTAAGTTGTTTCCAAGTTTTGTATCATCCACAAACTTTCAAACTGCTCCCTGCACAGCAAGATGCAGATCATTAATATACGTCAAGAAAAGCAAGGGTCCCAATAATGACCCTTGGGAAACACCTATATAAGCCTTCATCCAATGAAAAATATTCATTGACCATACCTCTCTGCTTCCTATTATTTCCCATTATAGTTTTATATCTGTAATAATTTTACTGAGGCCACTTATCTGTTTCCATCACCCTTTATTTAAAACATGCTGAAAATGTCATTCAGTGGCTACAGAGAGCAGATCAGTCCCGAATCCATCAACTGCTGGCCTGAGTGGAGCCAGCTGGTTTTAAACCCTCTGTTGTTCCTTCCCTATTGGGCAAGCCTCCAGTCACCTGATGGGGGATCTCATATTCTACGAGGCCCACGGGACGATCTGCTGTAGCCATCTTAACATTATCCATGTTGCTTCTGTCCCTTTCCTTCTTTGAGCTGTAACTTCTGTTTCAGGTTTGTTGTGTATTGAATGTCTTCTGACATCCGTATACATCACATCAACATCATTACCCACATCAATCCTCTCTGTAACCTCCTCAAAAAAACTATGAGTGTTTTACACAGGGAATTTTCAACCTATCAGCAACAACTGTGCTTTTTTTCAGATTATTTAAATACTTTGTGCCCTCATTCTGTGGAATATGAAGATACAAAAGGTAATTACAAATGTAATTATAAATCATGTACAGTATCTAGAGCAATTTGCAATTGACATGTTGGAGATGAGGGAAAGTTAGTGGGGAGGTCGTTCTTGTTCCTGTTTGGTGCAGTGTCAGATGTTGAGGGTGGTTCTTGCTTTTTGGTGCAAGGAGCGATGTGAAGAGTGGTGCTTATTTCGGATTGGTGCAATGTGATTTGGAGGTTGGTTTTTATTTCTGATTGGTGCAGTGTGAGACATGGAGAGTGGTGCTTGTTTATGATTGGTGCACTGTTAGATGTAGGGGAGGTTCTTGATTCTGATTGGTGCAATGTGAAATATTTTGGGTGGAGCTTGTTTCTGATTGGTGCAGTGTGTGAAGTGGCAGCTGGTTCATGGACCGATCCAGTGTAAAATTTTGGGGGTGGATCTGGTTTCTGATGGCGCAGTGCCTGACATGGAGGGTGTTTCTTCATTCTGGTGCATTGTGACATGTGGACGGTGGTCCTTGTTTCTGATTGGAGCAGTGAGAGATTTGGAGGTTGGTTTTTATTTCTGATTGGGGCAATGTGAGATGTGGAGCGTAGTATTTGTTTATGATTGGTGCAATGTTAGGGAGGTTATGATTGGTGCAGCATCCCATGTGAAGGCTGGTTCTTGTTTCTGACTGGTGCAGTGTGAGATGTGGTGGGTGATGCTTTTTCTGATTGGTGCAATGTGAGATTTGGAGGATGGAGCTTGTTTCTAATTGGTGCAATGTGAGATGTGGCGGATGGAGCTTGTTCGTAATTGGTGCCATGTCCCATGGGAAGAGTGATTCTTATCTCTGGTGCAATGTGTGACGTGGAGGGTTGTGCTTTTTCCTGATTGACGCTGTGTGAGATGTGAAGGGTGGTGTTTGTTTCTGGAGCTTGTTCCTGGTGCAGTAATGGATGTAGAGGATGGTTCTTGTTCTTGGTTGGTCCACTGAGAGACGTGGACGATGGTGCTTGCTGCAGAGTCCCATGTGAAGGGGTGTTTCTTGTTTCTGTTTGGTGCAAAGAACAATACAGCACAGGAACAGGCCCTTCAAGCCTGCACCGATCCTGTGTCCCTAACTAGACCATCCATTTGTATCCTTCTATTCCCAGTGTGAGATGTGGTGGGTGGAACATATTTCTGATTAGTGTGTGATGTGAAGGGTGCTGCTTGTTCCTGATTGGTGCAGTATTTGATATGGAGGATGGTACTAGTTTCTGATTGGTGCAGTGTGAGATTTGGAGAGTGGTGCTTGTTTCTGATTGGTGCAGTGTGAGATATGGAGGGTGGTGCTTGTTCCGGATTGGTGCAGTGTGTTATGTGAATGATGGTGCATGTTTCTGATAAGTGGGGAATGGAGCTTGTTTCTGGTGCAGTGAGAGATGTGGGTGGTGGTTCTTGTTCCTGATTGGTGCACTGAGTGATGTGGAGGGCGGTGCTGGTTTCTGATTGGTGGGCGGATCTTGTTTCTGATTGGTGCAGTGTCTGGTGTGGGTGTGAAGCTTGTTTGATATGTTGGGTGTGACGCTTGTTTCTGATTGGTGCAGTGTGTGAGATGGACGAGGACCTTGTTTCTGATTGGTGCAGTGTGTGAGATGGACGATGGACCTTGTTTCTGATTGGTGCAGTGTGTGAGATGGACGATGGACCTTGTTTCTGATTGGTGCAGTTTTTGACATGGAGGGAGATTCTTGTTTCTGATAGGTGCAGTGTGAGATATGGAGGGAGATTCTTGTTGAAAAAGTACAGCATAGGAACAGGCCCTTTGGTCCTCCAGGCTGCGACAATCATGATGCCTGCCTAAACTAAAACCATATGCACTTGCGGAGTCCATTACCATCCAATTCATGTCTTCAGCTGGATACCCCTTAAATGCCCCTATCATACCTGCTCCCACCACCACGCCAGGCAGCCCATTCAAGACATTCACCACCCCCTGTAAAAAAAAAAGAAGCTTTTCCCCACACACCTTAAACGTATGTCCCCTAGTACTTGCCTTTTCTATCCTAGGAAAGAGCATTTGACTATCCACTCTGTCCATGCCACTCAAAATCATCTTAACCTCTATCAGGTCACCCCTCAACCTCCGTTGTTCCAGTGAGAACAAACTGAGTTTATCCAACCTGTCATAACTAATAACCTCCAGCTTGGTGCTGTGTGTGACGTGAGGACTGAAACTCAATTCTGACTGGTGCAATGTCTGTTGTGGAGGGTGTTGCTTTTTTCAGGCTGGTGTGAGATATGGAGGGGGATTCTTATTTCTGATTGGTGCAGTGAGAAATTTGGAGGGAGTTGCTTATTTCTGATTGGTGGAGTGAAAGATTTGGAGGGTGGTGCTTGTTTCTGATTGGTGCAATGTGAGATGTGGAGGGAGCTTCTTTCCTATTGGTGCAGTTTGAGAGTTGGGGTGTGCTTCTTGTTACTGATTGGTGGAGTGTGGGATTTGGATTGTTGTTACTGTTTATGATTGGTGCAATGTGAAATGCAAGGGGTGGATCTTATTTCTGATTGGCACAATGTGAGATAGAGGGTGGTTCTTGTTTCTGATTGGTGCAGTGTCAGATTTGGTGGGTGGATCTTGTTTCTGATAGGCACAGCATCTGATATGGAAAGTGGTGCTTGCTTCTGATTAGTGCAGTGAAAGAGGTGGAGGGAGATTCTTGTTTCTGATTGGTGCAATGTGAGATGTGGCGGGAGCTTCTTTCCGATTGGTGCAGTTTGAGATTTGGGGTGTGCTTCTTGTTACTGATTGGTTGAGTGTACAATGTGGAGTTTGGTTCTTGTTTCTGATTGGTGCAGTGTGTGAGATAGTGGGTGCACCTTGTTTGTGATTGGTGCAGTGAATAATGTGGTTCTTGTTTCAGGTGCAGTGTGAGATTTGGAGGGTGTTGCTTGTTTCTGATTGGTGAGTTGTGAGCTGTGGAGGGAGGTTCTCCATTCTGATTGGTACAGTGTGAGATTTGAATGGTGGTTCTTGTGTGAGATGTGGAGAGGGCTGCATTTTTCTGGTACTGTGTCTGGTATGTTGGATGGTTCTTGTTTCTGATTGGTGCAGTGTCTGATGTAGTGTGTGGAGCTTGTTTCAGATTGGTGCAGTGTGAGATTTGGAGTGTTGCTCTTGTTTGTGATTGATGTGGTATGTGATGTGAAGTGTGGTTCCTGTTTCTGATTAGTACATTGTCTGGGATCACAGTATAACATCTCAGAATTTGCAAGTTAGGTGGGAGGATGAACTGTGAGGAGGATGCAGAGATCCTTCAGCATGTCTTGGACAGGTTGAGTGAGTGGGCAAATCAATGGCAGATGCACCGTAATTTGGATAAATGTGAGGTTATTCACTTTGGAAGCAAAAACAAGAAGGCAGATTGCTACCTGAATGGCTGTAAATTGGGAGAGAGGGGTGTGCAGCGAGACCTGAGTGTCCTTATGCACCAGTCACTGAAGGTAAGCATGCAGGTGCAGCAGGTGCTAAAGGAGGCAAATTATATGTTGGTCTTCATTGCGAGAGGTTTTGAGTTCAGGAGCAGGGATGCATTGTTGCACTTATACAGGGCCTTGGTGAGGCCATATTGTGTGCAGATTTGGTCTACTTTTCTGAGGAAGGATGTTCTTGCTCTTGAGGGAGTGCAGTGACAGTTTACCAGTCTGATTGTGGGGATGGCGGGACTAATGTATGAGGAGAGATTGACTAGGTTAGGATTTTTTTCACTGGAGTTCAGACAAATGAGGGGGGTTCTCATAGAGACTTATAAGATTCTAACAGGACTGGATAGCTGCAGGAAGGATGTTCCCAATGATGGTGGGGGGGGAGGTGTCCAGAACCAGGATCACAGTCTGAGGATACAGGGGAGACCATTTAGAACGGAGGTGAGGAGACATTTTTTTCACCCAGAATGGTGAGCCTGTGGAATTCATTACCTCAAGAAGTAGTTGATGCCAAAACATTGAATGTATTCAAGAGGCGGCTAGATATAGCATTTGGGGCAAATGGGATCAAAAGTTATGGGGAGAAAGCAGGATTAGGCTACTGAGTTGGACAATCAGCCATGATCATGATAAATGGTGGAGCAGGCTCAAAGGGCCAAATGGCCTCCTCCTGCTCCTATCTTCTGTGTTTCTGTGGCGGCTGCTTCTTGTTTCTTATTGGTGTAATATTTGATGTGGAGGGTGGTTCTTGTTCCTGTTTGGGCAGTGCGAGATGTGGACTTGTTTTGGATTGGTGCAGTGTTACTGACAGTGCTGTTATTTCTATACAGCTGGTTTACTTGTTGTGGTTGAAATTTGTGAGCTGCTCCAACAGTGTGTGTCCCAATGGGTAAGTCTAAGTCTTCCTCTTTCCTTCTGCTCTTCCTCAGAATATCAAAGAGAAGTTTTCTGGGAGCTGGTATCAATGATCATTCGGGATCAGTGTCAGGGGCGTTCAGGGATACGGGGGGCTGGTATCATAGGTGGCATTGCCAGGGACCCATATTCAATCCCAGCCTTGGGTCACTGTCATGTTCTGGACAGGTTTGGAATCTGCAACTTCTCCCCTTGTCTGAAAGGGTTTGCTCTGGGTGTCCCAGTTCCCTCCCACAGCTTGAAAGACGTGTAGTTAAGTGAATTAGCCATAGTAAATGCATGAGATTGTGGGGATAGGGCACAGGGTGGTCTGAGTAAGATGCTCTGTCAGTGATTCGATGCAGTTTCAATGAGCCAAATTGCTTTTTTCTATACTTTAGGGTTTCGAGAGGTTTTTTGGGTCAGTATCAGGAGTTGTATGGGGGGGTCGTCAGGTATTATGAGGGGGCCTGCATTGCAGGGGTCAGCAGTGAGGCCACTGTCGTGGGAGTTGCTGGATCGCCGGTGTAAATGGGGGTTGCCGCTTTGCTGGGGTGCCAGTGTTGGCAGGGAGTTCTCGGGGTGCCAGTGTCGGCGGAAGGTTGCTGGGGCCTCGGTGTTGGCTGGGGGGAGGGTCGCTGGGGTGCCGGTGTCGGCAGCGGGGAGGAGGGGGGGAGTCGCTGGGGTGCTGGTGTCAGCGGGGTGTCGCTGGGGTTAGCGGGTGGGAGGTGCCGGTGTCGGCGGCGGTGGGAGGGGGGGGTCACTTGACCACCAGGGAAAGGGGAAAGGGCAGTCTGAAAACAGCTCGCCATTCTTCCCCTATCCACCATTAGGCCACTTGCAATGTTATATCATCGGTTTCTATCCCTCAGACAATCCTCTGTCCTGTTAGTAACTATGCTGATCCTTTTCAAACAATAGTCTGATTTTCAACTTGTACTTTAGGAGAGTCTGCAGAAGCTGTTGGAGGTTGAGCACAGAGTGAGAGGCCTACACCAGATCACACAGCCTGGGAGGGTGAGTACTCCTGCCTTCACCTCATTCAATCAGCATTGCTCGAGGTGGATTCTGCCCCGTTCTGTCCTGGTGTGAGCTGCACCTGCAGACTGAGGTGGGGGTCGTTCAGAGACAGGATATAAACATTAGTACCACAGGGACTCACTTTTATTTTTCTCCCCAGTGTGGAATTGAAGGACACAGAGAAAGACCTCCCCAGGGTGGGAGTGAGTATCACAGAGGGAGAGAGGCATCCCCAGCTGGGACACAGAGCCAGAGAAAGAGAACAACCTCCCCCGGGTGGGACAGAGACCAAGTGAGAGTGAGACTTCCCCAGGGTGGATTGTAGATCAGAGAGAGATGGACCTCTCCAGGGTGAGACAGGGAGTCACAGAGAAAGAGAACTCCGTAGGGTGGGACTGAGGGTCATAGAGAGAGAGAGATACCCCTCTCAGGTGGGGCAGATAGTCAGAGAGAGGGAGAGAGAAAGAGAGATACCCCTCTCAGGTGGGGCAGGGAGTCAGAGAGAGCCAGAGAAAGAGAGAGACCCCTCTCAGGTGGGGCAGGGAGTCAGAGAGAGGGAGAGAGAAAGAGAGAGTGGCCCCACCCAGGCCAGACAGGGAGTCACAGAGAGAGAGAGACCCCTCCCGGCAAGGAGAGGGAGGCAGAAAGAGAGAGACCTCTCCCAGGTGGGACAGGGAGCCAGAGAAAGAGAGAGAGAGACCTCTCCCAGGTGGGGCAGGGAGCCAGAGAGAGAGAGACCCCTCCCAGGTGGGACAGGGAGCCAGAGAGAGAGAGACCTCTCCCAGGTGGGACAGGGAGCCAGAGAGAGAGAGACCCCTCCCAGGTGGGACAGGGAGCCAGAGAGAGAGAGACCTCTCCCAGGTGGGACAGGGAGCCAGAGAGAGAGAGACCTCTCCCAGGTGGGACAGGGAGCCAGAGAGAGAGAGACCTCTCCCAGGTGGGACAGGGAGCCAGAGAGAGAGAGACCTCTCCCAGGTGGGACAGGGAGCCAGAGAAAGAGAGAGAGAGACCTCTCCCGGCAAGGAGAGGGAGGCAGAAAGAGAGAGACCTCTCCCAGGTGGGACAGGGAGCCAGAGAGAGAGAGACCCCTCCCAGGTGGGACAGGGAGCCAGAAAGAGAGAGACCTCTCCCAGGTGGGGCAGGGAGCCAGAGAGAGAAAGAGACCCCTCCCAGGTGGGACAGGGAGCCAGAGACAGAAAGAGACCCCTCCCAGGTGGGACAGGGAGCCAGAGAGAGAGAGAGAGAGACCCCTCCCAGGTGGGACAGGGAGTCACAGAGAGAGAGACCCCTCCCGGCTGGGAGAGGGAGGCAGAAAGAGAGAGACCTCTCCTGGGGGACAGGGAGCCAGAGAGAGAGAGACCCCTCCCAGGTGGGACAGGGAGCCAGAGAAAGAGAGAGACCCCTCCCAGGTGGGTCAGGGAGCCAGAGAGAGAGAGAGAGACCTCTCCCAGGTGGGACAGGGAGCCAGAGAAAGAGAGAGACCTCTCCCAGGTGGGACAGGGAGCCAGAGAGAGACAGAGACCCCTCCCAGGTGGGACAGGGAGGCAGAGGGACAGAGATCTCTCCCTGGTGGGTCAGGGAGTCACAGAGAGAGAGAAGGAGAGCTCCCTTGGGTGGGACCAAGGATCATAGAAAGAGTAATGGAGAGATCTCCCCGGGCTGGGTCTGGGGACAAGGTAATGGGATGAATTAAATACCTTTTCTCTGGTCTGGATTGAGTTCACTGATGTCAGAAACAACAGTGGCTCAGCTTGGGTAGGGAGAGTGCGGTTGATGGGTGGATGAGGTGGGTGGGAGGTGTGAAGAGGAGGTGGGGTGTTGGGGGGAGAGAGTAGTTGGGAGCAGCGAAGAGTGGGTAGGATGGCTGCTGGGGGAATGATGCAGGGGAAGATGCGTGTGGGGGAGGTGTTGGAGGAAGGATATGGTTTGTGAGCTCCGCTTCACCCTGAGCCACAGCTGACACTAGCTATTGGAGAAGTTAGAAACAGCTGCTTTCAGGGTTGACCTGGTTGAACATTTGAGTCACCAAAACATTAAATGACCGCAACAAAACCCGGGATCATCGACACCATCCGGAACAAAGCAGCCTGTTTGATTGGGATCACATTCACCAAGATGCACACCTATGAACAGTGGCAGCTGTGTGTACCATTCACAAGATGCACTACAGGAACTCCAAGGTTCCTTAGGCAGCACCTTCCAAATCCACGAACACCATTATTTAGAAGGACTAGAGCAGCAGATACCTGGGAACACCACCACTTGAAGGTTCCCCTCCAAGTCACTTACCATTCTGACTTGGAAATATTCACTGCCAATGTGTCAAAATCCCGGAACTCCCTCCCTGACGGCACAGTGGTGTACCTACACTACATGACTGCAGTGATTCAAGAAGAAGCACAGCACCACCTTCTCAAGGGCAGTTAGGCATGGGGAAAAGTTGCTGGTCTAGCCAGCAATGCCTGCATCTCAAGGAGCCATTGACTTCAGGAAGCGTAAAGGAGAACGTGCCTCTGACTACACCAATGGGGATGAAGTAGAAAAGGTTGAGAGCTTCAAGTTTTTAGGTGTCCAGATCACCAACAACCTGTCCTGGTCCCCCCATGTCGACACTATAGTCAAGAAAGTCCACCAATGCCTCTACTTTCTCAAAGATTACGGAAATTTTGGCATGTCAGCTATGACTTTCTCCAATTTTTACAGATGCAGCATAGAAAGCATTCTTTCTGGTTGTATCACAACTTGGTATGGCTCCTGTTCTGCCCAAGAAACTAGAAAAGATCGTGAATGTAGCCCAATCCATCACACAAACCAGCCTCCCATCCATTGTCTCTGTTTACATTCCCGCTGTCTCAGCAAAGCAGCCAGTATAATTAAGGACCTCACGCACCCCGGACATTCTCTCTTCCACCTCCTTCCTTCGGGAAAAAGACACAAAAGTCTGAGGTCACGTACCAGCCAATTCAAGAACAGGCTCTTCCCTGTGGCTGTCAGACTTTTGAATGGACTTACCTTGAATTAAGTTGATCTTTCTCTACACTCTAGCTATGACTGTAACACTACAATCTGCACTCTCTCATTTCCTTCTCTATGAACGGTATGTTTTGTCTGTATATACTTTTCACTGTATGTTAATACATGAGACAATAATAAATCAAATCAAATCAAAAGGATATTGCTGAGGTTGGGGTACCTGTTGCCTGGTTCTGTTACCCTTTTCACCGATGATAAGAATCCAGCTTAGTTCAATGTGTGAGAAGCTCAGTAAAGCGGGGGGAGATGTAGAGAGAAAGGCAATGTTTTCGCTGAGACTGGAGTTACAAATCCCTTTGTCCTATAAGGTGCTCATCAAGGAAGGAGCATTGCTGAGAGTGACTGAAGAAACATGGCAACCTCGTTATTGTTTCTTGGTAAGTCAGTCCTGGTTTATTTTGATCTATTATTACGATGCTGAATTGATTAGTGCTTGTGATAAATATTTATACTTGATCTGCTGAACTGACTGAAGTCTATCTGTGAGGGAACATTGAGCAGCTGTGTATCCACTGGAAACACTCCGACATCTCCTGAGGCAACTGCAACTCCCAGGAGAAGTGTCCTGCTCTGTATGCCCACCATTAACATAGAACCATAGAATCCTACAGTACAGGAGAAAGCCATTTGGCCCATTTGAGACTGCACTGACCAGACTCCCACCAAGGCCCTATCCCCAGAACCCATGTGTTTACCCTAGCTAATCTCCCTGACACCAAGGGGTAATTTAACATGGGCAATCCACCTAATCCGCATATCTTTGGACTGTGGGAGGAAACCAGAGCACCTGGAGGAAACCCATGCAGATACGGGGAGAACATACAGACTCCGCACAGATAGTGACCCAAGCTGGGAATTGAACCCAGGTCCCTGGCGCTGTGAGGCAGCAATGCTAGCCACTGTCCCATCATGTTGCCCTTGATAGACCCTTCTAAAATAAAATATCCCCGGTTTGCTGATCTGGGCACATGTATCTGATTAATGAGAGGGGTTTTGAGGCATATAATTCCTAAGGCTCTTTGGAGCACACAATGGCTCTGTTACCAGAAGGAACGTTTGCAACAAAATAAGTAACCGCTTGTAAAGGAGCCTGGAAAACTACTTGAAGCAGGGGTATGGAGAATGGGCGGCACGGCAGCACAGTGGTTAGCATTGCTGCTTCACAGCTCCAGGCTCCAGGGTCCTGGGTTCAATTCTCAGCTCGGGTCACTGTCTGTGTGGAGTTTGCACATTCTCCTCGTGTCTGCGTGGGTTTCCTCCGGGTATTCTGGTTTCTTCCCACTGTCGAAAGATGTGCGGGTTAGGTTTATTGGCCATGCAAAGAAATTGCCCCTTAGTGTCCAGGGATGAGTAGGTTAGACGGATTGGTGGGTATAATATGCAGGGATGTGGGGTTAGGGCCTGGGTGGGATTGTGTTCGGTGCAGACTCGATGGGCCAAAGGGCCTCTTCTGGACTGTAAGGTTCTATGATTCCGTGATTCTAATGGGATTAGTTTGAGATTGGCAAAAGAGCCCTTGTACCTTGCTTTATTCTCTCTCCAAAATTGCTGTCAGACCTGCTGAGATTTTCTGTTTTTGTCTCATACCAGTGTCCACAGTGTTTTCTTTTACCTCAGTCATTCATCTGGTGATCAGCTTCAGTAGCTCGAGGGAAGTACTTGTGACTGGAGGTCATGTATATCTTGGATCAGGAAGGCCAATAATTTCTGATTCTCTTCCGCAGACCAATGACTTGTTCCTGTACACTGCACCCCAACAATTTGGGAAATATCAACTCAACAAGACACTACCGTTGATGGGCATGAAGGTGAGTGACAGATTCCCAAAGAAACAGTTTGGGCATTGGCAAAAGAGAGGAAATAGAGCAGATATTATAGACAGTGGGAAGGATAGGAACACAAAATAGCAGTATAAATACTGTGGCTACCAGAGCAAGTCAGAGGCAGGAAACCCTGCAGCAAGTAAATTAATTCCTGACTCCCCAAAACCTATGCACCATCTACAAGGCACCACCAACACACACAGTGGCAGTTAAGTGTATCAAATTTGATCAACCCTTTTACTTTATGGCCACTATACTTTAAAAGTAAACTTACACTGTTTTAAGAACATAAGAACATAAGAAATAGGAGCAGGAGTAGGCCATCTAGCCCTTCAAGCCTGCCCCGCCATTCAATAAGATCATGGCTGATCTGTCGTGGCTCAGTTCCACTTTCCCACCCTCTCCCCATAACCCTTAATCCCCTCTCTTATCAAAAACCCATCAACCCGCGTCTTAAAAATATTTAGCGAGGCAGCCTCCACCACTTCAACGGGCAGAGAATTCCAGAGATTCACCACCCTTTGAGTGAAGAAGTTCCTCCTCAACTCCGTTCTAAACCGCCCCCCCTTTATCTTGAGGCTGTGCCCCGTAGTCCTACTGTCTTTTTTGAGCGGGAAGAGTCTCTCCACCTCTATCCTATCCATCCCATTCATCATCTTATACATCTCAATGAGATCTCCCCTCATTCTTCTAAACTCTAACGAGTACAAGCCTAGTTTATTCAGCCTCTCCTCATAGCTCAACCCCCTCAACTCCGGTATCAGCCTAGTAAACCTCCTCTGCACTCCCTCCAAGGCCAAAATATCTTTGCGCAGGTGCGGCGCCCAAAACTGCACACAGTACTCCAGCTGCGGCCTCACCAATGCCCTATACAGCTGCAGCAAGACCTCCCTACTTTTATATTCAATCCCCCTCGCTATGAAGGCCAGCATCCCATTCGCCTTCCTGACCACCTGCTGCACCTGCAAGCTGGGTTTTTGCGACTCATGCACAAGGACCCCGAGGTCCCTCTGCACCGTCGCCTGCTGCAGTTTTTCGCCACGTAAGTAATAGTCCTTCCTACCATTATTCCTACCAAAGTGGACCTCCTCACACTTGCCAACATTAAATTCCATTTGCCATTTCCATTTGCCTCATCTATTTACAAACCTCCAATTGTATATGTTTCTTTTGAAATGCAACAGACAACTTCAAACCACTTATTTTATTTGCCTTGTGTATATTCTTCTTCAAGCTCTCCTGGCTCCCTGTTTAGGACCATTTTAAACTACTTCCCTCCATACCTCCTCTATTGATGCTTGACCTCTACATTTTGTCTGTCTTCAGTTCATTTAAACCAGTCACACTCCCACAAGCTTGGTCCCAATATATGACAATAACAATATTTCAAAAAAGGAAATATTAAAATTCATTTTTCTCTCAGAATGGATAGCCAAACTAAACATCCCATTATAATATGTCCCAGTTATATCAAAGTGCTAAGAACCTGGAGTCACAATTCAAATTCAAAATCTTTAGATTGTCTTTTAGTTGATGTTGGGGAACTGATTAGTTTGTTCTCAATAGTTTGTTAAAAGTTTCATCCTTCAATGGAAATATTAAACCAGGTATACAAATAAGATTGCATGAAAGCTGAAGAGACAACCACATTTCAAATAAGATTTACACTGGAGACAGAGAAGGAAACAATGTACACAGAAACTGAGCAATGGGTACATGCTGGAGATGAGAAATGGGTGTACACAGAGCAATGGGTACATGCCAGAGATGAGAAGTGAGTGTACACAGGCAAGGAGTAACAAGGTACACATTGGAGATGAGAAATAGGTGTGCACAGACATGGAGCAACAGGGTACACACTGGAGGCAGAGGAGGAAATGGCGTACACAGATGTAGCAATGGGTACATCAATCATTCGAGCTGCTCCACCATTCAAGAAGATCATGACTGATCTGGTTGTGGTCTCAACGCCACCTTGTCATCTGCCTCCCATAATTCTCGACTTGAAGTTTGGCACGGTACTACGATAGAAGCCACACGTCCCCCAAAATCTCATGGTTTCTCATTCAGATTTTGGGGTGGGGAATCCATCAAACCCTTAGATTCACTGTTCTTGCCAACACCTGTCCTTGCCCTATGGTATGCCCAAGGCAGGTTCCTCGAAACTAATTTTCAGTGTTACAGCTATGTCTGTAATACTGAGTTAGCGGGAGTGTAGGTGATGGAGACAGCTGAGTGAACGTGTGGGGGATGGGGAATGAATTGGGAATATTGGGGTTCAGAGGGATGAGGAGGGTTGGTTGTTGGGTAGTTGGGGAGGCTGGTGAGGTCTTAGTGAGTAGGGTGTTGATATACATTGGAACATTGCTCAATGTGAATGGGTAGGCAGCTCTGAATCTTTCTGATTCCCTCATTTGTTGTGTTTCAGGTGAGCAGCATGTCTATTGAAGAGACTGAGAAATTGCTAAGGATCCAAAGTGTGCGAGGCTCTATCACATTCTGTGCCAGGTACTAAGTAACTAAGCTGCATAGGAATGCATTGAATGACTCCACCTGCATGACCACATCTGCATTTACAGCATGATCACACTGCATTTCTGTATTAACAAGGTTCCTGTCCTAAACAGGTAATGTTAAACGTAAAGAAGGAGAAATTGCAATCAAAAAATAACCTCAACATTCACCCACTGGGTTGGACTGACAAAGTATAATCATTAATTAGCATTTATTTTTGAAAATCCTGTGCTAAGTGCATACTTGATACATGTCGAACATTTATAATAAAAGGAAGATATTGCACTTCACCACTAGCAACCTTTCTGAAAAAGATTTAATGCACCATTTTCCTCAGTGACTGACATGTAAGAGTTCAAAAAAATAAATAATTTTAAATAAAGCGTATTGCACAGTAACCTAATTTCATTCATTCATTCACTGCTCACTTTATTGTGACAACAGTGTTTATTGATAACATAAGCTTTGTACATATAGTTTAGTCCAAGCTAGGAGCTAACTCTATGCTTGTTTGTACATAGGCCTCTGCCCAGCCCATAACTTGCAGGTCAAGTCATGTGTCTCTTTACACTGTGGGTAGTATGCCAGTTATCCTTGTACTACACTTTCCCCACATCTTAACCCAACATTCTTACATTACAATGATGCTACCCACGCCTGACTTTACAGAATTAGGTGGTTTGGAGAATTGGCAATGTTTCCAGATCTTGCTCTGGTTACATTTGGAGGAAGGGCTAGGCTCTGTAGATTTGGGCAAACTTTGATCAAGAGTTTGCGTTCTGGGTTGTCTTCCTGGAACTTGGCTGCCATTTTCCAAACCTCTTTAACCAGTCCTTGGAATTGAAGCCCTCCTTGTCAACTCCCCATCTCGTCTGCTCAGTGACCACAAGCTTTTCAGAGAGAATGTTCACTCTGTTCTCGATATCAACTTGGTGTTTCTTTTTGTCTGTGGTCCACCATAATCCTTGTGGGAGTTTACACTTCAGGAATGGAACCCTCATTCCCAGTTGTTTCACAGCTTTACCCAAATATTTGATTACTCTCTTTTCCTCTTGTTTTTCGAGTTTATGGATCTTTTTATTCAGCTCAGCAACTCGTTTGGTAAGTTCCTTTGTCTTTGTTTCAGAGTTACCTGGACATTCAGTTCCTTTTGGAATCATTTCTCCCCTGGTCACTGACTACTCCTTAGACTCATTAAATTGACTTGTTAGATCCTCAGTTATTTTCTAAAGTGTTAGTACAGTTAGTTCACCTTCAGATTAGTAAAGGGAAAGTAAAGATAGTAAGTTTGTTCAAAAGTAATAACTAATTTTTAGGTAGCTAATTAAAATTCAACTTGTAATCTAATAGCTAATAGAGAGTTAGTCATGTCTGTTTATTGGGTTATGTGTGTCTGCCTGTGTGATGTGGTCAATCATGGATGCTGAGAATATCCCTGATAATTACATTTGCAAGAAGAGTACCCAGCTCTGGCTGCTTATTATTGAACGAATGGATCAATTTGAGCAGCAGTTGGAGGCACTAAGGAGTATTCAAATGGTGGAGAGCAACTTAGATAGAAGTTACAGAGCTACGGTCACACTCAAGGTGCAGGAAGATAGATGAGTGACCATTAGATGGAACAGGCAATCAGTACAGGAGTCCCCTGCAGGTGCACCCCTGTTTCAAGCATTCAATTTCGGATACTGATGAGAGGAATGGTCCATCAGGTAACAGCAGCAGCCAGAGCAGTGGCACCATGGCTGGCCCTGCCATACAGAGGAGAGGGATATTACATAGTAGAGCCATAGTAATTGGGGATTCAATAGTCAGGGATACAGGTGCTTCTGTGGCCGAGAGAGAGACTCCAGGATGGTATGTTGCCTCATTGGTGCCAAGGTCATGGATGTCTCTGAGCGGAAATTGGATGGGGAGAAATTTGTTAGGTGTGTCCAGAGGGATTTTTGAAACAAATGTGGATAGTCTAAAGAGAGAGGGGGCCATACTGAACTTGGTATTGGGGAATGAGCCCAGCCAGGTAATCAAAGTTTCAGTGGGGGAGCATTTTGTGAATAGTAACCATAAATCCTTACGTTTTCCAATATTATGGACAAGCACAACAGTAATCCTCGAGTGAATGTATTAAATTGGTGGAAGGCCAACTATAACTGAATTAGGCAAGAATTGGAGAATGTGATTGGGAGCAGTTGATTGAGGATAAATCCACATCTGACATAGAAGTCTTTTAAAGACCAGTTGATTAGGGTGCAGGACAGGCATGTTCCTGTGAAAATGAAGGATAGGAATGGCAAGATTCGGAACCTTGGATGATAGTCAACAAAAAAAAAGAAACATGCATAAGGTCTAGGCAACTAGAAACAGATGAGGCCCTTGAAAAACATAGAAAAAGTAGGAAGGCACTCAAATGGGAGTTAGGAGAGCTTTAAGGGGCTGTGAAATGTCATTGGTAGGAATAATGGTAGGAAGGATTATTACTTACGTGGAGAAAAACTGCAGCAGGCGACGGTGCAGAGGGACCTCGGGGTCCTTGTGCATGAGTCGCAAAAACCCAGCTTGCAGGTGCAGCAGGTGGTCAGGAAGGCGAATGGGATGCTGGCCTTCATAGCGAGGGGGATTGAATATAAAAGTAGCGAGGTCTTGCTGCAGCTGTATAGGGCATTGGTGAGGCCGCAGCTGGAGTACTGTGTGCAGTTTTGGGGGCCGTACTTACGCAAGGATATTTTGGCCTTGGAGGGAGTGCAGAGGAGGTTTACTAGGCTGATGCCGGAGTTGAGGGGGTTGAGCTATGAGGAGAGGCTGAATAAACTAGGCTTGTACTCGTTAGAGTTTAGAAGAATGAGGGGAGATCTCATTGAGACGTATAAGATGATGAATGGGATGGATAGGATAGAGGTGGAGAGACTCTTCCCGCTCAGAAAGGACAGTAGGACTAGGGGGCACAGCCTCAAAATAAAGGGGGGGCAGTTTAGAACGGAGTTGAGGAAGAACTTCTTCACTCAAAGGGTGAATCTCTGCCCGTTGAAGTGGTGGAGGCCACCTCACTAAATATTATTAAGAAGCGGGTTGATGGGTTTTTGATAAGAGAGGGGATTAGGGGTTATGGGGAGAGGGCGGGAATGTGGAACTGAGCCACGACAGATCAGCCATGATCTTATTGAATGGCGGGGCAGGCTCGAAGGGCCAGATGGCCTACACTTGCTCCTATTTCTTATGTTCTTATGTCATTGGCCAGCAAGGTTAAGGAGAATCCCATTTTATACATAGATTAGGAGCAAGCAGATAGCTAGGATAAAAGAGGGAGATGATGTGTGGAGCCCTGGAAGTGGGTGAGATCCTTAAAGAGTACTTTGCATTAGTATTTGCCACATAAGAGATGATGAGGTTACGGTAGGGTGTGTGACTACTCTTTGGCAGGTCAATATAAAGGAGGAAATGTTGAGTGTTTTAAAATGTAATAAAGTAGACAAATCCCCTGAGAAAAAGGAAGTGGTAGAAGAGGCTCAACTGGGGGACTGGTTAAGGTAGTAAAAGTATCTCAAAAGAAGGAGGAGATGTAGAGAGTACACAGCCTAGGCACAGGCTGGAGGATAAAGTAGAAGCTGATCTTTTCAAAGACTTCACCTGTGTGGGTAAGGTTTACTCAGGTAGAATAGGGGAAGTAAGTAAGGAAGTGAAAATATTGAGAGATATAGGAGCTAGTATGTCTCTAATGGTAAAAGATGAAAATATTTGCACTCCTGAAATACTGCCTGAGAGAAGGGTAATTTATGAAATAAATGGAGGGCAGGTTAGTGTTCCCTTGTGTAAAATAAGACTAGAAAATCCTATCCAGACTGAAGAAGTAGCAGTGGGAATGATAGAAAACATATTTGTTTCAGGAATACAGTTTATTCTGGGAAATGATATTGTTGGATCACAAGTGCAAATGATGTCTATGGTAGTAGAAAAGCCAGAAGGAAGCCAGGGAATTGAGAAAGTGGAAGGAAAAGACACTGGAAATGTGTCAGACTATGTGGTGATAAGATCCCACAGCCATGAGTTAAAACAGGAAGGGAGAGCACAAAGGAAAGATGAACGAGGTGAGGTTCAGTTAGCTGACAGTATGTTTGATGAAATTGTAAAAGAAAAGCCTGAAACTTCTGAGGCATCTGCTTCGCAGACACAGGGAGTCCAAGAAGATCAATCAGCCTGTATCTGAAAGTGAAGGATAATGCCTTCAAGAATAAGCATACGTTGATGGAGCACATTTACATACTAAAGGCTGAAGCTCGTAGGAGCAGTGGAACTCGTAAACAACAAGCAGAAAGTCAGCAGACCAAGAAGGAAGTACCTTTGCCAAAAGTTTGTGCCCAAGGAGAAACTGAAATCGTGAAAATTATTCACACAGATAAACAAAAGAAGAAAGCTTGGACAAGAATGGTTCCTAAAGTTTGCTTTATCAGAGATGGATTCAGTTGGAAATCTCTTTTAAAAAAGATCCTTCAGATCAATGGGTTTACATTTTAAGAAGGCCCATGTAACCCATCCAAAGCAAGTCTGATCACTCGAGCACATCCATCTGACTAATCTTCATAAGGAAAAGATCACAGCACTGAAGCGAGAGAGGTTAAAATGGAACAGAGTGTCATCACTTTTGAGGTTGATCCATTGGCGAAACCTTGTAAAAATGTGATTCTATATCAGACTATAATGAAACTGTTAAAGACACAAGTTACTTGATGCAAGATCTATCAAAATGAAAAGAACAGGACAGCATTTTGTAGTTCTGTTAATTTTTTTGTTATTTGTGTATCGGTTTAAAGTGATGAAAGTCGAGAGAAAATAAGGGAACATTTTTCAAGAAAAAAATGAAGCCATCTTTTGATAATGATGGTTCACTTTTTCCTGGGAGGGAAAGTGTTATGAAGTTGCATATATAAGGTTAAAAATGTGGTGTTTGGTATTGAAAAGAAATGCTGAAACTAAAAGAAAAAATTTTATAGAATTGTCTCTTTAAAAACATGTGCCTTTGTACTTTGGTTTTTTTTATTCCAATTCAATCAAATCAAATCCAATTCAGAGTCCCAACAAGTTGAGACATTCCCGATCCAAGCTGACAAGACAGGGCTCTCACTTCCTGTCTTGGGCTTGATCTACATGATCCAAGCTGATTGGAGTAGACATAACTCCTCCTCAAAGGCTTGATCTCATTTGCATCTTAGCCAAAAGGCTGAGATGCTGCTTTTAAAAATTGCTTCAAATGAAGCTGAAATGTAACCTAATGACTTCAACCAAGCACAGCATATCAATACTACACTTGATCTTAGTCAAAAGCCCAAAAGGAAGAAGGCTGCAGAAACCAATTTTGCAACATTTGTACCCAAAGCAGCAGCTAGAGTTCCAGGATAGTGAAAAAAATAGGTTTTGAATTGGAATAATGATTTTAAAGCAAGCACTCAAAAACACAACCAATTGAACTCAAATTTGACAGCCTCAAGCCACTAAAATTGCAGGAGTACTGTAAGGTATTTAAACCTGGACAAGGGGAAATAACAGTCACAACAACTTTGCCACCCCTTTTAGATTAAAGGAGGGAGACGTGAGTCTCTCATGTGGAATCCTGCAGTAATATATATCGCTTCATCAAGTCACCATCTAAGTAAAAGGAGAAACCAACTCAAAGTATTCCAGACTGAAGCATTAGAAGAAAATTCATACTTCCAACAGATGCCTGATATTATATTTGCGAATGACCTGATTCTGTAATGATTTATTTCATTATTCCTGAATGAGTCTTATAATTTAAACAGCATTCTGTTGGGGAGTTTATCCAGCTTGTCAATTGTTTATTAAGGTTGTTACCAGTTCTAAAATATAGACTGATTAATTGTTCATGAGATAATGTCAGATCCTGCTTTAATTTACCAGAACCAGTAGCTTCCTGCTATCTCATGGAAGGTCAAATTCAGGTGTAAATTATACAACACCAGAACCCTTGGGAGCATTAACATGCAGAAGGATATGGGTGTACAAGTCCCTGGAAGTGGCAACACAGGTGGATAAAGTAGTCAAGAAGGCGTACAACATGCTTGCCTTCATTGGCTGGGGCATCAAGTATAGAAGTTGGCAAATTATGTTACAGCTATAAAAAATTTTAGTGAGGCCACATCTGGAATACTGTGTGCTGTTCTGGTCACCACACTACCAGAAGGACCTGGATGCTTTGGAGAGGGTGCAAAGAAGGTTTACCGGGACGTTGCATTGTCTGGAGGTTTTAGGTATTCACTTGAAAGACAGAGGCTGAGGGGTGACCTAATAGAGGCCTACAAAATTGTGAGGCACGAAGAGGATGGTTAGACAAAGGCCTTTTCCCAGGATGGAAAAGTCAACTACAAGATTGCAGAGATTCAAGATGAGAGGGGAAAGTTTAGGGGAGATGTATGGAGAAAGTTTTTCACATAAGGATTGTGGGTGCCTGGAAATGCACACCAGAGGATGTGGTGGAAGTAAGCACTTCAGCAATATTCAAGACAGATCTTGATAGACACATGAATGAGAGGAAAACGGAGATAGAAACTGTGTATGGGCAATAAGCAGTGGGAATAAATAAAATGATTAGGAATCAGCACAGGCTTAGTGGGCTAAAGGGCCTGTTCCTGTGCTATATTGTTCTTTGCTCTTTGAAATTTTCCCATTTGCTTTCAAACTTCAAACAGTCGCAATACTAAACAATTTACGCCTCAAGGACAAGCAAAGGACTTAATCGTATATTCTTTTAACTTTTATTTGGAGCCTAGCTTTTCTTCCTTCTGATATCTGCACATGCAGTTGTCTCATTGTGTATCTTTCTTTGTATTTAGTAGCTTGTTCTTTCCTTGACTCAAGAAAACTTAAAAGTAAATATATTTGGGTTAGAAAAGGTATCTACAGGGGAAAGTAATTTTTAAAAAACTTTTATTGTGACCAACTGAGAGGTTGAATAAAGGATAGGCAGTCTGCTCCTCTTAGAGTCATAGAGGTTTACAGCATTGAAACAGACCCTCCAGCCCAACATATCCATACTGCCCTTTTTTTCAAAACCCCTAAGCTAATCCCAGTTGCCTACATTTGGCTCATATTCCTCTATTCCCATCGTACCTATCTAACTAAGTGCTTTTTTAAAAGATAAAATTGTACCCGCCTCTACTACTACCTCTGGCAGATTGTTCCAGTCTCTCACCACCCTCTGTGTGAAAAAAAATTGCCCCTCTGGACACTTTTTTGTATCTCTCCACTCTCACCTTAAATCTATGCTAATTTTAGACTCCCCTATCTTTAGAAGAAGATTGACTGTCTACTTTGTCTGTGTCCCTCATTATTTTATAGACCTCTATAAGGTCACCCCTCAGCCTCCTCTGTTCCAGAGAAAAAGGTCCCAGGCTATTCAGCCTCTCCTTATAACTCAATCCATCAAGTCCCGGTGGCATCCTAATAAATCTTTTCTTCACTCTTTCTAGTTTAATAATATCCTTTCTAGAATAGGGTGACCAGAATTGCAAACAGTATTCCAAGTGTGGCCTCACCAATGTCTTGTATAACTTCAACAAGACGTTCCAACCCCTGTATTCAATGTTCTGACTGACGAAACCAAGCATGCCAAATGCCTCCTTCACCACTCTGCCCACCTGTGACTCCACTTTCAAGGAGCTATGATGAACATGTACCCCTACATCTCTTTGTTCTGTAATTCTCCCTAACATTAACTTATTAAGTCCTGCCCTGGTTCAGTTGGCCAAAATGCATCACCTAGCATTTGTCTAAATTAAACTCCATCTGCCATTTGTCAGCCCACTGGTCCAATTGATCAAGATCCTATTGCAATTGGAGATAACTTTCTTCACTGTCCACTATGCTACCAATCCTGGTGTCATCTGCAAACTTACTAACCATAGGGTTCATGGTTAGTAAGTTTGCAGATGACACCAAGATCATCTTGGTGATTATATAAATGACAAATAACAGTGGGCCAGCATTGATCCCTGAGGCACACCGCTGGTCACAGGCCTTCACTTTGAAATACAACTCTCTACAACCACCCTCTGGCTTCTGTGAAGAAGCCAATTTTGTATCCATTTGGTACCTCATCCTGGATCCCGTGAGATTTAACTTTATGGAACAACCTACCATGTGGTACCTTGCCAAAGGTCTTGCTAAAGTCCATGTAGACAACATCAACTGCACTGCCCTCATCGACCTTCTTGGTTATCCCTTCAAAAAACTCAATCAAATTTGTGAGACATGATTTTCCACTCATAAAGCTATGCTGACTATTCGTAATCAGTCCTTGCATCTCTAAATGCCTGTAGATCCTGTCTCTCAAAATACCTTCCCAACAATTTAACCACAGATGTGAGGCTCACTGGCCTGTAGTTCCCAGGCTTTTCCCTGCAGCCCCTTTTAAACAAAGGCACAACATTTGCCACTCTCCAATCTTCAGGCACCTCACCCGTGACTATCGATGATTCAAATATCTCGGCTAGGGGATCTGCAGTTTCCTCCCTAGCCTCCCACAACGTTGTGGGATACACTTCATCAGGTTCTGGGGATTTATCTACCTTCATGCGCTTTAAGACTTCCAGCACCTCCTTGTCTGTAATATTTTCACTTCTCAAGACATCACTATCTATTTCCCCAAGTTCCCTAACATTCATGCTTTTCTCAGTAAATATGGATGAGAAATATTAATTTAGGATCTCACCCATCTCTTGTGGATCTGCACATTGATGACCTTGTTGATCCTTAAGAGGCCCTACTCTCTCCCTTGTTACTCTTCTGCCCTTTATGTATTTTTAGAAGCCCTTTGGATTCTCCTTTGCCTTATCTGCCAAAACAATTTCATGTCCCCCTTTTGCCCTCTACTCTTACACTCCTTATACTCTTCAAGGTATTCATTTGATCCCAGCTGCCTATGCATGTCATATGTCTCTTTCTTTTTTACCAGGATGTTGCCTGGTATGGAGGGGAGATCCTATGAGGAGAGACTGAGAGATTTGGGGTTGTTTTCGCTGGAAAGAAGGCGGCTAAGAGGGGACCTTATTGAAACATATAAGATGATTAGAGGTTTAGACAGGGTGGATAGTGATAGCCTTTTTCCTAGGATGGAGAAAGCTAGCACGAGGGGGCACGGCTTTAAATTAAGGGGGGGTAGTTATAGGACTGATGTCAGGGGTAGGTTCTTTACCCAGAGGGTGGTGAGGGACTGGAATGCCCTGCCAGCTGCAGTTGTAAATGCGCCTAGTTTGGGGGCGTTTAAGAGATCTGTGGATAGGTTTATGGACGAAATGGGATTGGTTTAGATTAATGGGTTAGTTTTTTTTTTAGAAAGCTGGTCGGCGCAACATCGTGGGCCGAAGGGCTTGTTCTGCGCTGTAATGTTCTATGTTCTATGTTCTATGTTCTTGACCAGGGCCTCAATATTGCAAGTCATCCAGGGTTCCCAACTTCTACCAGCCTTGTCCTTCACTCTAAGAGGAATGTGTTTACCCTGCACCCTGGTTAACACACTTCTGAAAGGCTGCCACTTACCAGACGTCTCTTTGCCTTCCCACAGGCTTCCCCAATTAACTTTTGAAAGTTCCTGTCTGATACCATCAAAATTGGCTTTGCCCCAATTTAGAATATTAACTTTTAGGATAGACCTGTCATTCTCCATAGCTATCTCAAAACTAATAGAATTATGGTCACTGGTCCCAAAGTGATCCCTCACTAACACTTTTGTCACCTGCTCTTCCTTATTTCCCAAGAGGAGGTCAAGTTTTGCCCCCCTCTCTAGTCAGGCCATCCACATACTGAATAAGAAATTCCTCCTGAATACACTCAACAAATTTCTCTCCATCCAACCCTCTAATACTATGGCTGTCCCAGTCAATGTTGGGAAAATTAAAATACCCGACTATTACTGCCCTGTTTTTCTTGGAGCTATCTGTAATCTCCTTACATATTTGCTCCTCAATTTCCCACTGACTATTTGGGGGCTTATAATACAACCCTATCACACTGATTTCCCCCTTCTTATTTCTCAGTTCTACCCATACAGACTCAGTGGCTGAACCCTGGAATATATCCCCTCAGTGCGGCCTTGATGCTTTCCCTAATCAAAAGTGCAACTCCCTCTCCTCTCTTACTAATCATAACAAAATATACATCTGGAAATGTAATTTTTTTCTACGTTTTCTTCCAATGTTCCTTCAGCTCTGCAGTCTCTTTCTTGTATCATTGGTTTTCTGCATCTTCTGTGCCAATCGGTTTCTTAGGGAACATCAAAGCTCTCCATCTGCCACACATTCTGCCCCTTAAAAGACCAGATGAAACTTTGAGTTTAATTTGGCCTTTAGTCAATATAGAGCAGAGAAATCTGCCTCCACAAGCTGTATACAGATTTCCTGAGTGGTAGATTGCATCAGTAATTAGACCTTTGGTTACCTCACAGTAATTTACATTATAACAATCACAAGTATACATTTGCTCTGAAAACATTGATGTGCAATTACGACTAATTGTTCTGATAACCTTATTTATGTCAGATGAGTGTAGTTAACCAGTTACAGCCTTTACAGCCTCTATATGTTTGTCTAATTATAATAATTTATTAACGAAGCACACCCACATGGCTACACCATCCAAATTACGTGATGGCTTAATGGGATTATCACTAGACTATTAACCCAGAAACTCAGCTAATGTTCTGGAGACCCAGGGGCAAATCCTGCCCTGGCAGGTAGTGGAATTTGAATTCAATAAAAATAACTGGAACTTAAAGTCTAATTGTCGGAAAAGTTCATCTGGTTCAATAATGTCCATTAGGGAAGGAAATCTGCCATCCTATCTGGTCTGGCTTACATGTGACTCCAGAGCCATAGCAATGTGATTGACTCCCAACTGCCTTTGGGCAACTAGGGAATAGGCAATAAATGCTGGCCAGCCAGTAACACCCATATCTCATGAATGAAGAACAAAAAAATTCCATTCACAGGGAATCCTCTGTATTCCAATCACAAGGAATCCTGCCGTACTCCAATCGCGGGGAATCCTGCCGTACTCCAATCACGGGGAATCCTGCCGTACTCCAATCACGGGGAATCCTCTGTACTCCAATCACGGGGAATCCTCTGTACTCCAATCACGGGGAATCCTGCTCTACTCCAATCACGGGGAATCTTCTGTACTCCAATCACGGGGAATCTTCTGTACTCCAATCGCGGGGAATCCTCTGTACTCCAATCACGGGGAATCCTGCCGTACTCCAATCACGGGGAATCCTCTGTACTCCAATCGCGGGGAATCCTGCTCTACTCCAATCACGGGGAATCCTCTGTACTCCAATCACGGGGAATCCTCTGTACTCCAATCGCGGGGAATCCTACTCTACTCCAGTCGCGGGGAATCCTGCCGTACTCCAATCACGGGGAATCCTGCCGTACTCCAATCGCGGGGAATCCTGCCGTACTCCAATCGCGGGGAATCCTGCTCTACTCCAATCACGGGGAATCCTGCTCTACTCCAATCGCGGGGAATCCTGCTCTACTCCAATCGCAGGGAATCCTCTGTACTCCAATCACGGGGAATCCTGCTCTACTCCAATCACGGGGAATCCTGCTCTACTCCAATCACGGGGAATCCTGCCGTACTCCAATCGCGGGGAATCCTGCCGTACTCCAATCGCGGGGAATCCTGCCGTACTCCAATCGCGGGGAATCCTGCTCTACTCCAATCACGGGGAATCCTGCTGCACTCCAATCGCGGGGAATCCTGCCGTACTCCAATCGCGGGGAATCCTGCTCTACTCCAATCACGGGGAATCCTGCCGTACTCCAATCACAGGGAATCCTGCTCTACTCCAATCACGGGGAATCCTGCTCTACTCCAATCGCGGGGAATCCTGCTCTACTCCAATCGCGGGGAATCCTCTGTACTCCAATCACGGGGAATCCTGCTCTACTCCAATCGCGGGGAATCCTGCTCTACTCCAATCACGGGGAATCCTGCTCTACTCCAATCACGGGGAATCCTGCCATACTCCAATCACGGGGAATCCTGCCGTACTCCAATCGCGGGGAATCCTGCTCTACTCCAATCACGGGGAATCCTGCTCTACTCCAATCACGGGGAATCCTGCTGCACTCCAATCACGGGGAATCCTCTGTACTCCAATCGCGGGGAATCCTGCCGTACTCCAATCACAGGGAATCCTGCTCTACTCCAATCACGGGAAATCCTCTGTACTCCAATCACGGGGAATCCTGCTCTACTCCAATCGCGGGGAATCCTCTGTACTCCAATCGCGGGGAATCCTCTGTACTCCAATCACGGGGAATCCTGCTCTACTCCAATCACGGGGAATCCTCTGTACTCCAATCACGGGGAATCCTGCTCTACTCCAATCACGGGGAATCCTGCCGTACTCCAATCGCGGGGAATCCTGCTCTACTCCAATCACGGGGAATCCTGCTGTACTCCAATCGCGGGGAATCCTGCCGTACTCCAATCACGGGGAATCCTGCTCTACTCCAATCGCGGGGAATCCTGCCCTACTCCAATCGCGGGGAATCCTGCCGTACTCCAATCGCGGGGAATCCTGCTCTACTCCAATCGCGGGGAATCCTGCTGTATTCCAATCACGGGGAATCCTGCTCTACTCCAATCACGGGGAATCCTGCTCTACTCCAATCACGGGGAATCCTGCTGTACTCCAATCACGGGGAATCCTGCTCTACTCCAATCGCGGGGAATCCTGCTCTACTCCAATCACGGGGAATCCTGCTGTATTCCAATCGCGGGGAATCCTGCTCTACTCCAATCGCGGGGAATCCTCTGTACTCCAATCGCGGGGAATCCTGCTGTATTCCAATCGCGGGGAATCCTGCTGTATTCCAATCGCGGGGAATCCTCTGTACTCCAATCACGGGGAATCCTGCTGTATTCCAATCACAGGGAATCCTGCTCTACTCCAATCACGGGGAATCCTGCTATATTCCAATCACGGGGAATCCTGCTCTACTCCAATCACGGGGAATCCTGCTGTACTCCAATCACGGGGAATCCTGCTGTATTCCAATCACGGGGAATCCTGCTGTATTCCAATCACGGGGAATCCTGCTCTACTCCAATCACGGGGAATCCTGCTGTACTCCAATCACGGGGAATCCTGCTGTATTCCAATCGCGGGGAATCCTCTGTACTCCAATCACGGGGAATCCTGCTCTACTCCAATCACGGGGAATCCTGCTGTACTCCAATCACGGGGAATCCTTTGTACTCCAATCACGGGGAATCCTGCTGCACTCTGATCACAGTGAATTCTGTTGCATTTAATGATTTTTTTTAACCCTGTCATGGTTCTTCAGTTCTTTTAGAGTGACGTGTTACGAAATCCCAGTGATGTTTTGTGCGAGAGTGTTCCAACCTGTGGTGTATTTCTTTTTGGATATTAGTGAGAAATGTTTTCAGAAACAGTGAGAACTCAGATCTATTTTTCATTAAACAACAGATCATAAACTTTTTGTTCAAATCTAACCAGTGATTACCAAACGACACAGCTTAAATAACCAGTATTAGGAATGTTCTTTGGTTCAGCAAAGAAAACAATCTTTTGTTCAAACTGGCTTTTGAATTCAACACTTCATTTCTAGTTGAGCTATTTCCTATGGTTGGGTGACTGTCTCCCCTGCTGTTCTGCGCTTTTAGCCCCTAAGCCCTGGCTGAACTGGTTCCTGTAAATGGCTGACTGTCTCTAACTGCTGCTTCTTCAATACCTGACCTGTGCCTCAACTGCTTCCTGGCTCATCGCACTCTGATTACTAATTATACCAACTACAAAGAACAAATCTGAAGGACTTTTAACATGATTCCCTTTTCTTTGCCTAAGCTCAATTGCTTTGTCTTGGGTTTTGTATTTTAACAGAGACTGCTTGACTTTATTCTGCTGTCCAAGTCAGCCTTCACTTATTTATGCTGCTAAAGGATTATGTATTCCCTTTTATCTTGAAGGATGAATAGTTGTTCTTTCAATCATTTATTATCTTGTTCGCATTTTGCCAAATCACTTTGTTCTTCAGTGCAATGTTTTGTCACTACTGATAGTACCAACACAGTTTTTTTCTGAAATAGTTCTGAGCATTTTTTTCACTCTTCTTGTTTGTCCAGGGGCACATGTTGATTCTTCAAGGCAGTAAGTTCTTTGTGTACCTTTTTTACCTGCTGTTGTGCCTGGCTGTTCTTCCAATTCCACTTCAATTTGTCAACAATGGGAGTTCAGAGTTGCTATTTATGCTTACTGAGTCTGTATTGCAACGGATTTGAATATTCTTCTCAAGATTCAACTCTTTGTTTCTTTCAAAGCCTCTTTCTACCTTGAGGACACCTAAGACATGTGCTTGCTCAGATCCTGAATAGTTTGGTTCATTGAAGCCTTTAGGTTTATCATATGTTTTCAAAACACAGCTCCAACCTTTATGATTCAAATTTCCAATTCAACCTTGATATGAACATTTCTGATCTTGTTTTTGACTTTTTCTTTCTCTACCTGCAGCAGAGCTTTATCCTTCTCCTTCATTTGGTTTTGATCTTAATCAGGCCTGTTTCCATAGAATCATATGGTGCAGATGAGGCCCATTGAGTCTGCACTGACACACAAGAAACACCTAAACTCCCACCTAATCCATTTACCAGCACTTGGCCCATTGCCTTGAAAGTTATAATGTGCCAAGTACTCATCCAGATACTTTTTAAAAGATGTGAGGCATCCCAACTCCAATGGAGCCTTAATTTGTTCCAGTTCTGTCATCATAGTCAGGTGACTCAGCACTGTCCCAGCTGCTGCAATATGGAAATGTATCGGGATTTTCTAACAGATTTATTTTTAAGACTTAAAGGCTGGTTCGCAGTCTGACTGCTGCCATCACGTGGGTTGGTTGGCTAATATCCTTTTTCCCTTTTGTGGCTTTACTGGGGATTTTTTATTCCTGTTTTTAAGCTCTGTGTTCTCCTAAAGATTAAAATATTTGTCGAAGGCATTAAATACCTCATCAAAGCTGGTTGAGGATTTATCATTGCATTTGGATTACTTCATCCACAAACTCACCAAATGAGTACAGAAATGTATTCATCTGTATTTCCTCTGATTTCTCATTTAGACCTGATTTACTCTGGTACATTAAAAATTTATTCTCCAAGATGCCCAGTTTTGCATTTGGTTTAGTTCTTGGAAGTCAATTTATTTATCCGTGGTTGTTTAAAGATTTTTGAGAGTACATGTTTAAATGCTGTGCAGGTTTTAAAGATGGTGCTGCAGTGAGCATTTCTTCAAAGAGTCTTCCTGTGCTTTTTGTGTTTTGGTGGGATCCTGCTGCATTGGTGGTCCCAGTCTCTTTGTCTTTTGTTTTGTGCAGTACTTCATCAAGTATTCTGGGCCTTCCCTGTATATTGGTGCATTTTCAAGTGTCTTAACTCCCATCTTTGGCTCTGGTTTCTAACCTGCCAATTTAAAAATTATTTTGTAATAAGCTTGGCTGCCATGTAATATGACCTGAGTCTGAATCCAGGCTGCCAGTGGTGCTTTTAGAAACTGACTTTTAAAAGACTGAAAATGTTTTAAATCTTATTCTTGTCAATTTATTTTTAAGCTTATCCCTGCTAGGTCATTTGACTTTGCATTCTGTGGGTATTCAAACTGGACTTCCGCAATTTATGGAGTCTCTGGCTGTATTATGTATCTTTTTCCAGCTTCTCTGAGGTTTTGTGTTTTTCCAAGAGCTGCCACCATGTTGTATATTCAAAGGGTTCTGAGTCTTATATGGTTGAAATTAAGTGTTTATTGATAACTTCAGTTTGTCCCTTGGCCCTGTCAATTCTGATAACCCTGCAAGCTTTTTCTCTTCAGATAATTAATTCAGTTTCCTGTTGAATGCCTCACTTGAATCTGCCTCCATCACATTTCCAGGCAGCGCATTGCTGATCCTAACTATTCACTGCTTTATTAAACTCATCCTCCTGTTGCCTTTGTCAGTTACCTTAAATGAGTGACTTCTGATTGCTGACCTTTGTGCCAGTAAGAACATTTTCTCCCTATCAACTCTGTCCAGATCCACACCATTGTGAATATCTTCATTAAATCTCTTCTCAACTTTCTCAGCTTCTCCAGTCTATCCGTGGAACTGAATTCCTCATCCCAGAATAGATTCTTGTGAATCTATCCTGCACTCTCTCATTTCTTTGCATCTTTATTAAAGTCTACATCCAGAACTGGATACAATACTGTAGCTGAGGCTGAAGCCTCAGTTTAACATAATCTTGTACTCTCTGCCCCTATTCATAAAGCTTAGAATCCTGAAATCCATATTGACAACTTTCACTTTGTACACATTTGCCTCCAGGTTCCTCTGCTCCTGTGCCCTCTTTGAAATTGGACTTTTCATTAAATAGTACCTCTCATGGCATGGGGTTTGTGGGGGGGAGGAGGGGGGCGGTGCACAGGTTTGGAGGGGGTAAGTAATTGGAACATTGGATGGTCAGGCTGTGGCACTGTATCACCACCTGTTTGCTGCCTCCTATTTTACCAGTGGCCAGGAGAGGCGTTGGGCATCCCACTAATCTACAGACTAATTCTGGCCAATCAATGGCCAGTTAAGGGCCTCCTCCCAGCAATACTGGTGAAACCTAGCAGACTGCTAACTGAGCAAGGGTGGAGTGCCTCCTTCTTGAATACCTTGTGACCAATGGAGCCCCTCTTCCCCCAAGTAATCCTCTCCTCCTCCCCTTCCATCCCCTAGTTCCTCACCACTGAGGCCTGCCTTCTCTTTCATTCCAGTCTCCATCAGCATCTCCAGTGACACCACTTGGAACAAGACTGCTGCTCTCTGTCTGGCTGGCAGCTCCCGGAGACAGGACTGCCTCTCTCTCAGGAGCAGAAGGCAAATTTTTGGCTGTAACATATCTGCAGAGTATTGCCAGCAATCAGAAGTCAGCTTACCCCTGATTTCTATGTTGGTGATGGGGCCCACCCCACTGTCCCTGCCCCAGTCTACATTTCAGCACTTGATTTTTTTTTAAAAATCACTATCCTCTTGTAATTTTGTACCAATCACCCAAAGCTGAGGAGATCTTGTGTAGTGGGGAATGTCCCTGCCTCTGAGCCAGAGGTTCCGGGTTCGACTCCCACCCCAAGGTAGCCAAGGCAGGTGTGATTCATAATGTGGCCAAACAGGTTGAGTCTCAGTAAATGCTGCCAGCACACGCTAATGGCAGGAAGAGTGGAAGAGACTCCTGATCAGATATATGATGGAAAGAAGATTGGAGCCTTTACCATCACCATCCACAGCTCCAGATTACAACATGCACGGAAAGTGTCTGTTACCACAGCAACTCAGACTCATTCAATTGGTTGATTATCTCAGTTGGCTGAGCAGCCGAGGAAGATCAGATTGACGCCAATGGCATGGGGTTTAATCCCCATTCTGGCTGGGGTGGATGAGGGACCTGACTCCAGGTGCTCTGGTTTCCTCTTCTGGGTGCTCCAGTTTCTTCTCACAGTCCAAAGATGCGCGCATTAGGTTGATTAGCCATGATAAATTGCCCCCTAATGTCAGGGGGATTAGGAGGGTAAATATGTGGGGTTACAGGGACAAGACAGGACCTGGATGGGATTGTTGTTGGTGCAGGTTCAGTGGGCCAAATGGCCTCTTCCTGCACCGTAGATTCTATGATTCTATGACCCTTGTCCTATCTGTGTTAGAGATTATGGCACTGTGGGTATGACATGCTCTCAGGTAGGGAACAGAAGAAGGCATGAACATCTAAATCTAGGTCATTGACATATTTCAGAACCATCCAGACCCATGGGAATCCTACTATTTATGCTCCTCCAGTCCTCTGTCTCAGTGTGTCTCACTCTCTCTCGCACTCTTTCACTCTCTCTCTCTCTCTCTCTCTCTCTGCCTTTGCAAGTCCAAATATACTGATCAGCCTCTGCATTACCTTAAGTCCATTCATTCAATTTATTTGAAACTTTTACCCTTCTCATAAACATCACATTGAGGAACTCCGTGGAAAATGAAACTCAGAATCTTTAAAACAGCCAGTCAATTGCCAGTTTTGAACAATTTGCCCAATATCCCTCACGTTTAATTTGACTTAATGCAATCTGAATGTAGATTATTCACCAATAGATTTTGTCAGCTGTACGTTTTTTTTGTACAAATTTTTCTGTAGCTTCTAACACTTTCTGCAAAGTGATATCTGCTGAGGCTACAATTGACATGTGTACAGAACTTATTATTACTTGGAAATATCAAGGAGGGCTTGTCACTATGAATTAACTGGCAGTAACTAATATTTAGATAATGTGATTATTTTTATATTATCCTTTCTCTATTCTTTGTCAGCTCCTCTGCAGAATGTGGCGAGTGGCTGGCTGTCATTAGCAAAGCAGTGGAGAATTATCAGAAGATGCAGACGTTGCTGGTGCTGAGAGGAAATGCTGAGGTCAGTGTTGGAGCAGAGAGCTCTCTGATTATTACCTTCCTGATATTGATACAAATCACATGAAACACTTCAAATAAGACACTGACTTGGACAAGGAGACAGAGAGCAATGTATCTGAGTTTGCTGACGATACAAAACTAGATGGGAATGTAAACAGTGAGGGAGGAAACACAAAGACTGCAAAGAGATAGTGACAGATTTGTGAGTGGGAAACAAGGTGGCGATAGAGTATTACGTGTGGAAGTGTGAGATTCACTTTGGGTGTTAGAACGGAAAAAACAACAATTTTTAAAAGATTAGAAAGTTGCAAGTGTTGATATTCAAAGAGACTTGCATGTGTTTGCACAATGAATACTTGGATTAAATTGCATCTAGTTTAGCACAAGAGGGCTAACAGGTAAGGCTGAAGAGCTCAGGGCATGGATAGATATATGGGACTGGGATATTATAACTATAACTGAAACATGGCTAAATGAGGGACAGGATTGACACTTAATGTTCCAGGGTACAGCTGCTTTAGGCGGGAAAGAGGTGGAGGAAAGAGAGGAGAAGGATTTACATTTTTGATTCTGGCAGTCAGAGATGAAATAACCATAAGGCAACATCCAGCGAGACTTTGTGGGTGGAGCTAAGAAATAAGGGGATGATAACCTGATAGGAATTGTACTACAGTCCCTCAGATAGTCATCGGGAATGAGAAGAACAATTATGCAGGGACATTGGAGAGACTTGCAGGAGTAGGCGTTCTAGTAGGGAATTTATGGTTGTCATAGTAGGGGATTATAATTTTCCGAACATAGACTGGGACTGCCATTATGTTAAGAGCTTAGATGGGGTGGAAATTGTTAAGTGTGTTCAGGAAAGTTTCCTCAGGCAGTATGTAGAGGGTCCCCCTCAGGAAAGGGCAAAATTTGACCACTCGTTGGAAATAGGACAGGGCAAGTGACAGTGGGGGAGCACTTTGGGACCATGACCTTTGTTCTATTAATTTTAAACTAGTTGTGGAAGGGGACAAGACTGGTTCACAGTTGCAAGTTCTAAATTGGGGCAAGATGAATTTTGATTGAATTAGACAGGAGCTTGCAAGGGTTAATTAGAGTGGCTTGTGTGTGGGCAAAGGGACTTCCAGCATGTGGGAGGCCTTTAAAAGTGAAATAGCTAGAGTTCAGGGTCGATGTGTTCCTGTTAGGGTGAAGGGCAGGGCTGGCAGGAGTAGGGGACCAACATAACATATTGGATAACAAAACATATTGAGGTTTGTCAGGAAAAAGAAGGAGGCATGGCTCAAGCAACATGGAATAACGGGATTCCCTAGAGGTGTACAGGGGGAATATACTCAAGAAGAAAATTAGGAGGGCAAAAAGGAAGCATGAGATAGCTTTGGGTGAAAGGACTAAAATGAATCCAAAGAGATTCCTTAAGTATAGTAAAGGAAAAAGTATAACTAGAGAGAAAATAGGACTCCTTAAGGGCCAAAGTGGATAATTAATTATGTGTGGAACCACAGGAGATGGTCAAAATTCTCCATGAATATTTCTCCTTTGTATTTATCGTGGAGAAAGACATGAAGACATGGGAACCTGGGAAAGTTAGTGGTGATATATTGGGGACAGTTCACATTACAGTAGAGAAGAAAATGGGTGTATTAAAATGTATGAAGGTGGAGAAATCTCCTGGCCCTAACCAGGTATATCTGCGTGAGGCTAGAGAAGAAATTTTGGCAGCCCGGGCTGAGGTATTTGTATCAGCATTAGCCATGGGTGAGGTACCAGAAGACTGGAGGGTAGCAAGTGTTGTGTCCTTATTTAAGAAGGGCTGCAAAGAATTATAGACCACCAAGTCACTAGAGAGGATTCTGAGGGATAAGATATACAGGCATTTGGAAAGACAGGGTTTGATTAGGAGTCAGTACAGCTTTGTGCATGGGAAATTATGCCTTGCAAATTTGTTAGAGTTATTTGATGGAGTGACCAGGAAAGTTGATGAGGGCAGGGCAGTAGACGTAGCCTATCTGGACTTCAGTAAGGTCTTCGATAAAATTCCACATGATAGGCTGCTTTGGAAGGTTAGATCACATGGAATCCAGGATATAGAAACATAGGAGTGGAGGAGGCCATTTGGCCCTTCGAGCCTGCTCCACCATTCATAAAGATCATGGCTAGTCATCTAATTCAATAGCCTAATCCTGCTTTTTCCCCATAACCTTTGATCCCATTTGCCCCAAGTGCTATATTTAGCTGCCTCTTGAATGTATTCAATGTTTTGACATCAACTACTTCCTGTGGTAATGAATTTTTTACCCAGTTTTTGGGTGAAGAAATGTCTCCTCACCTCTGTCCTAAATGGTCTGCCCTGAATCCTCAGACTGTGACTTCTGGTCCTGGACTCACCCACCATCAGAACATCCTCCTTTAGACAGAACATCCTGTCTAGACATGTTGAATGTTATAAGTCTCTGAGATCCCCCCTCATTTACCTGAACTGCAGTGAAAATGATTCTAACCTAGTCAATCTCTCCTCATCCATCAGTCCCACCATTCCCAGAATCAGCCGCATTCCCTCAAGAGCAAGAACATCCTTCCTCAGTAAAGGAGACCAAAATGGCCCACAATACTCTTGGCATGGCCTCACCAAGGCCCTGTATAGTTGCAACAACACATCCCTGCTCCTGTACTCAAAACCTCCCACAATGAAAGCCAACATACCATTTGTTGTTTTTACTGCCTGCTGCACCTGCATGCTTACCTTCAGTGACTGGTGCACAAGGACACCCAGGTCCCGCTGTACAATCCCTCTTCCAATTTACAGTAAGAACTGGCAAATTAGATGTACAGTTGGTTTGATGGTAGGACGCAGAGGGTAATGGTGGAAAGATGCTTGTTGGACTGGAGGCCTGTGATTAGTGGTGTGCCTCAGGGTTTGGTGCTGGGCTAATTGCTGTTTGTTATATATATCAATGATTTGGATGAGAATTTAGAAGGCATGATCAGTAAGTTTGCAGATGACACTAAAATAGCTGGTATTGTAGACAGTGAGAAAGGTTATCAAAAATTGCAGCACGATCTTGATCAGCTGGGGAAGTGGGCCAAGAAATGGCGAACAGAGTTTAATATGGTAAGTGTGAGGTGTTGCATTTTGGAAAGTCAAATCAAGGTAGGATTTTCATGGTGAATAGTAGAACCTTAGGGAGTATCATGGAACAGAGGGACCTTGGAGTTCAGGTGCCTGGTTCTCTAAAGGTAAAGTCACAGGCAGATAGGGCAGTGAAGAAGACTTTTGGCATGTTAAAGGATATTAAAGATAGAAGGATGGTAGGAGTTGAGGGCCAGAATGCAATTACTGTCACTAGAGAGGTGGTGCTTGATCGACTAGCGGGACTGATGGTGGACAAGTCCCCAGGACCGGATGGAATGCATGCCAGGGTTCTGAAGGAAATGGCAGAGGTGATAGTGGATGCCTTAGTGATTATTTACCAAACTTCGCTGGATTCCGGGGAAGTGCCGGAAGATTGGAAAACATCTAATGTTACGCCACTGTTTAAAAAAGGTAGCAGGCAAAAGGCAGGGAATTATAGGCTGGTTAGTTTAACGTCTGTAGTTGGAAAAATGCTTGAATCCGTCGTCAAAGAAGAAATAACGAGGCACCTAGAAAAGAATGGTTTGATAGAGCAGACGCAGCAAGGATTTGTTAAGGGGAAGTCGTGTTTGACGAATTTATTGGATTTCTATGAGGATGTGACTCGTGTGGTAGACAGAGGGGAACCGGTGGATGTGGTGTTTTTAGATTTCCAAAAGGCGTTTGATAAGGTGCCGCACAAAAGGTTGCTTCAGAAGGTTAGGGTGCATGGAGTTGGGGGTAAGGTGTTAGCGTGGATAGAGGATTGATTGTCTAATAGGAGGCAGAGAGTTGGTACCAATGGGTGCTATTCTGATTGGCGGTTGGTAACTAGTAGAGTGCCGTAGGGATCGGTGCTGGGGCCTCAGCTATTTACCATTTATATAAATGATCTGGAGGAGGGGGCTGAGTGTAGGGTAACAAAATTTGCTGATGACACAAAGATGAGTGGAAAAGCGAATTGTGCGGTGGGTGTGGAAAGTCTGCAGAGTGATCTGGATAGGCTGAGCGAGTGGGCGAGGACCTGGCAGATGGAGTATAATGTTAGCAAGTGTGAGGTTATCCACTTTGGCAGGAATAATAGTAGGAGGGATTACTATTTAAAGGGCGAAAAGCTGCAGCATGCTGCGGTGCAGAGGGACCTGGGGGTCCTTGTGCATGAGTCGCAAAAACCCAGTCTGCAGGTGCAGCAGGTGATCAAGAAGGCGAATGGAATGTTGGCCTTTATAGCGAGGGGGTTAGAATATAAAAGCAGGGATGTCTTGCTGCAACTGTACAGGGTACTGGTGAGGCCGCAGCTGGAGTACTGTGTGCAGTTTTGGTCGCCCGGAGATGAGGGGGTTAGACTATGAAGAGACTAAATAGACTGGGTCTGTACTCGTTGGCGTTTAGAAGGATGAGGGGGGATCTTATAGAGTCGTATAAGATGATGAAAGGGATGGATAGGGTAGAGGTAGAGAGATTCTTCCCGCTCAGAAAGGACAGCAGGACTAGAGGGCATAGCCTCGAGATAAGGGGGCGACAGTTTAGAACGGAGTTGAGGAGGAACTTCTTCACTCAAAGGGTGGTGAATCTCTGGAATTCTCTGCCTGTTGAAGTGGTGGAGGCTACCTCGCTAAATATATTTAAGTCACGGGTAGATAGGTTTTTGGTAGACAAGGGAATTAAGGGTTATGGGGAGAAAGCGGGAAAGTGGAACTGATCCACTTCAGATCAGCCATGATCTTATCGAATGGCGGGGCAGGCTCGAAGGGCTAGATGGCCTACTCCTGCTCCTATTTCTTATGTTCTTATGTTGGCATTCATCAATCAGGGCATTGAGTATAGAAGTTGGGAAGTTATGTTGAAGTTGTGCAGGACGTTGGTGAGGCCACATCTGGAGTATTGTGTTCAGTTTTGGTCATGTTGCTATTAGGAAAGATGTTATTAAACTGGAGGGAGTGCAGAAGAGATTTACAAAGATGTTGCCAGGACGCGAGGGACTGAGTTATAGGGAGAGATTGGACAGGCCAGGACATTTTCTTTGGAGCATAGGAGACTGAGGGGTGATCTTATAGAGGTGGGTGGCATAGTGGTTAGCACTGTTGCTTCACAGTGCCAGGACCTAGATTGAGTCACTGTCTGTGTGGAGTTTGCACGTTCTCTCCGTGTCAGTGTGGGTTTCCTCTGGGTGCTCCAGTTTCCTCCTACGCTTCAAAGATGAGGGTTAGGTGGATTGGCCATGCTAAATTACAGCACAGGAACAGGCCCTTCAGCCCTCCAAGCCTGCACCGACCTTGCTGCCCGACTGAACTAAAACCCCTTATCTTTTTGGGGACTGTATCCCTCTACTCCCATCCTATTCATTTATTTGTCAAGGCTCCTCTTAAATATCACTATTGTATCTGCTTCCACAATCTCCTCTGGCAGCAAGTTCCAGGCACCCACCACGCTCTGTACATCTTCTTTAAACCTTGCCCCTCGCACCTTACACCTTTGCACCCTAGTAATTGACTCTTTCACCCTGGGAAAAAGGTTCTGACTATCCACTCTGTCCATGCCCCCCATAATCTTGTAGACTTCTATCAGGTTGCCCCCTCAACCTCTGTTGTTCCAGTGAGAACAAACCAAGTTTCTCCAACCTCTCCTCATACCTAATGCCCTCCATAATCAGGCAACATTCTGGCAAATCTTTTCTGTACCCTCTCCAAAGCCTCCAGATTCTTCTGGGAATGTGGCGACCAGAATTGAACACTATATTCCAAGTGCAGCCTAACTAAGGTTCTATAAAGCTGCAAGATGACGTGCCAATTTTTAAACTCAGTGCCCCAGCCAGTGAAGGCAAGCATGTCCTATGCCTTCTTGACTACCTTCTCCTTTCAGTTACCTGCGTACCTGTACATCCAGATCAATACTCTATCAATACTCTTAAAAGTTCTGCCATTTACTGTATATTTCCCATTAGACCTTCCAAAATGCATTTGTCCGGATTAATCGCCATCTGCCACCTTTCCGCCCAAGTCTCCCACCGATCCATGTCCTGTTGTACCATCTGATGGTCCTCATCACAATCCGCAAATCCACCAACCTTTGTGTCATCCGCAAACTTGCTAATCAAAGTAGTTACATTTTCTTCCAAATCATTTACAAACAGGAAAGGTGCCAGCACCTAACCCTGAGGAACGCCACTTGTCACAGCTTTCCAATCAGGAACACTACCCTCTGCCTTCTATGATCAAGCCAGTTCTGTATCCACCTTGCCAGCTCACCTCAGATCCCATGCGACTTCACCTTCTGCACCAATCTGCCACAAGGGACCTTGTCAAAGGCCTTATTGAGGTCCTTGTAGACAACATCAACCCTATTCTCATCAATCATCTTAGTCACTTGCTTGAAAACCTCGAACAATTTAGTGAGGCACGACCTCCCCTTCACAAAACCATGTTGCCTCTCATTAATTAATACATCCACTTATTTCCAAGTGGAATAAACCTTGTCTCAAAAAACCCTCTCCAATAATTTCCCCACCACTGACGTCAGGCTCACTGGCCTGGATTATTCTTGCTACCCTTCTTAAACAAGGGAACAACATTGGCTATTCTCCAATCCTGTGGGACCTTTCCTGTAGCCTGTAAGGATACAAAGATTTCTTTCAAGGTCCCAGCATTTTCTCCCTTGCTTCTTTCAGTATTCTGGGGTATGTATCCCGTCAGGCCCTGGGGATTTGTCTCCCTTAATGTTTCTCAAGAACCTTAATACCACTTCCTTTTTGATCTCAACATGACTCAAACTATCTACACGCCCTTCCCCTGACTCATCATCCACCAAGTCTTTTTTGGTGAATACTGACATTTAATACCTCGCTCATTTCCTCTGGCTCCATGTATAAATTCCCTCACCTGTCCTTGAGAGGACCAATCCTCTCCCTGGCTACCCTCTTGCTCTTTACATATGTATAAAAAGCCTTGGGATTTTCCGTAATCTTGCTGGCCAATGACTTTTCATGACCCCTTTTAGCCCTTCTTACTCCTTGCTTAAGTTTCTTTCTACTTTCTTTGTATTCCACACTTGCTTCGTGAATTCCCATACTCCTAGCTTTGGCAAATGCTCCCTTTTTCACTTTGACTAGGCTCACAATATCTCTCATTATCCAGGGTTCTCAAAACTTGCCATACTTACCCTTCATCCTTACAGGAAGGTGCTGATCCTGAATCCCTATAAACTTATGCTTGAAAGCCTCCCAGATGCCAGATGTGGATTTGCCCTCAATCATCTGCCTCCAGTCTACATTTGGCAATTCCTGCCTAATGTTATAATTAGCCTTCATCCAATTTAGCACCTTCACTTGAGGACTACACTTATCTTCATCTATCAGTCCTTTAAAGCGTTCTGAGTTGTGGTCACTGTTCCCGAATTGCTCCCCTATTGAAATGTCGACCACCTAGCCAGGTTCTTTTCCCAATACCAGGTCCACTACGGCTCCTTCTCTAGTTGGACTATCTACATACTGCTTCAAGAAGCCCTCCTGGATGCTCGTTACAAACTCAGACCCATCCACACCCCAAGCACTAAGTGAGTCCCAGTCAGTGTAGGGGTTTTTGCACCTTGTCAAAATCTGAATACATATCTGTTCCTCTATCTCCCTTTGGGGCGATAGAGGAACAAATATTGAGGGTATTGGGGAATTGAGAACTAGGGTGAAAAGTTTAATTTAAGAGGGAAAAGAATTAATGGGAACCTGAGGAGCAACATTTTTACAGAATGTGTATGTGGAATGAGCTACTAGAGGAGGTGGTTGAGGCAGGGACATTGACAACATTTCAAAGGCATTTGGACAGATACATGGATAGGAATGGTTGAGAGTGAATTGGGCCAAATGCAGGCAAATAGGATTGTTTGGATGGGTATTTTAGTAGGCATGGACCAGTTTGAGCTGAAGAGCCCATCTCTGTGCTGTAGGTTCTATGATTCTATGAATACAGAACTTTAGCATGTAGGTACACTAAGCAATTAGGAAGCCAAATGGGATAAATACATTTTTAACATTCCTACAGGGTTTTGGTGATTCCACAGTTGGAGTACTGTGAACAAATTATTTAAATATCCTCTCAACCTTCTTTTCCTTAAGGAAAACGTAACTTCTCAAATCTACTTTCACAACTGATGTTCCTTATCCTTGGAGTGACTCTCGTGAATCTTTTCTGCACTCTCTCCTATGTTGCCACATCCTTCCTAAAGTGCAGTTTTCAGAACTGGACACAAAACCTGCTTATTCTTGCACTCTATACCCATGATAATAAAGTAAGAAGCCTCACAACACCAGGTTAAAGTCCAACAGGTTTATTTGGTAGTAAAAGCCACTAGCTTTCGGAGTGCCCTATTTAAAGCTGTGGCCCCTCTGCTCACTGTATTTCTGTCAAACTATAACCTGTCATCCTCAGCACCTCCTCTCTGTCAGTTTGGATCTCAGGCGTTTGTAATCAATGACAGTTTCTCTGTGTACTTTCCCTCCAGCTCTCCCATGTGAAGACTGAGTCTGGTCTGGGTGCCAAGCCGCCAATACTGATCTCCAACTCCCGAATGACAATGTGTATGATCTGTGCCAGTGACTTCACCCTGACATGGAGGCGCCAGTACTGTAATGCTTGCGGGAAGGTGGGTCAATTCACCTCATTGGTCCATCAGAACCCCACTTAGAACAACTAACTGCATTTAGATAGTGACTTTAACACTATAAAATATAGCAAGGAAATATAGCAAGCAGCAATCAAACAAAATATATTTGAACCGTGGAAGGACATCCTCAAACTGCAGTCAAAAGTTGGTTAAGAGGGAGTTCAGGACCTCAGCAGCTCATAAGAAAGTTAATTTTGAAAGAAAACTTGCATGTAGTATTAAAACAAACAGTAAGAGTTTCTATAAATACATAAATAGGAAGTGGGTGGCTAAGGTAAATTTGGGGCCTTTACTGAATAAGGCGGGTGAATTGATAACAGCAAACAAAGAAATGGCAGATATGCTAAATAAAATTTTTGCATCAGTCTTCATGGTAGAAAACCTGACAGATAGGCTGATTTCAAATAACATGGTAGAATTTATACTAAACCCAATCACAAAGGGTAGAGTATCAAAGAAACTCAAGGGACTAAAGGCGGATAAGTCACCAGGGCCCGATGAACCGCATGCTAGGGTTTTAATGGACTTGGATGCAAAGATACTGGACCCATAGGTTGAAAATGTTCATAACTCTCTGAATTCCAGGAGGGTACCAGAAGATTGGGAAACAGCCAGTGTGATGCCCTTGTTTACAAAGGGAGAAAGGCAGAAGACAGGGAACTATAGGCCAGTCAGTTTCACATCTTTATTGGCAGGATGCTGGAGTTAATAATCAAAGAGGAAATAGCTAATCATTTAGGAAAGCCAAATATAATCAAACTGAGTCAACATGGTTTTATGAAGCGTAAATCATATTTGACAAGTTTGCTCAAATTCTTTGAGGATGTAACAGGGAGTATAGATATTGGGTGACCTATAGAAGTTGAGGGGGACTTGTAGAAATTTACAATGGGTAGAATGTGAGAGAGCAGCTAGGAGTGAGTTGGAATAGACGAGCCTGGAGGTAAGAGAGGCAATGATGAAGATTTCTGAGCTGATGATTTGAGATCAAGGAAAGGCAGTCCATGTCACACAGCTAGAAATAGGTGGTCTGAGTGTTGCAGCAATGTGATGGGAAGCTCACCTTGGGGTCAAACATGACACTGTGTTGGTGAAGAAACTGGTTTAGCTACAGGTAATCAGGGAGGAGGGGATGGAGCCAGTGGCAGAAACCAAAGGCAATAGTTTCAATATTCCCAACATTTAATTGGAGGAGGGTTTTGTTAATCCAGTACCTACTGGCAGACAAGCACTATAACAATTCAGATAGACTAGAAGGGTTGAGAGAAGTAGTGCTGAATAGAGCTTGATGGTCTCAATATATATGTGAAAACTGACTCCATGCTGTGATACGATGATGTGGCCTAGGGCAGTATGTAAATAGGATAGATCTTTGGGGGACACTGAGGGGACAGTGCAGGATCAGGAAGAGAAGTCATTGCAGGCAATTCTCTGGCCACGATGAAACAGATAAGAATGGAACTGGTTTGAGAATAGTTCCACCCAGCTGGACATGAGTGAAGAGGGGCTGGAGGAGGATGACGTGGTGAAACGGTGCCAGATGTTATAGCAAAACACTTGGCAGGATCAGAGTCAGCATGGAATTATGAAAGGGAAATCATACTTGACAAATCTATTGGAAATCTTCAAGAGAAGTTGATGAAGGGGAACCAGTAAATGTGGTTTATTTGGACTCTTAGAAACCTTTTGACAAATTCCCACTTAAGAGATTAGCATGTAAAATTGATGGTGGTGTATTTAGATGGATAAAAAAACTGGTTGGCAAACCAGAAACAAAGAGTAAGAATAAGCAGGACTTTTCCAAATGACAGGCAGTGATTAGTGGGGTACCGCAGGGATCAGTGCTGGGCCTCCAACTTTTCACTACATATATTAATGATTTAGATGAGGTAACCATAGGACCATAGAAAATTACAACTCAGAAACAGGCCCTTTGGCCCTTCTTGTCTGCACCAAACCATTTTTTGACCTGCACTTGGACCATATCCCTCCACACCCCTCTCATCCATGAACCCGTCCAAGTTTTTCTTAAATGTTAAAAGTGACCCTACATTTCCCACTTTATCCGGCAGCTCATTCCACACTCCCACCACTCTCTCTGTGAAGAAACCCCCCCTAATATTCCATTTAAACTTTTCTCCTTTCATCCTTAACCCTCTGGTTTTTCTCTCTCTTCTAGCCTCAGTGGAAAAAGCCTGCTTGCATTCACTCTGTCTATACCCATCAAAATCTTATGCACCTCTATCAAATCTCCCCTCATTCTTCTACGCTCCAGGGAATAAAGTCCTAACCTATTCAATCTCTGTCTGTAACTCAGCTTCTCAAGTCCCGGCAACGTCCTTCTGAACCTTCTCTGCACTCTTTCAACCTTATTTACATCCTTCCTGTAACTAGGTGACCAAAACTGTACACAATACTCTAAATTTGGCCTCTCCAATGCCTTATACAACCTTACCATACTTTTATACTTGATACTCTGATTTATAAAGGCCAGTGTACCAAAAGCACTCTTTACGACCCGATCCACCTGTGATGCCACTTTTAGGGAATTCTGTACCTGTAATCCTAGATCCCTCTGTTCAACTGCACACTTCAGAGTCCTAGCATTTACCTTGTATGCTCTACTTTGGTTTGTCCTTCCAAAGTGCAATACCTCACACTTGTCTGCGTTAAATTCCATAAGATCATCACATTTGCAAATGATGCAAAGCTGGGTGGGAGGTGAGCTTTGAGGAGGATGTGGAGGTCCTTCACTGTGATTTGGACAAGTTGAGTCAGTGGGCAAATGAATGGCATAATTTGGATAAATGTGAGATTATCCAATTTGGTCACAGTTTGAGGATACAGGGTAGATCGCTTAGGATAGAAATGAGGTGGAATTTCTTCACCCAAAGTGTGCTCAGTCTGTGTAATTTGCTACCACCGAAAATAGTTGAGACCAAAACCTTGAAGGTGTTTTCAAGAAGGTGTTGAAACAAAGAACAGTACAGCACAGGAACACGCCATTCGGCCCTCCAAGCTTACACCAATCGTGAAAACCGTATGCACTTATGGAGTAAGTATCCTTCCATTCCCATCTTATTCATGTATCTGGCTAGATGCCCCTTAAATGCTGTTATCGTACCTGCTCCCATCATCTCCCCAAGCAATATGTTCCAGACATTCACCATCCTCTGTGTTTAAAAAAAACACTTGCCTCGCACATCTCCTCTAAACTTTCCCCGTGCACCTTAATGAGGCAGTTTAGAACAGAGTTGAGGAGGAACTTCTTCACTCAAAGGGTGGTGAATCTCTGGAATTCTCTGCCCTTTGAAGTGGTGGAGGCTACCTCGCTAAATATATTTAAGACACGGGTAGATAGGTTTTTGGTAGGCAAGGGGATTAAGGGTTATGGGGAGAAAGCGGGAAAGTGGAACTGAGCCACTTCAGATCAGCCATGATCTTATTGAATGGCGGGGCAGGCTCGAAGGGCTAGATGGCCTACTCCTGCTCCTATTTCTTATGTTCTTATGTTCTTAAACGTATATCTCCTAGTACTTGACTTTTCAGCCTTAGGAGAAAGCATCTGGCTATCCACTCTGTCCATGCCACTCATAATCTTGTAAATCTCTGTCAGGTCGCCCCTCAACCTCCGTCATTCCTGTGAGAATAAACCAAGTTTCTCCAACCTCTCACCGTAGCTAATACTCTTCAGACCAGGCAACTTCCTGGTAAACCTGTTCTGTACCCTCTCCAAAGCATCCACCTCCTTCTGGTAGTGTGGCAATTGCACACAATATTCCAAATGAGGCTTAATTAAGGTTCTGTACAGCTACAGCATGATCTGCCAATTTTATCCTCAATGCCCCAACCAATGAAGGCAAGCATGCCACATGCCTTCTTGACTACCTTATCCACCTGCCACATTCAGTGATTGGTGGACATGTACACACAGATCTCTCTGCTTGTTAATACTCCTAAAGGTTCTACGATTTACTGTATAATTCCTACGTGCCTTCCAAAATGCATTATCTCGCACTTGCCCAGATCAAACTCCATCTGTCATTTCCCTGCCCAAGTCTCCAGCTGGTCTGTATCTTGCCGTATCCTCTGACAATCATCTTCACTGTCTGCAACTCCACCAATTTTTGTGTCAACTTACAAATCAGGCCAGCTACATTTTCCTTCAAATCATTTATATACTATGAACAAATGTCCCAGGACGGATCCCTGTGGAACACTGTTAGTCATGATGTGGATGTGCCGGCGTTGGACTGGGGTAAACACAGTAAAAAGTCTGACAACGCCAGGTTTTAGTCCAACCGATTTATTTGATAGTAAACGCACAAGCTTTCGGGTTACAGATTGTAAACTGTCTGTGCTTTATATGCTCTGTCTGAGGCCAGAACTCTCCATTCACCTGACGAAGGGACTAACCCGAAAGCTTGTGCGTTTACTATCAAATAAATCGGTTGGACTAAAACCTGGTGTTGTCAGACTTTTTACTGAACACTGTTAGTCACAGACTTCCATTCAGAAAATCATCCCTCTATTGCTACCCTCTGTCTTCTATGGCCGAACCAGTCTTGTAGCCATCTTGCCAGCTCTCCTCTGATCTCGTGTGATTTCACCTTTCATATCAGTCTGTCATGAGGTACCTTGTGAAAGGCTTTACTGAAGTCCATGTATAAAACATCCGCTACCTTTTGCTATTTGTTACATGTTAGATATAGCATTTGGGGTGAAGGGGATCAAAGGACATGGGGAAAAGGCGGGATCCAGCAATTGAGTTGGATGTTCAGCCATGAGCATAACGAATGGTGGAGCAGGCGCAAAGAGCCGAATATTCTCCTCCTGTTTCTATTTTCTATGTTTCTGAGATGGACAAGGAGGAAAAGCTTTCCTTTATCAGTCATGTGGGCTGTCATTTGTAACCTTAAGAGCCGTTTTGGTACTGTAGCAGGGCAGAAACCAGATTGGAGTTATTCAAACACAAAGTTTAAGAAGGGTAGACATGGATTTGTGAGGTGACAACAAGAACTCTGGATGGGAAAGGGGGTTGGCAATAAGATAACAGGTACGTACAGTTGCACTCATGCTCTTTCTTGTTTTATCTTGCAGGTCGTTTGTCGAGCATGCTCCAGGAACAAGTATCCACTGAGATATCTGAAAGGGAGGATGGTCAGAGTTTGTGACCAATGCTACACAGAGCTAAAGAGAAAAGGTAATTGAAACGTCTCAAGCATCTGTAATGGAGGGTGAGTGAGTCCTGTAATGTGAGGAATGGAGGGTGAGTGGGTCCTGTAATGCGAGGAGTGGAGGGTGAGTGGGTCCTGTAATGCGAGGAGTGGAGGGTGAGTGGGTCCTGTAATGCGAGGAGTGGAGGGTGTGGGTCCTGTAATGCGAGGAGTGGAGGGTGAGTGGGTCCTGTAATGCGAGGAATGGAGGGTGAGTGGGTCCTGTAATGCGAGGAATGGAGGGTGAGTGGGTCCTGTAATGTGAGGAATGGAGGGTGAGTGGGTCCTGTAATGTGAGGAATGGAGGGTGAGTGGGCCCTGGAATGGAGGGCAAGGGGTGAGGAGGCCTGGAATGTGGGGAGTGGAGGCCCTGGAATGGGGGGAGCGGAGGTGCCTGGAATGGTGGGGGAGAGAGCCTGGAATGGGGGTTGGTGCCCTGGAATGGAGTGTGAGGTGGGGGGGCCCTGGAATAGGAGGAATGAATTTGATTTGACTTATTGTCACGTATATTATACATATGGACAAATCAGACAAATGTGAGGTAGTATGTTTTGGAAGGTCTAATACAGATGGGAGATGTACAGTAAATGGCAGAACTGTATTGAAGAGTATTGATAGAGGGATCTGAGTGTACAGGTACACAGGTCAAAGAAAGTGGCATCACTGTTGGAGAAGGTAGTCAAGAAGGCATACGGCATGCTTGCCTTCATCGTCTGGGGCACTGAGTTTAAAAATTGGCAAGTCACCTTGCAGCTTTATAGAACCTTAGTTAGGCCGCACTTGGAATATAGAGTTCAATTCTGGTTGCCTCACTACCAGAAGGATGTGGAGGCTTCAGAGAGGGTACAGAAAAGATTTACAAGGATGTTGGCTGGTATAGAGGGCATTAGCTATGAGGAGAGGTTGGAGAAACTTGGTTTGATTTCACTGAAATGATGGAGGTCAAGAGGCAATCTGATAGAAGTCCACAAGATTATGAGGGGGGATGGACAGAGTGGATAGTCAGACGCTTTTTCCCAGGTAGAAGAGTCAATTACTAGGGTGCATAGGTTTAAGGTGTGAGGGGCAAGGTGATGTAAGAGAGAAATGTTTTATATAGAGAGTGATGGATGCCTGGAATTCGCTGCTGGGTGAAGTAGTGGAAGCAGATATGATAGTGACTTTTAGGGGGCGTCTTGACAAATACATGAATAGCATGGGAATAGAGAGATATGGTCCCCAAAAGAATGGGGGGTTTAGTTCAGTCGTGCCGGCTTGGAGGCTGAAGAAGCTGTTCGTGTGCTGTAATTATCTTTATTCTTTGTTCTTATACACTGAAAAATATTGTTTCTTGTGCGCTATATGGACAAAGCATACCATATGTAGAGGAGGAAAGGAGAGATTGCAGAATGTAGTGTTACAGTAATAGCTAGGGTGTAGAGAAAGATAAACTTAATACGAGGTAGGTGCATTCAAAAGTCTGATGGCAGTAAGGAAGAAGCTGCTTTTGAGTCATTTGATAGGTGTCCTCAGGCTTTTGTATCCTTTCCCAATGGAAAAACGTGAAAGAGAATATGCCTGCGGTGCATGGGGTCCTTAATTATGCTGGCTGTTTTCCGAGGCAGGGAGCAGTGTACATGGGTGATGGCTAGGCTTCCTTCACAACCCTTTGTGGTTTCTTGCAGTCTTGGGCAGAGCAGGAATCATACCAAACTGTGATATAACCAGACAGAATGCTTTCTATGGTGCGTCTGTAAAAGCTGGTGAGAGTCATCGCGAACATGCCAAATTTCTTTTGCCTTCTGAGAAATAGATGTCTTGGTGGGCTTTCTCAACTACAGCATTGGCATGGAGGGATCAGAACAGGTTGTGGGTGATCTGGACCATTTCTACTTCATCCCTATTGGAGGACAGGGGCATGTCCTCCACTATATTTCCTGAAGTCAATGACTATCTCCTTTTTGTTGACGTTGAAGGAGAGATTATTGATGCTGCACCAATTTACCAGATTCTCTATCTCTTTCCTGTACTCTGTCTCATCATCACTGTCTCACTACAGTAGTGTCATCAGCAAACTTGAAAATCGAGTTGGAGGGGAATTTGGTCACACAATCATAGGTGTATAAGGAGTACAGTAGGGGGCTGAGACCACAGCCTTGTGGGGCACCGGTGTTGAGGATGATCGTGGAGGTGGTGTTGCCTATCCTTACTGATTGTGGTCTGTGGGTTAGGAAGTTCAGAATCCAGTCACAGAGGAGGAGCCGAGGCCCAGACCACAAAGTTTGGAGATGAGTTTTGTTGGAATAATGGTACTGAAGGCTGAGCCATAGTCAATAAATAGGAGTCTGACATAGGATGTCTTTGTTATCCAGGTGTTCCAGAGTTGAGCGCAGGGCCAGAAGATGGTGTCTGCTGTGAATCTCTTATAGCGATGGGCGAACTGTAGTGGATCCAGGCAGTCTGGGAGGCTGGAATTGATTTGTGCCACAACTAATCTTTTGAAACACTTCATAATAATGGATGTCAGAGCCACCAGATGATGGCCATTAAGGCACACTGCCTAGCTTTTGTTTGATACTGGGATGATGATCGGCTTCTTGAAGCAAATAGGGACCTCAGAGTATTGTAAAGAAAGTTCAAGATGTCTGTGAATACCCCTGTCAGCTGATCCACGCAGGATCTGAGTGCACAACTGGGTAACTCATCCATTTTGTGGGTTGACCTTTAAGAAGACTGCTCTGACATCTGCAATGGTGACCTTGGATACAGGTTCATCCAAGACTTTTGGAGTGCAGGGCATGCTCTTGGTGACATCTTGCTCAAAACGAGCATTGAGCTCATCAGGGAGAGGCATATTGGTGCCGGCGATTTTACATGCCTTCATTTTGTAGCCTGTTGTGTCTTGCAGACCTTGCCATAGTTGGCGGGAGCTCTGTGTGCCTAGCCTGGGTTTCTAGCTTAGCCCCATACTATCTTTTGGCATCGCTGATGGATCTCCTTAGATCATAACTAAGGCATATTGGCGCAGTGGTTAGCACTGCTGCCTCACAGTGCCAGGAAACCAAGTTTGATTCCCTGCTTGGGTCACTGGCTGTGTGGAGTTTGCACATTCTCCTTATGTCTGAGTCTCTGAGTCTCCGGTTTCCTCCCACACTCTTAAAATGTGTGGGTTAAGTTGGTTGGCCATGCTAAGTTAACTGCAGTGTCAGGGAGATTAGTTGGGTATATATGACAGGTTACGGCAATACAGTCTGGGTGGGATTGTGTTCAGTTCAGTCTCAGTGGGTTGAATGCTCTGTAGGGATTCTATGAAGTCAGTTACTGCAGTGGTGTACTCATTCAGGTTGGTCACAGAGTTTTTAAATATTGGCCTGTCCACTAAGCAGTCCCATTGGAATCGTCTGATTTCTCAGACCAACATTGCACGGCTTTCTTAGACAGATCCTCCTGTTTAAGTTGTTGCTTGTAGGCTGGGGGCAGGAGCACAGCCTTAGGGTCTGATTTGCCAAAGTGTAGGCAGGCGATAGAGGAATAGGCATGTTTGATTTTTGTGTAGCAGTATGTTTGAGCCTCTGGTGAGACAGGAGACGCGTTGGTGGTATTTTGGTAGGACACTCTTGAGCTTGGTCTGATTGAAGCCCCCGACCACAATGAACAAGGCCTCGGAATGCTTCATCTCAAGGCTGTTCGTAGTGGTGTATATTTTGTCCAGTGTGATCTTGACATTTGTATAGGGTGGGGTGTAAACTGCTGTCAGGATAACAGAGGTGAACTCCCACGGCAAGTAGTAGGGGTGACATTTTAGGTCTGGGGAGTAAAGCAGCACCAGTGTTGCTACATCTAGGCACTACGAGGTGTTGATTAAGAAGCAGATCCCACCTTCCCTAGCCTTGCCTGAGGCCACTTTACAGTCAATTTATTGGACTGAGAAGCCTTCTGGTTATATGGCACAGTCCAATGAAGTAGGAGTGAGTCAGGTCTCCGTGAAACAAAGCACACAGCAGTCCCTCAGTTCTCTTTGAAAAGTGAACCTGGCTTTAAGTTTGTCTGGCATGTTTTTCAGAGATTGGACATTTGCTAGGCCTAAGCTGGTGATGGGGGCCTTAGGCCCATATTGTTTCACTCTCACCTGTATGCCAGCGCCCTCACCTGTTTTCCATGCTTCCTGGAGTGACTGCTTCTTTTTGAGCCTGGGAGACAGTGTGAAGGATAAAGGTGTGTCCAATGGGTTTCTTCGCTCTGTTGGTGTGTGGATGGAGGATTTGTTGCCTGCGTTGGTAGATGGGTCTGCATAGTTGGGCGTTCCAGGTCGCTGTTTGGCTGCAGTTTGGCTTCAGAGGTCAGAGGATGTCCAGACCACATTCCGGTGTGGACACATCAAAGGCTGGTAAGTGGATGATGTCTCTGGGGTCAAGGATGAGCCAATATCCGGAACCCAGAGTTGGGATCCTCTGGGATCCACTGCTAGGTTGGGATTTTCTTTTGAAGGTTGGAGGATCTTCAGACCTGCAAGTAAATTTCAGTTAGAGATTGTTAGGCTGTAGGAATGTGGGGGGAGTGCTTGGGGCTTGCAGGAGGTTGCAGCCCTCCAGGTCAGAGGGGTTGGGGCTGGTGGGGAGGAGGAGGTTCTGGTTCCAGACTTGCTGGTCCGGCCTTTGGGTTCAGTGGGAGCTGCGAGAGTGGCTGGCAAGGTGGGGTTGGGAGGTGGGGGGGTGGGCGTGGTGATGCGGGGCAGAGAGAAGAAGGTTCCAGCCCCAGGAATGCAAGCCTGATTGTTGGAGACTGGCAGAGTGAAGTTTCGGCTTCAGTGGGGTTTTCCTGGTTGCTAGGAGTCTGCAGAATGAAGGTCCTGGTTTCTGGGGCATCCTGTAATGTGAGCAATTGGGGGCAGTGGGGTGGGGCTGAGAATGCCCTGTAATACGAGAATTGTTGGGGCGTGTGTGGGTGTGTGTGTGTGAGAGAGCATCCTGTAATGGGAGGAATGATGGGTGAGGGAATGCTGCAATGTGTCTCTGTCTGTGTATGTGCCCATGTGAATATGTATGTGTGTGTATGTATGTGTGCATGCATGTAGATGTGTTTGAGTGTGTGTGCGTGTGTGTTTGCATGCGTGTCCCTCTCGCTGTGAGAGCGGGTGTGTCCACGACCCCCTTTCCCTCCCTCCCTCCCTCTGAGACGGTGCCCGTGACCCTGTTTGTGTGCCTGTTCACATGTGTGTGTGTCACTCTGTCTGCTTTTCCATTTGTGTGTGTGTGTGGATGCCTCTGTGTGTGTGGTGTTGCATTTGTCGCACTAATCATGCTGGGGTGGGAGTGGATGTCAGGGTGGGGGAACTGTTATGTCGCACCTGTGCTGCTGGGGCTGAGTGTCATTCTTGGGGGGTAGGTGGGGGTGAGTAGGTGTTGTGCTGGTTTGGGGGCTGTCTCGCTGGGATGGATGATTGGGTGGGGGCGGGTGGGTGACACGCAGGGGGCATGGTGGTGGTGAATGGGTCTCACTACTGAGGCTGCTTCTGCCTGAGAGTGTTTATATTTTCTGTCCAGTAAGATTTCTCACTCTGATGCATCTTTTGGATCTTTCCGCAGAGTTGATGACAGTCAATGAAAGATCTCCCTCATTGCTGACTCACTCAGCAGGCAGTGCCCTCTCCTTTGTTCTTCACAGTCTCCACACACCCTTCATCCAGAAACAGAAGAAGGTTCCGGCAGCACTGAGAGAGGTGAACTGTCTACATCCCTTTCTGAGAGAGAGACTCCCCCTCGTGTGTGAGAGAGAGAGAGACTCCCCCTCGTGCGAGAGAGAGAGACTCCCCCTCATGTGTGTGAGAGAGAGAGACTCCCCCTCATGTGTGTGAGAGAGAGAGACTCGCCCTCGTGTGCGAGAGAGAGAGAGACTCGCCCTCGTGTGCGAGAGAGAGACTCCCCCTCGTGTGCGAGAGAGAGAGACTCCCCCTCGTGTGTGTGAGAGAGAGAGACTCGCCCTCGTGTGCGAGAGAGAGAGACTCGCCCTCGTGTGCGAGAGAGAGAGACTCCCCCTCGCGTGCGAGAGAGAGAGACTCCCCCTCGTGTGTGTGAGAGAGAGAGACTCGCCCTCGTGTGCGAGAGAGAGAGAGACTCCCCCTCGTGTGTGAGAGAGAGACTCCCCCTCGTGTGAGAGAGAGAGACTCCCCCTCGTGTGAGAGAGAGAGACTCCCCCTCGTGTGAGAGAGAGAGACTCGCCCTCGTGTGAGAGAGAGAGAGAGACTCCCCCTCGTGTGAGAGAGAGAGACTCCCCCTCGTGTGAGAGAGAGAGACTCCCCCTCGTGTGAGAGAGAGAGACTCGCCCTCGTGTGCGAGAGAGAGACTCGCCCTCGTGTGCGAGAGAGAGAGAGACTCCCCCTCGTGTGTGAGAGAGAGAGACTCCCCCTCGTGTGTGAGAGAGAGAGACTCCCCCTCGTGTGCGAGAGAGAGAGACTCCCCCTCGTGTGCGAGAGAGAGAGACTCCCCCTCGTGTGCGAGAGAGAGAGACTCCCCCTCGTGTGCGAGAGAGAGAGACTCCCCCTCGTGTGCGAGAGAGAGAGACTCCCCCTCGTGTGCGAGAGAGAGAGACTCCCCCTCGTGTGCGAGAGAGAGAGACTCCCCCTCGTGTGCGAGAGAGAGAGACTCCCCCTCGTGTGCGAGAGAGAGAGACTCCCCCTCGTGTGCGAGAGAGAGAGACTCCCCCTCGTGTGCGAGAGAGAGAGACTCCCCCTCGTGTGCGAGAGAGAGAGACTCCCCCTCGTGTGCGAGAGAGAGAGACTCCCCCTCGTGTGTGAGAGAGAGAGACTCCCCCTCGTGTGAGAGAGAGAGACTCCCCCTCGTGTGAGAGAGAGAGACTCGCCCTCGTGTGCGAGAGAGAGACTCGCCCTCGTGTGCGAGAGAGAGACTCGCCCTCGTGTGCGAGAGAGAGAGACTCGCCCTCGTGTGCGAGAGAGAGAGACTCCCCCTCGTGTGAGAGAGAGAGAGACTCCCCCTCGTGTGAGAGAGAGAGAGACTCCCCCTCGTGTGAGAGAGAGAGAGACTCCCCCTCGTGTGAGAGAGAGAGAGACTCCCCCTCGTGTGAGAGAGAGAGAGACTCCCCCTCGTGTGAGAGAGAGAGAGACTCCCCCTCGTGTGAGAGAGAGAGAGACTCCCCCTCGTGTGAGAGAGAGAGAGACTCCCCCTCGTGTGAGAGAGAGAGAGACTCCCCCTCGTGTGAGAGAGAGAGAGACTCCCCCTCGTGTGAGAGAGAGAGAGACTCCCCCTCGTGTGAGAGAGAGAGAGACTCCCCCTCGTGTGAGAGAGAGAGAGACTCCCCCTCGTGTGAGAGAGAGAGAGACTCCCCCTCGTGTGAGAGAGAGAGAGACTCCCCCTCGTGTGAGAGAGAGAGAGACTCCCCCTCGTGTGAGAGAGAGAGAGACTCCCCCTCGTGTGAGAGAGAGAGAGACTCCCCCTCGTGTGAGAGAGAGAGAGACTCCCCCTCGTGTGAGAGAGAGAGAGACTCCCCCTCGTGTGTGAGAGAGAGAGAGAGACTCCCCCTCGTGTGTGTGAGAGAGAGAGAGAGACTCCCCCTCGTGTGTGAGAGAGAGAGACTCCCCCTCGTGTGTGAGAGAGAGAGACTCCCCCTCGTGTGAGAGAGAGAGAGACTCCCCCTCGTGTGCGAGAGAGAGAGACTCCCCCTCGTGTGCGAGAGAGAGAGGCTCCCCCTCGTGTGCGAGAGAGAGAGACTCCCCCTCGTGTGTGAGAGAGAGAGACTCGCCCTCGTGTGTGAGAGAGAGAGACTCCGCCTTGTGCGTGAGAGAGAGAGACTCCCCGTGTGAGATGGCGAGAGAGGGAGAGCTCCCCATGCGAGAGAGAGAGAGAGAGAGAGAGAGGGAGAGCTCCCTGTGCAAGAGAGAGAGAGAGAGATGTCCCCGTGTGTGAGAGAGAGAGAGAGAGAGAGAGGGACCACCCTGTGCAAGTGAGAGAGAGGCCTCCCCATACGTGTGAGAGAGAGAGGGATCACCCCGTGAGAGAGAGAGAGAGACCACCCCGTGTGTGTGAGAGAGAGAGAGAGGCCTCCCCGTGTGTGTGAGAGAGAGAGAGAGAGAGGCCTCCCCATGTGTGTGAGAGAGAGAGAGAGGCCTCCCCGTGTGTGTGAGAGAGAGAGAGAGACCACCCCGTGTGAGAGAGAGAGACCACCCTATGTGAGAGAGAGAGACCACCCCGTGTGAGACAGAGAGAGAGAGACCACCCCGTGTGAGAGAGAGAGAGAGAGAGAGGCCTCCCCGTGTGTGTGAGAGAGAGAGAGGCCTCCCCGTGTGTGTGAGAGAGAGAGAGAGAGAGAGACCACCCCGTGTGAGACAGAGAGAGAGAGACCACCCCGTGTGTGAGAGGGAGAGAGAGATAGAGAGACCACCCCGTGTGAGAGAGAGAGACCACCCCGTGTGTGAGAGGGAGAGAGAGATAGAGAGACCACCCCGTGTGTGAGAGGGAGAGAGAGATAGAGAGACCACCCCGTGTGAGAGAGAGAGACCACCCCGTGTGAGAGCGAGAGAGAGAGAGACCACCCTGTGTGAAAGAGAGAGAGAGAGAGAGACCACCCCGTGTGTGAGAGGGAGAGAGAGATAGAGAGACCACCCCGTGTGAGAGCGAGAGAGAGAGACCACCCCGTATGTGTGAGAGAGAGAGACGCCTCCCCGTGTGAGAGAAAGAGACCACCCCTGCGAGAGAGAGAGAAACAGACCTCCCCATGTGTGAGAGAGAGAGAGAGGCCTCCCCATGCAAGAGAGAGAGAGAGGCCTCCCCGTGCGAGAGAGAGAGAGAGAGACCTCCCCGTGAGAGAGAGAGAGACCACCCTGTGCGAGAGAGAGAGAGGGAGACCACCCCATGCAAGAGAGAGAGAGAGGCGTCCCCGTGTGAGAGAGAGACCACCCCGTGTGAAAGAGAGAGAGGCCTCCCCGTGCGAGTGAGAGAGAGAGAGAGAGAGGCCTCCCCATGCGAGTGAGAGAGAGAGAGAGAGAGGCCTCCCCATGCGAGTGAGAGAGAGAGAGAGAGGCCTCCCCATGCGAGTGAGAGAGAGAGAGAGAGAGAGGCCTCCCCATGCGAGTGAGAGAGAGAGAGAGAGGCCTCCCCGTGCGAGTGAGAGAGAGAGAGAGACCACCCCGTGCGAGTGAGAGAGAGAGACCACCCCATGTGAAAGAGAGAGAGAGAGACCACCCCGTGTGAAAGAGAGAGAGAGAGACCACCCCGTGTGAGAGAGAGAGAGAGACCACCCCGTGTGAGAGAGAGAGAGAGACCACCCCGTGCGAGTGAGAGAGAGAGACCACCCCGTGCGAGTGAGAGAGAGAGACCACCCCGTGCGAGTGAGAGAGAGAGACCACCCTGTGCGAGTGAGAGAGAGAGACCACCCCATGTGAAAGAGAGAGAGAGAGACCACCCCGTGTGAGAGAGAGAGAGAGACCACCCTGTGTGTGAGAGGGAGAGAGAGATAGAGAGACCACCCCGTGTGAGAGAGAGAGACCACCCCGTGTGAGAGCGAGAGAGAGAGACCACCCTGTATGTGTGAGAGAGAGATGAGAAGACTTTGGCTGATAGGATTAAGGAGAATCCTAAGGCGTGCTATAGGTATGTCAAGAACAGAAGGTTGGTTAGGGCAAGATTAGGGCCAGTTATAGACAGCAGAGGGAAGTTATGTGTGGAACCGTAAGAGATTGGAGAGGCATTGAACCAATATTTCTCTTCGGTGTTCACGCAGGGGGACAAGAATGTAGCTGAGGAGGACACTGGGTTGCAGGGGAGTAGAATAGACAGTATTACAGTTGATAAGGAGGATGTGCTGGATATTCTTGAGGGATTGAAGATAGATAAGTCCCCTGGTCCGGATGGGATTTACCCTAGGATTCTCTGGGAGGCAAGAGAAGTGATTGCAGAGCCTCTGGCTCTGATCTTCAGGTCGTCGTTGGCCTCTGGTATAGTACCGGAAGATTGGAGGTTAGCGAATGTTGTCCCATTGTTTAAGAAGGGGAACAGAGACTTCCCCGGGAATTATAGACCGGTGAGTCTCACTTCTGTTGTGGGCAAGGTTTTAGAAAAAATTATTAGGGATAGGATTTATAGTTATTTGGAGAGTAATGAATTGATTGGAGATAGTCAGCATGGTTTTGTAGCGGGTAGGTCATGCCTTACTAACCTTATTGAGTTTTTTGAAAAAGTGACCAAAGAGGTGGATGGGGGTAAGGCAGTTGACGTGGTATGTATGGATTCTAGTAAGGCGTTTGATAAGGTTCACCATGGTAGGCTCCTGCAGAAAATGCACATGTATGGGATTGAGGGTAATCTAGGAAATTGGATCAGGAATTGGCTAGCAGATAGGAGACAGAGGGTGGTGGTTGATGGTAAATATTCGTCATGGAGTTCGGTTACGAGTGGTGTGCCTCAGAGATCTGTTTTGGGGCCACTGCTGTTTGTAATTCTTATTAATGATCCGGATGAGGGTATAGTTGGGTGGATTAGTAAATTTGCTGATGACACCAAAGTCGGAGGTGTGGTAGATTGTGAGGAAGGATGTCATAGTTTGCAGGAAGACTTGGACAGGTTGCAGAGCTGGGCTGAGAGGTGGCGGATGGAGTTTAATGCGGAGAAGTGTGAGGTAATTCACTTTCGTAGGAATAACAGATGTGTTGAGTATAGGGCTAATGGGAGGACTTTGAATAGTGTGGATGAACAGAGGGATCTAGGTGTATGTGTACATAGATCCCTGAAAGTTGGGAATCAAGTAGATAGGGTGGTTAAGAAGGCATACGGTGTCTTGGCGTTTATTGGTAGGGGGATTGAATTTAGGAGTCGCAGCGTCATGTTGCAACTGTACACAACTCTGGTGCGGCTGCACTTGGAGTACTGTGTGCAGTTCTGGTCCCCACATTATAGGAAGGATGTGGAGGCTTTGGAGAGGGTGCAGAGGAGGTTTACCAGGATGTTGCCTGGTATGGAGGGGAGGTCCTATGAGGAGAGACTGAGGGATTTGGGGTTGTTTTCGCTGGAAAGAAGGCGGCTAAGAGGGGATCTTATTGAAACATATAAGATGATTAGAGGTTTAGATAGGGTGGACAGTGATAGCCTTTTTCCTCGGATGGAGAAAGCTAGCACGAGGGGGCATGGCTTTAAATTAAGGGGGGGTAGTTATAGGACGGATGTCAGGGGTAGGTTCTTTACCCAGAGGGTGGTGAGGGATTGGAATGCCCTGCCTGCTGCGGTTGTAAATGCGCCTAGTTTGGGGGCGTTTAAGAGATCCGTGGATAGGTTTATGGACGAAAAGGGATTGGTTTAGGTTAGTGGGTCATTGTTTTTTAATTGGTCGGCGCAACATCGTGGGCCGAAAGGCCTGTTCTGCGCTGTAATGTTCTATGTTCTATGAGGCCTCCCCGTGTGAGAGAGAGAGAGGCCTCCCCGTGTGAGAGAGAGAGAGAGGCCTCCCCGTGTGAGAGAGAGAGAGGCCTCCCCGTGTGAGAGAGAGAGAGGCCTCCCCGTGTGAGAGAGAGAGAGGCCTCCCCGTGTGAGAGAGAGAGAGGCCTCCCCGTGTGAGAGAGAGAGAGGCCTCCCCGTGTGAGAGAGAGAGAGGCCTCCCCGTGTGAGAGAGAGAGAGGCCTCCCCGTGTGAGAGAGAGAGAGGCCTCCCCGTGTGAGAGAGAGAGAGGCCTCCCCGTGTGAGAGAGAGAGAGGCCTCCCCGTGTGAGAGAGAGAGAGGCCTCCCCGTGTGAGAGAGAGAGAGAGAGAGGCCTCCCCGTGTGAGAGAGAGAGAGAGAGAGGCCTCCCCGTGTGAGAGAGAGAGAGAGAGAGGCCTCCCCGTGTGAGAGAGAGAGAGAGAGAGGCCTCCCTGTGAGAGAGAGAGGGAGAGACCACCCCGTGTGAGAGAGAGCGAGGCCTCCCCGTGCGAGTGAGAGAGAGAGAGAGGCCTCCCTGTGAGAGAGAGAGAGAGGGAGAGACCACCCCGTGTGAGAGAGAGAGAGGCCTCCCCATGCGAGTGAGAGAGAGAGAGAGAGACCACCCCGTGTGAGAGAGAGAGAGAGTGAGACCACTCTGTGTGTGTGAGAGAGAGAGAGAGACCACCCTGTGTGTGAGAGAGAGAGAGAGAGAGAGAGAGAGGCCTCCCCTTGCGAGTGAGAGAGAGAGAGAGCGACCTCCCCGTGTGAGAGGGTGAGTATGGGATGGGGACCCTCGTGATGTGAGTGACTTTGATCCCCAGTGTTGGAGTGCAGGAAGGGGGGGGCTAGTGTGGGAGGGGGGGCAGTGTAGGGGGGTTGGCGAGTTGTGTGAGACTTCTCATGCTGTGGATGACACTCATGCTGATTGATTGGGGGACGGGTGTTGATGAGACCTCTCGCTGTGGGTGACACTGATCCCACCCCTTACTGAGTGCATTATATTTAATGGAATGTTTGCTGGGTGTTTAGGTTGCAGCTTCAGCAGGGGGAGTATCAATCAGTGGATATCTCTTGAGGTGTAAAAGGAACAAGAGGCACTGGAAGAAACTCTGGTTTGTTATTCATGAGAAGGTGCTGTACACGTACGGAGCCAGAGGTGTAAGTATCTGCATCATAACTCTCTCCTTTAGCCATCCAATATCTCCCTTTACCAGTGGCAGCACTTTCTGTGAATTAACAAAACAATGTGAATATTCTTATTGCCCTGATGTGGGGTATTACAGGATACACAGAAATCTGGGAGTACAGATCCACAAATTCTTATAAGTTGCAGCATAGATGGACAAGGTGGTGCAGAAAGCATGCTTACCTTCATTGGCCAGGGCATCGAGTATAAAAGTTTGCACATTACGTTTTAGTTGTATAAAACATTAGTTAGGCCACATTTAGAATACTGAGTCCAATTCTGGTCACCAGAAGGACATGGAGGCTTTGGAAAGAGTTCAGAAAAGATTTACTAGGATGTTGCCTAGTATGGAGGGTATTAGCTATGAGGAGAGATTGAATAAACTGGGATTGTTCTCCCTGGAAAGACGGAGGCTGGGGGACGACCTGATAGAAGTTTATAAAATTATGAGAGGTATAAACAGGCCAAAAGGCCTGTTTCTGTGCTGTAGTGTATAGATAGGGTGCACAGTTGGAAGCTTTTTCCCAGGGGAGAAATGACAATTACAAGGGGGCACAAGTTCAAGATAAGGGGGGAAAGGTTCAGTGGAGATGTGCAGGGGAAGATTTTTACACAGGGTGGTGGGGGCCTGGAATGCACTGCCAAATGAAGTGGTTGAGGCAGTTATGTTAGCCACATTTAAGACTTATCTTGATAGCCATATCAAACAAATGGGGAATAGAGGGATAAAAGTACTTGGTATCGACGGGGCAACATGATTGGTACAAGCTTGGAGGGCCGAAAGGCCTGTTCCTGTGCTGTACTGTTCTTTATTCTTTTGTTCTTTGTAGGGTATTACTGGATATTGCCCTCATGTGGGGTATTACAGGATAGTGCCCTCATGTGATATATTGTGTCATATTGTCTTAGTGTGGTGTATTGTGTGATATTGTCCTAGTGTGGGGTATTATGGGATCTTGCCTCAGTGTGGGGTAATATAGGATACTACCCTAATGTGTAAACCATTTAGAACAAGTTATCATTATGAGGGAGGAAATGTTAGATGAATTAAAAAAGCATTAAGGTAGACAAACCCTCAGGACCAGATGGCGTCTATCCCAGATTACTAAGGGCGATGAGATGAAATTGCCTCTAACAGAAATCTTTGTTTCTTCATTGGGCACTTGTGACATCCCAGAGGACTGGAGAATAGCCAATGTTGTCCTGTTATTTAAGAAGGTTAGTAAGGATAACCCAGGTAACAATAGGCCGGTCAGTTTGACATCAATGATAGTGAAATTGTTGGAGAAGATTCTTAGGAATAAGATCGATACGCATTTGGAACGGAATGGCCTTGTTAGCGACAGGCAGCATGGTTTTGTACGAGTAAAGTCATGTCTCACTAATTTAATTGAGCTTTTTGAGGAGGTGACAAAAATGATTGACAATGTAAGGACTGTGGATGTTATACACATGGACTTCTGTAAAGCATTCAACGAGGTCCCCCATAGCAGGCTGTTACAAAAGATTAAATGTCACGGGATCAGGGATGAACTAGCTAGATGCATTCAGAACTGGCTTGGCCATAGAAGACGAAGGGTAGTGGTGGAAGGGTGCTTTTCTGAATGGAAGCCTGTAACTAGTGGTTTTCCACAGGAGGCTGAACTGGGCCTCTGCTGTTTGTGATATATATAAATGACTTGGGACAAAATGTAGCTGGTCTGATTAGCAAGTTTGTGGATAATACTAAGATTGGTGGAGAATACAGTAGGATATAGATAGGCTAGCAAAATGGACAAAGAAAAGACAGTTTACCAGGATGTTGCCTGGTACGGAGGGTATTAGCTATGAGGAGAGATTGAATAAATTGGGTTTGTTCTCCCTGAAAAGACGGAGGCTCAGGGATGACCTGATAGAAGTTTATAAAATTATGAGAGGTATAGATAGGGTGGACAGTTGGAAGCTTTTTTCCAGGGCAGAAATGACAATTATAAGGGGCATAAGTTCAAGATAAGGGGGGAAAGGTTCAGTGGAGATGTGCAGGGGAAGTTTTTTACACAAAGAGTGGTGGGGATCTGGAATGCGCTGCCAAGTGAGGTGGTTGAGGCAGTTATGTTAGCCACGTTTAAGACTTATCTTGATAGACATATCAACAAACGAGGAATAGAGGGATATAAATGATTGTTCTAATCTAGACCAATGTGATTGGTGCAGGCTTAGATGGCATAAGGGCCTGAACCTGTGCTGTACTGTTCTTTGTTCTTTTGTTCTCCTGGGTTATTACAGGATATTGTCCTAGTGTGGAGTATTGTGTGATATTGCCCTGATGTGGAGTATTACCTACATAACTTGGGATATCAAGGGGCAATTTACCATGGCCTATCTACCTTGCCTGCACATCTTTGGATGTGGGAGGAAACCAGAGCATCCGGAGAAAACCAGGGACATAGGCAGAACTCCACACAGATAGTCACCCAAGGCAGGAATCGAACCCGGGTCTGCTGTGAGGCAGCAGTGGTAACCACTGTGTCGTTCAGGTATTGCTGCCTTCTCAGATATTGTTTACATCTTTTCCTTTCTTCTGGGATTAGGAAACACTGAAACATCTGGTTAATCAGGGGCAGCACGGTGGCACAGTGGTTAGCACTGCTGCCTCACGTCACCAGGGACCCGGATTCGATTCCCAGTTTGGGTCACTGTCTGTGTGGAGTTTGTATGTTCTTCCTGTGTCTGTGTGGGTTTCCTCCCACAGTCTGAAAGATGTGCTGGTCAGGGACCCGAACAAGCACCAGAGTATGGCGACTAGGGGAATTTCACCGTAACTTCATTGCAATGTAAATGTAAGCTTACTTGTGACTAATAAATGAATAAAACTAATAATGAACTGAAGTCTTTTGGACTGTGACCAGATGAGAGTATAGATACTAAAGCCCATCTCCCAAGTATTCTTTCAGGAGATTTCACGTTTGTTCCCATGACAGCTCTCGGTAGTCCTACCATCTTTCCAACTCTAACACCCGACAAATTATTCACGTTCTCCTCCGTGAAGACCGAAACAAAAAATTATTCAAGACCTCAGCCATTTCCCCATCCCCTACCACTAAGTCCCCCCTCTCATCCTCTAAGGGTCCAACGTTCACCCTAGCCAGCCTCTTCCTTTTTATATATTTATAAAAACTCTTGCTATCCTTTTTTATATTAAGCGCTAGCCCAGCTTCATAGTTTATCCTACCCTTCTTTATCAACTTCTTTGTCAATCTTTGTTGACATTTAAACCTCTCCCAATCCTCTTCTCGCCCACTACTCTTAGCTACTCTAAATTCCTCCGCTTTTAATTTAACACTTTCCTTCACCTCCTTCGTTATCCACGGCTTATTACCTCTCCTCCTACGGTCCTTTTTAACCATCGGAATAAATTTCTGTTGAGCACCAAGAAAGATCTCCTTAAAGATCCTCCACTGCTCCTCAGCAGACCTACCTTCCAACGCGCTCCCCCAGTCAACATTCGCCAATTCTTCTCCCATCCTACCGTACTCCCCTCTGTTCAAACAAAGGACGCGCGTCCGGGAACCCACTTTCTCCTCCTCCATCTGCACCAGAAACTCCACCATACAATGATCACTCTCCCCAAGAGGATCCTTCACCACAAGGTCCCTAATTCTTCCCGCCTCATTACATAACACCAGATCCAAGATAGCTCGCTCCCTCGTCGGCTCCAACACACACTGTTCAAGGAAATTATCCCAGCAGCATTCCAAGAACTCCTCCTCGAGCCCACCGCGTCCAACATGGGTCGACCAATCAATATGTAGATTGAAATCCCCCATAATTATCGCCGTTCCATTCCTGCACGCCGCACTTATTTGCGCGTTAACAGCCCGCCCCACCTCCAGATCATTATTTGGGGGCCTATAGACGACACCCACCAGCATCTTCCTCCCTTTGCTGTGCCTAATCTCCACCCACAACGATTCCACTTTCTGCTCCTTGGCTTCAATATCATCCCTTGCTACCACCCTGATGCTATCCTTAATCAGCAGAGCTACGCCCCCACCTTTTCCCTCCCGCCTATCCTTCCTAAACACTTGATACCCCTGGACATTCAGCTCCCAGTCCCTGTCACCCTGCAACCACGTCTCTGTAATGGCCACCAGATCATATCCATTTGTGCTGATCTGCGCCACGAGCTTATCCACTTTATTCTGAATGCTTCGTGCATTCAGATAAAGTGCCTTCTTGGTGCCCTTATGTCTGGTACACAACCCAGTGTGACCAGAAAGTCTCTTTCATGCTGGGGATGAAACAAGCCAGTGTGACTATAAAGTCCCTTCCATCCTGGAGACGACTCATATCCTGTTTATTCACTTGTCAGGATGGCAGCCTGTTTGTCTCTGTCTTTAAACTGCAGTTTCTTGCCCAATTCTCCCAGAGTGCTTTATAAATCACCATTTTAGATGGCCCCGTTTGGCTACACCAGAAAATAGGGAGACTGGCAGTGCGGGGTCACTGTTAACCTCTGGCATGAATAGACATCCTGCTGTCGTCCCCCCGCCCCCCAGGCTTTTAATGAGATTCATGATTGTGGCCTCTGCATTGCAGAGTGATTCAAGTCTGAACTCCCACTGAAAAAACAATCATGATTTATACCAATTTTCCCACAAAATCAGCACTTAGAAATTTTTTGGGAAAAATCCCCCTCCCTCCATGACAAACCCCATCTGATGAATGGCAGACTTTGAACTGCCTCAGAAAGTACTTCTTGCTTAGCAGATTCAGGCCAGGTACAGCTAACCCCCACCTCTAGAGCCTCCATACAAACTCTGACATACATATTATGTATCACATAATTACACATTAGTGAGGAATGCTCCTGTACAGACTAAGTGACGACCAGTCACCTTAAACTTAGCAAATGAAGGTGTTATTATTTGGCTGTGGGGATTTGAATTCAGTAAATAAATTTACAGTGTGTGATTTGGTCTACTGTCAGGCTACAGAAATTGGTGTTAGATTTTTGAAGTCAAAGTAAAACACCCAGCACCCTGGCAGTAAAAAGTCTGACAACACCAGGTTTTAGTCCAACCGATTTATTTGATAGTAAACTCACTAGCTTTCGAGGGGATTTCCTCTTCTTCAGGTGAATGGAGAGTTCTCTCCATTCCAACGCCGGCATATCCACATCACCCTGGCAGTCACAGCCTACGTCACCACCAGCCACTAGAAGTGGTGTTTGTGGAGGAGCAGATTCCTGAGCAACTCCCTTATGACAGCTGCTACCCCAGATAGGAGAAAGCTACAGCGTGATGGAGGGTATGTCCAAAACTTCAAGGAGATCCTGGTAAAAGACAGGTAATTCCTGCAAGGAACCCTAAAGACCCCTCAGGTTGTGCGAACAAGAGCTGCATGTCATGAATCAGGCCATGCACCTAGCAGAAGAAATACATTGTCAGGGCACACTATTGAGGACGGGGGCTCAACGTAAAGGCATCTGCAGAAGGTTGCCACCTAGGTGCAAAGGCACATGAACGCCTGAACCTGAATACCCTCAGTAGACCATCCTTTTGTGACCCGTCCTTTTGAACGCCTTCTCCTGGTCAAGAGACAGGAAGGCGCTCGAGAGAGCAGCATTGTGGGAATGGTGAATCAGGTTCCGGACCATGGATAGTTCGACCTGGGGCCTGATCAAGGTGGATCATGTAGTCCAGCACGGTGTCATGACAAGAAGACATTGCCCTGGCAAAGATGATATCATCCATGCTAAGGAGAGAGACCAGGCACCAGTTCTTAAGGTGACGGAGATTCCCCTTCATGAGCCGCAGGGCAATAATGGCCCTGCACCACGAATGATGCATCTCCCCACTTGCAATACTGTCCCTGAGGACCACTGTGTAGTCATTCACCAGGATGTCCCAGAGCGCCCTGAAGAACTCCACAGTCAGCCCGTCCAGCCCTGGGGTTTTTCCCCTGGAGAGGCTGTCGAGTGTGCTGGTCAGCTCCTTCAGGCTGATAGGAACATCGAGCGAACTGTGCCCTTGGGGCTGACCTGCAGCAGGTCCTCCCACAAAGTTCTATGGGCATTATTGTTAGATGGATCCAGAGAGACGAGTGCAATGTAATATTCTCGGACAATGGTCCTGATGCTCTCTGGATCTGAGACAAGGGATCCGTCAACGGCCAGCAGTGTAAGGAACTGCTGGTGGATCCCAATTCTCTTTTCCAGTGAGTAGAAGGAGGAGCCATGGTCCAGATCCCTATGGATCCAGATCTGCAACCTCATGTAAACGCCATGGGATCTGACAAATTGCAGGTCCTGCAGTGCGTCCTTCTTCTCTTGGCACAGCAGTCGCATAGCTGGGTCTTCATTGGGCTGACAAAGATGTGACTCCAGGTTGGAAACCTCCTCCTCAGTTTCTCAATCCTGGATTTCCACCTCTTTGTCGACCCCCCTCATGTATCTCTTGTCAGAAGGTAGAGACACGTGTCTTGTCTACATCCCACTATAGCCTCAAAGAAGGGAAGCCTCCCTGTTTCCTTCCCCAGCTGGCCTGTGACTGGACCCCAGGTACCGCCTGACTTGCAAGTTTGTCAAATAACTTGCAATTTAGAGAGAAGCAGATATATGCCCACCCACAATTAAAGGCCATTAAATATCCAATCAGCAGTGTCTTTACACTGTCTGTGTGATTCTCAGCTCATCGCACAAGATTATGGCACCATTATGATTTCTTTATTTCCTCGACCAATAAAAACCCCCAAAGGAGCAGCAGATTACTGGTGATAGAGTTCAGAGCTGTGTGAGTGCAGAGTTTAGCTTGAGTTTCCAAGTTATTATTTAGCATTTGAGGCGTGATTTTCAGCATTTCAGAATTTGCCTGGAAAGGTTGCCTGAGGATTGAAGGACAATATTCCATCATTTGCAAGGTCCTCTGCGTTTGCTCCATGGGGATAGTCCACTGAGCTGCTGGGACCTTCAGTGAAGAGGAAAAGAGGAGGCAGGATGAGTGCAGGCAACATTCCAGATAGAGACAGAAGAGAGATACTGTCTCAGTTGGTGCAAGGTCAAGAGGGGACATCAAAGATGCCAGTACCCAGTGGCTGGAGTATAAACACAATGCACCAACTACTTCCAGATGTCTGAGATCCAGTGCCACAGGAGGCTCTGCCTTTTCAGGAACGCACTGATAGCCCTTTGCAACATGATAAGTCATAAAATTTCCCCCAAATGTGTTGGGGTAGTATCAGGATCAACCCCATAATAGTGTTTTAATTTGCTAAATTTAAGGATTAATTGATTAGTGGCCACTTAATCTGATGAGGCACACATATAGCACTGTTTTTATCATTCCACAAATGTACAAGGGGTTTGTACAAAGTGGTTTGGTCACAGTGGTCCTCCAGTTCATTCCAGGCCTCAGTGAGAGTTCTGTGTGATGTCTCTCGATCAGCCCCACACAGTTGGGTCAAGCTAGTGACTGATACCACCTTTAGACATGTCCGCACTTTCATCAACTACCGGATAGATAAGGACAGCCAGGCAGAGAGAGTACGAGAGTTTGTGGTGATGGTTGGGTTTTTCCACATTCGGGAAGCTGCAGACTGTATGCATTTGGCCATCAGGGTGCCAGCAGGAGAGCCAGGAACTTTCATCAACAGGAAGGGGATACCACTCAATGAATTTGCAAATTTTCTCTGACCACAGGACACAGATTCTGCGTCCTTTCTCCAGGGAGTTCACACAATTCATACGACTTGTGGCACCATCAGGTACCAAGGCTATTCATGGCTCCTGCAAAATTGGTTGGATGCCTCCTGATGAACAAGGGCTAATCCTTAAAGTGGAGGCTGATGACCCCATTCCTTTACACAAGAAGAGTCCGAGGAGAGATACAAAGGAGTCGTGCTTCCACAAGAGAGAAGGAAAGAACCATTGGGCTGCTCAAGATGCATGCCCAATGCCTGGACTAATCCATAGGATCATTGCAGTATCCTCCAGAACATGAGTCCCTCATAGTCACCACATTGTGTGCCCTGCACAATCTTACTCTGACAAGGGGGGGCCCAGTGGAGGCAGGGGAAAGCGAGGCAGGGCCACAGACCAGGGAGGATGACCGCAGTGCTGGGTTGGAGAATGTCACTGGGAATGCACAAAGTGACGACTTTGAGGTGGACAATAGGAACATTCGGGGTGGGGGGGGTGGGGTATAGGGACGTGAGGGTTGCACTGATCCAATGAACCTTCATCTCAGCATCCTGGACCAGTGACAAAGTCTCAATCAGAATAAAACCTCCCTTCAGAGCACAATCCAGAAATGCTGCACCACACAAAGCCCACAGGTTACAAGCCAGTATACAAAGCAGCCAATTCAGCCCCTTGATTCGAGGAACAGGTTTATGTGATTTAACATTATCATGAAAACACCATACAAATGTTCTAAACTTAACAGAAATCCCAAAGTAATGAACACAGATAATGTCATCTATTACACTCCCTGTTGTGCTCAAGGTGCCTTAAACTCATGTCTAAGGGTGCTGCATCTTGGTGCGTGCCTTGCTGGCAGTGGTATTGTATTACGAGTGGCAGCGATGTAAGTGGCGGCGTTACAGGAGGCAGCATTATGGGTGAGGGCAATGTTGGAGTTGTCATTTATGGGAAGCAGTGTTACAGGTGGGGGCAATGTCAGAGGCAGCGTTACAGGTGGAGGTGATGTTGGAGAGGGTGTTACAGGAGGAGGTATTACAGGAAGGGCTGATGTTGAATGTGGCATTATGGAAGGCACCGATATTGAAAGAGGTGGCGCACTGCAGCAATGTATGCTGCACAATGTTGTGCCCACTGACCTGGGCAGCCACCTCAGTCCAGGCCACCTTAGGTATGGTAACCCTCTCTTCCTGTTCCTTGGCATCAAGATGTTGTGCCTAGCACTGATCTGCACCAGTAGAGACAGCTACTCCTTTGTAAAATGCAAGGGTACTTAGCCTACCCAGTGTGCCCACCCACCTTCCATGACCACCTGGTGCTGGTTCCTTGAAACCAGTAAAGTTCTTGGTTTTCAGTCACACAGTGTCCATGGGCTCCCCCAAGCTTCTGGCAACCTTCAAGGAGCTGCTTCCTTCCATTGGGTTGTCACTGGGATGCAGAATGCTCCTTCACCTGCACAAAGAGCTACCTGGCAGACATGTTTCACGCTGGGATGTCTGATAATTGGTCAGTCAGTGTAATATCAACACAATCTCTGGCCGGACAGAATTAACATCCAAATTCAGATAAGGTCAAATTCACGTGATCGGTTATACATATCCTGTTGCTGTTTATGTTTACCTACTACACAAGCCGTGAGCACTTTGGGTCATGGTGAGTGAGAATGTCAAAGACACCGTTACAATTGCAAATCTTTGGGAGAAGAAAAAACATAGAGAGCAGCTAAGTAAACACATCGTAGAGACAGAGTATTACACCACGTGCTTCTGGGTGTAGTGCTATCCTAATGGATAGAATGTCTAGAGCGTCAGGGCATAACCACAAAATGTTCTGGCAATGGTAGTTATGTAGGGATCTTTTATGTCCAGGATTGATCCTGATTTAGGGAGGAAGGATAGGACAGTGAATTGACTTACCCCAGGGACACCTTTTGCACCCAAAGCTATGTTGTGTACAGTCCTTGAGATAAACAAGTGTTGGGAAAGTGAACTAATATTCAAAATGGAACAGCAACAACTTAGAGTCACTGAATTATAGAATGACTACAGTGCAGAAGGAGGCCGTTCGGCCAATTGAGTCTGCACTGACTCTCCAACAGAGCATCTTACTTAGGCCCATCCCCTGCCCTATCCTCCATATTTACTCCGCTAATCCCCAGTGTATGCATCTTGGGACACTAAGGGATAATTGAGCTTGGCCAATCTAATTTGCACATCTTTGGACTATGGGAGGAAACACAGTAAGAAGTCTTACAACACCAGGTTAAAGTCCAACAGGTTTAAACTTCTTACTGTGTTTACCCCAGTCCAACACTGGCATCTCCACACTATGGGAGGAAACCTGAGCTCTGCGTTGCACCACCATGGCCCAAAGTGCTCACGGCCAATGAAGTGCTGGTGTGCTAGGTAAACACAATAGCTCCCATAAACAGCACCATGCTAAATAGCCAATATGGGACATATTTGAAGTTGGATTTAACGTAAGTTCCCTTTAATATAGAGAAACAAAAGCTTTTCAAAGGAATGTGACTGGATAAAAATGAGCACTGACACAAAGGACAGGGAGAGTGATTGAAAACTCAATCAAAAAAATTAATATTTCAGAACAGTTAAAACTTTTTCAAGAAGGAATAGAAGAAAGGGCAACACAGTGGTTAGCAATGCTGTCTTTCAACGCCATGAACCCATGCTCAATTCTGGCCTTGGGTTATTGTCTCTGTGGAGTTTGCATGTTCTCCTAGTGTCTGCATGAGTTTCCTCCGGGTGCTCCAGTTCCCTCCCACATTCCAAAAATGGCTAAGGGGATTAGCCAAGGTAAATATTTGGGATTACAGGGAGAGAAGGCCTGGTTAAGGTGCTCTGTCAGAGAGTCAGTGCAGACTTGTTGGGCTGAATGGGTTTGCCTGCATTGTAGGTATTCTATAAATAGAGAGGAGGAGAATTTAGAAGGGAGGAGATGGACGAGTTTGGGGGGCGAAGGAGGGTTTAGAGAGGTAATTCCACAGATTGGAGGCCAGGCAGCCAGTGCCATGACCACTGATGCAAGAGGACTAAATTGTCTCTTTGCAAAGATTGAGAGTTGGAGAAGTGATCTCTTTTGGCCAAGGCCATGCTGCAACTGGAAAATGATTGGTTAAAAATCCTGCTAGTTTAATATTTGGTGTCACCTGTTTTTGTGACAGAACAAGGTTGCTGCTGAGAGCTTGCCTCTACTGGGCTTCACTGTCGAGGGATCGAAAGGTGATGAACCTGCCGCACCTGGTGTGCTCTTTCAGCTTTACCACAAGAACGTTCTTTACTATTCCTTCAAAGCCGAGGACAGCCATACTGCACAGAGGTAGGTGCTCCCTCTTGCTTTCTCTCTCTCTCACATACAAACTCAGCAAGGTTACTTAGTCTAGGACTGGGGGCAGGTGCAATGCAAATAGAGTTGGGAGTTGTGCTTCAGTCAGTTTGAGATTGGCAGATATGTTTTCACAGCTATCTTTGAGATTAAGATGGAATGGGGAATGATGCCAGATGTTTTAGTTCTCAATGTAGCCTATGTCTGCAATGGTCTACGTGGCACATTGGTCAAAAAAGTAAAAGCCCATGGCAAACTGGGTCAAAAGTTGGCTTAGTAACAGGAAACAAAGGGTAATGGTCATTGGATGCCCTTGTGAAAGGAAAGTTGTTTCAAGTGGTGTTTCACAGGGCTGAGTGTTGGGACGCTTACTATTTGTGTTATGTATTAACGATTTGGACGTGAAGATGGGAAATTTGTGGAAGGCTGAGTAGTGGATAGTGTAGAGAAAAGCAATAAAATGGGATTACAGGGATAATTTGAAAGTGATGGGTTGGTGGAGCAGGTGGTAAAGTGGCAGCTGGATTTTAACATAGAGGGCGGCATGGTAGCACAGTGGTTAGCACTGCTGTTTCACAGCTCCAGGGACCTTGGGTTCGATTCCCAGCTCGGGTCACTGTCTGTGTGGAGTTTGCACATTCTCCTCGTATCTGTGTGGGTTTCCTCCGGGTGCTCCGGTTTCCTCCCACAGTCTGAAGATGTGCATATTAGATTGATTGGCCATGGCAAATTGCCCCTTAGTGTCCTTGAATGCATAGGTTAGAGGGATTAGCAGGTAAATGTATAGGGATATGGGGGTAGGGGCGGGATGGGATTGTGTTCGGTGCAGACTCGATGGGCCCGATGGCCTCTTTCTGCATTGTAGGGTTTCTATGATTTCTATGAAGTGGGTTGCACAGTGGCACAATGGTTCGCACTGCTGCCTCACAGCACCAGGAATCTGAGTTTGATTCCGGGCTTGGGTCACTGTCTGTCTTTGCACGTTCTCCCTGTTCCCATGTGGGTTTTCTCTCGCTGATTCAGTTTTCTTCCACAGCCCAAAGATGTGCAAGTTAGGTGGATTGGCCATGTTAAATTGACCCTTAGTGTCAGGGGGACTAGCTAGGCTAATTGCACTGGGTTATGGGGTAAGGCCTGGGTGGGATTGTGGTTGATGCAGACTTGATGGGCTGAATGGCCTCCTTCTGCACTGTAGGATTCTATGATTCTAAGTGTGAGGTCAGAGATTTAAGGAGGTCAAACACTTATAGGGACACAGTAAATGGGAATACACTTAAGAGGGGTAGATGAAGTGAGAGATCTTGGTGTACAAGTACACAGATTCCCAAAAGCAGCAGTTCAAGTAGACAAGGTTGTAAAAGAGGCATATGGCAGATGTAGAGAATATAAAAGTAAGGATATAATGTTGGAATTGTATAAAACACTGGTAAGGCCACAATTGGAGTATGTGTGCAGTTCCGGTCAGTGCATTACAGGAAGGATGTAATTGCTCTGGAGAGAGTGCAGAAGTGGTTTACAAGAATGTAGCCAGGATTAGAGAAATGTAGCTGCAAGGAGAGATTGGATGAGGTTATTTTTCTTGGAACAAAGGAGGCTAAGGGGTGATTTGATTAAGATGTATAAAATTGAGGGGAAGGGATAGAGTAGACAGGGATAAAATTGTTTCCCTTGGCGGAGAATTCTAGAACCAGGGAACATAAATTTAAGATAAGTGGCAGAAGGTCTAGAAGAGACCCGAGGAAGAACTCTTTTACACAGAGGGTAATAATTGTCTGGAATTTGTTGCCCTAGTGAAGGTAGAGACTCAAAACTCTTTTAAAAAGTACCTGACTTGCACCTTAAGTGCTGTAAGCTACAGGGCTATGGGTCCAGTGCAAGAAGCTGGGATTAGAAAGGGCACCTTGGGTGTCCTTGTGTTGGCATGGACAAGATGGGCCAAATGACCTTTCTTATGTTTCTATGTACAGGCTAAAAGGTCTATGTTGATCCATTAACATATAGCAATTCAAAACTGGGCTAAATCTAATGGATTTGAATGTGGGTGCTCAGCACAGTCAGAATGAGTTGCTGTGGATGTGTGTGTTGCTTGACCATTCTGATACTGGGCCAGAAATGACCTTCAATTTGTAGCAGGAATCATGTTGGCCACAAATAGGCTGGAATGTGCAGGATGTGCAAAGGTCTTTGTAATGGCCAAAGCAGGTGAATTATCCACCAAAGGTTGCAGCACATGAGGTGGCACATTAGTGGCAGTGCCTGTGGACCTACAGAAAAACAGGGAGATGGAAAAGGGGATGCAGAGAGGGCAAGCTCTATGCCATCCCCTCTGCCAGGGTGGAACTGAACTCATTGATGCTACCTGATAGTGTCAGGTGACTGTTGGCAGGCCAGCCCATGCAGCCAAGATCTCGATGTATACACACGTTCAGCATCACGCATCATGAGGTCCTCAGCTTCTCTTGCAGGCATTACAGATATCTGTAACCTTCCCTCCAGGGAACTGGTAAATGAACCATTCTTTGTTGCCGGCCTGGCTATAGCTCACTTTTGCCCACATGGGTCACCACATCCTGATCCCAACTCTGTATTAATCTCCAGGATATGCAGTGGCTAACTATCTGTTCTCACTTTGCTGCTTGCTGACTGTATCTTAACTGTTGAATCTTAACTGTTTTGACACATTCTGTTTCAGATGGATTGAAGCAATGTTTGAAGCCTCCATATTATAGCACCTATGGGCTCTCACAGTGTGAGATTTTCCTTTTTTGCTCCGTGCTCCAGTGGCTCTGCAAGGAAATCATCAAGATTTGCAACCATAAGATATTCCTCACAGCACAAGACAATTAAAGGGGAAGTTATTGACTGGAATACGCTCCAAACGCGTTCAATCGTTCACACCCAGCAATCCTCACAGCTTGTCAACTTTTCTTCTGATTTTATCATAATTAGGCAAGTTGTTCCTTTTTCAACAGCCATTGCAATTAGGTGTCCCTCCTCTGGAACTCTGGGAGGAATGAATGACTCAAATGCAGCGAGAACACCTGTGACATGGAAGTACCAGAGGTCTGATTTTAAAATGCATCTTCTGGTTGTTTGGAGTCTTGACTGGAATAACAAATTAATCCCTGAATTTGGAAATTTCATCAGGTTCATGTTGAAGGAGGAATGGGCTCATATTAGAGTGGAGTTGGTGTCACAGTGCATTGCAATCAAAACAATAGATGTCAGTCACTTCCAGATGAGATTCTTCTTGAAGCAGACTGGATGTTGTTAAGCAATCCAGCTTCAGTAATGCTCTGCAGCCACAATAGAGATGTTCTTTTGCATTGGGTTTATTGAGCTGCCCTTCCAGCAAAACAAATTGTAATATTTTGCTTGTTAGATGAAGAGGATGTATAAATATAAACGAGGTTTAATGCCAGTAATGTATACAAAACCTGTTGATCTTCCTGCCCCATTGTTGCATATGGAAACTGCAGCAAAGGCCCTCTTTGAGGCTGCATTCAATCAGACAGATAATCAGGAGAATGGGGTCGATCCGACGGTTTGCTGAAGGTGAACTGAACCCTCAGGGTTGGAGGCCCATTGGTGAAACTGAAATATGTTCCTTTTTATTATTTGTTAATATTTTTAAAACAACAATGCCTGGAAGTAGAAGTAACCTCACTGAATAAAGTACACAATAGAACAGTGAAATTCAGGCAGTGTCCTGAACATGGCTGAACAGAAATGGTAAATGTATAATATATTATAAATAGTGATAATCATTGGCTGCAGTCAGCTGAAGTCAACATCTGATAATGACAGATTGGAAACATAAGAGAACATCTGAAAGAAAAACATTAGGAGTCAATAAAGATTTTGAAAATGCGTGTTTTATTGATTGCTTTTCACTTCAAGTTTATCATTCCGTTGTTGAAAGATCCAAATATATGTCAGCCTTGAGATGTTTTTCCTAGTGTATCTCCCAAAAGTGGGTATCTCATCCCAAGGGAAATAGATGGGTCTTATCCTAACCCAAAAGGTTAGCCCAAATGTAGTGTCACAAATTTTAGATCCATCCTAACCTTATTAATATGAATTAACTGCCATTTTGCAAATCTAGCATGATGCCAGCACCAAACACATCTATCCCATGTGCATTCTAAGAAGTCCCACAACAACAGGTTAAAGTCCAACAGTTATTTGGTAGCACAAGCCACAAGCTTTCAGAGTGCTGCCCCTTCAACAGGTGAGTGGGAGTTCTGTTCACAAGCAAGGCATATAAAGACACAAACGCAATTTACAAAACAATGGTTGGAATGCGAGTCTTTACAGATAATCAAGTCTTAAAGGTACAGACAATGTGAGTGGAGAACGGTTAAGTACAGGTTAAAGAGATCTGTATTGTTTCCAGCCGGGACAGTTAGTGAGATTTTGCAAGCCCAGGCAAGTCATGGGGGTTACAGATAGTGAGACATGATCCCAAGATCCCGGTTGAGGCCAACCTCATGTGCGGAACTTGGCTATCAGTTTCTGCTCAGCGATTCTGCGTTGTCGTGTGTCATGAAGGCCGGCTTGGAGAACGCTTACCCGAAGATCAGAGACTGAAAGCTTGTGACTGCTAAAGTGTTCCCCAACAGGAAGAGAACACCCCTGCCTGGTAATTGTCAAGCGGTGTTTATTCATCAGTTGTCATAGCGTCTGCATGGTCTCCCAATGTACAATGCCTCAGGACATCCTTTCCTCCAGCATATCAGGTAAACAACGTTGGCCAAGTTGCAAGAGTATGTACCGTATACCTGGTGGATGGTGTACTCATGTAAGATGATGGCATCCGTGTAGATGATCTGGCATGTCTTGCAGCGGTTGCTGTGGCAGAGATGTGTGATGTTGTGGTCACTGTTCTCCTGAAGGCTTGGTAGCTTGCTGCTGTTTGAGGTTCAGTGGCTGTTTGAAGGCAAGAAGTGGGGGTGTGGGAATGGCCTTGGTGAGATGTTCGTCTCCATCAATGGCATGTTGAAGGCTTTGGAGAAGATGTCATAGCTTCTCCGCTGTGGGGAAATACTGGACAACAATACTGGTTTTGTGAAGGGTAGGTCGTGCCTCACAAACCTTATCGAGTTTTTTGAAAAGGTGACCAAAGAGGTGGATAAGGGTAAGGCAGTTAATGTGGTGTATATGGATTTTAGCAAAGCGTTTGATAAGGTTCCCCATGGTAGGCTATTGCAGAAAATGCAGATGCATGGGATATAGGGTGATTTAGCAGTTTGGATCAGGAATTGGCTAGCTGATAGAAGACAGAGGGTGGTAGTTGATGGGAAATATTCAACCTGGAGTTCAGTTACAAGTGGTGTACCTCAAGGATCTGTTTTGGGGCCACTGCTGTTTGTCATTTTTATAAATGACCTAGATGAGGGTGTAGAAGGATGGGTTAGTAAATTTGCTGACAACACCAATATCGGAGGAGTTGTAGACAGCGAGGATGGATGTTACAGTTTGCAGAGGGACATAGATAAGCTGCAGAGCTGGGCTGAGAGGTGGCAAGTGGAGTTTAATGCGGAAACATGTGAGGTGATTCACTTTGGTAAGAGTAACAGGAGTACAGGATATAGGGCTCATGGAAGGACTCTTAGTAGTGTTGACGAGCAGAGAGATCTCGGTGTACATGTGCATAGCTCCCTGAAAGTTGGCACCCAGGTTGATAAGGTTGTTAAGAAGGTGTACGGTGTGTTAGCTTTTATTGGTAGAGGGATTGAATTTCGGAGCCGTGAGGTCATGTTGCAACTGTACAAAACTCTGGTGTGGCCGCACTTGGAGTATTGTGTACAGTTTTGGTTGCCGCATTATAAGAAAGATGTGGAGCCATTGGAAAGGGTGCAGAGGAGGTTTACCAGGATGTTGCCTGGTATGGTGGGAAGGTCTTATGAGGAAAGGCTGAGGGACTTGAGGTTATTTTCATTGGAGAGAAGAAGGTTACAAGGTGACCTAATTGAGGCATACAAGATGATCAGAGGGTTAGATAGGGTGGACAGTGAGGGCCTTTTTCCTCGGATGGTGATGGCTAACACGAGGGGACATAACTTTAAATTAAGAGGTGGTAATTATAGAACGGATGTCAGAGGTAGGTTCTTTACTCTGAGGGTAGTAAGGGCATGGAATGCCCTGCCTGCAGCAGTTGCGGACTCGCCAACTTTAAGGGCGTTCAAATGGTCAGTGGATAGGCATATGGATAACATTGGAATAGTTTAGGTAAGAGGGTCATTAGATTGGTTCCACTGATCGGCGCAACATCGAGGGCTGAAGGGCCTGTACTGCGCTGTAATGTTCTGTGTTCTATGTTCTAACAAAGGGTACTCTGCTGTGTACAGTGTTTGTCTTTTGAGGAGGTTGGTGCGGTTTTTCGCTGTGGCACGTCGGAACTGTTGATCGATAAATCAAGCACCATAGTCTGATTTTATGAGTGCACCTTTCAGCATCTGGAGGTGCCTGTTGCGATCCTCCTCATCTGTTGTTTCAGTGATTGTTCACCATGAGTCCAAAAGAAGAAAATGTCATCGATGTATCTAGTATATACCATCAGTTGAAGGTCCTGTGCGGTGAAGAGGTCTTTTTGAACCTGTGCATGAAGATGTTGGCATATTGAGGTGCGAATTTGGGCCCCATGGCTGTTCCATGTGTCTGGATGAAGAAATGGTTGTTGAAGGTGAAGACATTGTGGTCCAGGATGAATCAGATGAGTTATAAAATGGCATCTGGAGATTGGCATTTGTCAGCGTTGAGTATTGAGGCAGTTGCAGCAATGCCATCGTCATGGGATGCTAGAGTAGAGTGCTGAGACATCCCTTGTGACGAGGAGTGCAGGAGTGCTCGTTGTTCAACTGCTCCATGTGTGCTCAGTTTCTGCAGGAAGTCCGTAGTGTAGCAACAAAAGCTGGGGGTTCTTTGTACAATGGGTTTCAAGATGTCCGCGACGTAACCGGAGAGGTTCTCATATAGGGTCCCATTGCCCGAAACGATGGGATGGCTGGGTGTGTTGGCCTTGTGTATCTTCGGGAGGCAGTAGAGATCGCCAATGTGGCGAGTACATGGGAAGAGAGCACGGAGGGTACTCTGAAGGTCCGGATCAAAGGTCTTGATCAGTCTGTTAAGTTGACGGGTGTGTTCTTTGGTCGGATCTATGGGTCTGTAGTGTTGTTCGTTGTCCTCATTGGGCGTGTATGGGGTATCAGGAAGGGATAGTACCTCTGATGGAAGAACATGTCGCATCCTTTCAGGGTGGTTTGCCCATCGTTTGTCCCCACCTGGCACTCAGCTCCCACCTGTGGCTCCCCATAGCTGTTTGCATGCAACAGCGGCCACACCTCGGGCGACGGCTTCGACAAGCTGGCTGAATCAGGTGAGGGTAGTCTCAGCCCTCGGTGAGATAGGGAGATGTCTAGCCCAGCATGTGAAGACAGACTCCGGCGGACTGAGCAGACGAGACCAATGGAAGGTCCAATGGTCAAGAAGGCAGTCTCTGCAAGCATCGTGGAACGCAAACAGCAGGACAAGACACAGAAGACGTCCTGGTCATCCACTGCGCCTAGTCCCACCTCCAACCATCTTGACTCTTGTCTTGCCACTGGATCTAGATGGGAATTGGGAAGAGAGAGTGAAGCTGATGCTGCGGAACTCTCCCTCACTTTAATCCAAATCAAGCGCTGGTCTCGAAACCATCATCATCATCATCAGTGTCCTGTTCAACCCTTGAAGTGCTGCGGTGATGGGCGAATGATGAAGCAGCAGGTGTGGATACACTGGGAGGTGTAGTCAAGGACCTGCACACAGGCAGCTTGGGTTTAATGATCGTTTTCCACTGACCGAAGCAGCAGTGGAACTCGTTGTCTACCTGAATGACTGAGCAGTCCTCTTCAGGAATGCACTGCTCACCTCCACAGAATGGGGAAGGGGCTAGAAAAGGTGCCGTAAACATTGCCTGCTTCACTACACCCTGGCCAGTTTACCGCGGCTGGCGGGGATCCCATCTTGCAGTCAAACAAACAAAATAAAACACAAGGTGACAGCGCTCACCATTGGCACTTGAAACGTGCACACACTTTTGGACAACCGTACAGCAGACAGACCAGAGAGAAGGACAGCCTTCGTTGCCAGAGAGCTTACAAGATACAACATTGACATTGCAGCCCTGAGTGAAACTCGTCTTGCCAACGTAGGTCAGTTGACTGAAATTGGAGGTGGATAGACTTTTTTCTGGAGCAGTTGCAGCAGCGATGAGCGTCGTGATGCTGGAGTTGGATTTGCCGTCAGGAGTCACCTTGTTCAGAAACTTGATAGTCTACCCAAGGGTGTACCCAATGACCAGCTTAAGACATTACAGCTTCCACTACAGAACAGAAGTCAAGCCACCCTGATCAGCACCTACGCCGCGACAATGAACAACCCAGACGAGATGAAAGACAAGTTCTACGAAGAACTAGACGCCCTACTATCAGCAGTGAGCAGTACCGACAAGCTGATCTTGCTTGGCGATTTCAATGCAAGAGTAGGGTGTGACTCTGCAATCTGGCAGGGAGTCATTGGGAGGCATGGAGTGGGCAAGTGTAACAGTAATGGCCTACTCTTAATAAAGACCTGTGCAGCACACGACTTCCTCATCACTAACACAACCTTCCATCTGCCTACCCATAATAAGACCTCCTGGATGCACCTAAGCATTGGCATCTTATCGACTATGTCACTGTCAGGAGAAAAGACAGGCAGGATGTCAGAGTGACCAAGACCAAGGTGCTGACTGCTGGGCAGGTCACAGGCTCATTGTCTCCAAAATGATGCTCCGCATCAGACCCAAGAGATGACCACAAGGAAGGAAGGTTATGAAAAGAATCAATGCGGCCAAGCTAAAGAACCCCGGCATAGCTTCAGCACTGGCTGAAGACTTAGAAATCAAGCTTGCTGACCTATACCTCACAGGCAGTGCTGAGGATGACTGGGAACGCTTCAGGGATGCTGTCCATACATCTGCACTGAAGATGCTCGGGCCCTCTACCCGTAAGCAGCATGATTGATTTGATGAGAATGATGACGAGATACAGGCTCTACTTGTTGAAAAGCACCGTCTTCATTGGGCCTATCAGAACGACCGATCATCAGCTGCCAAGAAAAATGCTTTTACCAGTGCTTGCAGGACAGTCCAGAATAAACTGTGTAAAAAGCAGGATGCCTGGCTGAGCGCCAAGGCAGATGAAATACAGGGATACGCTGACAGAAATGACTTGAAACGGTTCTGTGAAGCCCTCAACACTGTCTTCGGACCTCAATCTCTCAGGAGTTCCCTCCTCCTGAGTACAGGTGGTACAACTATCATTACAGAGAGAGCTCAGATCCTGCAGAGATGGGCTGAACACTTTGAAGCCATCCTCAACCAACCATCATCAATTAACAATGAGGCAATAGACAGGATTCCCCAGGTTGATATCAACAGCACCATGGATGACCCATTGGTAGTAGCCAAAGTCACGAAAGCTGCCAGCCAGCTATCCAGTGGCAAAGCCCCAGGGGAAAATGCCATACCCGCAGAGATCTATAAAGCTGTTGGTCCTGCACTTATCGAGACACTCACCAAGTTGTTCCAGTCCTTTTGGAAGCAAGGATCCATTCCTCAGGAACTTAAAGATGCTTCCATCATACACCTCTACAAGAGGAAGGGCAATTGGCAAGTATGCAACAACAACCAAGGAATCTCGCTGCTCTCCATCACAGGAAAAGCCCTTGCAAGAGTCCTGCTAAATCGTCTGGTCACTCATCTGAAGCAGGGCCTGCTTCCAGAGTCACAGTGTGGCTTCCGCAAAGGTTGTGGGACTACTGACATGATTTTTGCTGCGCGCCAACTTCAGGAGAAGTGTCAGGAGCAGAATCACGAGCTCTACACAACACTTTGTTGACCTCGCGAAAGCCTTCAACACTGTAAGTCAACAAGGCCTGTGGAGGATCATGTCAAAGTTCGGCTGCCCCCACCCCCAATTCATTCAGGTGGTACGCCAGTTCCATGATGGCCGGGGTACTGGATGGCGGAGAATCCTCTGAAGCATTCCCAGTCACCAGTGGCATCAAACAGGGCTGTGTGCTTGCATTCACGCTGTTCAGTATGATATTTACTACCATGCTGAATGATGCCTTCCAGGATGTGTTACTGGAATCAACCTCAAGTACAGAGTGTATGGGAAGCTTTTCAACCTGAGGAGACTTCAAGCTATTACCAAAGTGAAAGAGACTGTTCTGAGACACTTCCTCTTAGCTATTGACTGCGCCCTGTATACTGGTTCAGAGCCAGAGATACAAGTCAGCATGGACAAATTTTCCACGGCTTGTGACAACTTTGGATTCACCATCAACAGTAAAAAGACCAAAGTTGTGCACCAGCCTGCTCTTCATGCGCCGTACACAGAACCCATAATCACAATCACAGGGCAGAAACTATAGGCAGTGGACCAGTTCACTTATCTTGGCAGCACCCTCTCCCAAGCAGTCACTATTGATACAGAAGTTAACTGCAGAATAGCAAAGGCAAGTTTTGCTTTCGGTAGACTGCACTCCACTGTATGGGAACATCGAGGAATCAGCCCAGCAACAAAACTGAAGGTCTACAGCGCCGCAGTACTCACTACCCTCCTGTATGCTTGTGAAACGTGGACTGTGTATCGAAGGCATGCAAGACAGCTCAATCATTTCCACATGACTTGTCTTCGCAGAATATTACCCATTAGATGGCAAGACAAAGTATCAGACACTGATGTTCTCTCTACAGCAAGTCTACCATCAGTCCACACGCTGCTGATGAGAACGCAGATCCGGTGGGCAGGTCATGTCATCCATATGTCAGATGAGCGCATACCCAAGCAGCTCCTTTTTGCAGAACTCTCTGCTGGAAGACGCTCGCATGGAGGACAGAAGAAACGTTTCAAAGACACACTCAAGGTCTTCCTGAAGTCGCTTGACATTGACACGACCACCTCGGAAACACTGGCACAAAACCTGACACTACCTCATCGACAAAGGCTGTCAAGCTTATGAAGCAAGGTGTATTGCTGAAGTGCAACTTAAGCGCGAGCTGCACAAGTCCAGATTCACCAGCGCAACACCTACAGTGTCTACACAAGTCTGTCCAATATGTGCCAGGATACTCCGTGCCCAAATTGGCCTGATCAGTCATCTTCAGACACACTGTAACCAGCCTCAAAATGACTAACGGTGTCAAGGTCCTCGTCAATGACGATGGACGAACAACAACGCAAGGGGGATTGAATATAAAAGTAGGGAGGTCTTGCTGCAGCTGTATAGGGCATTGGTGAGGCCGCAGCTGGAGTAGTGTGTGCAGTTTTGGTCGCCGCACTTACGCAAGGATATTTTGGCCTTGGAGGGAGTGCAGAGGAGGTTTACTAGGCTGATACCGGAGTTGAGGGGGTTGAGCTATAAGGAGAGGCTGAATAAACTAGGCTTGTACTCGTTAGAGTTTAGAAGAATGAGGGGAGATCTCATTGAGACGTATAAGATGATGAATGGGATGGATAGGATAGAGGTGGAGAGACTCTTCCCGCTCAGAAAGGACAGTAGGACTAGGGGGCACAGCCTCAAGATAAAGGGGGGGCGGTTTAGAACGGAGTTGAGGAGGAACTTCTTCACTCAAAGGGTGGTGAATCTCTGGAATTCTCTGCCCGTTGAAGTGGTGGAGGCTGCCTCGCTAAATATTTTTAAGACGCGGGTTGATGGGTTTTTGATAAGCGAGGGCATTAAGGGTTATGGGGAGAGGGCGGGAATGTGGAACTGAGCCACGACAGATCAGCCATGATCTTATTGAATGGCGGGGCAGGCTCGAAGGGCTAGATGGCCTACTCCTGCTCCTACTTCTTATGTTCTTATGTTCTTTGCAGTAATCCACTGTTCAGTATGACGGTGGCCTGTCCTTTGCTGGTTTGATGATGTTGCAGGTGGTCTTGAGAGTGTGATTGGTGTTGTGTTGTGCTTGGGTGACGTTGGGACTGTCTTGTGAGTGCATTTGATGAATCTGGCATTGACACACTTTCTGATGGCTTTGCCATATATGTTGAGTTGAGGGCAGTAGTCCAATTCGACTCTTTCCTCTTCAGTTGCTGCACTGTGGATTTCTCTTGTCGGCTGTTCCAGTTCATTGGCTGTCTCATTGTGTTCGCTGTTGGCCTCTTGGTGTTTGTGGAAGAACTCCCGCAGCCTCGTTCGCCTGATGAATTCCTCTGTGTCCACTGCTGATGGGTCTGTTTTGATGATGGGGCAGAAATTGAGCCCTAGGCTGAGAACTTTGATTGCATCTGATTAAAGTGTGCAGTCCAACAAGTTGACAATGGACTTCCCTACAGTGGTACTGTTTTCTACTGTGGTACCAGGGGAGGCTTGGTTGCTGCTGGTGGTGATGCCGAGTTTCTCAAATTTCCTGTAGATGGTATGTTTCTTTTGTTTGCTTGGCAGAGTTTCGCAGCTCGTCTGTGTCCTGAGCGCAAGTTGAGAATATGGACTTGATCTTGGTTTCCAGAATGTAGCATTTGCTGTAGAGTTGGTGTATGAGGTGATTGAGGAGTGTGAAAGAGGTGCGACGGCAAAGTCTCTCAGTGTAGTCTGTGTTATAGATTGACTTGAGTGTGTTCGTGATCTGTTTTCCTTTCAGTATCTTGTCTGCTTCCTTGTACCTTTGTAGAAACCTGATGTCTGTGTCAACATGTGATCTTCTTGGAGATCCTCTCCACTTGGAGCCAGCAGTTTGTGGTGTTGATGGTAGCCATGATGTGGAGATGTCAGTTTTGGACTGGGGTAAGCACAGTAAAAAGTCTCACAACACCAAGTTAAAGTTCAGTAGGTTTATCTGGTAACACAAGCCATAAGCCATAAGCTTTCAGAGCGCTGCTCCTTCATCAGGAACTACGCCATCTACATGCACATTAAGAACAGGAAACTTGAGAACCTCGGCATCACCAGCAGCAGCAATCAAGCCTCCCCCAGTACCACAGTAGAAAACAGTACCACTGCAGGGAAGTCCATTGTCAACTTGTCGGACTACACACTTCAATCAGATGAAATCGAAGTTTTCAGCCGAGGGCTCAATTTCTGCCCCACCACCAAAATAGACCCCATCAGTCTTGTAGCGATCACAGAGGAATTCATCAGGTGAAAAATGCTGTGGGAATTCTTCCACAAACCCCAAGAGGCCAACAGCGAATATAACGAGACAGCCAATGAATCGGAACAACCGACAGAGAGATCCGTGGTGCAGCAACCGAAGAAGAAAGAGTCGTATTGGACTCCTCTGGAAGGCTGCTGCCCTTGACTTAATATGTATGCCCAAGCCATCAGAACGTGTGTCAATGCCAGATTCATTAGCCACACTCACAAGACAGTCCCGAACGTCACTCGAGCACAACGCAAAGCGATTCGCACTCTCAAGACCAACCGCAACATTACCATCAAACCAGCAAAGGAGGGGCCACCATTACACTGAACAGAATGGATTACTGCAAAGAAACGTACTGACAACTCAACAATGAGGAACACTACAGACAGTTACCAGCAGATCCGACCAAAGAACACACCCATCAATTCAACAGACTGATCAAGATCTTTGATCTGGACCTTCAGAGCACCTTCCATGCTCTCTTCCCACGTACTCCCCACTTTGGAGATCTCTACTGCCTCCCGAAGATACACAAGGCAAACACACCCGGCTGTCATCATATCGGGCAATGGGACCCTGTGCAAGAACCTCTCTGGCTACATCAAGGGCATCTTGAAACCCATTGTACAAAGAACCCCCAGCAGTTGTCGCGACGCTACAGACTTTTTACAGAAACTCAGCAGACATGGAGCAGTTGAACCAGGAGCACTCCTTGTCCCAGTGGATGTCTCGGCACTCTACGCCAGCAGCCCCCATGACGATGGCATTGCTGCAACTGCCTCAGTACTCAATACTGATCACTGCCAATCTCCAGATGCAATTTTACAATTCATCTGCTTCATCCTGGACCACAATGTCTTCACCTTCAACGACCACTTCTTTATCCAGACACACGGAACAGCCATGGGGACCAGATTCGCACCTCAATATGTCAACATCTTCATGCACAGGTTCGAACAAGACTTCTTCACCTCACAGGGCCTTCAACCAATGCTATACACTAGATACATCAATGACATTTTCTTCCTTTGGACTCATGGTGAACAATCACTGAAACAATTATATGATGACATCAACAAGTTCCATCCCACCAACAGAGCTGTCGTGATGGGAGACTTTAATTTCCCAAACATCGACTGGAATATCCCCAGGGTTAAGGGGTTTGGATGGGGAGGAGTTTGTTAGGTGTGTTCAGAAGGGTTTCCTGACACAGTATGTGGATAAGCCTACGAGAGGGGAGTCTGTACTTGACCTGGTGCTGGCTAATGAACTCCCGGTGGGAGAGCATCTCAGGGATGGTGATCATAATTCTACCTCTTTCATGATAGCATTGGAAAGAGATAGGATCAGGCAGGCTAGGAAGGTATTTATCTGGAGTTAGGGGAAATATGAGGACATCAGGCAGAAAATTGGACGAGTAAAATGGAAGGAGGTGTTCTTGGGGAAAAGTACTGAAGGAAGGTGGCAGATTTTCAAGAAATGTTTGTCTGGAGCTCTGCATGACAACGTTCCGATGAGACAAGGAGGTTTTGGTAGGTCGCGGGAACCGTGGTGCACAAAGGTTGTGATGAACCAAGTCAGAAAGAAAAGAAAGGTGTACAAAAGGTTCAGCAAGCTAGGAGATGTTAAGGATCTAGAGGAGTATACGGTTTGTAGAAAGGAGCTTAAAAAGGAAATTAGGAGAGCCAGAAGGGGTCATGAGAAGGCCTTGGCGGGTAAGATTAAGGAGAATCCCAAGACGTTCTACAAATATGTGAAGAGTAAAAGGATGAGAAGTGAAGGGATTGGACCTATAAAAGGTGAAGGGGGAAAAGTCTGTGTGGAACTGGAAGAAATGGCAGAGGTGCTTAATGAGTACTTTGACTCGGTATTCATGGTGGAAAGTGATCTGGGAGGTTGTACTGCAGGTTTGCGGAGGACCGAAAAGAGTGAGTATGTGGATGTTAAGAAAGAAGATGCTCATAAATCCTGTCCCTCAGAATCCTCTCCATCAACTTACCAACTATTTGAGGTTAGACTCATTGGTCAGTAATTTCCCGGGCTATCCCTGTTCCCTTTCTTGAAAATAGGAACCACATCCACAATCCTCCAATCCTCCGGAACCTCTCCCGTCTCCATCGACGACACAAAGATCATTGCCAGGGGCTCTGCAATCACTTCCCTCACCTCCTACAGTAACCTGGGGTACATCCCATCGGTCCCAGCGACTTATCTATCTTGATAGAATTTAAACGTTCCAACACATCCTCTTTCTTAGTGTCCACATACTCAATCTTTTCAGTCTGCCGCAAACCTGTAGTACAACCTCCCAGATCACTTTCCACCGTGAATACCGAGTCAAAGTACTCATTAAGAACCTCTGCCATTTCTTCTGGTTCCACACAGACTTTTCCCCCTTCACCTTTTATAGGTCCTACCCCTTCACTTCCCATCCTTTTACTCTTCACATATTCTTCTTCGGAACACTTTGCTTTGACTCCATCCTCCCTGCCAAATTTGGAAAAAACAGCTCCAACTTGTTCTTAACCAATGACCCATTATTAACTCATGATGTGGAGATGCCGGTGTTGGACTGGGGTAAACACAGTAAGAAGTCTCACACACCAGGTTAAAGTCCAACAGGTTTATTTGGTAGCACAAGCCATTAGCTTTTGGAGCACTGCCCGAAAACAGTGCTCCGAAAGTTAGTGACTTTTGCTTCCAAATAAATCTGTTGGACTTTAACCTGGTGTTGTGAGACTTGTTATCATCATTAACTCAGCAAAGTTACTCCAGTAGTCATGGTTCTGTAAGCAACAAGGAAATGCACCTGTTATGTTTCTCGGGATGCCAGTGGTTGTGTTTTCACGGTTGCCTTAAAGGTTTCTTCAGCATCTTCAGTGAGTCCATTCGAGGAGGTGCAGTACATATGTGATTAATCCTTTCCAAAATAGTGCCGTTAATATGTCTTCCTTCATCAATCGTGGTTTTCCACCCACTATGGTTGACACAACTCTCAAACATATCTGACCCATTCTCCAGACCACTACTCTCACACCCCGTCCTCCCAAAGCCAGGATAGGGTTCCCCCTTGTCCTCACTTTTCACCCCACCAACCTCCTCATTCAAAGGAACATCTTCCGCCAACTCCAGCATGATGCCACTGCCCAACACATCTTCCCCTAACTCTCCTGTCAGCATTCCATAGGGACCAGTCTCTGTGAGACACCCTGGTCCACTCCTCCATCACACCCAACATCTCACCCACAGTACCCTCCCACACAATCATAGAAGATGCAACACCTGCCCCTTTATCTCCTCCACACTCACCATCCCAGGGCCCAAACACTCTTTACAGATGAAGCAGTGCCTCATGTGCACCTCCTTCAATCTGGTCTGCTGCATTCGCTGCTTCCAATGCAGCCTATTCTATCAAAGAGACCAAACGAAGTCTGGGTGACCACTTTGCATTACACCTTTGGTCCGTACACAAGCAGGACCCAGACCTTCCAGTCGCTTGCCATTCCAATACATCTCCCTACTCTCCTGTTCACATGTCTGTCCTCGGCCTTTTGCAATGTTCCAGTGAACTCCAATGCAAACTGAAGCCACAACACCTCATCTTCCGACTGGGCATTTTACAGCTTTCCGTACTGAACATTGAGTTCAACAACTTCAGAACATGAACTCTCCCCTCCATCTTCACCCCATTTCCATCTATTTTGTTTAATTTCTTCTTTTCACCTCATTCATCCACTTTTATCTCTTTTCACTTCTTATTCTATTTTTCCACTTCTGAAATCTCGCTCTCCACCTTGTCTCCTAGGGCTGAGAGTTAACTTGCCCGGGCTGTTTCAATCCTGGAGCTGTAGAAGTGGGCAGCATGTCAGAGCTCTTTGTATACAGTTATTGTAATAGTTTGTTGTTGTTGTTCAAAGTTGATGGTTGCCAATCACTCAGATACTACACCCTATTCTATGTGGGCAGCACAGTGGTTAGCACTGCTGCCTCAGAGCACCAGGACCTAGGTTTGATTCCCAGCTTGGGTCACTGTCTGTGTGAAATTTGCAAATTCTTCCCAAGTCTGCATGGGTTTCCTTTGGCTGCTCCAGTTTCCTCCCATAGTCTGAAAGATGTGCTAGTTAGGTGCATTGACCTGAACAGGTGCAGGAATGTGGCAACTCAAAGAATTTCACAGTAACTTCATTGCAGTGTTAATAAAAGCATAAGAAATAGGAGCAGGAGTAGGCCATCTCGCCCTTCAAACCTGCCCCGCCATTCAATAAGATCATGGCTGATCTGAAGTGGATCAGTTCCACTTTCCCGCTCTCTCCCCATAACCCTTAATTCCCTTGTCTATCAAAAACCGATCTACCCGTGACTTAAATATATTCAGTGGGGTAGCCTCCACTACTTCAACGGGCAGAGAATTCCAGAGATTCACCACCCTTTGAGTGAAGAAGTTCCTCCTCAACTCCAATCTAAACTGCACCTCCCTTATCTTGAGGCTGTGCCTTCTAGTCCTGCTATCCTTTCTAAGAAGGAAGAATCTCTCTACCTCTACCCTATCCATCCGCTTCATTATCTTATACATCTCTATAAGATCCCCCCTCATCCTTCTAAACTCCAACAAGTACAAACCCAGTCTATTGAGTCTCTCTTCATAGTCTAACCCCCTCATCTCCGGTATCAGCCTAGTAAACCTCCTCTGCACTCCCTCCAAGGCCAACATATCCTTCCGCAAGTGCAGCGACCAAAACTGCACACAGTACTCCAGCTGCGGCCTCACCAGTACCCTGTACAGTTGCAGCAAGACTTCCCTACTTTTATATACTATTACTTATGTGGCGAAAAACTGCAGCAGGCGACGGTGCAGAGGGACCTCGGGGTCCTTGTGCATGAGTCGCAAAAACCCAGCTTGCAGGTGCAGCAGGTGGTCAGGAAGGCGAATGGGATGCTGGCCTTCATAGCGAGGGGGATTGAATATAAAAGTAGGGAGGTCTTGCTGCAGCTGTATAGGGCATTGGTGAGGCCGCAGCTGGAGTAGTGTGTGCAGTTTTGGGCGCCGCACCTGCGCAAGGATATTTTGGCCCTGGAAGGAGTGCAGAGGAGGTTTACTAGGCTGATACCGGAGTTGAGGGGATTGAACTATGAGGAGAGGCTGAATAAACTAGGCTTGTACTCGTTAGAGTTTAGAAGAATGAGGGGAGATCTCATTGAGACGTATAAGATGATGAATGGGATGGATAGGATAGAGGTGGAGAGACTCTTCCCGCTCAAAAAAGACAGTAGGACTAGGGGGCACAGCCTCAAGATAAAGGGGAGGCGGTTTAGAACGGAGTTGAGGAGGAACTTCTTCACTCAAAGGGTGGTGAATCTCTGGAATTCTCTGCCCGTTGAAGTGGTGGAGGCTGCCTCGCTAAATATTTTTAAGAAGCGGGTTGATGGGTTCTTGATAAGAGAGGGGATTAAGGGTTATGGGGAGAGGGCGGGAAAGTGGAACTGAGCCACAACAGATCAGCCATGATCTTATTGAATGGCGAGGCAGGCTCGAAGGGCTAGATGGCCTACTCCTGCTCCTATTTCTTATGTTCTTATATTCTAACCCCCTCGCTATAAAGGCCAACATTCCATTTGCCTTCTTGATCTCCTGCTGCACCTGCAGACTGGGTTTTTGCGACTCATGCACAAGGACCCCCAGGTCCCTCTGCACCGTAGCATGCTGCAGCTTTTCGCCTTTTAAATAATAATCCCTCCTACTATTATTTCTGCCAAAGTGGATAACCTCACACTTGCTAACATTATACTCCATCTGCCAGGTCCTTGCCCACTCACTCAGCCTATCCAGATCCCTCTGCAGACTTTCCACACCCTCCACGCAATTTGCTTTTCCACTCATCATCATGTCATCGCAAATTTTGTCACCCTACACTCAGCCCCCTCCTCCAGATCATCTATATAAATGGTAAATAGCTCAGGCCCCAGCACCGATCCCTGCGGCACTCCACTAGTCACCAACAGCCAACCAGAATAGCACCCATTGATACCAACTCTCTGCTTCCAATTAGAGTCAATCCTCTATCCACACTAACATCTGACCCCCAACTCCGTGCACTCTAACCTTCTGTAGCAACCTTTTATGAGGCACCTTATCAAACGCCTTTTGGAAATCTAAAAACACCACATCCACCGGTTCCCCTCTATCTACCGCACTAGTCACATCCTCATAGAAATCCAATAAATTCGTCAAACACGACTTTCCCTTAACAAATCCGTGCTGCGTCTGCTTGAACAAACCATTCTTTTCTGGGTGCTTCACTATTTCCTTTTTGATGACAGATTCAAGCATTTTTCCAACTACAGACGTTAAGCTAACTGGCCTATAATTCCTTGCCTTTTGTCTGCTACCTTTTTTAAACAGCGGCGTAACATTAGCCATTTTCCAATCTTCCGGCACTTCCCCGGAATCCAGTGAATTTTGGTAAATAATTACTAAGGCATCCACTATCACCTCTACCATTTCTTTCAGAACCCTGGGATGCATTCCATCCGGTCCTGGGGACTTGTCCACCTTCGGTCCCGTTAGTCTATCAAGCACCACCTCTCTAGTGACAGGAATTGCATTCAGGCCCTCAACTCCTACCATCCTTCTATCTTTAAGATCCGGCAAACTATTCGTGTCCTCCTCCGTGAAGACCGAGGCAAAAAATTTATTTAAAGCCTCAGCCATTTCCTCATCTCCCACCACTAAATCCCCCCTCTCATCCTCTAAGGGTCCGACATTCACTCTAGCCAACCTCTTCTTCGTATATTTGTAAAAACTTTTACCATCCTTTTTTATATTTAGTGCTAGTTTAGCTTCATAGTCTATCCTTCTTTTCTTTATCAACTTCTTAGTCATTCTTTGTTGATTTTTAACAATGTCAGCCTTACCTGTGACTAATAAATAAACTTTAACTGCAGATGAAAAGGCTCTTCATACATTTAGATTTAGAGAAAGGGAGAAAAAATGCCCAAGATGATCAGAAACACATCATATTTGATACAGAAATTGAATTTGTTAATGCACATTTGGTGTGGTCTTCAGGAATGAAAAGGCATTCCAGAATTGAAATTGAATGCTTCAATGCTGGCACTCAGGCTTCCGGAAACGGCCGAAGTGAGGCGCGGTCGACGGAAATGGCCGAACGCTGCCGGCAAACACACGTGGGATTCCCAGCTGTGTCAGCCAATGGGGATTGTAGCTGTCAGCAGACAGGCTGCGCAGGCGCATAGGCCGCTCTCATCCACTGATTGAATCGCTAATACCAGCCACAGAGAAAAAAAAGCGCCAAGGTCATGAACTATGACCTCTGAAGGGAAGAAAATGGGTTTAAAAACTATGAAATAAAGCATTTTTCTGCAGGTAAGCGTGGCTCTGAGTCTGGCCCTCTGCGGGAGATCGCCGATAAACTGGTTGGGCTCCAGCTGAAGCCTGGTACAACCGGCTGCGTGTGAACCGGCTCCCCGCTCTCCTAGGGGTGAAAGCAGCCGGGAGAGAGCGGGGTCCGGGAGATTGCGGGACCCGGAGAGCGAGCGGGCGGGTGGGGCGGCAGCTGCCCTCTCCCTCAAACCGCCTTCAATACAACAACAGCGGAAACCAGGGTCCCCAAAATGATTGACAGGCGCTTCAGCGATTCATAGTGTCTGGAAACTGGTGATTATCCGTTGATCAGCCAATCAGCTGTAGTCAGTAGTGGGGCCTGGACTGGCTGACTCTCTGAGATGTTGCTCCTCGTTCAAGCTTACTATAGTGATGTGATGTTTCAACGCTGGTATCTCCATATTACAGTGATATGATGCAGAGAATATCTGTTTGTTTTAAGCATCAATAAAGTAAAACAATATAAAAGCAAATTACTGTGGATGTTGGAATCTGAAACAAAAACAGAAAATGCTGGCAAAACTCAGCAGGTGTGATGGAGACTTGAAGTTTTGAGTCTAAGGGTCATTCAGACTTGAAATATTAACTCCAGTTCTTGCTCCACAGATGCTTTCAGACCTGTGAGATTTTCCAGCATTTTTTTACTTTTGTTTCAGGTTCCAGCATCTCTAGTGATTTGCTTTTATCTTGGGGCAAACAGACTTAGAAAAAGGCCAGACATGAAGTAGGATTAGTTGTAATGTTGAGTAGGATAACAGGAGCTCTGGTAACTGGGAAAGGTTGGAGTTGGTCATGGGAGTTGGACTGGTAATTGGAATAATGGGTAGAATGGTGAACATTGTTGGTTGATGAAGAGATGGGGGTAGAAAGCCACGCCAGCAATTGGGGAAGGGATGGCTGAAAAAGTTATGGGAAGTTATGTGTGGAACCAGAAGAGATTGGAGAGGCACTGAACCAATATTTGTCTTCGGTATTCACGCAGGAGGACATAAATGTAGCTGTGGAGAACACTGGGTTACAGGGTTGTAAACTGGACAGTATTGCAGTTGATAAGGAGGATGTGCTCGATATTCTTGAGGGTTTGAAAATAGATAAGTCCCCTGGGCTGGACAGGATTTACCCTAGGATTCTCTGGGAGGCAAGAGAGGCGATTGCAGAGCCTCTGGCTCTGATCTTCAGGTCGTCGTTGGTCACAGGTATAGTGCCAGAAGATTGGAGGATAGCGAATGTTGTCCCATTGTTTAAGAAGGGGAACAGAGACTTCCCCAGGAATTATAGACCGGTGAGTCTTACTTCTGTTGTGGGCAAGGTTTTAGAAAAAATTATTAGGGATAGGATTTATAGTTATTTAGAGAGTAATGAATTGATTGGAGATAGTCAGCATGGTTTTGTGGAGGGTAGGTCGTGCCTTACTAACCTTATTGAGTTCTTTGAGAAAGTGACCAAAGAGGTGGATGGGGGTAAGGCAGTTGACGTGGTATATATGGACTTTAGTAAGGCGTTTGATAAGGTTCACCATGGAAAGCTTCTGCAGAAAATGCAGATGTATGGGATTGAGGGTGATTTAGGTAACTGGATCAGGAATCAGCTAGCAGATAGGAGACAGAGGGTGGTGGTTGATGGAAAGTATTCGTCATGGAGTTCGGTTACAAGTGGTGTGCCTCAGGGATCTGTTTTGGGGCCACTGCTGTTTGTAATTTTTATAAATGATCTGGATGAGGGTATAGTTGGGTGGATCAGTAAATTTGCTGATGACACCAAAGTTGGAGGTGTGGTAGATAGTGAGGAAGGGTGTCATAGTTTACAGGGAGACTTGGACAAGTTGCAGAGCTGGGCCGAGAGGTGGCGGATGGAGTTTAATGCAGAAAAGTGTGAGGTAATTCACTTTGGCAGGAATAACAGATGTGTTGAGTATAGGGCTAACGGTAGGACTCTGAATAGTGTGGATGAACAGAGGGATCTAGGTGTATGTGTACATAGATCCCTGAAAGTTGGGAATCAAGTAGATAGGGTTGTTAGGAAGGCATACGGTGTCTTGGCGTTTATTGGTAGGGGGATTGAATTTAGGAGCCGCAGCGTCATGTTGCAACTGTACAAAACTCTGGTGCGGCCGCACTTGGAGTATTGTGTGCAGTTCTGGTCCCCACATTATAGGAAGGATGTGGAGGCTTTGGAGAGGGTGCAGAGGAGGTTTACCAGGATGTTGCCTGGTATGGAGGGGAGGTCCTATGAAGAGAGACTGAGGGATTTGGGGTTGTTTTCGTTAGAAAGAAGGCGGCTAAGAGGGGACCTTATTGAAACATATAAGATAATTAGAGGTTTAGATAGGGTGGACAGTGATAGCCTTTTTCCTCGGATGGAGAAAGCTAGCACGAGGGGGCATAGCTTTAAATCAAGGGGTGGTAGTTATAGGACGGATGTCAGAGGTAGGCTCTTTACCCAGAGGGTGGTGAGGGATTGGAATGCCCTGCCTGCTGCAGTTGTAAATGCGCCTAGTTTGGGGGCGTTTAAGAGATCCGTGGATAGGTTTATGGATGGAAAGGGATTGCTTTTTAACTGGTCGGCGCAACATCGTGGGCCGAAGGGCCTGTTCTGCGCTGTTATGTTCTATGTTCTAAATATCTTTGGTTGGTGCTGGGGAGGAAGTTGCTTGATTGTGGCAGAAGATTTGCTTGAGAATCTGTGTGGACCTTCCTCCTCCTCCTGGCTACAAGCAGTGCTTTACAAAGCACAGAACTGTTCCTCTTCCCCTACCCACCACCATTTGGTGGTTTCCCGTAGTTCAACAATTTAATTGAAATTGTTGCCAAAAGACATATTGGTACAAGCGACATAGGTAGGAAGAGTGACAAGGTCCTGCAGCAGCATTTTAGGGTGTTGGGTAGAAAGTTAAGAAGCAGGACCCCTTGGGTTGTAATCTCAGGATTACTCCCTGTGCCATGTGCCAGTAGGCTAGAAATAGCTCAACATGTGCTAAACAGCTGGTGTAGGAGGGAGGGTTTCAGATATCTGTTCCGTTGGGATCTCTTCCAGGGCAGTTGAGACCTGTACAAGAAGGATGGGTTGCATCTAAACTGGAGGGGTGTAAATATTCTGGCCGGGAGATTTGCTAGTGTCACACGGGAGGATTTAAACTAGTCGGCAGGGCAGTGGGAACAAAAGCAAAAGTGAATTAACTGAAGGGGACTTGCAGAGTAGACCAGTAAGACTCAGGAAGAGCAGGCAGGGTGTGCTTGCTGATCAAAGAGGGTCTGGTGGACTGAAGTGCATTTGTTTCAATGCAAGAAGTGTAACAGGTAAAGCAGATGAATTTAAAGCTTGGATTAGTACCTGGAATTATGATGTTGCCATTACAGAGATTTGGTTGAAGAAAGGACAGGATTGGCAGCTTAACATTCCAGGATGCAGGTGTTTTATGCGGGATAGAGGAGGATGTAAAAGCGGGGGGGGGAGTTGCACTACTGGTTAAGGAGAATATCACAGCTGTACTGCGGGAGGACACCTTGGAGGGCTCATACAGCGAGGCAATATGGGGAGAGCTCAGGAATGGGAAAGATGTAGTCACAATGTTGGGGGTTTACGATAGGCCTCCCAAAAGCCAGTGGGAGATAGAGGAACAGATATGTAAGCAGATTTTGGCAAGGTGTAAAAGTATCAGGGTTGTTGTGGTGGGTGATTTTAACTTCCCTGCTGTTGACTGGGACACACTTAATGCTAGGAGTGTGGATGGGGCACAGTTTGTAAGGAACATCCAGGAAGGCTTCTTGAAACAGTATTTAGATAGTCCAACTAGGGAAGGGGCCATATGTGACCTGGTATTGGGGAATGAGCCTGGCCAGGTGGTTGACATTTCAGCAGGAGAGCAGCTCAAGAACAGTGACCACAATTCAGTAAGCTTTAAGGTACTGACAGATGAAGATAAGTGTGATCCTCAGGTGAAATTGGGGGAAGGCTAGTTACAACAATATTAGACAAGAACGGAAGAATATAGATGGAGGCAGATGTTTGAGGGCAAATCAAGCCTATTGAGTGTAAGTTGATAGAAATTCAGGACCATCACATTCCTATAAGGGTGAAGGATAAATATGGCAAATTTTGGGAACCTTGGATAACAAGAGATATTGTGAGCCTAGTCAAAAAGGAAAAGGAAGCATCTGTCAAGACTAGGAGGCTGGGAAAACATGAAGCAAGTGTGGAATACAAAGAAAGTAGAAAGAAACTTAAGCAAGGAGTGAGGGTGGCTAAAAGAGGTCACAAAAAATCAATGGCCAGCAGGAGTAAGAAACAGCCCAAGGCTTTTTATACATATAAAAAGCAAGATGGTTGGCCCACTCAAGGACAGGGGAGAGGTCTATGTGTGGAGCCAGAGGAAATGGGCGAGGGATTAACTTTGCATCAGTACTCACCAAAGAGAAGGATTTGGTGGATGATGAGTCTGGGGAAGGTGTGTAGATAGTTTGGGTCATGTTGAAGTCAAAAAGATGGAGATATTGGAGGCCTTGAGAAACATTTAAGATAGACAAGTTCCCACGGCCTGTTGAAATATGTACCAGAATACTGAGAGAGGCAAGGGAGGAAATTGAGAGAAATCTTTGTATCCTCACTAGCGACAGAGGAGGTCCCAGAGGATTGGAGAATAGCTAATGTTGTTCCTTTTAGAACTGTAGCAAGGATAAATCCAGGTAATTACATACTGATGAGCCTTACTCAGTGGTAGAGAAATTATTGGAGAGGATTCTTCGAGACAGGATTTACTCCCATTTGGAAATAAGTGGGTGGCACGGTAGCACAGTGGTTAGCACTGCTGCTTCACAGCTCCAAGGACACTGGTTCGATTCCCAGCTTGGGTCACTGTTTGTGTGGAGTTTGCACATTCTCCTTGTGTCTGTGTGAGTTTTCTCCAGGCCCTCCGGTTTCCTCCCACCATCCAAAGATGTGCAGGTTAGGTTGATTGGCTATGTTAGAATTACCCCATTGTGTCCTGAGATGCATAGGTTAGAGGGATTAGCGGGTAAAATATGTAGGGGTACGGGGGGTAGGGCCTGGGTGGGATTGTGGTTGGTGCAGACTTGATGGGCCAAAACCCTTCTGCACTGTAGGATTCTATGATTCTATGACATATTAGCGAGAGATAATATGGTAAGGGAAGTTGCGTCTCACCAGCTTGATCGAATTTTTCGAAGAAGTGATGAAGATGATTGAGGGCAGGGCAGTGGATGTTTTCTATATGGACTTCAGTAAGGCCTTTGACAAGGTCCCTCGTGGCAAACTGGTACAGAAGGTGAAGTCACATGGGATCAGAGGTGGGCTGGCAAGATGGATACAGAACTGGCTCAGTCAAAGAAGACAGAGGATAGCAGTGGAAGAGTGCATTTCTGAATGGAGTATGTGACCAGTGGCGTTCCTCAGGGATCAGTGCTGGGACCTTTGCTGTTTGTAATATAAATGATTTGGATGAAAATGTAACTGGTTTTATTAGTATGTTCGTGGAAAACACGCGGTTTGGTGGAATTGTGGACAGCAACGAGAACCGTTGGAGGATACGGCAGGATATAGGTCGATTCTAGGCTTGAACGGAGAGATGGCAGATGGAGTTTAATCTGGACAAATGTGAGGGAATGCATTTTGGAACGTCTAATACTGATGGGAAATATACATTAAATGGTAGAACTCTTAAGAGTATTGATAGGCAGAGGGATCTGGGTGTACAGGTACAATGTCACTGCCAGTAAGTGGCAATGCAGGTGGAGAAGGTAGTCAAGATGATATACAGTATGCCATGCTTGCCTTCATCGGCCGGGGCATTGAGCTTAAAAATTGGCAAATCATGTTACAGCTTTTTGAACTTTAACTAGGCCACAGTTGGAATATAGTGTTCAAATCTGGTCGCCATACTACCAGAAGGATGTGGAGACTTTGGAGAAGATACAGAAAAGATTTAGCAGGATGTTGCCTAGTCTGGAGGCATTAGTTATGAGGAGAAGTTGGAGAAACTTGGTTCATTCTCAATGAAATGACAGAGGTTGACAAGTGACCTGATAGAAGTGAGGGGCATGGACAGAGTGGATAGTCAGAAGCTTTTTCTTAGGATGGAAGAGTCAGTTACTAAGGGGCATAGGTTGAAGGTGCGAGGGGCAAGCTTTAAAGGAGAGGCAAGCTTTTTAAAACCGAATGGTGGATGCTAAGAACATGCTGTCGGGGGAGGTAGATACGATAGGGACTTTTAAGTGGCATCTTGACAAATACATGAATGGGATGGGAATAGAGGGATGTGGTCCCCAGAAGGGTAGGGGGTTTAGTCAAGCCAGGTAGCATGGTCAGTGCAGCATCGGAAGGCTGAAGGGCCTATTCCTGAGCTGTAATTTCCTTTGTTGTTCTTTGTAATATTATGAACTAAGCCTCACTTACATATAATAAGGTCAGATAAACCATTCCCAAAATGGATTACTTGGACACCAACTGATGTTTAAAAGCTTCTTCACGTGGAGTGAGGTGGGGTTTCAGCTGATTCAAACTCTTTCTGCCCATGGTTTGGGCATTTTTGTCTTTCTCTCTCGTGCGCCCATCTCTCTCATCCAACCTGACCTTTTCTCTCTCAAACACCACTCTTGATCGCTTCATTGCTTTCACTCAAGTTCCTTCTAATTCTTACCAGTCTCTTTCTCAGCTCTATCTCTCTGGCTGAGTCCGTATTCTTTCTCTTTCTCTCCTTTTTCTTTATGTTAGCCATAATTAACATCAGTCTTTTCTAGCTGTCTGTGAAACAGCGGTGGGATAGTTAGTCAAGTTCAAAATTCAGCTGTTATTTTGTGAAAGTTGAAGTAACATTAACGTGAAACTCTTCCCAGTCTCTCTTTTACCCAGACACACACTCCTGTTTCCTTCTCAGTTTAATACAGATGAACTGAGAGTTTAGATTATTGCAGTTATGGAGACATGGTTAAAGGAGGAACAAAATGGGCACCTTAACATTCTGGGATATTGTTGTTTTAGACGGGACAGAAAGGGAACCAAAAGGGGTGGTGGAGTTGTATTGCTGATTAGGGAGCACTGTTGAGGGAGGACAAATTGGAGGGATTTTGCATTATGGTTGGAGCTCAGGAATAGGAAGGGCAAAATCAGTGTTGGGAGTGTACTATTGATGTCCCAACAGCCTGCAGGATACAGAGGAGCAGTTGTGTAGTCAGATATTAAGAAGTGTGAAAAAAAGCAGGGTAGTTGTGGTGGGTGACTTTAACTTCCCCCATATTGACTGGGACAACCAGAGGCTAGGATGGAGAGCAATTTGATAAATGTGTCCAGGAGGGCTTTTTGATACAGTATGTTGACAATCCAACCAGGGAGGCGGGCATACTAGACTTGGTATTGGGGAATGAAGTGGCGATGCCAGTGTTGTACTGGGGTAAACACAGTAAGAAGTCTGACAACACTGATTTAGTTGATAGTAAACTCGCAAGCTTTGGGGGTTTGCCCCTTCGTCAGAACTCTCCATTCACCTGACGAAGGGGCAAACCCTGAAAGCTTGCAAGTTTACTATCAAATAAATTGGTTGGACTTAAACCTGGTGTTGTCAGGCTTCTTACTGGGGAAAGTGCCAGGCCAGGTGATCGATGTTTCAGTGGGCGAGCCTTCTAGGCTTAGCGACCATAATTCCATAAGATTTTGGGTAGTCATTGGATGAGGATAAGAATGGCCCTTGGCTGAGGGTGCTTAAATGTGCGATGGCCAATTACATCCAAATTAGAGAGCAGGGATAAGGGGGTCATTTTCAGGATGGCAACAGGTGACTAGTGGTGTTCCATAGGGGTCAGTGTTGGGACCACAACGTTTCATCATGTATGTTAATGATCTGGAAGATTGAACTGAGGTCACGGTTGCTAGATGTGCAGAGGGACAGGTAGTGTTGAGGAAGTGGGGAGGCTGCTAGGAGAGTGGGCAAAGAAGTGGCAGATGAAATACAATGTGGGAAAGTATGAGGTTTTGCACTTTGGTTGGAAGAATAGAGACATAGACTATTTTCTCAATGGGGAAAGGCTTCGGAAACCTGAAGCCCAAAGGGACTTGGGAGTCCTGGTTCAGGATTTTCTTAAGGTTAATGTGCAGGTTCATTTGGCAGTTAGGAAGGCAAATTCAATGTTAGCGTTCATTTCTAGAGGGCTTGAAAGAGCAGTGATGTATTGCTGAGGCTGTTTAAGGCTCTGGTCAGACCCCATTTAGGAAGTTGTGAGGAGTTTTGGGTCCCATACCCAAGAAGGATGTGCTGGCCTTGGAGGGGGTTCAGAGGAGGTTCACAAGAATGATCCCAGGAATGAAGGATTTGTCATGTGAGGAGCGGATGAGGAGCGTGGGCCTATACTCAATGGAGTTTAGAAGGATGAGGAGGGATTTAATTGAAACTTGCAGAATACTGAGAGGCCTAGATAGAGTATACGTGGAGAAAATATTTCCACTAGTGGGAGAAATTAGGACTCGAGGGCACAACCTCAGTGAAGAGACGCGCCTTTAAAACTGAGATGAGGAGGAATTTCTTCAGCCAGAGAGTGATGAATCTGGAACTCATTGCCACGGAGGGGGCTGTGGAGGCCAGGTTATTGAGTGTCTTTAAGACAGAAATAGGTTCTTGATTAATAAGGGGGTCAAAGGTTATGGAGCGAAGGCAGGAGAATGGGGACGGGAATCACGTTAGCCACGATTGAATGGTGGGGCAGACCCAGTGGGCTGACTGGCGTAATTCCGCTCCTATATCTTACATCTTACATAGATAAATTGGAGACTTGGGCACAGAAATGGCAGATGGCGTTTAATCTGGACAGCTACGAGGTGATGCATTTTGGAGGATCAAACTTAGGTGTGAATTTTCCTGTAAACAGCAGAACCCTTGGGAATGTTAACATACAGAGGGATCTGGGCATGCAGGTCCATGGTTCCCTAAAAGTGGTGAATGAGTTCAGAGTAAACATTCCACACTCAGAGCTGTTTCAAATGTCAAACAGTTTATTGAGCTCTCATGCCAGCGGGGAAAAGTGACAGGGCAAGCCCAAATGCAACTCCACTGAGGCAAAGAAAATCGTCAACTTTTGTACAGTTACTCAGCCCATCTCGATTGGACATTCTAAGGGATATTGATTACATACATTATCCCCTTGATCCAATTAAAGTGGCTATTAGTCACAGTGGGGGTATCTGAGTGATCAGCAGTTGTCTCTGATATCTTGGGGACGAATAGCTAGTTTGTCATTTACGGCCTTGGTGTGGGATCATTGGGTATCTCTGCTAAGCAGGTCATTATCTCCTCCTGTTCCTGTCCCTGATGTGGTCATAAACATCGAACTATGGGTTGTATCCTTTGAGTCAGGATGGCCTTATCTCTCCACTAAGCCATGTAACAAAAGCATCTGAGAGTCCTTCCTGCATTTACTAATTGGTGTTTCCAAATGGAATGAAACATATCATCCTGATCTCACCAGATTAAAGCAACTAACATATGCCTGCCCTTATCATGTTATATCTTCCGGCTAGGACATGTGTTGTGGGGACATTTCAGAGTAACTTTATAGTTTTGTTCTACTTTTGCAGTTTGATATATTCATCAGAGGCCCCTACAAATCAAATAATCAGACCCCAGCTTGATCTTACAGATATTCGCTATGGTATAGAGTTGTTTAACAATGCAGCTTTCATGCTATTTATACTGCTTGATACAGCAACTAGTCATCCTCCAGCGTTTCATGTATATGTTCTGGAGGATTTTATAATTATGCATTCAATATATTTACACATAAAAACATCTAAACTTGCTTATTGTGCCGCAGGTGCTTTTGCCACTTTTTCACACTAATAGTGGCAATACCAGCGACCAAGATGATTAAGAAGGCATATGGCATGCTTGCCTTCATCAGCCAGGGCATTGAGTACAAGAATTGGAAATCATATTTCAGCTATATAAACCCTTGTTTAGGCTGTGTTTGGAGTATTGCATGCAGTTCTGGTTGCTACGCTATCAGAAGGAATAGGTGGAAGCTTTGGAGAGAGTGCAAAGAATGTTTGCTTAGGATGTTGCATGGTGACGAGGATGTTGACTATGAGGAGGGGCTGAATAAACTGTCATTGTTTTCACTGAAAAGACAGAGGCTGAGGGGAGACCTGATAGAGGTTTACAAAATTATGAGAGGCGTAGACAAGGTGGATAGTCAGAGCCTTTTTCCAAGGGCGTAAGTGTCAATTACAAGACAGCACAAGTTCAAGGTGAGAGAGGAAAAGTTTAAGGAGCATGTACAGGGGAAATCTTCCGCACGGGGAGTGGCAGATGCCTGGATTACGCTGCCAGAGGTGGTAGTGGAACAGGCACGTTAGCAACATTTAAGAGATATCTGGATGGGTACATGAATAGGGAGGAAATAGAGGGATATGAACTGAGTAAGGGCAGAAGGTTTTTTCTAGTTTAGGTACGGCATCATAAGGGTTGAAGGGCCTGTTCCTGTGCTATACACTTCTTTGTTCTTTGTAATAAACTTCCTGATGTTTATCCAATATAAAATCAAACGTGTAATGACAGGGCTTTCTTTCATGCATAAATCATTTTCTACTTTAAAATAATGCGCAGAAAGTAACACTTTGCTTGGTAAAATTGAGTTATTATTGTCACATGCATTGTGATGCAGTGAAAAGTATTGTTTCTTGCGATCTGTTACAGACAAAACAGACCGTTCATAAGGTGAATAGAGAGAAAGGGTAGGGTGCAGAATATAGTGTTGCAGTTGCAGATAAGATGAAGTGAAGGATCAGCTTAATGTGCGATCGGACCATTTGGAAGTCTGATGTCAGAAGAGAAAAAGCGGTTCTTGAGTCTGCTGGTGTGTGTTTTCAGACTTTTTCTGAAGAGTCTTTTTCCTGACGAAGAAGGTGGAAGAGAGAATGCTCGGGTTGCTTGGGATCCTTGATTATACTGGCTGCTTTTCCAAGGCAACGGGAAGTGTCGATGCGAGCAGTGGTTTGTGTGATGGGCTGGGCTATGTTTGCAACCCTTTGTAGTTTCTTGCGGTCTTGGTAAACGTAAATGGGTATGATATAATTGGCATTATGGAGACGTGGCTCGAAAGCGACCAAGGATGGGAATTAAGGCAGTTCAGTGTTTAGGAGGGAAAGACAAAGGAAAAGGTGATGGAGTTGCGTTGTTGATAAAAGATGATATGGAGGAAAGATGATGTGGAATCTGTACGGGTTGAATTAAGCAAGCAGAAGGGCAAAAAACATTTGTTGGGGGCGATCTACATACCACCAAACTTCTGGTAATGCTGGGAAATCAGAAGCATGTGTTAAAGGAACATGTGTTACTTTGGGCAATTTTAATCCGCATATAGATTGGGAGAGTCAAATTAGTCATAGTACAATAGACAGAAATTTCTGGACTGTACACAGGATCATTTTCTGGACCAATACTTTGAGAAACCAACAAGGGAACAGACCATCTTGAACTTGGTATTGTGCAATGAGAAAGGATTAGTTGGCAGTGTAGTTGTGAAAGAACCCTTGGGAATAAGCGACCATAACATGATTGAATTATTTGTCAAGGCGGGTGGTGATGTTGATTCTGAGACCAGAGTCCTGAATCTCAAGGTAACTATGATTGTATGAGACATGAATTGGCCATGATAGACTGGGAAACATTACTGAAAGGAAAGACAGTGGACAGGCAATGGCTGCATTTCAGGAACAAATAAGTGAATTCCAAAAGTTGTTTATTCCTATTTGGAGCAAGAGTGGTGAGGGAATCGTGGCCAAGCCATGGTTTACAAGGGAAATTAGAGATTGTGTATGATTCAAGAAAGAAACATACAAATTGGCAAGAAGAAGCAATAGACCTGAAGATTGGGACCAGTTTAAAATTCAGCAAAGGAGGACCAAGGGATTGATTAGGAAGGGGAAAATAGAGTATGAAAGTAATTAGTGGGGGACATAAAAACTGACTAAAGTTTTCTATATATATGTAAAGAGTAAAAAAATTGACAAATACTAATGTAGGCCCCTTATAGTCAGAAACGGGAGAATTCAGAAGGGGAACAAAGACATTGCCAAGAAATTAAATTCATATTTTGTTTCTGTCTTGACAAAGGAAGACTTGAATAATCTACCTTAAGACCTCAGAGAAACGAGGAACTGAAGGAAATCAGCATTAAGACAGAAATTTGAAGGTGGAGAAATGTCTAAAGCCTGTTCTTTTTTTAATTTGATTTATTATTCTCATGTATTGGTATGCAGTGAGAAGTATTGTTTCTTGTGTGCTATACAGACAAAGCATACTGTTCATAGAGAACGGGGGGAGAAGGAAAAGAGAGGGTGCCGATTGTATTGCTACAGTATAGAGAAAGATAACTTAATATAAGGTGGGTCCATTCAAAAGTCTGATGGCAACAAGGAAGAAGCTGTTCTTGAATCAGTTGGTACATGATCTCAGACTTCTGTATCTTTTTCCTGATGGGAGAAGGTGGAAGAGAGAATGTCTAGGGTGCGTGAGGTTCTTGATTATGCTGGCTGCTTTTATGAGTGTAGATGGAGTCAATGAATAGGAGGCTAATTTGCATGATGGACTAGGCTACATTCACAACCCTTTATAGTTTCCTGTTGTCTTAGAGCAGGAGCCATATCAAGCTGTGACACATCTGGAAAGGATGCTTTCTATGGTGCATCTGTAAAAATTGTTTAGGGTTGTAGCAGATATGCCAAATTTCCTTCGCCTCCTGAAAAAGCAGAGGCATTAATGGGCTTTCTTAACTATAACATCAACATGGAAGGTTCAGGTTGTTGGTGATCTGGACGCTTGAACCTTTCAAACATTTCCACTTCATCCCCTTTTGATGTAGAGAAGGACATGTCCTCCACTACACTTCCTGAAGTCGATGATTACCTGCTTTGTTTTACTGACATTAAGGGAGAGATTATTGTTGTTGGTCCATTTCACCAGATTCTCTGTTTCCTGTACTCCATCTCATAGTTTGAGATCCAACCCATGACAGTAATGTCATCAGCAAACTTGAAAATGGAGCTGGAGAGGAATTTGGCCACACAGTCTTTGGTGCCTAAGAGCATACTAAGGGGCTGAGGATGCAACCTTGCAGGACATTTCTTTTGATGTCAATGAAATAAACTAAATTAAACATAAGTGAGGACAGAGCAAGAAGAGCAGCCTCAAAGGAAGGTAATCGATCAAAAAAGGAAACATAAAGGAAACTTAAAACATCAAACCAAATTGCGATTTAAGGGAGGGGGGCGCTCATAATACACCTCAGTTCCTGTGGTGCCAATGAGTGCAGAAGGCCTCGATGGTGCCCTTGGGCACCGCTAGTTCCCTTTCAGGGACACTTGGATATGAATATAGCCACGGAAGAAGGGCAGACAGTCAGGTCAGATGACTCCCTTGTTTGTCCACTGCCTGGACCTGTTAATACAGTAAGAAGTCTGACAACACCAGGTTTAAGTCCAACTAATTTATTTGTTAGTAAACTCACAAGCTTTTGGGATTTGCCCCTTCTTCAGGCAAATGGAGAGTTTTGGCCTCAGACAGAGCATAGTTTACAGATTAGAATGTGAGTCTGTTGGACCTGTTAATTGCATGTTTGGCTAGGTGCAGGAGCAGGTTCACAAAGAGGTTTTAAGGCTTTGTCCAGTGGAATACGTCCTCTTGCTGATCTCTTGCTTAAATGGCATAAAATGCATTGAGTTCACTGGGGAGGGGTGCATTGTTTCTGACGATTCTACACGTCTTCACTTGTAGTTAGATCGTGCAGACCTTGCCATAGTCAGTGGGTGAACATTGTGGCTAGGCTGGGATTCTGGCTGGTCCAGTACTGTCTTCATTCCAGAGTACGTAAGGTAGTGGCCCTGAAAATTGTAGATACATTGGTGATATTCCAAAATTCTGGACTGGTTCCTACAGATCGGAGGGTAGCTAATGTAAGCCAAAAGGGGAGGTAGAGAGAAAACAGGAAACTATAGACAAGTAAGCTTAATGTACTGGCGAAGTTGCTAGAGTCCATTAGCAAGGATTTTATCATTCAGCATTTGGAAAGCAGTGATGTAATTAAACAAAGTCAGCATTGATTTACAAAGGGGAAATAATGCTTGACAAATCTGTTGCAATTCTTTGAGGATGAAACTAGTGGAGTTGACTGAGGAGAATCATAGAATCCTGCAGTGCAGTAGAAGGCCACTCAGCCCATCGAGTCTGCACTGACCACGATCCCGTTCAGGCCCTATCCCCACAACTCCATGCATTTATCCTAACTGGTCTCCCTGACACTTAGGGGCAATTTAGCATGGCCAATCCACCTAACCTGCACAAAATCGGACTGTGGAAGGAAACTGGAGCACCCGGAGGAAACCCACGCAGACATTGGGAGAATGTGCAACTTCACACAGACAGTGACTCAAGCCGGCAATTGAAGCCAGGTCCCTGGCGCTGTGAGACAGCAGCGCTTGCCACTGTTCCGGGTGGATGTGGTTTATTTAGACTTCCAGACTACTATGTAAAGGTAAAGTGCATGAAATTACAGGTAATGTCTTGAGATGGATAGAAAGCTGGTTAGCAAATAGGAAGCAAAGAGTTGGCATAAATGGGTCTTTTTCTGATTGGCAGTCAGTGACTGGTGGGATCTGTGTTAGGACCCCAACCGTTCACATTAAAGATTCACATTAAAGACATTAAAGACACTTTAATATTGTTCATATTAAAGATTTGGAAGAGGGAACTAAATGTATTATCTCTAAATTTGCGGATGATACAAAATTGGGTGGGAGGAAGAGCTGTGAGGAGGATGCAGAGATGCTTCAGTATGACTTGGATAAATTGAATGTATGTGCATGGCAGATGCAGTATAATGTTGGTAAGTGTGAGGTTATCCACTTTAGTAGCAATAATAGGAAGATAGATTATCACTTGAATGGGTGTAAATTAAGAGACCTTGGTGTCCTTGTGCATCAGTGCTGAATGTAAGCACGCAAGTACAGCAGACAATAAAGAAGCCAAATGATATGTTGGTCTTCGTAGCAAGAGGACTTAAGTATAGGAATAGGGATGTTTTACTGCAATTGTATAGGGCATTGGCGAGACCGCAATTCTGGTGTCCTTATCTGAGGAAGGATGCCCTTATGGAGGGAGTACAGCGAAGGTTTACAAAGCTGATTCTTTGGATGGTAGGTCTGTCATGAGGAGCGACTAAGTCAGTTAGGATTATATTCATTGGAGTTTAGAAGAGTGAGAGGGGATGTTGTAGAAACTTATAAAATTCTAACGGCGTTGGGCAGGGTAGATTCAGAAAGAACGTTCCCAATGCTGGGGGAGACCAGAACTAGGGGTCATAGTTTGAGGATTAGGGGTAAACATTTTAGAACTGAAGATGAGAAATTTCTTCACCTAGACAGTGGTGAATGTGTGGAATTCACTATCACGATGTAGTTGAGGCCAAACCGTTGTGTGATTCCAAGAAGAATTTAATGATCAGAGCATGTTTGAAGGGCTGAATGGCCTACTCCTGCTTCTAGTTTCTACGGTCAGAGCAAGAGCCGTACCAAACTGTGATGTAACCGGAAAGAATGCTTTCTATGGTGCATCTGTAGAAATTGATAAGAGTCATAGTGGACATGCCACATTTCCTTTTGAAACTTCAACTGTTCTGATGGCAAAATTCAGAATGACAAGATTTTGTGCCCCATTCTAAGATAATATGGTTACTGTTTTTAACATTGAATCACTGAAGTTCCCACACAGATGCCACAGGTACTTGTAATGATATGCAATAAAACTAATGCCCAAGTACTGGGCATTGATTGGCTATGATAAATTACTACTTAGTGTCAGAGGGATTAGGATTGTAAATTTGAGGGGTTACAGGGTTGGGACCTGGGTGAGATTGTTGTCGGTGCATTGTTGTCAGTGATCAATGGGCCAAATGGCCTTCTGCACTGCAGATTCTATGATCTAGATCCTGGATCTAATGTATATGATTGAAATCCCTAGTTTTCTGACTGTGAACTGTGCACTGACTGTGGTTTCAAAGCCCATATTTTTTGTTACAGCCCCTAACTGAAAAAGAAATCAAAGCCTCATTTGTGGAAATGGTTTGGCGGGGTGGCGTAACCCAGAATTCCAGTCTGTGACATCAAACTGCAGTTTCTGGTTCCATGGGAACCAGAAACTGATTGAGGAACTAAGATGGAGGTCAAATTTCAGTCAGTGGCCAGAATGTACAGTGGCTCTGGACAGGTTGTTGCGCACATGTGAGCGGGAGAGACAGCTCAGAAAGAAAGCTGTGGCACAGCTGGAGATGAAGATCAAAAAGGTGGTTCAAGGGTAGAGGTGAGGGGGATTTGGAAAGTGTGTCCTTTGCTGGATGTTGTACTTGTGGAGCTTGGGTGGAACAAATGGAGCAATTGGACGGGATTTAGCAATTATTCCTGTGGGATTCCACTTGGGTGAAGTAAGAGTTCTGAGAGACGCTAGCTGAGATTGCTGCTGTGCAGGGACTATTTAAGAAATCTGTGCTTTTTATCTTTGATGTCTCAGTTACTTAGTGTAATTTTTACAGCTTCTATTGAATACAATTTCCCTGTTAATTCATATGTAATTTATGTTCATTTTGATTTAATTGTTGAAATAAAATTTATTGAAAGTAAAATCATACCTATTGGTTTCTTCCATTGTGGTTCATTTTGAAAGTTTGCCTCTTTTAGGCTATTGGTCTCCACAGGGATCATAGTAAAATTGGGAATGTGTCTGGGTTACATCCCAGAGGCTGTACCTGGGACGTTTCCAGAATTTAAACAAACAAAATGTCACATGTACTTTAGCTTTATTTATTGGAAACCAACATGAGTACCTTAAATGCTCAGGCCTTTTTGGAGGGAGAGGATTTGTCTCTAAGTTCTTTGAAACAGTTAACAAAAAGTAATTTGAAGGCTGTAGCAGAGAAATTGGGGATTGACTTTAAATCCGGAATTAAGGCAGAGATTGCTGAAGAACGGGTTCGGTATTTGAAGACCGGGAAAGAAAGGGAAGGTTCTGTCAGATATCAAGTAGAGCTGGTTAGCCTTCAGTTCGAAGAAAAACATCTTAAATTTGAAAGAGAAAAAGAAATGCAAAAACTTCAAATAGAAAGAGAATGAGAAACCAATTAGATTGAGTTTTTTGAAGAGGTAACAAAGATAATTGATGAGGGAAGTAGTTTATATGGACTTTAAGGCATTTGACAAGATCCCACATGGCAGACTGGTCCAAAAGCCAAAATCAGGGATCATTGCTGGTTCATCTGTTGTTTGTTCTGTATATAAATGATCTGGAGGAAAATGTGAGAGGTCTGATTAGGAAGTTTGCGAATGACATGAAGATTGGTGGAGTTGCTGATAGTGCCAGCGATTGTAAAAAGTCTGACAACACCAGGTTTAAGTCCAACCGATTTATTTGATAGTAAACTCGCAAGCTTTCGGTGTTTGTCCCTTTGTCAGGTGAATGGAGAGTTCTGGCCTCAGACATTTGTCAGACTTTTTACTGTGTTTACCCCAATCCAATGCCAGCATATCCACATCAGTGCCAGAGATTGTCAGGGGACAAAACAGGATATAGATCGATTGGAGACTTGGGCACAGAAATGGTAGATGGGGTTTAATCTGGATAAATGTGACATGATACATTTTGGGGAATCAAATTTAGGTGTGAATTAAACTGTAAAAAGCAGCAACATTAACATACAGAGGGATTTGGGCTTGTAGGTTCACAGTTCCTTTAAAGTGGCAACACAGTGGCCAAGATGATTAAGAAAGTATATAACATGCTTGCTTTCATTGGCTGGGGCATTGAATACCAGAGTTGGGAAATCGTGTTGCAGCTATATAAAACCTTGGTTTGGCCACATTTGGAATATTGCATGCAGTTCAGATCACTACATTACCAGAAGCTTTGGAGAGCGTGCAAAGAAAGTTCACCAGTATGTTGTCTAGCCTCAAGAGTGTTGACTGAGAGGTTAAATAAATTAAGTTTGTTTAAACTGGAAAGGCTGAGGCGAGACCTGACACAGGTCTACAAAATTATGAGAAGTATAGACAAGGTGGATAATCAGAGGCTTTTTCCAAGGGTGTAAATGTCAATTACAAGGGGGCATAGGCTCAAAGCGAGAGAGGAAACATTTAATGGAGATGTGCGGGGGAGGTTTTTCACGCAGAGAGTGATGGGTGCCTGGAATGTGCTGCCAGAGGTGGTGGTGAAAACATTAGCAGCATTTAAAAGGCATTTGGTTGGGTCCATGAATAGGGAGGGAGTAGAGGGATATGGACCGAGTAAGGACAAAAGGTTTTTTAAAAATTTAGTTAGGGCATTGTGATCGGCACACAAGCTTCGAGGGCCAACTGACTTGTTCTTTGTTCTAAGAGAAAAGTTAGAAAGGGATCAGTTAGGAGGAAAAAGGGAATTGGAAAGAAAGACTGAAATTATATGCACTTGTACTGGAGGTGAAAGCTGAAGATGACCCAAAGCAACTCCTTGTATTTTTGTTTTGACAAAGAGTATTAGTTTAGCATCTTTATGCAGTTAGGAGGGAATAGAAATGTCCTTTGTGTCACGTAAGAAAATTACCAAGAATTTTGGGCTATGCTTTTACACTGTTTTCTTCGGACAGCTTTGGAAACGTACTCACTACGTTGAGAAGAATGCTCTTTTAATGCCCATGAATTGGTGCCAGAGTTCTGCAGTCAGAAGTTTAAAAAGGAAACAGTGGAACTGCTGGAGAGAAGAAAATGGTGTTCATTAGGTGGTATAGATTGACAAAGGTTGAACGAGACTTTGAGAGTTTTAAGAAAGTGATTCTGATGTTGGAAATGGCAGTAGTGACAGATGATTATGAACTGACGCACAAGTATGTTAGTAAGCCTTTGATAGGATCCCATACTGGAGACTTGTAAAGAAGGTAATTCACATGGGGCACAAATAATGTGGTTTCAAAATTGAGTTGTAGGAGACAGAGGGTGATGACAGATGGCTACTTCAATGATCGGAAGTAAGGAGTCTTACAACACCAGGTTTATTTGGTAGTAAACGCCACTAGCTTTCAGGGTTGCCCCTTTGTTAGGTGAGTGGGAGTTCTGATCACAAACAGAGCATATAAAGGCACACGGGGTTTACAGAATACTGATTAGAATGAGAGTCTTTACAGCTAATCAAGTCTTAAAGGTGCAGACAATGTGAGTGGAGATATCTTTAACCTATGCTTAATGCTATGTGTATTGTCTCCAGACAGGACAGTAAGTGAGATTTTGCAAGCCCAGGCAAGTCATGGGGGTTACAAATAGTGTGACATGAACCCAAGATCCCAGTTGAGGCCGTCCTCATGTGCGGATTGAATCACCAGGCAAGACTATTCCCTTCCTGTTGGGGAACCCTTCAGTAGTCATGGGCATTCGGCCTCTGATCTTTGCGTAAATGTTCTCCAAGGCGGCCTTCATGACATATCACAGCGCAGAGTCACTGAGCAGAAACTGATAGCCAAGTTCCGCACACGTGAGGACAGTGTCAACCACTCACATTGTCTGCACCTTTAAGACTTGATTAGCTGTAAAGACTTGCATTCTAATCAGTATTCTGTAAACTGTGTGTGCCTTTATATGCCCTGTTTGTGATTAGAACTCCCACTCACCTGACGAAGGAGCAGCACTCTGAAAGCTAGTGGCATTTACTACCAAATAAACATGTTGGACTTTAACCTGGTGTTGTGAGACTTCTTACTGTGTTTACCCCAGTCCAATGCCAGCATCTCCACATTAATGATTGGAAGCCAGTATCCAGTGGCATTCCACAGGGATCTATGTTGGGGCCCCCTACTATTCATCCTTTACATAAATTACATGGATGATAATGTGGAGGGTAGGATTAGTAAATTTGCGGCTGATACAAAGATTGACCAAGTGGTTAACAGTGAGGTGGAGTATCTTGGACCACAAGAAGATATAGATAGAATTGTCAAATGGACAGATTAGTGGCAGATGGAATTTAATCCTGAGAATTGAGAGGTGATAAGGTATAAAGTTTCTGCCATTTACTGTGCAGTAAATGATAGAACGCTTAAGATTATTGACAGGCAGAGAGATCTGGGCATACATGTCCACTGATCACTGAACGTGGCAACACGTGGATAAGGGAATCAAAGCAACGTGCTTGCCTCCATCAGTTGGGGCACTAAGTATAAAAATTGGCAGGTCATATTGCAGCTGTGCAGAATCTTAGTTAGGCCCCAGTTAGAATATTGTGTACAATTCTGGCTACCACACTACCAGAAGGACATGGATACTTTGAAGAGGCTGCAGAAAAGGTTTATGAGGATGTTGCCTGGTGTGAAGGGTCTTAGCTATGAAGAGAGGTTGGATAAACTCAGTTAGTTCTCATAGAACATAGAACACTACAGCACAAACAGGCCCTTCGGCCCACGAGTTGCGCCGATCACATCAACACCTACCAATCTATAGACCTATCTATAACCCCCCAATCCCTTAAAACCCCATGTACTCATCCAGAAGTCTTTTAAAAGACCCCAGCGAGTTCGCCTCCACCACCACTGACGGCAGCCAATTCCATTCACTCACCACCCTCTGAGTGAAAAACTTACCCCTAACATCAGTTCTGTACTTTCCTCCCCACACCTTAAATCTGTGTCCTCTTGTAGCGACCATTTCAACCCGGGGAAATAGCCTCTGAGAATCCACCCTATCTATTCCTCTCAACATTTTATAAACATCTATGAGGTCGCCTCTCAACCTTCGTCTCTCCAGGGAAAAGAGACCCAGCTCCCTCAACCTAACTTCATAAGGCATGCCTCCCAGTCCAGGCAACATCCTTGTAAATCTCCTCTGTACCCTTTCAATAGCTTCTACGTCTTTCCTATAGTGAGGCGACCAGAACTGCGCACAGTACTCCAAATGAGGCCTGACAAGGGTCTCATAAAGTTGCAGCATTACCTCCCGACTCCTAAACTCAATCCCTTGATTAATGAAGGCCAGTACACCACTCACTGGATTGACGGAGGTTAAGGGGTGACCTGATAAAAGTGAGACAAGGAGGTTTTGGTAGGGCGCGGGAACCGTGGTGCATGACGGTTGTGGTGAACCTAGTCAGGAAGAAAGGAAAGGTGTATAAAAGGTTCAGAGAGCTAGGAGATGTTAAGGATCTAGAGGAGTATAAGGCTTGTAGAAAGGAGCTTAAAAAGGAAATTAGGAGAGCCAGAAGGGGTCATGAGAAGGCCTTGGCAGGTAAGATTAAGGAGAATCCCCAAGGCTTTCTACAAATATGTGAAAAGTAAAAGGATGAGAAGAGAAGGGATAGGACCTATAAAAGGTGAAGGGGGAAAAGTCTGTGTGGAACTGGAAGAAATGGCAGAGGTGCTTAGTGAGTACTTTGCCTCAGTATTCACGGTGGAAAGTGATCTGGGAGGTTGTACTACAGGTTTGCGGCTGTCTGAAAAGATTGAGTATGTGGATGTTAAGGAAGAGGATGCGTTAGAACTTTTAAACTCTATCAAGATAGACAAGTCGCCGGGACCGGATGGGAGGTACCCCAGGTTACTGTGGGAGGTGAGGGAAGTGATTGCAGAGCCCCTGGCGATGATCTTTGCGTCGTCGATGGAGACGGGAGAGGTTCCGGAGGATTGGAGGATTGCGGATGTGATTCCTATTTTCAAGAAAGGGAACAGGGATAGCCCAGGAAATTACCGACCGGTGAGTCTAACCTCAGTGGTTGGTAAGTTGATGGAGAGGCTTCTGAGGGACAAGATTTACGAGCATTTGGAGAAGTTTAGAATGATCAGAAATAGTCAACGTGGTTTTGTCAAGGGCAGATCGTGCCTTACGAGCCTAGTTGAGTTCTTTGAGAATGTGACTGAGCACATTGACGAAGGAAGAGCAGTAGACGTGGTTTACATGAACTTCAGCAAGGCATCTGATAAGGTCCCCCATGCAAGACTTCTTGAGAAGGTGAGAGGGCATGGGATCCAGGGGGCTTTGGCCTTGTGGATCCAGAACTGGCTTGCTTGCAGAAGGCAGAGAGTGGTTGTGGATGGGTCTTTTTCTGCATGGAGGTCGGTCACCAGTGGAGTGCCCTAGGGATCTGTTCTAGGACCCTTGCTGTTTGTCATTTTCATAAATGACCTGGATGAGGAAGTGGAGGGATGGGTTTGTAAGTTCGCGGACGATACGAAGATTGGTGGTGTTGTGGATGGTCTGGAGGGATGTCAGAAGTTGCAGCGGGACATAGATAGGATGCAAGACTGGGCGGAGAAGTGGACTTCAACGCAGATAAATGTGTAGTGGTCCATTTTGGCAGGACCAATGGGATGAAGGAATATAATATCAAGGGTAGGAGTCTTAGCTGTGTTGAAGAGCAGAGGGATCTTGGGGTCCAGGTCCATAGGACTCTTAAATCGGCCTTGCAGGTGGAGGATGTGGTCAAGAAGGCGTGTGGTGTACTGGCCTTCATTAATCGAGGGATTGAGTTTAGGAGTCGGGAGGTAATGCTGCAACTTTATAAGAACCTTGTCAGACCCCACTTGGAGTACTGTGTGCAGTTCTGGTCGCCTCACTATAGGAAGGACGCGGAAACTATTGAAAGGGTGCAGAGGAGATTTACAAGGATGTTGCCTGGATTGGGAGGCATGCTTTATGAAGATAGGTTGAGGGAGCTGGGACTCTTCTCCCTGGAGAGACGAAGGTTGAGAGGCGACCTGGTAGAGGTTTATAAGATGTTGAGAGGAATAGATAGGGTGGATTCTCAGGCTATTTTCCAGGGCTGAAATGGTCGCTACGAGAGGACACAGATTTAAGGTGCAGGGAAGCAAGTACAGAGGAGATGTTAGGGGTAAGTTTTTCACTCAGAGGGTGGTGAGTGAATGGAATCGGCTGCCGTCGGTGGTGGTGGAGGCGAACTCATTGGGGTCTTTTACTGGATGAGTGTATGGGATCTAATGGGATTGGGGGTTATAAATAGGTCTATGATTTACTAGGTATAGAAGTGATCGGCGCAACTTGTGGGCTGAAGGGCCTGTTTGTGCTGTAGTGTTCTATGTTCTATGTAAGTCTACAAAATTGAGTGGCGCGGACAGAGTCGATAATCAGATGCTCTTTGCTAGGGTAGAAAAGTTGTCAAGAAATAGGTTTAAGGTGCGTGGGAAAAGGTTTAGAGGAGATACGCAAGGCAAGTTTTTTTTACACAGAGGGTGGCGAATGTATGAAACAAGCTGGGGAGGTGATGGAAACAAGTACTATAGCAGCATTTAAGGGGCAACTAAACAAATACATGAATAGGATGGGAATGGAAGGATAAGGATACAGAATGGATGCCTACAGTTTTAGTTTTAGGCAGGCGTCATTATCATCACAGGCTTGGAGGGCCGAAGGGCCTGTGCTGTACGTTTCTTTGCTCTTTGTTCTTTGATACACTTTGGAAGGAATAATTTGACAAGGAAGTATTCAATGAACGGTGATCAGCCATGATCACAATGAATGGCGGAACAGGCTTGAAAGGCCAAATGACCTACTACTGCTTCTAGTTTCTATACTGCATGGGAGGGAACATTTAAGTTATGAAGAGAGTTTAGATAGGCTTGGATTTTTTTTTGGAGCGGAGAAGACTGAGGAGTGACCTGATTAAGATGTACAAGATTATGAAGGATATGGACAAATGGATAAGGAGCGCTGTTCCCCTTAGTTGAAGGGTCAGTCATAGGGGACATAGGTTCAAGGTAAGGGGCAGGAGGTTTGGGGTTGTGAAGAAAAGCTTTTTTACCCAGAGACCATCCTCCAGACATTCTGGAATGCACTGCCTAGGAGTGTGGTAGAGGCAAGTTGCCTCACATCCTTTTAAAAGGTACCTGGATGAGCACTTGACACAAAATGTTCAGGGCTGCGGGCCAAGTGCTGGCAGATGGGATTAGGTGGGAGTTCGGGTGTTTCCAATGTTTCGGAGTGGACTAGATGGGCTGAATGGCCTCTTCTGTGCTGTATGTGTCTATAATTTTATGAACTTTGGTTTGAGGGAACTGATACGTTATTGTCACAAAACTTGACATGAAAGGCTGATTGACCATAATAATTAGGAACAGGAATAGGCCATTTGGCCCCTTGATTTTGCTGTGCCATTTAATAGAATCATGGCTGATCAAACATTCCTCACATCCCTTTACCCATAACGCTCCATTCTCTTATTGATCAAAAAACTGTCTGCCTCAACTTCATGTATATAGGACTCTGTCCCCACATCTCTGTGGCAAGGAATTCTCAAGGAGAGAAGGAATTCCTTCATCTCAGCCTTAAACTGGCCCCCTTTTATTCTGAGGCTATGCTCCTAGACTCTCTCGTGACGGGAAACATCCTCTCAACATTTACCCTGACAAGCCCCTGAAGAATCCTATGTGTTTCAATGAGATCACCTCTCATTTTTCTAAATAACAATTAGTGCCTGTGTAATCTTTCTTCATCAGACAATCCCTCCATATCATGGATCATAGTTGTGAGCCTTCTCTGAACTGCCTCTAATGAAATAATATCTTACCTTAAATAAAGGGACCAAAACAGCTTACAGTCCTCCAGATGGAATCTCACCTGTACCTTGTACAGTTGCAGCAAGACTTTTGTATTCCAATCCACTTGAAGTAAAGGCCAACATTTCATTAGTCTTCCTGATTACCTGCTGGAAGTAGAAAAGCAAGATTGTTGCACTTGTACAGTAGCACAGTGTCCCTCCATTGAATATTGCCTGAGGGGGTAAAACTTACCACAGGCAGGTAGTTTCTCCCACGTTTACTAATAAAGGGAAGAGTGTGGAAGATTATGGGAGTTTTCTTTTTGAGAATACAGTGTTTCCTCTTTTTTTTAGTGCGTCAGTATGTCAGTTATTCTTAGAGATTCTGAGGCAATACACTCACCAATGTTGGCAGGTGATATGAATTTCCTCCAGATAACTCACTGAATGCAAAGGTATTAGTGCAGGATACTGATGAAAAGTATTTTCCCCTTCCCTCATATGGGTAAGTTAAAATGGACTTGATCACTGGTCCTATTAACGTTGGTGTCATTCATAATTTATCTGTTGCAGGTGTGAAGTTTTTGCCAAGATGTGACTTGGCTGGAGATAACCATCTACCGTCTTCAGTGTTTTAGGGAAAGGCTGGTGGAACTGAGGTTTTAACGAAAAGTTGGGTGACTTAAAAAGAACCGATTATTGTTTTATGAATCTGTGTGAAGTTTCATGTTCCTATTAAAGATCTATTGGAATAGTTAGAAACTTGACTTGCTAGTTTATTAGTGACATTAGAGTATCAAGGAGAGGAGAAAAAAATAGCAGTTGGAGAGATTTTAAAACAGCTAGAACTGAAAATGCAGTAGAACACGAACAAAAAGTAGTAAAGCAGATAGGCACAGCACCGAGAGCTGTACCAAAGGAAAAACAGGCAGTGTGCCTTAATGGCTACTGCCCGGTGGCTCTGACATTAATCATTATGAAGCACTTCAAAAGGTTAGTCATGGCACTCATCAACTCTGGTCTCCCAGATTGCCTGGACACACTACAGTTTGCCTATCACCGCAACAAGCCCATAGCAGAAACCATCTCCCTGGCCCTACACGCAACCCTGGAAAACTTGGATAACAAGGACACCTATGTCAGACTCCTATTTATTGATGACAGCTCAGCCTTCAACACCATTATTTCTAAAAACAATTCTCCAAACTCGTTGATCTCGGGCTCGGCTCCCCTCTCTGCAACTGGATCCTAGACTTCCAAACTCACAGACCACAGTCAGTAAGGATAGGCAACAATACGTCCTCCATGATTATTCTCAACACTGGTGCCTTACAAATCTGCGTTCTCAGCCCCTTACTGTATTACGTATGACTGTGAGCAATTCAATTTTCAAGTTTGCTGATGACACCACTGTACTAGATTGGATTTCAATGATGAGACAGAGTACAGGAAAAAGGTAGGGAATCTGGTGAAATGGTGTGACGACAATAATCTCTCCCTCAATGTCAGCAAAATGAAGGAGCTAGTCATTGACTTCAGGAAGCATAGTGGAGGACATGTCCCTGTCGACATCAGCGGTGATGGAAATGGTCAAGAAGTCCAGATTTCTAGGTCTCCAGATCACAACCTGTCCTAGTCTCTCCACATTGACCCTATACTTAAAAAAGCCCAGCAATGCCTCTACTTTCTCATTCTCAAGGAAATTTGACATGTTCACTATGACTGTCATCAATTTTTACAAATGCACCTTAAAAAGCATCCTTTCTGGATGTATCACAGCTTGATGTAGCCCCTGCTCTGAATAAGAAACTACAATGGGTTGCAAATGGTAGTCCGGACCATTACACAAACCAGCCTCCCATCGATTGACGTCCTTCACTGCCTTGGAAAAGTAGCCAGCATAATCAAGGGCCCCACACACTCAGGACATACTGTCTTCCACCTTCTTATGTTGGGAAAAAGTCTGAGATCATGTACCAACCAACTCAAAGACAGCTTCTTCCCTGTTGCCATCAGACTTTTGAATGGACCTACCATATATTAAGCTGATCTTTCTCTACACCCGAGCTATAACTGTAACACTACATTCTGCACCCTATCCTTTCCTTCTCCCCTATGTACTCTACGAATGGTATGTTTGGTCTGTATAGCACACAAGCAACAACACTTTTCGCTGTATCCCAATACATGAGACAATAAAACTCAAATCAAGACAAAAAAAGGAAGAATAAATATTCTTTTAAAGAAATTGTGGAAGCAAGGTCCAGTGTGAATAATATTCTGAAAGGTGAGACAGTAGCAGAATAGTTAGAAGTGCTGTCTCACAGCACCAAGAATTCTGGTTCGATTCTGGCCTTGCGTAACTGTAGAGTTTGCATGTTCTCCATGTGTTTGCGTGTATTTTCTCTGTGTGCTTCAGTTTCCTTCCACAGTTCAAAAATGTGTAATTTAGGTGGTTTGGCCGTGCTAAATTTTCCCTTGGTGCCTCATATGAAGGCTGGGGGGTTAGTGGGGTAAATACATGGAGTTGTGAGGATAAAGCTTGGGTAAGATGCTCTGTCAGAGAGTCAGTGTTGACTTGATGGGCCAAATGGTCTTTTTCTGCACCCTTGGGATTCTATGCTGCAGGGAAAAATTATTCTTGAATGTGAATTAGAACCTCGGAAAGAAGAAAAAAATAGCTGTTGCAAAAACTGAATTAGGAAAAGTTTGAGTACAATGGTACAAGGAAAAGCAGGAAGAGATTGATGAAATTCATCAAATTACTAAAAGCTAGCATGCAAGTTCAACAGGAACAGGGAAGGCAAATGGAATGTTGATCTTTATTTCGAAGGCAGTGGAGGTTAAAAATAGGGAAGCCTAACTAAAACTGTACAAGACACTAGCTAGATACAACTATAATGCCGTGAACAGGTTTGGTCCCCTTGTCTGAAGAATTGGAAGCAGTCCAGAGAAGGTTCACTATGTTGATCGCAGGTATGGAGGGATTTTTTTGAGGAGAGATTGAATAGGTTGGGCCTGTGCTTATTGGAGTTTAGAAGAATAAGAGTTGACTTTATTGAGACATAGGATTCTAAGAAGGCTTGAACAGAGTAGACGCTGAGAGGTTGTTTCCTTTTGTGGGAGAGACTAGGGCAAAGTGGATTCCCCATTTAAGATAGTGATGAGGAGGAATTCTACTGCAAAGAATAGTGAATCTATGGACTTCTTTCTCGCAGATGGTTGTAGAGACTGGGTCATTATGTACATTCAAGGCTGAGACAGACAAAATTTTAAATAGACGATAGGGGAATCAAGGGTTATGAGGATACGATGGGAAAGTGGAGTTGAGGGTTATCATATCATGGGCCAAATGGCGTACTCCTGCATTTACGCCTTTTTGCCTCATGAACCAAATAAAAAGAGTTGTCAAGCTTTCTTAGCTGAGAATCAGAATAACTACAGTAAATTTCTTAAATCAGCTACCCGGCAGCAAAATGAGCTGCTTGTTCAAGAGAAAGCAGAAATTAAACCTGCTTCCCAGAAAAGACAATTAAACGATCAGATCAGGCAAAAGAACTTAGTTAACAATACTCCTGAATTTAAACGAGATGGATTCTGTTGTTCTGAGAAGGATAATTCAGGTATTTGGCTGAAACTTTTTCAAATACTTGGATAGTAAAAACCATGCAGACATGGAGGAAAATGGGGATCAGGAATTAGAACCTTAACAGCATGGTTCAGGATCTGTTTTCAAAAGTGAAAGCTCTGATACTAGCACCAAAGCCCTGTCAATAGTTGGGTGTCTGGCTTCAAAAAAAAGCAGGAAAAATTGCTAAATCAAGTGGTCAAGGTGCAATATAACTGGGACTTTGTCTTTGCGGTCCAGATAGCAGCAGCTGACACTGAGGTGTCAGGTGGATTTTCAGCAATCAGTGATGTTGTTCTTGATAAGACTAACTCAACCAAACAAATAGCAAAACCGCTGGACCCCTCACAACTGCAATCCCAGGCTCAGATTTTATGCCATCCATTGCAGATTCTGAATGGAAACACCACAAATATAAAACAGAAGTAAAACATAAAAACTATAAAGATCATGTGAAATGAAAAGGGCTGTCTTTTGAGATGACTGAAATAAAGTGAATCATACAGCAGTAAAATGCATTTTATAGGAAAATTGGGACTCCAGAGAATTTGTGCAAATTGAACTCTCAATCCTCCTCCTCACATTTGCTTGGTTTTGTTATTGGTGAAGTCCTTATAATTTCGGAAATATGAGTATATAATTGTGAAGTGTGGCAAAATGGGAACTTGTATGGCGTATAATAAGTATTTTGTTAAAATGTTTATGGTATTAAGGACTTATTTGGAAAATGTTCTTAAAAATACCCTTAAAATGGTGAAGCTTTCTTTTTCTCAATAGGGGTGGCGTGGTGAAATTCATAGCTTATAAGATGTTGTCTGTGGTGACTGGTTTCAAAGCCTGTACTTTTCGAGACAGTCCTTAACTGAAAAAGAAACAAAAACAGCCAGGTTTCTGAAAACAGAGTGGGGCTGTAAGCCTGAACTCCTGGCTGCGACATCAGAACTGAGAACTCGACCTGTGGCCTTTGCTTACTTGGAAACTGGAAACTAATTGAGGAAATAAACACAAAGCTAAGAGGTCAAATTGCAGTTTTGCAGTTTTTGCTTGGGTGTGCGCTCAATGTGCATTGTGCATGGGGTGCATGGACACAGTTGTGTGCACTTGGGGTGTGCGTGTGTGCATGCATGATGTGTGTGTTGGGTGTGTTTGTGTTGGAACTACTTAAGAAATGTGTGATGTATCTTGTTTATCAGATATTTAAAGAGTAATTTATAGATTCTTTTCTAGTCAATTTGTGAGTTCATCCTAATGTTGATTTTGGTTTGATTGTTAAAGTAAAATGTATTAAAAATGAAATTTTGTTGATTGGGGTTTGCTTTGGAACTTCGATTCTTTTGGGTTTTTGATCAAAGAAGCATATTCCACCATTCCATATGATATAGCTGATCGTCCACTTTACCATGTTTATCCCAGACTATTCCCATAAACCTTTTATGTCATTGATATTTAAAAATCTATCAGTCTCTGCTTTAAACATACTCAATGACAGAGCTTCCAGAGCTCTCTGGAGTACAGAATTCCAAAGATTCACAAGCCACTGTGTAAAAGAAGTCTCATCCCCTTGGTCCAAAGTGGTTTCCCTTATTTTGAAATTGTGCTTTCTGGTTCTAGTTTCTCCAACCAAGGCAAATACCTTATCTGCATCTATCATAGAACATAGAAAAACTACAGCACAAACAGACCCTTCGGCCCACAAGTTGCGCCGATCATATCGCTACCTACTAGGCTTACCTACGACCCTCAATCCTATTAAGTTCCATGCACTCATCCAGAAGTTTCTTAAAAGACCCTATCGAATTTGCCTTCACCACCACCGACAGCAGCTGATTCCACTCACTCACCACCTTCTGAGTGAAAAACTTACCCCTGAAAGCTCCTCTGTACCTACTCCCCATCACCTTAAACCTGTGTCCTCTCGTAGCAACCATTTCAAAAAAGGGAAAAAGCCTCTGAGAATCCACGCGATCTATACCTCTCAACATCTTATACACCTTTATCAAGTCACCTCTTGTCCTTTGTCTCTCCAACTGTCCTGTCTATTTGGCTTAAGTTGTAGGAGGCAGAGGGTGATGACAGAAGGCTGCTTTAGTGACTGGAAGCGAGTGTTCAGTGGCGTACCACAGGGGTCTGTGTTGGGCCCCTTATTCGCCATCTATATAAATGACATTTATCTTAATGTGGGAGGTAGGAATTATAAGTTTTCAAATGACACTAGCTAAGAGTGTAACACTGTAAGAATACAGTGTTACACTGTAGGACAGAATGACCTCCTCCTGCTCTTACTCCTCCTTTCTTGGTTTCCTGGCCTGAATGTTCAAGATGGCGAGTGCTTAGCACCTGCCATCCTAAGAGTCAGTGTGAAATCCAGCTCTGCCAACACCGACTGGCTTCTATTTCTTGCTCAATGGAGCATTGATTGGCAGCAGGTGGGACTTCTGTCTGCCTTTGAACAGAAGTCTGCTTGGCAAGCTGTCAGCCAATCAGATTGATGCTTGCCTTCATCCTTGCCTGCTTTTCTAATTTTAGTTGCTACTTTTGTATTTCTTGTTACCAGCTTTACTTCCTTCCAATTTGAGCTATCCCGCAGGTTCCCATTTCCTTTTCAAAGTTCTGAGACAGGTGACACCTGTACAAGATGAATGGGTTACCCCTTAACAGGACATGGACTAAACTAGTTTAAACCCTCCATACCATCAATTTCAAATCTCCCTGGAAGGATATTAAGTCCATGCCCTGTTAAGGTGCTATCTCAGGTGGATGTAGCTGTTACTAGGGGGCATAACTATAAAGTTCATGGTGGGAGATATAGGAGATTCCAAGGTAGATTCTTCAGTCAGAGAGTTGTTGTGGTGTGGAATAGACTGCCTGCTGTGATAGTGGAGTCAGACACTTTTGGAACTTCCAAGCATTTATTGGATAGACACATGGAGCACTCCAGAATTATAGGGAAGGGATAGCTTGATCTTGGGATTGGACATAGCTCGGCACAACATTGAGGGCTGACAGGCCTGTACTGTGCTCTACTGTTCTATGTTTTATCTATCCAAGAATCGGTTCCAATACCCGAAAGATCTAACTCCCTCCTACATCTATTCTGCAGTCACACATTCAATCGATCAACCCTCCTATTTCTATACTCACAAGTGCATGGCACTGGGAATAAAGCTGAGATTACTGCCCTTTTAATTTCTGCTTTTTGATTTCCTTCCTAACTCCCAAAAATCTGCTTTCAAAACCTTATCCCTTTTCCTACCCTTGTCATTAGCACAAATGTGGTCCATGACTTCTGGCTGTTCATTCGCCCCTAGAGCATGTCCTACCGGCTCTTGGTGACATTCTTGACCATGGCACCATGGAGGCAACATACCATTTTGGAGTCATGTTTACAGCTGCAAAATGCTAGTCTGACTCCCTGAATATGGATTCCCCTAGCAGACTTGCTTTTCCACTCTTCTTCCTCCCTTGCCATGTAGCTGAGTCAACCGTAGTGTCACAGACTTGGCTCTGGCTACATTCCCCTGAGGAACCATTATTCAAAATGGAAAACTGATTTGCAACCAAAGTAGACTCAGGGGATTCCTTCACTATCTGCCTACTTTTGGACTGCCAGTAGCCACCCATTCCCTCTCTGTCTGTATGTTCCTAACCTGTGATGTGCCCGTTTTCCATAATAGACTATCCATGTAGTTCTCTTCAACAGGGATTCCAGACAATAATCAAGTTCAGAAATCCAGAGCTCAAGTTTCTGCAGCCACTGCCACTTCCTACCAGTATGTTTGACTCGGAAACCTGATGGGTCCGTGACTTTCACGTATTGAAGGATGTACATTCCAGCTGAGCAGACTGCCATTCCATAGCTTTGAAAGCTACTTATTACAATTAGAATAAGTAGAATAATTTACCAATTATTCACTATGCATTGGGATCATAACACAATAAGTATATATATATACAGTTTAACATCCTAAACCCTGGTGATCTGACGAAGCAATATTTGCTGGTGCCTGATTATTAATGCAAAATGAAGAAGTAATACACACCACTCATTGAGGGTTACTTTCACCCTCTTCACTGAGGAGTTAGAACATAGAAAAACTACAGCACAAACAGGCCCTTCGACTCACAAGTTGTGCCGATAGTATCTCTACCTACTAGGCTTACCTATAATCCTCAATCCTACTAAGTTGCGTGTACTCATCCAGAAGTCTCTTAAAAGACTCTATCAAATCCACCACCACTGCCGACAGCCGATTCCACGCACCCAGCACCCTCTGAGTGAAAAACTTAGCCCTGACATCTCCTCTGTACCTACTCCCCAGCACCCTAAACCTGTGTCCTCTTGTGGCAACCATTTCAGCCCTGGGAAAAAGCTTCTGAGAATCCACCCGATCAATACCTCTCAACATCTTATACACTCTATCAGGTCACCTGTCATCCTTTGTCTCTCCAAGGAGAAAAGACTGAGCCCTATCCTCACAAGGCATGCCACCAAATCCAGGCAACAACCTTGTAAATCTCTTCTGCACCCTTTCAGTGGCTTCCACATCCTTCCTGTAATGAGGTGACTAGAACTGAGCGCAGCACTCCAAGTGGGGTCTGACCAGGGCCCTATACAGCTGCAGGACCCTGGTCAGACTTGTTGCTGCAAGGTCAACATTAATTAGAATTTGATAAACTAAATAATGGAGAGCATATTCTGAATTTGGGAAAGTTTATACATAAACTTCATATTTCTCCATTGAGATTTTTATTCCTGTTACCACAGCGAAATTAGAATTATCACTGACATCGTTGTACTCTGTACTGGTGTGTTATCCCTCTTGTGGGAGCTTGCGCATTCTCCCCGTGCTTGCGTGGGTTTTCTCCGGGTGCTCTGTTTTCCTCCCACACCCCAAAGATGTGCTGTTAGGCTGATTGGCAGTAATAAATTGTCCCTAAATCAGTTTCCCTCAATCTGGATGGCCATAAAACATTAGACAAGGATCGTGGGTGGAGAGGGGGACTGGTGGTGTTGAGATGGCGGCGCGGGCTCATTGGGCCGAAGGGCCTGTTTCCCGGGCTGTTTTTGTTCTTTGTTCTCTTTGCTTTCTGCAGCTTTGACACAATCAATCAAACACATGAATAGGATGGGAATATGGTCCTTGGAAGAGTAGGGGGTTTCAGTTCAGTCGGGCAGCATGGTCAGTGCAGGCTTGGAAGGCCAAGGTGCCTGTTTCTGTGCTGTAATTTTCTTTGCTCTTTCTAGCCTCACTGGCATGTGGCACAGGGAATAATTCTGAGATTACAACCCTAGGGGTCCTGCTTTTTAACTTTCTGCCTAATTCCCTAAACTGCTGCTGCGAGTCAAAAAGTCATAGAAGTTTGCAGCATGGAAAGAAGCCCTTCGGCCCAACTTGTCCCGGCCACCCTTTTTTTTTAAAACCCCTAAGCTAATCCCAATTACCCGCATTTGGCCCATATCCCTCTATATCCATCGTACTCATGTAACTATCTAAATGCTTTTTAAAAGATAAAATTGTACCCGCCTCTACTACTACCTCTGGCAGCTTGTTCCAGACACTCACCACCCTCTGTGTGAAAAAATTGCCCCTTTGGCCATTTTTGTATTTCTCCCCTGTCATCTTAAACCTATGCCCTCTAGTTTTAGACTCCCCTACCTTTTGGAAAAAATATTGACTACCTACCTTGTTTATGCCCCTCATTATTTTATAGACCTCTATAAAGTCACCCCTCAGCCTCCTACACTTCAGAGAAAAAAGTCCCAGTCTATTCAGCCTCTCCTTATAACTCAATTCAACAAGTCCCGGTAGCTTCCTAGTAAACCTTTTCTGCACTCTTTCTAGTTTAATAATATCCTTTCTACCAGAATTGGACTTAGTATTCCAAGTGTGGCCTTATCAATGTCATGTACAACTTCAACAAGACATTCCACCTCCTGTATTCAATGTTCTGACTGATGAAATCAAGCATGCCGAATGCCTTCTTCACCACTCTGTCCACCTATGAATCCACTTTCAAGGAGCTATGAACATGTGCCCCTAGATCTTTTTGTTCTGTAACTGCCCAACACCCTACCATTAACTGAGTAAGTCCTGCCCTGGTTCAATCTACCAAAATGTGTTACCTCGTATTTGTCTAAATTAAACTCCTTCTGCCATTCATCAGCCCACTGATCCAATTGATCAAGATCCCCGGCTTGGGTCATTGTCTGTATGCACATTCTCTTCGTGTCTGCTTGGGTTTCCTCCGGGTGCTCTGGTTTCCTTCCACAGTCTAAAGATGTGCAGGTTAGGTTGATTGGCCATGCTAAAATTGCCCCTTAGTGTCCTGAGATGCATAGGTTAGAGGGATTAGCAGGTAAAATATGTAGGGATATGGGGTAGGGCCTGGGTGGGTTTGTGATTGGCGCAGACTCGATGGGTCAGAGGGCCTCTTCCTGCACTGTAGGGTCTATGATGATGATTCTATGATGAGGAGGTCAAGTTTTGCCCCCTCTGTAGCCGGGCCATCCACATACTGAATGAGAAATTCCTCCTGAACACACTCAACAAATTTCTCTCTATCCAACCCTCTAATACTATGGCTGTCCCAGTCAATGTTGGGAAAATTAAAATACCCAACTATTATCACCCTATTTTTCTTGGAGCTATCTGTAATCTCCTTACACATTTGCTCCTCAATTTCCCACTAACTATTTGGGGGCTTATAATACAACCCTATCAAACTGATTTCCCCCTTCTTATTTCTCAGTTCTACCCATAGAGATTCAATGGCCAAACCTGGAATATATCCCCTCTCAGTAAAGCTGTGATGCTTTCCCTAATCAAAAGTGCAACTCCCTCTCCTCTCTTACCTCCTGTTCTAACTTTCCGATAGCATCTGTACCCTGGAACATTAAACTGCCAGTCCTGTCCCTCCCTTAGCCATTTTTCAGTAATTGCCATAATATCCCAGCCCCACATACCCATCAATGCCCTGAGTTTGTCGGCCTTGCCCGTCAAACCTCTTGCATTGAAATAAATGCAGTTTAAACTGGACTTCCCTTGCTCTCTGTCTTGCTTCTGTCTGATCTGCCTGGTACTATGATTAGAGACACTGCCTTTACTAATTAATGTGCTCTCTTTAACTTCCGCGCTGTCCTCAAACTTCTCTTCTGTTCCCTTACTGCTTAGGATCCCACCCCCGCCCCTGCCAAACTAGTTTAAACCCTCCAGAGTAACTCTAGCAAATCTCCCCATCAGGATGTTCAAGCCCCTCCAGTTCAAATGTAACCTATCTCTCTTGAACAATTCAGCCCTTCCCCAGAAAAGATCCCAATGATCCAAAAATCTAAATCCCTGCCCCAAGCACCAGCTCTCAAGAACATAAGATCATAAGAAATAGGAGCAGGAGTAGGCCATCTAGCCCTTCGAGCCTGCCCCACCATTCAACAAGATCATGGCTGAACTGAAGTGGATCGGTTCACTTTCCCGCCTTCTCCCCATAATCCTTAATTCCCTTGTCTGTCAGAAACCTATCTACCTGTGACTTAAATATATTCAGCAAGGTAGCCTCCACCACTTCAATGGGCAGAGAATTCCAGAGACTCACCACCCTTTGAGTGAAGAAGTTCCTCCTCAACTCCGATCTAAACTGCACCCCCCCCCCCGCCTTATTTTGAAGCTGTGCCCTCTAGTTCTGCTATCCTTTCTAAGCGGGAAGAATCTCTCTACCTCTACCCTATCCAGCCCCTTCATTATCTTATATGTCTCTATTAAGATCCCCCCTCAGCCTTCTAAACTCCAGCGAGTACAGATTCAGTCTATTCAATCTCTCCTCATATCTCCGGTATCAGCCTAGTGAACCATCTCTGCATTCCCTCCAAGGCCAGTACATCCTTTCGCAAATGTGGCGACCAAAACTGCACACAGTACTCCAGTTGCAGCCTCACCAGTGCCCTGTACAGTTGCAGCAAGACCTCCTTGCTTTTATATTCTATCCCCCTCGCTATAAAGGCCAACATTCCATTCGCCTTCTTGATCACCTGCTGCACCTGCAGACTGGGTTTTTGCGATTCGTGCACAAGGACCCCCAGGTCCCTCTGTACCGTAGCATGCTGCAGCTTTTTGCCCTTTAAATAATAACCCCTCCTACTATTATTTCTACCAAAGTGGATAACCTCACATTTGCTAACATTATACTCCATCCGCCAGGTCCTCGCCCACTCACTCAGCCTATCCAGATCTCTCTGCAGACTTTCCGTGCCTTCCACGCAATTTGCTTTTCCACTCATCTTCGTGTCATCAGCAAATTTCGTTACCCTACACTCAGCCCCCTCTTCCAGATCGTCTATGTAAATGGTAAACAATTGAGGCCCCAGCACCGATCCCTGCGGCACTCCACTAGTCACCAACAGCCAACCAGAATAGCACCCACTGATTCCAACTGCTTCCTATTAGACAACCAATCCTCTATCCATGCTAACACCTTACCCCCAACTCCATGCCCCCTAACCTTCTGAAGCAACCTTTTGTGAGGCACCTTATCAAACGCCTTCGGAAATCTGAAAACACCACATCCACCGGTTCCCCTCTGTCTACCCGCACTAGTCACATCCTCATAGAAATCCAATAAATTCGTTAAATACGACTTCCCCTTCACGAATCCATGCTGCGTCTGCTTGATCAAACCGTTTGTTTTCTAGGTGCCTTACTATTTCTTCTTTGGTGACGGATTCTAGCATTTTTCCAACTACGGACGTTAAACTAACTGGCCCAACATTCCCTGCCTTTTGTCTGCTACCTTTTTTAAACAGCGGCGTAACATTAGCCATTTTCCAATCTTCCGGCACCTCCCCAGAATCCAGCAAATTTTGATAAATAATTACTAAGGCATCCGCTATCACCTCTGCCATTTCTTTCAGAACCCTGGGATGCTTTCCATCCAGTCCTGGGGACTTGTCTACCTTCAGTCCCGTTAGTCTATCAAGCACTACCTCTCTAGTGACAGTAATTGCATTAAGGACCTCATCTCCTACCATGCTTCTATCTTTAGTATTCGGCAAGCTATTTGTGTCCTCCTCTGTGAAGACCAACACAAAAAACTTATTTAAAACCTCAGCCATTTCCTCGTCACCCACCGCTAAACTCCTCCTCTCGTTCTCCAAGGGTCCAACATTCACTCTAGCCAGTCTCCTCTTGGTATATTTGTAAAAATTTTTATTATCATTTTTTATATTTAGAGCTAGTTTAGCTTCATACTCTATCTTTCCTTTCTTTATCGCTTTCTTAGTCATTCTTTGTTGTTTTTTAAATCTTTCCAACCTTCTAATTGCCCACTATTTTTAGCCGCTCTGAACGCATCAGCTTTTAATTTAATTCTCTCCTTTATTTCCTTCGATAACCACGGCTGGTTATCTCTTCTCTTACAGCCCTTCTTTACCGTCGGAATATATTTCTGCTGAGTACTGAAGAAGATCTCCTTAAAAATCCTCCACTGTTCCTCAGCCGTCATACCAAGCAATCTGCACCCCCAATCTACATTTGCCAATTCCGCCCTCATCTTATCATACTCCCCTCTGTTCAAACAGAGGACACAGGTTCGGGACCCTACTTTCTCATCCTCCACCTGCATCAGAAATTCAACCATACTATGATCACTCGTCCCAAGAGGATCCCTCACAAGAAGATCCCTAATTCTACCTGCCTGGTTACACAGTACCACATCTAAGATAGCTCGCTCCCTCGTAGGTTCTGTTACATACTGTTCAAGGAAACTATCCCGACAGCATTCCAAGAACTCTTCCACAAGCCCACCACATCCGACTTGGGTCATCCAATCAATATGCAGATTAAAATCCCCCATAATTACTGCCGTTTTGTTTCTGCACACATCAATCATTTGTTTGTTTATAGCCCCCCCACCTCAAAGTTATTATTTGGGGGCCTAAAGATCACACCCACCCGTGTCTTTCTCCCCTTACTATTCCTTATCTCCACCCACAACGATTCCACGTTTTGCTCTTTGGAGCCTACATCTTCTCTCATTACTGCCCTGATATTATCCTTTATTAACGGAGCTACCTCACGTCCTTTTTCCTCCTGTCTATCCTTCCTAAATGCCTGATACCCCTGGATATTTAGTTCCCAGTCCCAATCACCCTGCAACCACGTTTCCGTAATGGCCACTAGATCATACCCATTTGTGCTGATTTGCGCCATCAGCTCATTCACTTTGTTCCGAATGCTTCGTGCATTCAGGTAAAGTGTCTTTATACCAGCCTTTATCTGGACCTTATTTGTAGAAACCTCTCTCGTGCCCCCTGCTCCTTTAATTAGCGGAACATCCTCAACATTAACCTGCACATATACCCTCTCCTTTAGACTTTGTAATTTCCCCCACCCCTGCACCCTCCCCCCCACTAATTAGTTTAAAGCCCTATCTACAGTCCTAGTTATACGATTCGCCAGGACTCTGGTGCCAGCATGATTCAGACCATCCCATCTGAACAGGTCCCATCTGCCCCACTACTGGTGCCAATGCCCCATAAATTCAAACCCATTCCTCCCACACCAATCCTTGAGCCACGCATTCACCTCCTTAATCCTATTGACCCTGCGCCAATTTGCGCATGGTTCAGGTGGTAATCCAGAGATAACCACATTGTTGGTTCTGCTTTTTAATTTGGTTCCCAGATTATCATACTCCCTCTGCAGATCCTTAGTTCCCATTTTGCCTATGTCGTTGGCACCCGCATGAACCACGACAATCGGATTCTCACCCTCCCACTCCAGGTTCCTCTGCAGCCCAGATGAGACATCCTGGATCCGAGCACCAGGCAGGCAACACACCCTTCGGTATTCTTTATCCTTGTCACAAAGGACAGTGTCTATGCCCCTAACTACATTATCCCCAATTACCACTACGTTTCTCTTTACTTCTTCCGCTTTGACCTCTCCCTGCACCACTGTACCGTGGGCAGATTGCTCGTCCACCTTGCAGTCCTCGTCCTTGTCCACACTGGGAGCAAGAATCTCAAATCTGTTGTGCAGATTCAGGGGCTGAGGCTTTTGGGTCTCCCCGTCCTTCCACCCCCCATCCCCCTCCTTCCCCTCAGCTAATGTCTCTTGTTCCTGTCCCTTAGAGTTTGTCAGTTTAGGAGTTTGACTTTCTCTTGTAACACATTATCAAGGTTACATTCCCCTTCCCTGATTTGTCTCAGTGTCTGTAGCTCAGAGTTCAGCTCGTCTACTTTGAGCTGGAACTCTTCAAGCAACCAGCACTTACTGCAGACATGCTCACTGGGAAGTACCTTGGGGTCCATCAGCTCCCACATCATGCAGAAACAGCACATCACATGTCCCTCCATCTCAGTCACCTGGTGTATTCTAGACCCAGTAAAGAATTTAAACTTACCTTGCCCTTTTCACTCAAGCCCTGTGAGCCAAAGCCCTTACAACTCACTCTGCTCCCTTCTCACTCCACTGCCCACTCCCGATGCTGCTTGCTGTCTACTGCAACCTTTCTTTTATACTTTGCGCAGTAAAAATTCCTTCCCAGAAGACCCCGCAGCCCACTTTTTGTTTAACTTTTAAAACTGGATTTCCATTAAAAAGCCTGTGAAAAACCTTACAATGTCAATCACTTACCTTTACTCTCGTTAACCTTCTCTCCGCTCGCTCCAACGAACAACGAGAGTGCTTACCTGTCAAGTATTCTTTATATCTTGAAATCTCTTCCCAGAAGACCCCGCAGCCCACTTCCTGTTTAACTTTTAAAGCTGGATTTCCATTAAAAAGCCAGGCATTCATCTGCCTAATCCTCCTATTCCTGCTCTCACTAGCACTACCTAGGGTACTAGTCCTGAAATGACTACCTTTGAGGTCGTGCGCATTAGCCTTCTGCCTAACTCTCTATATTCACATTTCAGGACCTCATCCCTTTTCCCACCTATGTCGTTGGTACCAATATGTACAACGACCTCCTGCTGCTCACCCTCCCCCTTAAGAATGTCCTGCAATCACTCAGAGATGTCCTTGACCCTGGCACCAGGGAGGCAACACACCATCCTGGAGTCTTGATTGCGGCCACAGAAACGTCTGTTCGTGCCTCTAACTAGCGAGTCTCCTGCTCGCTTGCTCTTTGTCCGCCCTTTCCCAAGGCAGAACCAGCTGTGGTGTCACAGGCCTGGCTGCTGCTGGTATCTCCGCCTGACAGGCTATGCCCCTTAACAGCATCCAAAATGGTATACTTGTTTGAAAGGGGAGTAGACACAGGAGACTCCTGCACCACCTGCCTGCCTCTCCTGGCAGTCACCCATCTACTGATTTGAACCTGTGGTGTAACACCCTCCCTGTAACTAGTGTCTATCACACGCTCTGCCTCCTGTATGCACAGTAAGAAGTCTCACAACACCAGGTGAAAGCCCACAGGTTTATTTGGTAGCAAAATTTGGTATTTGGTAATGGCGTTCGCTACCAAAAAACCTGTTGGACTTTAACCTGGTGTTGTGAGACTTATTAATGTGTTTACCCCAGTCCAACGCCAGCATCTCCACATCCTCTGTGCTCCGCAGTTGCATCCACCTGCCGCTCCAACTGAACAATGCGGTCTGTGAGAAACTGCAATTGGACACACTTCCTGCAGACAAAGTTGTCAGGGAGACTAGATTGCTCCCTAAATGCCTACATCTGGCAAGAGGAGCATACCACTGCCCTAGCTGGCATTTTTGCAACTCACCTCTCCCTTGCTTGTGGTCCTCCTGCCAACTTTTTGTTTGGTTAGAGGAGGAGGGAGGAATAGTGTTTGGGTTTTAACTGTTCCCTCACAGCAGCTCCTCCACAAACCACTTTCTGATCACAGTGTGACCCGGGGGGTCCGGGCCCCTCTGTGACCCGGGGGTCCCGGCCCCCCATGACCAGCATGTTCCACTCCCTCCATGACCTACCTGGGAATCGCACACCCTCTGTGAACCCCCAGCAGTCACGTCTAATACCTTAGCTCATGAATCACCTAATTCCAACACCTTCCCTGACCCCCAACTCCCACATCCTCCCTGACCCTGGGAGTCCTGCCGCTTCCATCAACCCCTCCTCCCCTGCCATTGTCCCCCCTCCAGGGGTCCTGCTGCTCCTTGACCCGCCTCCGGTGTCCCACCACTCCATGACCCTTCCCAGGATTCCCCTCCAGGAGTCCATGCCCCCTCCTTGATCCCCCTCAGAGCCCTGCGCCCTCCATGACTCCACCGCCCCAACCCAGTTGTCCTGCTCCCTCCAAGACCCTCCTGGGACTACCGCCCTAGGAGTCCTGCCCCCCCATCCCCTCCCACCGCGAGTCCTGCCCCCTCTGTGTCTGCCCCAGGAGTCCCGCCCCCTCCACGAACCCCCTCAGATTTCCCAATAGAACAAAGAAAATTATAGGACAGGAACAGGCGCTTTGGCCCTCCAAACCTGCACCGACCATGCTGCCCAACTGAATTAAAACCCCCTACCCTCCGGGGCCATTTCCCTCTATCCCCATCCTATTCATATATTTTGTCCGGACGTCCCTTTAAACTCACTATTGTATATATTTCCTCCACCTCCCCCTGCAGCACGTTTCAGGCATCCACCAGCTTCTGTGGAAAAAAACTTGCCTCATACATCTTTTTTAAACTTTGTCCCTCACATCTTCAAACTATGCCACCTAGTAATTGACTCTTCCACCCTGGGAAAAAGCTTCTGACCATCGACTCCGTTCATGCCCATCGTGATCTTGTAGACGCCTACCAGGTCACCCTCAATCTCCATTATTCCAGTGAGAACAAACCACATTTCTCCAATCTCTCCTCAGAGCTAATGCCACCCCCCATACCAGGCAATATTCTGGTAAATCTTTTCTGTACCCTCTTCAGTGTCCATATGTTCTGGTAGTTTGGCAACCAGAATTGAACACTATTTTCCAAGTGCAGCCTAACTAAGGTTCTATAAAGCTGCAATACGGCTTGCCAATTTTTAAATGCACCAAAGATAAGGTAAGTCCCGCCCCCACCGCGACCACCCTGGGAGTCCCGCTTCTTTGGCTACCCTCTCTGAACCCCCCCCCCCCCCCCCCCCCCCGTGAACCCCCGGGTGTCCTGCCTCCTCTGTGATCCCTCCCCCGGGGGGTCCCGCCCCCTCCATGACTCCCCTAAAAATCCTGCTCCCTCCAGGAAACCACCTGGAGTCCCGCCTATTCTGCGAACCCCTCTGGGTGTGTAACCCCCTCCCCAACACGTCCCCCAACCCAGTGGGCGCTGCCCTTTCTGTGCCACCCCATCAAAGACCAGCTGTGACCTTCTCCAACCCCCCTGGAATGCCGCCCCCATTTGCGACTCCCCCAGGAGTGCCGCACTCTCTGCGAAACTGCCTGGAGTCCTGCCCATTCTGTGAATCCCTATGGGAGTTCCCACCGCACCCCCCCCCCGCCAACGCGATCCCCAACTCTGGGGGGTCCTGACTCTTCTGCGCTGCCCCATGGGGGACCAGCCCCTTCCATGACCCTGCCGGAATGCGATATCCCTTTGCGATATCCCTGGGAGTCCCACACCCTCCATGACCACCCCTGGGAGTCCCGCATCCTCTGCAACCCCTCCCCTGGCAGTACTGCACACTCCACGACCCAACCTCCTGGTAGTCCCACCACCTCGGCAACTCCCCAGGAGTCCCACCCCATCTGTGACCCCCCCCGCCTCGATGACCCCCCAAGGAGTCCTGCTCCCTCAGCAACCCCCTGGGTCCAGCCCCCTCAGCAACCCTCCCTGCCCCCTGGGTGTCTTGCTCCCTTGGTGATCCGCCGCGAGCCGCGCCCCTCAGAAACGCCCTGGGAGTCCTGCCCCCTCAGCAAACCTCCAGGAGTCGCGACCCTCCTGGGAGTTCTACCCCTCGGGGACCCCCCGGGAGTCCTGCCTCCTCAGCAACATCCTGGGAGTCCCATCGCCTTGGTGACCCCCTATCAGAGTCCCGCACCCTCGGTGACTCCCACAGGGAGCCCGCCCCCTTGACACCACCACCCCCCCACCCACCCCCACCGGAGTCCTGCCCCCTCAGTGACCCCTCTGGGAGTGTCGCCCTCTCAGTGGCCCCCTGGGAATCCCACTCCCTCGGTGACCCCTCTCCCACCCCCGAGTCCCACCCCCTCCATGACTCCCCCAAGAATTCTGCCCCCTCAGCGAGCCCATTGGGATTCAAGCCCCCACCGAGAACCCCAGGAGTCCTGCTCCGTTTATGAAAACACCTAGTGCCCCGCCCGTTCTGCAAACGCCTCCAGGAGTACCACTACCCACCCCCCCCCGCACGCAATCCCCATCCCTGGGGTACCCGCCCTTTCTGCTCCACCTCATGGGAGACCAGCCCTTTCCGCGACCCCCCAGAATGCTGCCCTCTATGCGATAGCCCCGGGAGTCCCACCCCCTCAGCGACGCCCCCAGAAGTCCCAACCCTCAATGACCACCCTAGAAGTCCCACCCTCTCGACAGTGCCCCCCGGGAGTCCCACCCACTCACAACCCCCTGTGAGTCCCTCCCCATCGGCAACCTCCCTAGGAGGTCTGCCCACATCAGCGACCACCCTGCGAGTCCAACCCCCTAGGTGCCTCCCCCAGGAGTCCTGTCCTAAAGTAGAACAAACACAGCACAAACAGGCCCTTTGGCCCACAAGTTGCGCCGATCACATCTATACCTACCAAGCCATCTGTAACTTCCAATGCCATTAGATCCCATATACTCATCCAGACGTCTTTTAAAAGACTCCAGCAAGTTTGCCTCTACCACCACCGACGGCAGCCGATTCCACTCACTCACCACCCTCTGAGTGAAAAGCTTTCCCCTAACGTCTCTGTACTTGCTTCCCAGCACCTTAAACCTGTGCCCTTTCGTAGCGACCATTTCAGCCCAAGTCATTCAATCTGTCCTCATGAGGCATGCCTCCCAATGCAGGCCACATCCTTATAAATCTCCTCTGCACCCTCTCAATAGCTTCCACATCCTTCCTGTAGTGAGGCGACCAGAACTGCACACAGTACTCCAAGTGGGGTCTGACAAGGGTCCTATAAAGTTGCAGCATTACCTCCCGACTCCTAAACTCAATCCCTCGATTAATGAAGGCCAGTACACCACACGCCTTCTTGACCACATCCTCCACCTGCAAGGCCGATTTAAGAGTCCTATGGACCTGGACCCCAAGATCCCTCTGCTTTTCAACACAGCTAAGACTCCTACCCTTGATATTGTATTCCTTCATCCCATTGGTCCTGCCAAAATGGACCACTACACATTTATCTGCGTTGAAGTCCACTTCTCCGCCCAGTCTTGCATCCTATCTATGTCCCGCTGCAACTTCTGACATCCCTCCAGACCATCCACAACACCACCAATCTTCGTATCGTCCGCGAACTTACGAACCTATCCCTCCACTTCCTCATCCAGGTCATTTATGAAAATGACAAACAGCAAGGGTCCTAGAACAGATCCCTGGGGCACTCCACTGGTGACCGACCTCCATGCAGAACAACCACTCTCTGCCTTCTGCAGGCAAGTCAGTTCTGGATCCACATGGCCAAAGCCCCTTGGATCCCATGCCCTCGCACCTTCACAAGAAGTCTTGCATGGGGGACCTTATCAGGTGCCTTGCTGAAGTCCATGTAAACCACGTCCACCGCTCTTCCTTCATCAATGTGTTCACTCACATTTTCAAAGAACTCAACTAGGCTTGTAAGGCACGACCTCCCCTTGACAAAGCCGTGCTGACTATTCCTGATCATTCTAAACTTCTCTAAATGCTCATAAAGCTTGTTCCTCAGAATCCTCTCCATCAACTTACCAACCACTGAGGTCAGACTCACCGGTCGGTAATTTCCCAGGCTATCCCTGTTCCCTTTCTTGAAAATAGGAACCACATCCGCAATCCTCCGGAACCTCTCCCGTCTCCATCGACGACGCAAAGATCATCGCCAGGGGCTCTGCAATCACTTCCCTCACCTCCCACAGTAACCTGGGGTACATCCCATCCGGTCCCAGCGACTTATCTATCTTGATAGAATTTAAAAGTTCCAACGCATCCTCTTTCTTAATATCCACATACTCAATCTTTTCAGTCTGCCGCAAACCTGTAGTACAACCTCCCAGATCACTTTCCACCGTGAATACCGAGGCAAAGTATTCATTAAGCACCTCTGCCATTTCTTCCAGTTCCACACAGACTTTTCCCCCTTCACCTTTTATAGGTCCTATCCCTTCTTTTCTCATCCTTTTACTTTTCACATATTTGTAAAACGCCTTGGGATTCTCCTTAATCTTACCTGCCAAGGCCTTCTCATGTCCCCTTCTGCGTTTCCTAATTTCTTTTTTAAGCCCCTTTCTACAAGCCTTATACTCCTCTAGATCCTTAACATCTCTTAGCTCTCTGAACCTTCTATACGCCTTTCTTTTCTTCCTGACCAGGTTCACCACAACCTTCGTGCACCACGGCTCCCGCGACCTACCAAAACCTCCTTGTCTCATAGGAACGTTGTCGTGCAGAGCTCCAGTCAAACATTCCTTGAAAATCCGCCACCTTCCTTCAGTACTTTTCCCCAAGAACACCTCCTTCCAGTTTATTTGTCTGCCTGATGTCATCATATTTCCCCTTACTCCAGACAAACACCTTCCTAGCCTGCCTGATCCCATCTCTATCGTGAAGGAGATAGAATTATGATCTCCATCCCCGAGATGCTCTCCCACCGAGAGATCCGTCACCTGTCCTGGTTCATTAGCCAGCACCGGGTCAAGTACAGCCTCTCCTCTCGTAGGCTTATCCACGTGCTGTGTCAGGAAACTGTCCTGAACACACCTAACAAACTCCTCCCCATCCAAAGCCCTTACCCTAGGGATATTCCAGTCGATGTTTGAGAAATTAAAGTCTCCCATCACGACAACTCTGTTATTACTGCATCTCTCTAGGATCTGTTTCCCTATCTGCACCTCAACTTCCCTGTCGCTATAGAAAACATCCAGCAAAGTTATCGACCCTTTGCTGTTCCTACCTTCCACCCACAGAGACTCCGTAGACAGTCCCTCCACGGCATCCACCTTCTCTGCGGCCATGACACTATCCCCGATCAACAGTGCCACTCCGCCACCTCTTTTGCCCCCCTCTCTGTCCTTCCTGAAGCATCTGAATCCCAGCACCTGAAGTACCCAGTCCTGTCCCTGAGACATCCAAGTCTCTGTAATGGCCACCACATCACATTCCCAAGTAGCAATCCACGCCCTAAGCTCATCTACTTTGTTCACTACACTCCTGGCGTTAAAATAGACACACCTCAGACCCTCGGTCTGGGCACTTCCCTTCTTCACTACCCGTCTAACCTCCCTCTCATACTGTTTACAGTCCTTCTCTGCCTGGGCGCTAACCTCCTCGCTGTCAGACTCCTCATCTCTATTCCCTCCTTCCAACCTTTCTAGTTTAAAGCCTCCCCAGTAGCCCTAGCCAATCTTCCTGCCAAGATATTGGTCCACCTGGGATTCAAGTGCCACCCGTCTTTACTGAACAGGTCACGCCTGCCCCTAAAGAGGTCCCAATGATCCAGGAACTGGAATCCCTGCCCCCGCTCCAGTCCCTCAGCCATGCATTCACCCTCCACCTCATTCCATTTCTAGTCTCACTCTCCCGCGGCGCAGGCAGCAATCCTGAGATTACTACCTTCGCGTTCCTCTTTCTCAGCTGTCTACCTAATTCCCTATAATCCCTTTTCATGACCCCTTCCCTCTTCCTGCCTATGTCAAGTAGGGAAAGGGTTAATGTATTTTGTACCTAGAATATATCACAAACATAACCCTCCATCATGGCTGATCTTCTCAGGCTTATATTGCTCCGGGTGTTAATGTAAATTACTTGTTCATGTCTTTCATTCTTTAACACCCATGAAGACAAATGGTTAGATGTGAATACAGATGGTCAGGTGTGGATGTTATTCTGCAGACATTGCAAGCCTTACCTGTTTATGTTTATCACACAAGTAACTTCAAAGATCAAATATTTTGACCGGAATTGGAAGTTTGTGTCATGTTTGTTACTGAGACTCATGATGTATAAATACCCACTTGTATTGGTGTTCCATGAGAAGTCTGGCAGTCCTTGTTTGCAACCAGTTTCTCCCAAAGCTCTGGAATAAAAGCCAGGACTTTGAAATAAAAACGACTGTATTTTGACTCACTAACAGTCTCAGAGGTATTATTTTACCTACAACAAACCCCCTCGGCGCCTCCCCGAGGAGTCCCCCCCCTCAGCCCCTCCCCGAGGCGTCCTGCCCCCTCGGCACCTCCCCGAGGCGTCCTGCCCCCTCGGCACCTCCCCGAGGCATCCCGCCCCCTCGGCACCTCCCCGAAGGCGTCCCGCCCCCTCAGCCCGTCCCCTGGGAGTCCCGCCCCCTCGGCGCCCCTCCCCTGGGCGTCCCGCCCCCTCGGCACCTCCCCGAAGGCGTCCCGCCCCCTCAGCCCCTCCCCTGGGAGTCCCGTCCCCTCGGCGCCCCTCCCCTGGGAGTCCCGCCCCCTCGGCGCCCCTCCCCTGGGAGTCCCGCCCCCTCGGCGCCCCTCCCCTGGGAGTCCCGCCCCCTCGGCGCCCCTCCCCTGGGAGTCCTGCCCCCTCGGCGGCCTGCCCAGGACTCATGTCCTCCCTGCAACCCCCTCCCCTCACATCTCTGTCCCTCTGTGACCCCATGAGAATCCCTTGTCGTCAGTGATGTCCTGGGAATCCTGCCCCTTCGGCAACCTCCCTACTAGGAGTCCTGTGCCCATGGCGACCCCCTGGGAGTCCCTCCCCACAGTGACAACTCAGAACTCCTGTCCCCTCGCAATCCCCAGGATTCCCGCCCTCTCGGTGTCCCCTGGAAGTTGTGACCCCCCCCCCAGTCCCACCCATACAGTGACCCCCCCGGGAGCCCTGCCCCCTCAGCGACTGCTCCCGAAGCCCCAGCCCCTTCGCGACCCCCCCCAGGAGTCCTGCCCCCTCTGCGACCTCCCCCCCCCACCCCCTTGGCAACCACCCCCAGCAACCCTCCCCCTCGGCAACCACCCCCTCGGCAACCCTCCCCCTCAGCAACCCACTGGAGCCATGCCCCGTTGGTGAACCCCAGGAGTCCCATCCACTCAGCGACCCTCCAGGATTCCCGCCCATTCTGCGACCCCTCAGTTTGAAGTGGGGATGTTTGCTGATGATTGCACAATGTTTATCTCCATTCGCGACTCCTCAGATACTGAAGCAGTTCATACTCAAATGCAACAAGATATGAACAATATCTAGTCTTGGCCTGACAAGTGGAAAGTAACATTCGTGCCACTTAAATACCAGGCAATAAGAGGTACTCTAACAACCATCCCTTGACATACGATGGTATGTATGTCCTCACTGAATCCTACACTGTTAACATCCTTGGAGTTACCATTGACCAGAAACTCAACTGCACTCACCAAATAAACACTGGCTACAAGAGCAGGTCAGAGGGTAGGAATATTGCAGCAAGTAACTTACCTCCTGACTCCTGACACCTCCTGGCCTTTCCACCATCTACAAGACACAAGTCAGCAGTGTGATTGAATACTCCCCACTTGCCTGGATGGGTGCAGCTCCAACAACACTCAAAAAGTTTGACACCAATCCAGCACAAAGCAGCCCACTTGATTGGCATCACATCCACAAACATCCTCTCCCTCCACCACCAACGCTCAGTAGCAGCGGTGTGTACTGTCTACAAGATGCACTACAGCAGTTCACCAAAGATTCTTAGCACCTTCCAAACCCACATCCACTTCCATCTAGTAGGATAAGAGCAGCAGATATATGGGAACATCACCAGCTGCAAGTTCTCCTGCAAGCCACTCACCGTCCTGAATTGGAAATATATGTCTGTTCCTTTGCAGTCACTGGGTCAAAATCCTGAAATTCCCTCCCTAATGGCATTGTGGGTCAACCCATAGCACAATGGATTGTGGTGATTCAAGAATGCTTAGGGAAGGATAGGATTGACAACTCAATGTTCCAGGGTACAAATGCTATCGGAAAGATAGAACAGGAGGTAAGTATAGACACAAAGAGGGACCTGGGCGTACAAGTCCACAGATCCTTGAAGGTGGCAGCACAGGTGGAGAAGATGGTGAAGAAGGCATATGGCATGCTTGCGTTTATAGGACGGGCTATAGTCTATAAAAATTGGCATCTGATGTTGCAGCTGTATAGAACGTTTGTTAGGCCACATTTGGAGTACTGCGTCCAGTTCTGGTCACCGCACTACCAGAAGGTCGTGGAGGCTTTGGAGAGAGTGCAGAGAAGGTTTACCAGGATGTTGCCTGGTATGGTGGGTCTTAGCTATGAGGACAGATTAGGTAAACTGGGGTTGTTCTCCCTGGAAAGATGGAGAATGAGGGGAGACCTAATAGAGGTGTATAAAATTATGAGGGTATGGATAGGGTGAACAGTGGGAAGCTTTTTTCCAGGTCGGAGGCGACAAACATGAGAGGTCACAGGTTCAAGGTGAGGAGGGGGTAGCGGGGCAGGTTTAACTGAGATATCAGAGGGATGTATTTTACACAGAGGGTGGTGGGGGCCTGGAATGCACTGCCAAGCAGGGTGGTGGAGGCGGACACGCTGGGATTGTTTAAGACTTACCTGGATAGTCACATGAGCAGACTGGGAATGGAGGGATACAGAAGAATGGTCTAGTTGGACCGATGAACGGTGCAGGCTTGGAGGGCCGAAGGGCCTGTTTCCTGTGCTGTTTTGTTCTTTGAGAGGAGGGGGGATTGCGTTTTTGATTCGGGACAACATCGTGGCAGTACTGGGAGGGGATATTTCCAACGGTTCACCCACTGAGTCTGTATGGGTTGAACTGAGAAATAGGAATGGGGAGATCACTTTGATATGATTGTATGATAGGCCCCCAGCGGGAAATTGAGGAACATACATAGATTACAGATAAGATAACTCCAAGGAAAATAGGATGGTAATAGCAGGGGACTTTAAATTTCCTAACATTGACTGGAATAGGCATAGAATGAGGGACTTGGATGAAGAGAAATTTGTTGAGTGTATTCAGGAGGAATTTCTCATTCAATATGTGGATGGCCCGACTAGAGAGGAAGTAAACCTTGACTTCCTCTTGGGAAATAAGGAGGAGTAGGTGACAGAAGTATTAGTGAGGGATTTCTTTTGGACCAGTGACCATAATTCCATTACTTTTAAGATAGCCATGAAAAATGATGGGTCTGGCCCAAAAGTTAAAATTCTAAACTGGGGCAAGACCAACTTTGATGGTACCAGACAAGAACTTTCAGAAGTTGACTGGGGGAGTCTGTTGACAGTCAAAGTGATATCTGGCAAGTGGGAGGCTTTCAAAATTGTGTTAACCAGGGTTCAGGGTAAGCACATGCCTTTTCCAGTGAAGGGCAAAGCTGGTAGAAGTAGGAAACCCTGGATGACTTGGAATATTGAGGCTGTGGTTTGAAAGAAGAAGGAAGTATATGATATGCATAGGCAGCTGGGATTAAGTAGATCCCTTGAAGAGCATAGAGGTTGTCAAAGTAGAGTTAAGAGAGAAAGCAGGAGGGCAGAAAAGGGGACACGATTGCTTTGACAGATAAGGCAAAGGAGAATCCAGAACTTCTACAAATCTATAAAGGGCAAAGAGCAACTAGGGAAAGAATAGGGCCCCTTAAGGATCAACAAAGTCATCTGTGTGCGGATCCATGAGAGATAGGTGAGGTCCTAAATGAATGTTTCTCCTCAGTAATTACTATTGAGAAAGAGATGGATGTTAGGAACTTGGGGAAATAAATCGTGATATCTTGAGGAGTGTACATATACAGAGAAGGAGGTGCTGGAAGTCGTAAAACGCATCAAGATAGATAAATCCCTGAGACTTGATGAAGTGTATCCCAGGACATTGTGGAAAGCTAAGGAGGAAATTGCAGGCCCTTTAGTAGGGATATTTGAATTAGTGACAGCCATAGGTGAGGTGTCTGAAGATTGGAGAGTGGCATAAGTAGTGCCTTTGTTTAAAAAGGACTGCATGAAAATGCCTGGGAATTACAGGCCGATGAGTCTAATGTCTGTAGTGGGTAAATTGTTAGAAGGTATTCTGAGAGACCATAGAATCCCTACAGTACAGAAGGAGGCCATTCAGCACATTGAGTCTGTACCAACCGCTATTCCACCCAGGCTCTATTCCCATAACCCCACATATTAATCCCCTGACACTAGAGTCAATTTGCCATGGCCAATCAACCTAACCCGCACATTCTTGGACTGTGGGAGGAAACTGGAGCACCCAGAGGAAATCCATACAGACACAAGGAGAACGTGCAAACTCCACTGTTGTAGAGAAAATTATGGGGTAAGTCTTGCCAAGTGCAGGCTGTGGGTTAGTTCCCTGCCCTTGCTACCTGTAAATCTGTGCCTGCTTAACTGTATGACCTTGCACAGGATGTGGATTTTCTCTGCAACTATCTGCATGCTACTTCTTGACTTTATTTTAATGTGACACTAATTGCTTTGATAATTTTTGTTTTTCAGATCTTGTAGAAATGGATATTTTCATTATTTCCATGGTGGCAGGTGGTTAGCACTGTGCCTCACGGCGCCAGGGAGCTGGGTTCAATTCCAGCTTTGGGTCACTGTCTGTGTGGAGTTTGCACATTCTCCCTGTGTCTGCTCACAGTCTAAAGATTATGGGTTAGATTGATTGGCCGTGTTAAATTGCCCCTTAATATCAGGGGGACTAGGAGGTTAAGGATGTGAGATTACATGGATAGGATCTGGGTGGGATTGTGGTTGGTGCAGACTCAATGGGCTGAATGGCCTCCTGCACTATTCTATGATATGATGAGACAGGATCTACAAGCATTTAGAGAGGCAAAGACTGATTAGGGACAGTCAGCATAGCTTTGTGACTGAAAGATCATGTCCACAAGTTTGAGTTTTTTGGAGGCATAATCAAGAGGGCATTGGAGTCAATGTTGTCTACATGGACTTCAGTAAGGCCTTTGGTAAGGTGCCACATTGGAGATTGTTGCATAAGGTTAAATCTCATGGGATCCAGGGTGAGTTAGCCAAATGGAGACAAAATTGGCTTGATGACAGAAGACAGAGGGTGATTATAGAGGGTTGTTTTCAGACAGGAGGCCTGTGTCCAGCGGTTTGCCTAAGGGATTGGTGCTGGGTCCATTGTTATTTGTCACTAATATTAATGATTTGGATGGAAATTTAGGAGGCATGTAAGTTTGCAGATAACACCAAGATTGGTGACATGGATAGTGAAGAAGGTTATCTAGAATTGCAATGGGATCTTGATCAATTGGACCAGTGGGCTGATAAAGGAGGGTGTGGAGAGTCTGCAGAAGGATCTAGATAGGCTGGGCGAATGGGCCAGGAAATGGCAAATGGAATTTAATGTTGGCAAGTGTGAGGTGGTCCACTTTGGTAGGAAGAATGGTAGGAAGGACTATTACTTACGTGGCGAAAAACTGCAGCAGGCGACGGTGCAGAGGGACCTCGGGGTCCTTGTGCATGAGTCGCAAAAACCCAGCTTGCAGGTGCAGCAGGTGGTCAGGAAGGCAAATGGGATGCTGGCCTTCATAGCGAGGGGGATTGAATATAAAAGTAGGGAGGTCTTGCTGCAGCTGTATAGGGCATTGGTGAGGCCGCAGCTGGAGTACTGTGTGCAGTTTTGGGCGCCGCACCTGCGCAAGGATATTTTGGCCCTGGAGGGAGTGCAGAGGAGGTTTACTAGGCTGATACCGGAGTTGAGGGGATTGAGCTATGAGGAGAGGCTGAATAAACTAGGCTTGTACTCGTTAGAGTTTAGAAGAATGAGGGGAGATCTCATTGAGACGTATAAGATGATGAATGGGATGGATAGGATAGAGGTGGAGAGACTCTTCCCGCTCAAAAAAGACAGTAGGACTAGGGGGCACAGCCTCAAGATAAAGGGGAGGCGGTTTAGAACGGAGTTGAGGAGGAACTTCTTCACTCAAAGGGTGGTGAATCTCTGGAATTCTCTGCCCGTTGAAGTGGTGGAGGCTGCCTCGCTAAATATTTTTAAGAAGCGGGTTGATGGGTTCTTGATAAGAGAGGGGATTAAGGGTTATGGGGAGAGGGCGGGAAAGTGGAACTGAGCCACAACAGATCAGCCATGATCTTATTGAATGGCGGGGCAGGCTCGAAGGGCTAGATGGCCTACTCCTGCTCCTATTTCTTATGTTCTTATGTTCTTAAATGGCAGATGAAGTTTAATTTAGGTAAATGTGAGGTGATGCATTTTGGTAGATCAAACCAAGGCAGAACTTACTCAGTTCGTGGTAGGGCGTTGGGGAGAGTTATAGAACAAATAGATCAGTGTACAGTTGCAAAGTGGAGTCACAGATAGACAGGGTGGTGAAGAAGGCATTAGGCAGGCTTGATTTCATTGGTCAGACATTGAAGATGTGTTGGGACATCTTGTTGAAGTTGTACGAGACATTGATATCGCCACACTCGGAATACTGTGTAGAATTCTGGTCACCCCTATTATAGAAAAGATATTATTAAACTGCAAAGAATACAGAAAAGATTTATTAGGATGCTATTGGGACTTGCGGGTTTCAGTTATAAGGAAAGACTGGATAGACTTGGACTTTTTTCCCTGAAGTGTAGGAGACTTGGAGGTGCTCTTATAGAGATCTATAAAATAATGAATCAACATCTTTCCCCAAAGGCAGGGGAGTCTAAGACTAGAGAGCATAGGTTTAAAGTGAGAGGGGAGAGATCCAAAAGGATCCAGCGGGTGGTGAGTGTCTCAAACGAGTTGGGTAAGATTGGTATAAAGGGATATCGGCCAAATGTGGGCAGTTGGGACTAGCTTATGGTTTAAAAAATGGTCAGCATGGACAAGTGGGTGAAGGGCTGGTTTCCAGGAGGGTAGCTAATGGCACTCCAAGTTTCAAAAAGGGAGGTAGAGAGAAAACAGCGAATTATAGACCAATAAGCTTAACATTGATAATGGGGAAAATTCTCAAATCCATTATCAAGGACTTCATAGCAGAGCATTTAGAAAGTGGTGGCAGGATCAGACAGAGTCAGCATGGATTTATGAAGGGGAAATCATGCTTGACAAGACTTTTGGAATTCTTTGAAAATATAACTAGTAGAGTTGACAAGGAGGAGTCAGTCGATATGGTATATTTGGACTTACAGAAAGTGTTTGACAGAGATCCGCATAAGAGATTATCATGCAAGATAAAGGTGAATGGGATTGAGGGAAGTGTATTGAGATGGATAGAAAACTGGTTGGCAGAGAGGAAACAAAGAGTAGGAATTAATGGGTGATTTTCAAATTGGCAGGCAATAACTAGTGGGGTGCTACAAAGATTGCTGGTGGGACTCCAGCTATTCACAATATATATTAATGATTTGGATGAGGGAACAAAATGTAACATTGCAATGTTTGCAGATGATACCAAGTTGGGTGGGAGGGTGAACAATGATGAGGAGGCAGAGATCCTTCAGCATGATCTGGACAGTTTGGGTGAGTGGACAAATCAGTGGCAGATGCAGTATAATTTGGATAAATGTGAAGTTATTCACTTTGGAAGCAAAAACAAGAAGGCAGATTACTACCTGAATGGCTGTAAATTAGGAGAGGGGAGTATGCAGCAGAACCTGGGTGTGCTTGTGCACCAGTCACTGAAGGTAAGCGTGCAGGTGCAGCAGGCTGTAAAGAAGGCAAATGGTATGTTGGCCTTCATTGCGAGAGGTTTCGAGTACAGGAGCAGGGATGCATTGCAGTCATACAGGGCCACACCTAGAGTATTGTATGCAGTTTTGGTCTCCTTTTCTGAGGAAGGATATTCTTGCTCTTGAGGGAATGCAGCGAAGGTTTACCAGTCTGATTCTGGGGATGGCGGGACTAATGTATGAGGAGAGATTGACTAAGCTAGGATTGTTTTCGCTGGAGTCCAGATGAAACAAGGGAATCTCATAAAGACTTACAAAATTACAAAAGGACTAGACAGGGTAGATGCAGGGAGGATGTTTCTGATGGTGGGGGAGAGCAGAAGCCCCGGGGGTCACAGTCTGAGGATTCAGGATAGACCATTTATGATGGAGGTGAGGAGACATTTCTTCACCTGAGGAGTGGTGAGCCTGTGGGATTCATTACCACAGGAAGTAGTTGATGCCAAAACATTGAATGTATTGAAGAGGCGGCTGAATATAGCACTTAGGGCAAATGGGATCAAAGATTACGGGGAGAAAGCAGGATCAGGCTAATGAATTGAATGGTCAGCCATGATCATTTTGAATGGCAGAGCAGGGTCGAATGGTCAAGTGGCCTCCTCCTGCTCCTATCTTCTATGTTTCCATGCTGTAAACCCCTACGACACTATGACTCTAAAGCAGCTCACTATCACCTTTTCAAACGCAACTATGGATGGGCAGTAAATTTTGGCCAGCCAGCGACACCCATGTCCCACGAATGAATGAAAAAAAATTACAAACCATGCTGGCTCTCCTTAATTAACTCAAATCTCTTGAAATGCCTGTTGATTATTTTCCTAATTATTGTTTCTAAAACTTAATGCTGATGTTTAACTGTCCAGCCCATAATTTACACACTTTCTTGAATAAGGGTGTATAAGTGTGACTCTCCAAACCTCTTTGAAGAGGGTATAGAAAAGGTTTACCAGGATGTTGCCTGGTCTGAGGATATTAGCTATTTGGATAAGCTCAGTTTGTTCTCAATGGAACGACAGTGGTTGAGGGGTGTCCTGATCGAGGTTTATGACAGACATGGACAGAAGGGATAGTCAAATGCTCTTTCCTAGAGTAGAGATGTCAAGAACTAGGGGACATAGAACATAGAACATTACAGCGCAGAACAGGCCCTTCGGCCCACGATGTTGCGCCGACCAGCTTTTTAAAAAAAAACACTAACCCACTAATCTAAACCAATCCCATTTCGTCCATAAACCTATCCACAGATCTCTTAAACGCCCCCAAACTAGGCGCATTTACAACTGCAGCTGGCAGGGCATTTATTTATTTATTTATTTATTAAACATGGGTTTAAAGTGCGTGGGGAAAAGTTTACAGGAGATGTGCAAGGCAAGTGTTTTACACAGAGGGTAGTGAATGTCTGGAATGTGCTGCCCAGGCAGGTTTCTAGTTTAATAATATAATTTCTATAATAGGGTGACCAGAACTGTACACAGTATTCCAAGTGTGGCCTTACCAATGTCTTGAACAACTTCAACAAGATGTTCCAACTCCTGTATTCAGTGTCCTGACCAATGAAACTAACCATGCCAAATGGCTTTTTCACCACTCTGTCCACTTGTGACTCCACTTTCAAGGAGCTGTGAACCTGTACCCCTAGATCTATTCATTCTATAACTCTCCCCAACGCCCTACCATTAACTGAATAAGTCCTGTCCTGATTAGGTCTACCAAAATGCATCACATTGCAGTTGTCTAAATTAACCTCCATTTGTCATTCGTCAGCCCTCTGGCCCAATTGATCAAGATGCTGTTGCAATCCAAGGTAACCTTCTTCACTGTCCACTATGCAACGAATCTTGGTGTCATCTCCAAACTCCAATATTCTCAGCCAAATCATTAATATAAATGACAACAGTGGACCCAGCACTGATCCCTGAGGCACACCACTGGTCAGTTTGAAAAACAACCCTCCACAACCACCCTCTGGCTTCTGTCATCAAGCCAATTTTGTATCCATTTGGCTACCTCACCCTGAATCCCGTGAGATTTAACCTTATGCAATACCCTACCATATGGTGCCTTGTCAAAGGCCTTGCTAAAGTCTACGTAGATAACAACCATTGCAGTGCCCTCATCTACCTTCTTGGTTACCCTTTCAAAAAACTCAATGAAATTTGTGAGACATGATTTTCCAATCACAAAGTCATGCTGACTGTCCCTAATCAGTCCTTGCATCTTTAAATGCCTGTAGATCCTGTCTCTTAAAATACTTTCCAACAACTTACCCACTATAGATGTGAGGCTCACCAGTCTGCAGTTCCCAGGCTTTCCCCTGCAACCCTTCTTAAACAAAGGCACAACATTTGCACCCTCCAATTTTCAGGCACCTCACTTATGACTATCTCTGCTAGGGGACCCACAATTTCCCCCCTAGCTGCTCACAATGTCCTGGGGTACACTTCACCAGGTCCTGAGCATTTATCTATCTTGATGCGCTTTAAGACTTCCAGCACCTCCTCCTGTTATATGTGCACACCTTTATTTCCTCAAGTTCCCTGACATCCTTGCTTTTCTTAACAGTAAATACTAATGAGAAATATTCATTCAGGATCTCACCCATCTCTTGTGGATTTGCACATAGATGACTTTGTTGATCCTTAAGAGGCCCTACCCTCCCCCTAGTTACACTTTGGCCCTTCATGCATTTGTAGAAGCTCTTTGGATCCTCCTGTGCCTTATCTGCCAAAACAATCCCCTTTTTGCCATCCTGATTTCTCTCTTAATTCTACTCCTACACCCTCTATATTCTTCAAGGGATCCACTTGATCCCAGCGGCCTATACATATCATGTGCCTCCTCCTTCTTCTTGACTAGGGACTCAATATCCCAAGTCACCCAGGGTTCCTTACTTCTCTTGTCCTTCACTCTCAGAGGAATGTACTTACTCTGAATCCTGGTTAACATACTTTTGAAAGCCTCCCACTTAACAGATGTCTCTTTGCCTTTCTACAGACTCTGTCTACTCCTGTCTGATATCATTAAAATTGGCCCTGCCCCAATTTTGAATTTTAACTTTATTTTCCCTCTTTAACTTCCACCTCGGCTTTATTGTATTATCTGACTTCTTGGAAGAATTGACCTGACAACCATCAAATACCCTCTTTAGTTTCACCATATTTTCTATCTCACTACGCAAAGCACCCCTGGCCTACATTCCTTTCACAGAATCACAGAATTGTTACAGTGCAGGAGGAAGATATTGTATCAGCACCAGCTCTGCAAACTAACACCATGACTTTGTGCCATTCCCCTACCTTTTTCCCATACCTCTGTACATTGTTTCTATTCAAATAATCATCTAACACCCTCTTGAATGTCTCAATTGAACCTGCCTCCATGACACTTCCAAGTAGTTTTTTCCGTAGCCAGTGCAGACACATTGGTCCAAATGGCCTCCTCCACTGCTGTAAAATTCTATGATTCTATTCATTCTGTCTTTCTCCACATACGCTGCCAGCATCTGCAATATTTTGCTTTTATATTGGAAGGAAAAAAGAAACTGACCACACATTTTATCGCACTTTCCAGCACCTGGTCCAGATCCTTGCAGGTTTCAGCACTTCAGACACAGATCCAGATGCCTTTTAAACAAGCTGAGTATTTCTGCCTCAACCTCTAAGTTGGGCAGTGAATTCCAGACGCTCTCTACCGTCTGGGTGAAAAAACTTTTCCTCATGTCCCCTCTAATCTTCTACTAATCACCGTAAATCAATGTTTATTCCCACTAGACCTGTCATAATTTTGTATGCCTCAATTAGTTTCACCTCAGCCTCTTCTGTTCCAAGGAAAACAACTCTCATCTAATCAATTTCTCCTCATAGCTGCAATTTTCAAGTCCTAGTTTTCCCTACTAGCAGAAACATCCTCTCCATGTCCACTCTATCCAGGCCTCGCAGTATCCTGTAAATTTCAATAAGATCCCTCACCACATCCTTCTAAACTCCAATGAGTACAGACCCAGAGTCCTCAACTATTCCTCATATGACAAGCTCCTCATTCCAGGGATCATTCTTGTGAAACTCCTCTGGACCCAGCACATGCTTCCTTAAATACAAGGCCCAAAACTACTCTCAACACTTCAAATGGGGTCTGAAGCTGTATAAGGGTCTTATACAGCTTCAGAAGTATATCCCTACTCTTGTATTCTGGCCCTCTTGACATGATTGCTAGCACTACATGTGCCTTCTTAACTGCTGACTGAACCTGCACATTAACGTTAAGAGAATCTTGAACAAGGACTCCCAAGTCCCTTTGTGCTTGTGATTTCCTAAGCATTTCCCCATTTAGAAAATAGTCTATGCCTCCATTCCTCCTTCCAAAGTGCATAACCTCACACTTTTCCACATATATTCCATCTGTCACTTCTTTGCCCACTCTCTAGCCTGTCCAAGTCCTTCAGCAGCCTTCCTGCTTTCTCAATGCTGCCTGTCTCTCTACATATCTTTGAATTTTCTGCAAACTTAGCAACAGTGCCTTCAGTTCCTTTTTCCAAATCATTAATGTATATTGTGAAAAGTTGTGGACCCAGCACCAACCCCTGGGAGGCACACCACTAGTCATTGACTGCCATCCTGAAAAAGACCCCTTTATCCCCACTTTTTGCCTCTGCCAGTCAGCCAAACCTCTACGCATGCCAAAATCTTAATCTGAACACCATGAGCTCTTATTTAACAGTCTCCTATGCAGGACCTTGTCAAAGGCCTTAGAGTCACAGAGGCCCAACTTGTCCATGCCGCCCTTTTTTTTTTAGCAATTAAGCTAGCCTCAATTCCCTGCATTTGGCCCATATCCCTCTATACCCATCTTACTCATGTAACTGTCTATCCAATGCTTTTTAAAAGATGAAATTGTACCTCCCTTTATAAATGCCTCTGGCAGCTTGTTCCAGACTCTCATCACCCTCTGTGTGAAAGAATTGCCACCCTGGACTCTTTTGTATCTCTCCTCTCTCACCTTAAACCTATGCCCTCTAGTTTTTGACTCCCCTACCTTTGGGAAAAGATATTAACTATGTAGCGAATCTATGCCCCTCATTATTTTATAGACCTCTGTAAGATCACCCCTAAGTCTTCTACACTCCAGAGAAAAAAGTCCCAGTCGACCAGTCTCTCCTCATAACTCAAACCATCAGGTCCTGGTAGCATCCTAGTAAATCTTTTCTGCACTCTTTCTAGAAATCTTCTGGAAATCTAGATAAAATGTGTCCACTGGTTCTGCTTTATCTAATTTCCTTGTTACCTCCTCACAGAACGTCAGACATGACCATCCTTTGACAAAGCTGTGCTGACTTAGTCCTATTTTACCATGCACTTCCAAGTACCCCACGAACTCATCTTTAATAATGGACTCTCAAAACTTGCCAATGACTGAAGTCAGGCTAACCGGCCTATAATTTTCCTGTCTGCTGCCTCCCTCCCTTCTTAAACAGCAGTGTTACATTAACTACTTTCTGGTACTCTGGTACCCTCCCTGCCTCCAGTGATTCTTGAACTATCACCACTAATGCTTCCACAATCTCCTCAGCTATCTCTTTTAGAACCCTGGGATGTAGTCCCATCTGGTCCAGGCAATTTACCCACCTTCAGATCTTTCACTTTCCCCAGAATCTTCTCTTGTCAAACTCAGCAAACCTCTGAAACCTCAGGGGACAACCCAAAAAAATAACAAAATTGCATTAACTCCGATTAAATAATCACCTCCATAACTAGGAGCAATTATCCTCCTGCGTTCTCAGCAAGTGGGCTGCCTTGCAGACAGATTGATGTAGTAAACCAGGGTCGAATTTCAACTAATTCTTTCGCAAGAAACATAGAGAACATAGAAAAACTACAGCACAAACAGGCCCTTCGGCCCGCCCACAAGTTGCGCTGATCATATCCCTACCTCCATATAACCCTCAATCCCATTAAATCCCATGTACTCATCTTAAAAGACCCCAACGAGTTCACCTCCACCACCATCGATGGCAGCCGATTCCACTCACTCACCACCCCCTGAGTGAAAAACTTACCCCTGACATCTCCTTTGTACCTACTCCCCAGCACCTTAAACCTGTGTCCTCTTGTAGCAACCATTTCAGCCCTGGGAAATAGCCTCTGAGAATCCACCCGATCTATACTCTCAACATCTTATAAACCTCTATCAGGTCGCCTCTCATCCTTTGTCTCTCCAGGGAGAAAAGAGCAAGCTCCCTCAACCTATCCTCATAAGGCATGCCACCCAATCCAGACAACATCCTTGTAAATCTCCTCTGCACCCTTTCAATAGCTTCCACGTCTTTCTTGTAATGAGGCGACTAGAACCGCGCACAGTACTCCAAGTGGGGTCTGACAAGGGTCTTATAAAGCTGCAGCATTATCTCCTGACTCCTAAACTCGATCCCTCGATTGATGAAGGCCAGTACACCATACGCCTTCTTGACCACATCCTGTACCTGCGAGGCCGATTTAAGAGTCCTATGGACCCGGACCCTACGGTCCTTCTGATCCTCCACACTGCTAAGAGTCTTACCCTTGATGTTATACTCCTTCATCCCATTGGACCTGCCAAAATGGACCACTACACATTTATCCGGGTTGAAGTCCATCTGCCACTTCACCGCCCAGTCTTGCATCCTATCTATGTCATGCTGCAACTTCTGACATCCCTCCGGACTATCCACAACACCACCAACCTTCGCTCGTCGGCAAACTTACCAACCCATCCCTCCACTTCCTCATCCAGGTCATTTGTGAAAATTATAAACAGCAAGGGTCCCAGAACAGATCCCTGGGGTACTCCACTGGTGACTGCCCTTCATACAGAAAAAGACCCATCCACAACCACTTTCTGCCTTCTGTGGGCAAGCCAGTTCTGGATCCACAAGGATCCAGAACTGGATCCCATACCCTCTCACTTTCTCAAGAAGTCTTGCTATGGGGACCTTATCGAACGCCTTGCTGAAGTCCATACAAACCACATCCGCCTCCTAAATTCCCATCCAAATCATTAATATTAGTGACAAGTATCAGTGGACCCAGCACCGATCCCTGAGGTACACTGCTGGTCACAGGCCTCCAGTTTGAAAAACAACACTACAACTACCCTCTCTTTTGTCATCAAACCAATTTTGTATCCAATTGTCTACCTCACCAAGGAGCCATGAGTTGAAATCCCACTGTGGCAGCTGGACATATTAATTTATTAATAAATCCGGCTGGTTAGAAGTCAGTATACCAAATGACCACAAAACCACCAGATTACTGTAAAAACCTGTTCATTGCATGAATGTCCTTTCAGTAAGGAAAACTCTGCTGTCTTTATGGAGTCTAGCTTTGGATCTGGGACTCCAGATTCACATTTATCATGTAAATATTCCTTAATATATTTATTTTGAATTATTTTATTCTAGACCACACAAGTTCATGCTCAAGTCACTGGTACTGTGGTTCAGGCCACACTGTCAGGATCACCGGTGATGACCAGTCCTCCTCAGAAAATCCAGATAATCTCCACAGAATCTCCAGTATCTTCTCCTCAAAGAATCCAGGTATGTGTCAGCATAATCCATGGTGTTCAGATGAGTGCAGTAATGTGTGAACAACAATTGCTCTCTTTCTGGAAAGCTTAGTTAACAATGTTGATGTTTGAAAAGGGAGTTCCTCTTTGGGAAAAGTGTTTAAAAATCAAACTAAAATGATAGCTTCTGGGTGTCCCGCCTCTCAGTCTGGGTGATACGCCTCCCAGTCTCGATGATCCACCACAGCCTGGGTGATCCGCCTCCCGGTCCAAGTGATCCACTCTAAGTCTGGGTGATCCGCCACCAACGGGGTGGCTGATCACTGGGTTCCCCACTGTCTCTATGACCAGCCACTTCATTGTTCTAATGGGCAGTTCAGTAGTCTGAACGTAGTCTGGATGGTATTGTAAAGGGCAGTGAGGAACAAGAGCTGCTAAAGTGTGTTCAGGAATTTTTTTTACAGCAGGGTGTTTCCAATCCAATAAAGAAGGAAGCACTGCTGGACCTGGTTCTTGGGAATGAGCTATGCCAAGTGGATCAAATGTCAGTTTTGAACATTTAGGAGACAGTAATCTTTGAATCACTTTGGTTCTGGAAGTGCACAAGGAGCAATCCAGAGGTCCCAGATTGGGGTAAGAAAGGTTCTGACCCTGATAATTTGGAATCAAAGATTAGCAGGCAAAACTGCAACTGAAAAGTTCTCCTTTCCATAAGAGATCGTGCCACCCCTTGAACTGTGTTGAAGTGGTTAGCACTGCTGCCTTACAGCACCAGGCGCCTTGGGTCATGGTCCGTGTGGAGTTTGCACATTCTGCTGTGTCTGTGTGGGTTTCCTCCCACTGCTCGAAAGTACGTGAATTATGTTGATTCGCCATGCTAAATTGACCCAAGTGTTAGGGGAGTAGCAGGGTCCATATGTGGGATTGTGGTCAGTGTAGATTCGATGGGCCGAATGGCCTTCTACTGCACTATAGGGATTCTATGACAATTCTGAGCAAACCACTCGTACTTGTGCCAGGTAAGGGGACTGAGATATTGACACCATTTTTGGGATCTCCTTGATAGGATTTACTGAAATATGTACAAGTTAACCTGAGTGGAATTGCCAGCCGAAACCATCAAAATGGTCAATAGAGGTTTCGACTGAGGCACATATGTGGATATCAAATAACAAATTTACCATGAGAAAAAATAGATGTTATTAAACAATACCTCATCCTTATCAATTCTAAATCCTTCAAGTTTTTGAATTGATTCCTCTTTCATAATGAATCGTAGACTCCTACAGTGCAGGAGGAGGCCATTCGGCCCATCAATTCTGCACCGAAACAATCCCACCCAGGCACTATCCCCACAACCCCATGCATTCCTTCCAGCTAGTTCCCCTGACACTAAGGGGCAATTTAGCACAGCCAATCAACCTAACCTGCACATCTTTGGGACTGTGGGAGGAAACTCGAGCACCTGGAGGAAGTCCACGCAGACACGGGGAGAATGTGTAGACTCCGCACAGACAGTGACCCAAGCCGGGAATCGAATCTGGATCGTTGGTGATGTGAAGAAGCAGTGGTAACCACTGTGCCAGCCATGAGCAGTGCAGCATTTTCATCCTGATGTAAAATATTCATTTAATACCTCAGTCATGCCCCTGTCTCCGTATGTAAATCACTTTTTTGGTCCCTAATCCTTACTCTCTTTCCACCCTTTAAATATGTGTATGCCAATAAAGACTTGTAAATTCCCTTTAGTGTGAGCTGCTAGTCTATTCTCATATTCTATCTTTGCTTCTCTTAATTGCTTTTTCATTTCTCTGATCCCTGTACGTTCATCCTGCTTCTCAGATGTATTGTCCACCTGACATGTGACACTTTTTGTGCTTCATCTTAATTTCTTTCTTTCATCATCCAGATAGAGTCCTAGAGGTTTACAGCAGGGAAACAGGCCCTTCGTCCCAACTTGTCCATGCCACCCAGCTTTTAACCACTAAGCTAGTCCCAATTGCTTGCATTTGGTCCATATCCCTTTATACCCATCTTTCCCATGTAACTGTCTAAATGCTTTTTAAAAAACAAAATTGTATTTGCCTCTACTACTGTTTCTGGCAGCTTGTTCCAGACATTTACCACCCTCTGAGTGAAAAAATTGCCCGTCTGGACCCTTTTGTATCTCTCACGTGAAACTTTTAGTTTTAGACTCCCCTACCCTTGGAAAAAGATGTTGACTATCTAGCTCATCTATGCCTCTCATTATTTTGTAGACATCTATCAGATCACATAGAAACATAGAAGGGAGGAACAGGAGGAGGGCATTCAGCCTTTTAAGTCTGCTCCACCATTCATCATGGTCATGGCTGATCATCCAACTCAATAGCTTAATCCTGCTTTTTCCCCTGCTTTGTTCCCAGTCGCCCCAAGTGCTGCTTGAATACATTCAATGTTTTGGCATCAACTACTTCCTATGGTAATGAATTCTACAGGCTCACCACTCTTTGGTTGAAGAAATGTCTCCTCACCTCCATCCTAAATGGTCTACCCGAATCCTCAACCCCTGGTTCTGGATTCCTGCACCATCGGGAATATCCTCCCTGCATCTACCCTGTCTAGTGCTGTTAGAATTTTATAAGTCTCTATGAAATCCCCCTCGTTCATTTGAACTCCAGCAGAAGCAATCCTAACCTAGTCAATCTCTCCTCATATATCAGTCCCACCATCCCTGGAATCAGTCTGGTAAACCTTCGCTGCAAGAACATCCTTCCTCAGAAAAGGAGACCAAAACTGCACACAATACTCTAAGTGTGGTCCCACCAAGGCCCTGTATAATTGCAAAAACACATCCCTGCTCCTGTACTTGAAATCTCTCGCAGTGAAGGCCAACATGCCATTTGCCTTCTTTACTGCCTGCTGCACCTGCACGCTTACCTTCAGCAGCTGGTGCACAAGCACACCCAGGTTCTGCTGCACACTCCCCTCTCCCAATTTACAGCCATTCAGGTAGTAATCTGCCTTCTTGTTTTTGCTTGCAAAGTGAATAACCTACATTTACCAAATTATTCTGCATCTGCTATTGATTTGTCCGCTCACCCAACCTGTCCAGATCATGCTGAAGAGTCTCTCATCTTCATCACAGTTCACCCTCCCATCTGCAAACTTTGATATGTTACATTTTATTCCTCATCCAAATCATTAATATATATTGTGAATAGCTGGATCCCAGCACCGATCCCTGTGGCACCCCACTAGTTGCTGCCTGCCCATTTGAAAAGGACCCATTAACTCCTACTCGTAGCGTTTATTAACAGGGGGTTTGAGTTTAAGAGCCGTGGGGTTATGCTGCAACTATACAGGACCTTGCTGAGACCACATTTGGAATATTGTGTGCCATTCTGGTCACCTCACTATAAGAAGGATGTGGAAACATTGGAGAGAGTCCAGAGATTTACCAGGATGCTGTCTGGTTTGGAGGGTAGGTGTTACAAGGAAAGGTTGAGGGAGCTGGGGCTTTTCTCTTTAGAGCAGAGGAGGATGAGAAGCGACTTAATAGAAGTTTATAAGATAATGAGGGAGATAGATAGAATGGACATGCAGAGACTATTTCCTTGGGTGGATGTGGCTTTTACCAGGGGACATAACTATAAGGTTCATCGTGGGAGATATAGGAGGGATGTCTGAGGTAAGTTCTTTATTCAGAGAGTGATTGGGGTGTGGAATGCACTGTCTGCTGTGATAGTGGAGTCGGATACTTTAGGAACTTTCAAGCAGTTATTGGATAGGCACGTGGAGCACACCAGAATGATAGGGAGTGGGATAGCTTGATCTTGGATTCAGACATAGCTCAGCACAATATCGAGAGCCGAAGGGCTGTACTGTGCTGTACTGTTCTACGTTCTATATTCTTTGTTTCCTCTCTGCCAACCAGTTTTCTATCTCAATGCACTTCCTCCAATCTCATGCACTTCAATCTTGCATGATAATCTCTTATGCGGGACTTTGTCAAACATTTTCAGAAAGTCCAAATATACCACAGTGACTGACTTCCCCAACTCTAACAGTTACATCTTCAAAGAATTCCAATAGTTTTGTCAAGCATGATTTCCCCTTCATAAATCCATGCTGACTCTATCTGATCCTGCCACTGCTTTCTAAATGCTCTGCTATAAAGTCCTTGATAATGGATTTGATAATTTTTCCCACTACCAATGTTAAGCTTACTGGCCTATAATTCCCTATTTTGTTTTTAACCTCTCGTTTTGAACATTGGGGTGACATTAGCTACCCTCCAATTTGCAGGGACTGTTCCGAGTCTATAGAATCCTGGAAGATGACGGGCAGCACGGTAGCACAGTGGTTAGCATTGCTGCTTCACAGCTCCAGGGACCTGGGTTCAATCCCTGGCTTGGGTCACTGTCTGTGTGGAGTTTGTACATTCTCCTCATATCTGTGTTTGTTTTCTCTGGGTGCTCTGGTTTCCTCCCACAGTCCAAAGATGTATGGGTTAGGTTGGTTGGCCACGCTAAAAAAAAACAGCCTTAGTGTCCTGAGATGTGTAGGTTAGAGGGATTAGTGGGTAAATGTATAGGGATCTGGGGTAGGAGCTGAGTAGGATTGTGATTGGTGCAGACTCAATGGGCTGAATGGCCTCTTTTGGTACTGTCAGGTTTTTATGATCCTATGATTTCTGTGACCACCAATGCATTCACTATTTCCAAAGCCATTTCCTTCAGTACTCTGGGATGTAAATTATCAGGTCCAGGGGATTTATCCACCTTCAATGCCATCAATTTTCCCAGTATCATTTCTCTACTTCACCTTTCTTATTTTCAGTTCTACCCATATAGACTCAGTGGATGAACCCTTGGATATGTCCCCTCTCTGTAGTGCCGTGATCTTCTCTCTAATCAAAAATGCAACTCCCTCTCCTCTCTTACCTCCTGTAGCATCCTGTATCTCCTCTTTCCTATAGGATCTGTACCCTGGAACATTGAACAAAGAACAAAAACAGCCCAGGAAACAGGCCCTTTGGCCCAACGAGCCCGCGCCGCCCAACACCACCAGTCCCCCCCTCCACCCATGACCCTTGTCTAATGTTTTATGGCCATCCACATCGAGGGGAACTAATTTAGGGACAATTTATTACTGCCAATCAGCCTAACAGCACATCTTTGGGGTGTGGGAGGAAACTGGAGCACCCGGAGAAAACCCACACAAGCATGGGGAGAATGCGCAAACTCCCGCAGACACTGGCCCAAATCCATGTGCCAGCACAGCAATCAGTGATAGTCACTGAGCTGTCGTCTTGCCCAGTATCTGGTCCAGTTTAGGCACACACTAACGACATGAAGCACTAGGCCAATCTCGAAAAACCAAGAGCAGCCCAAGTACGACCCGTCGTGTGTATGCCCCTCGTTGGACAGCCCTGATCCTCCCTTAGCCATGTTTTAGTAACAGCTATAATATCCCAGTTCCATGTACCCATCCATGCTCCGAGTTCATCTGTCTTGCCCATCAGGCCTCTTGCATTGAAATAATTGAAGTTTCCCTTTGCTCTCTGCCTTGCTCTCTCAGACCATCGGTCTGATTATGTATTGTGCGCTCTCCCTGTGTTTTATTTCTCTCAGCCATACTGGACCCATTCACTGAGTTCTTCACAGACTTCAGTACTCTACTCCACTGTGGCCCTTTTTTGATTTTTAACTTTGGTTTCTCTGCCTTTTGCTTTTCTCCTGACTGCCTTTGGTTACTGTCTCCACTTTACTTCCCTCTAACTTCCTGCATTGGTTCCCATTCCCCTGCCACATAAGTTTAAACCTTCCCCAGCAGCACTAGAGACAAGATCAACTCATGTCTGAATATGCTTCTGAAAAGTTCTTAAAATTTAAAAGATTTAAAAGTTGAATGCCCTCCCTTGAATAGAGGTTCACAGTGTGAAGCCACTTGTGAATTTACATCTCACATTGACTTGATAAGTACACAAAACTCAAGTTCAGACTTAATTTCTCAAATTCGAAGCTCAAGAAAGGCAGCTGGGGAGAAACCATTTATCATAAGCAAGTGTGAATAACCCATCCATTTCCCCCTTGTGTAGCAATGGCTTTGGACTTCCAAATCATTCTGGGGTGAACAATCGGAAATATTGATCATGTGACTAAAACTGGCCAGAAGTAATTGACCTTACTACCCCAAAATAGATGGAAACCAAATGAGTCTGGAAACCATCAGGAAGGAGAAAGCAAAACAGAAAATGCTGGAACATCTCAGCAGGCCAGTGGTTAGCACTGCTGCCTCACAGTGCCAGAGACCCAGGTTCAGTTCTGGGCTCTGGTGACTGTCTGTGTGGAGTTTGCAGGTTTTCCCCATGTCTGTGTGGGTTTAATCTAATTGCTCCGGTTTCCTCCTACAGTCCAAAGATGTGCGAGTCCATAGAATCCTTGCAGCGCAGAAAGAGGCCCACCAAGTCTGCACCTATCACAATCCCACCCTGGCCCTATCCCTTAACCCCACTAATTTACACTACTAACCCCCTGACACTAAGGGGCAATTTAACATGGCCAATCAACCTGACCCGCACACCTTTGGACTGTGGGAGGAAACCAGAGCACCTGGAGGAAACCCCCACAGATGCAGGAAGAACGCGCAAACTCCACACAGTGACCCAAGCCAGGAATCAAACCCAGGCCCCTGGCACTGGGAGGCAGCAGTGCCACCGTGATGTCCTATATTTGGCCCCCAGATAGAGGATGTATCAGATATTAAACTGATAAGAACAGATACTATACTTGATCTTTGCCAAAAGGCTGAGAAACGAGTTAGGTTGCATATGCTAAAGTGCCCATTAGTGTCAGGCAGACTAGCAAGAGTTACAGGAATAGGGCCTGGGTGGGATTGTTGGTGGTACAGGCTTGATGGGCCAATTGGCCACCTCCTGCACTGCAGGGATTCTATGATTCTATTCCTATAAGATCTGAAAACATCTGTGGAAAGAGAATGGAGCTAACATTTGAGTCTGGATGGCCCCAATTGGGTGATTGTGAATCACAATTGGGTGATTGTGAATCTTTTAAGGGGTTTTGTTGCATGCAGATTAACAGGCTGGAGTTAACTGCAGAAATTAGTGTGCTGAGGCCAGCTCTATGATGCATTGCCAATTTCTGGATTTTAACTCACCAAGGTGACACCAAATCCACAGGTCCTGCAGACTAATTCAGTCACGTGCCTGCAATTTCAAGGACTTTGGAGAGTAGAGGGATGTACAGGATGCAGAATATTTGTGGAAGAGAGGCTGGTGAAAATGAAGCATGAAAATCTAAGTACACAAGAAATGACAGGTTCACATCAAGAGTGGAGAGGACCCAGCCAGCACATGGTTCCAACACAGTAGAAGAGGGTTCTCAATTCAAGCACATCCCTAATGTCATGGCTTCAAGAACAGATGAGAGGCTGGGAATTCTGGTGGACAGCATGGTGGCACCGTATTAGCACTGCTACCTCACAGCGCCAGAGACCCGGGTTCAATTCCTGGTTTGGGTCACTGTCTGAAAGTAGAAAGAAACTTAAGTAAGGGGTAAGGAGGGCTAAAAGTGATCACAAAAAGTCGTTGGCCAACAGGATTAAGGAAATTCCTAAGGCCTTTTATGCATATATAAAGAGCAAAAGGGTAGCCAGGGAGAGGGCTGGCCCATTCGAGGACAGGGGAGGGAATCTATGTGTGGAGTCAGAGGAAATTCAGTGAGTACTTTGGTCAGCATTCACCAAAGGACTTTGTGGATGATGAGTCTGGGAAGGGTGTGTAGATAGTTTGAGTCATGATGAGATCAGAAAGGAAGAGGTATTGAGGATCTTGAGAAACATTAAGGAGGATAAGTCTCCAAGGCCTCTTGAGATATGTCCCAGAATACTGAGAGAGACGAAGGAGGAAATTGCAGGGGCCTTGAGAGAAATCTTTGTATCCTCACTGGCTCCAGGGGAGGTCATGATGTGGAGGTGCCGGCGTTGGACTGGGGTAAACAGCAGGTTAAAGTCCAACAGGGTTTATTTGGTAGCACCTTCATCAGGTGAATGATAGCGCAGAGTCGCTGAGCAGAAACTGATAGCTGAGTTCCACACACATGAGGACAGCCTCAAACGGGATCTTGGGTTCATGTCAAACTATTTGTAACCCCCATGACTTGCCTGGACTTGCAACATCTCACTTACTATCCTGTCTGGAGACGGCACACATCTCTTTAACCTATGCTTAATGCTATCTCCACTCACATTGTCTGCATCTTTAAGACTTGATCAGCTGTAAAGACTCGCATTCTAATCAGTATTCTGTAAACTGAGTGTGTGCCTTTATATGCCCTGTTTGTGATCAGAACTCCCTACTCACCTGAGGAAGGCACAAAGTCCCGAAAGCTAGTGGCGTTTGCTGCCAAATAAACCTGTCGGACTTTAACCTGGTGTTGTGAGACTTCTTCCAGGGGAGGTCCCAGAGGATTGGAGAATAGCAAATGTTGTCCCTTTATTTAAGAAGGGTAGCAAGGATAATCCAGGTAATTACAGGCCAGTGGGCCTTATGTCAGTGTTGGGAAATTATTGGATAGGATTCTTCGAAACAGGATTTACTCCCACTTGGAAATAAGTGGACGTATTAGTGAGAGGCAACATGGTTTTGAGAAGGGGAAGTCATGTCTCACTAACCTGATCTAGCTTTCCGAGAAGTGACGAAGATGATTGAGGAGGGTAGAGCTGTGGATGTTGTCTATGTGGATTTCAGTAAGGCCTTTGAACATAAGAACATAAGAAATAGGAGCAGGAGTAGGCCATCCAGCCCCTCGAGCCTGCCCCCCATTCAATAAGATCATGGCTGAATTGAAGTGGATCAGTTCCACTTTCCCGCTTTCTCCCCATAACCCTTAATTCCCTTGTCTGTCAAAAACCTATCTACCCATGACTTAAATATATTCAATGAGGTAGACTCCACCACTTCAATGGGCAGAGAATTCCAGAGATTCACCACCCTTTGAGTGAAGAAGTTCCTCCTCAACTCTGTTCTAAACTGCGCCCCCCCGCCACCTTATTTTGAGGCTGTGCCCTCTAGCTCTGTTTTCCTTTCTAAGCGGAAAGAATCTCCCTACCTCTACCCTATCTAGCCCCTTCATTATCTTGTAAGTCCCTATAAGATCCCCCCTCAGCCTTCTAAACTCCAACAAGTACAGACCGAGTCTATTTAATCTCTCCTCATAAGCTAACCCCCTCATCTCTGGTATCAGCCTGGTGAACCTTCTCTGTACTCCCTCCAAGGCCAATGTATCCTTTCGCAAATAAGCAGACCAAAACTGCACACAGTACTCCAGTTGCGGCCTCACCTGTGCCCTGTACAGTTGCAGCAAGACCTCCCTGCTTTTATATTCTATCCCCCTCGCGATAAAGGCCAACATTCCATTCGCCTTCTTGATCTCCTGCTGCACCTGCAGACTGAGTTTTTACGATCTGTGCACAAGGACCCCCAGGTCCCTCTACACAGTAGCACACTGCAGCTTTTCACCCTTTAAATAATATTCCCTCCTACTATTATTTCTACCAAAGTGGATAACCTCACATTTGCTAACGTTATACTCCATCTGCCAGGTCCTCGCCCACTTACTCAGCCTATCCAGATCTCTCTGAAGACTTTCCACGTACTCCACGCAATTCACTTTTCCACTCATCTTCATGTCATCAGCAAACTTTGTTACCCTACATTCAGCCCCCTCCTCCAGATCGTCTGTATAAATGGTAAACAGTTGAGGCCCCAGCACTGATCCCTGCAGCACTCTACTAGTCACCAACTGCCAACCAGAAAAGCATCCGTTGATTCCAACTCTCTGCTTCCTGTTAGGTAACCAATCCTCAATCCATGCTAAAACTTCACCCCCAACTCCGTGTACCCTAACCTACTGCAGCAACCTTTTGTGAGGCACCTTATTGAACACCTTCTGGAAATCTAAAAACAACACATCTACCGGTTCCCCTCTGTCTACCGCACTAGTCACATCTTCATAAAAATCCAGTAAGTTCGTTAAACACGACTTTCCCTTCATGAACCCGTGCTGCGTCTGCTTGATCAAACCATCCTTTTTTAGGTGTCCTGCTATTTCTTCTTTGATGATGGATTCTAGCATTTTTCCAACTGCGGACATTAAGCTAACCGGCCTGTAGTTACCCGCCTTTTGTCTGCTACCTTTTTTAAACAGCAGCGTAACAGCGGTTTTCCAATCCGCCAGCGCTTCCCCAGAGTCCAGCAAATTTTGATAAATAAATACTAAGGCATCTGCTATTACTTCTGCCATTTCTTTCAGAACCCTGGGATGCATTCCATCCAGTCCCGGGGACTTGTCTACCTTCAGTCCCATTAGTCTACCAAGCACTACCTCTCTAGTAACAGTATTAAGGACCTCATCTCCTACCAACCCTCTATCTTTAATATTCGGTAAGCTATTTGTGTCCTCCTCCGTGAAGACTGACATAAAAAACTTATTTAAAGATAAGGTCCCTCATTGCAGACTGGTACAGAAGGTGAAGTTGCACGGAATCAGAGGGGAGCTGGCCAGATGGATACAGAACTGATTCAGTCATAGAAGATAGAGGGTAACAGAGGAAGGGTGCATTTCTGAATGGAGGGCTATGACAAGTAGCATTCCTCAGGGATCAGTGCTGGGACCTTTACTATTTGTAATATATATAAATGACTTGGAGAAAATATAACTGGTTTGATTAGTAAGTTTGTGGACGACACAAAGGTTGGTGAATTTGCAGATTTGCAGATGAGGACTGTCAGAGGACACAGCAGCATATTGATCGGTTGGAGACTTAGGCGGAGGGATGACTGATGGAGTTTAATCCGGATAAATGTGAGGTAGTGCATTTTGGAAGGTCTAATACAGATAGGAAATATACAGTAAATGGCAGAACCCTTAAGAGGGAAAGGGATCTGAGTGTTCAGGTACATAGGTCATGAAAGTGGCAACACAGGTGGAGAAGGTAGTGAAGATGGCATGCTTGCCTTCATCGGCCGGGGCATTGAGTTTAAAAACTGGCAAGTCATGTTGAAGCTTTATAGAACCTTAGTTAGGCCCCACTTGGAATATAGTGTTCAATTCTGGTTGCCATACTACCAGAAGGATGTGGAAGCTTTGGAGAGGGTACAGAAAGGGAAGACTGGACAAATACATGAATAGGATGGGAATGGAGGGATTTGGTCCCTGTAAGAGTAGGGGGTTTTAGTTCAGTTAGGCAGCATGGTCAGTGCAGGCTTGGAGGGCCGAAGTGCCTGGTCCTGTGCTGTTCTTTGAGGAGTTTGCGTATTCTCCCCATCTCTGCATGGGTTTCCTTTGTGTGCTTCGGTTTCCTCCCACAGTCCAAAGATGTGCAGGTGAGGTAGATTAGTGTCAGGGGGACTAGCAAGAGTAAATGTATGGGCTTATGGGGATAGACCTGGGTAGGATTGTGGTCAGTGCAGACTCGATGGGCCAAATGGCCTCCTTCTGCACAATGTTTCTTATGTTACTTTTGACTCCTTAGAGCCTATACATCATCTACAGTGCATAAGTAATGAGTAAGATGGAATAATTTCCACTTGGTTGGCTATTGACATTGGAGCAACAACAATGAGTTCAACATCATGTAGGACTAAACAGCTTATTGTTCTCTTGGTTGCCCATCCACTACCTTATACATTCACTCCCTCCACCACTGGTACATCGATGTTTATCATCTACAAGGTTCATTGCAACAACTCACCAAAGCTCCTTCAAAAGCTCCTTCCAAACCCAGGACCTCTGCCACTAAGAAGGACAGGGGAAGCAGTAGTATGTGTGCACCACTGCTTCCAAGTTTCCCTCAAAGCAATACACCACTCTGTTCTTTTACTGTCCTTTACTGTCGCTGAGTCAAAATCTGGTAATTCCTCAGCACAGCACTGTGAAAGTTCCTTTGCCACATAACTGCTGTGGCCCAGGAAGTTCACCACCATCTTCTTGAGGCCAGTTGGGGGTGGGTAATATATATTTATCAGCAGTGTCTATACTCTGAAATTTTGAAAAAACAGGACAGGTGAGTCAGAGATAAAACATAGAGAGAGTCAGAAATTGGAAACAGAATTAATGAAATTCTTCTAATCAGAGTAAGAGTAGGAAGCACCATTGACTGGAGTTTGATTCCAGCCTTGGATGACTGTATACAGTTTGCACACTCTCCTTGTGTCTGCATATGGGTTTCCTCCAGGTTCTCCAGTGTCCTCCCATATTCCAAAGATGTGCAGGTTATGTGGATTGGCCATGCCAAATTGCCCCTTAGTGTCCAAAGATATGCAGATGATAAATTGCTGTTTAGTGTCTGAAGATGTGTAGGCTAGGTGGATTAGCCAGACAGAGATAGGGTGAAGATGTGGGCCTGGTTAAGATGCTCTTTTGGAGAGTCGGTGCCGACTCAGTGGGCCCAATGGCTTCCTTCTGCACTGTGGGGATTCTATGGTTATATGGTTTTAAATAGATCATTCAAGTTATCAGGCACAGGTCAGTATATCAGTTTGGTAAGAGACAGTGATTTTCATCAAGATGGAAATCTGGGCCAGAAATGTGAGTAGGGTAAGTTTGTAATGACTGTAAACAAATTTTTGTACTTTTAATTTACCTATTTGATAGTAAATAAACTGTTAGTCGATAGTTTGAACCTTGGATTGATTCAATTATCAAGTATAGATGAAGTTATTGTGCAATAATAAAAATGCTTTTGGCATTCAGTTCTTATGGGATACAGGTTCCCATATCGGAGTGTTCAGGGGTATTCTAGCCAATTTGAACATCCTAAGTTCCAGAAATGTAGCAGTAATCAACAAAATTCAGCTGGAAAATATTGCACAACTAAAAGAAGTGAATTTTTTTATTTCTACGTAGTAGGTTCTAGCAGTGGGGCTCTTATCTGACATTAAAACTGAATCTTTTGTATTCATGATTATAAAAATTGGTAACTTTTTTGCAGATTGTAACTGATCAACAAACAGGGCAGAAAATACAGATAGTGACGACCTTGGACACAGCTGCATCATCCAAAGAGTTTATCGTGGCCACTCCAGATAGCAGAGGTGCGGGAAGGGTGATATTGGATGGTGAAGACAACACAACCCAAGGAAAACTTGTTCTGACAACACCTGAAAGTTCCAGTTCGAAGCAACTAATTCTCACCACTGCAGATGGCATTGTACCTCAAAGATTTCAGGTAAGTAACCTTCTGCCTTACTGTATTCATCTTGTGCTTTGAGTTACTGGGGTAGAAATTCACCTTGCATGGTATGGTATTGGCCTTCTGTTAGATTCCTTGCTGTAGTCAGCTAATTACTGCTACTGAGGGAATATTGGATCAGAGAAGCAATCCATGCTCCTGTGTGTTTGCTGCCCTTATCCTTCTACATTGTAGAGGTTACCGGTGTTAGAAGTGGCATTCTGATTTGCTGTAATGTGTCTTATATATGGAATGTGTTGCTGCCACTGTGCATTAGTGTTGAAGGGAGTGAATGATTAAGCTGGTGGATGGGATGCAGATCAACTGAATGGTGTCTTTTTGAGTGTTGGAGTTGCACTTAGCCAGGCTAGTGAAGACAGTTCTGTCACAATTCTGATTTGTGCCTTGTAGAAGACAGAAGGTGAGTTACTCGCTACAGAATCCCCAGCCTCTTATCTGCTGTTGTAATCATAGCGCTTCTATGGCTAATCCAATTTAGTTTCTGGTCAGTGGTAACCCAAGATTTTGATAATGGGGGATTCAGTAATGGTCATTTTTTAAAATAAGTATTTGCTCATGACGTGTGAGTGTCACTAGCTGGGCCAACATTTATTGCCCATCCCTAAATTTTCCTTCAGTGCTTTTTTAGGGCATTTAAGAGTCAACCACGTTGCTATGGCTCCAGAGTCAGAATCAGAAATAAGGGAAGTTAGAGTCTAATTTCTAATTTAGTTGAAGATCCTTTGATTGTCCTGGAGGTGAAGATGTTGAAGCAAAGTGGCTGATTTGGATTAACTGGTTTGAGGATGTGGTCAGATGTAGAAGATGTTGCAATTATTACAATATCTTAATTCGTTGGTAGATTTCTGCTAAAATTGACTTCAAACTGGGTAACAAACTCATTCCAAAACAGAAAAAGAGAGAGAGAGCCCAGCTTTCAGCCGAGGAGAACTTCCTTGCAATCGTTCTGCAGTGGCTGCAGTCTGGCCTGTTGTACTTCACCTATTGTGTATAGCCATTGTTTTAATAATCAGCACTTTGCATTTTATTGTCTTTTCTTTAGACAGTGAAGAGTTTTGATTGGTCCCTGAATTGTAGGAAATTACTCTGTCCTTGCAATCTCCTGAGGACATTGAAACAGAGCTGGAGTAAGCCATTCAGCCCTTTTAACCTGCTCCACGATACATTTTGATCATGGCTGATCATTATTCAATATCCTGATCCTGTCTTCTCCCCATATCCCTTGATCCATTTAGCCCCAAGAACTATTCTAATTTCTTGAAATTGAACAACATTTTGGCCTCTACAAAATTGTGGCAGCGAATTCCACAGATTCACCATTGTCTAAGTGAAGAAATTTCTCCTCACCTCAGTCCTAAAAGTTTATGCCTTATCGTCAAACTATTAACCTAGTTTTGGACACCCCACTGTTGGTAATATTCTTTCTGAATTCACCCTATCTAATCCTGTTAGAATTTTATAAGTTTCCATGAGATCCCCTCTCATGCTTCTAAACTCATAAGAACATAAGAACATAAGAAATAGGAGCAGGAGTAGGCCGTCTAGCCCTTCAAGCCTGCCCCGCCATTCAATAAGATCATGGCTGATCTGTCGTGGCTCAGTTCCACTTTCCCGCCCTCTCCCCATAACCCTTAATCCCCTCGCTTATCAAAAACCCATCAACCCGCATCTTAAAAATATTTAGCGAGGCAGCCTCCACCACTTCAACGGGCAGAGAATTCCAGAGATTCAACACCCTTTGAGTGAAGAAGTTCCTCCTCAACTCCGTTCTAAACCACCCCCCCTTTGTCTTGAGGCTGTGCCCCCTAGTCCTACTATCCTTTCTGAGCGGGAAGAGTCTCTCCACCTCTATCCTATCCATCCCATTCATCATCTTATATGTCTCAATGAGATCTCCCCTCATTCTTCTAAACTCCAATGAGTACAAGCCTAGTTTAATCAGCCTCTCCTCATAGCTCAATCCCCTCAACTCCGGCATCAGCCTAGTAAACCTCCTCTGCACTCCCTCCAAGGCCAAAATATCCTTGCGTAAGTGCGGCGACCAAAACTGCACACAGTACTCCAGCTGCAGCAAGACGTCCCTACTGTTGTATTCAATCCCCCTCGCTATGAAGGCCAGCATCCCATTAGCCTTCCTGACCACCTGCTGCACCTGCAGGCTGGGTTTTTGCGACTCATGCACAAGGACCCCGAGGTCCCTCTGCACCGTCGCCTGCTGCAGTTTTTCGCCACGTAAGTAATAGTCCTTCCTACCATTATTCCTACCAAGTGGACTACCTCGCACTTGCCAACATTAAATTCCATTTGCCAGTTCCTGGCCCATTCGCCCAGCCTATCTAGATCCTTCTGCAGACTCTCCACACCCTCCACGCAATGAATGCAATCCTAACTAATTTAGTCTCTCCTCATATGGCAGATTTGCCATCCCAAGAATCTGCCTGGTAAACTTTTGCTGCACTCCCTCTATAGCAAGGACATCCTTTCCTAGATACTGACACCAAAACTGCACATAATAGTCAATCCAATAGATTTGCAGCAAAACATCCCTATCTCTATACTCAAATCCTTTCACTATGAAGGCCAACAAAGAAACTGAGGATAACATTTTTTTAAAAATTTTGCCTTGGAAATCTTGCATTTTTAAATGGCTTGTTCTGTCTCATTTTAAATTGCAAAATTTGAACATATTTTGAACGCTTTTGTATTGTTTCAGTTTCCCAGGCTGAAAGACCACATTTCCCATTTTCACCTGCCTTTAGTAATGTTATGAAACCAGCAGCACTTGAAAACCTATTAGGAAGGCTGCCACTAAAAATAACTCTCAAAATCCCATCCATCACCTAACGTCCAATCTACCCCCGCCTCCTGGCCTGGCGCCCCCGCCTCCCGGCCCGGCACCCCCACCTCCCGGCCTGGCCCCCACCCCCTCCACCTAGCACTGTCAACTACTAGCGACCACTAGTGTCTTATTTTAAATAATTTTACTCCATTCTTGAAGTCATGAACTAGTGCAGAGTGGACTAGATAGCCCCAAATCCATCTCCTTGCTTGCTCCAAAAATCAATTCAAATTGAATCAAATTCATGGCCCCTACAAGAAACACATACAAGCTCCAAGCTGACAAGACAAGGCATTACACCTGACCTTGGACTTGATCTGATACTTGTTCTTGGCCAGAAGGCTGAGAAGCTCAACCCTGCCAGGGGATCATGTTATCAGCACATGTGATCTTGGCCAAAAGGTCTCCTTTTGTGTGCACAACTCATTATACTTTGCCCTCAGCCTGTAGATAAATTATTGAAATAACATCTGAGCAGTCAGAAATGTTACAGACTTAGTTGCATATGGACACGGGATTTTTCAGTATCTAAAAGTTGTGAATGGTACTGATCATCAAGCAATCATCAGGGCATGTTTCCATTTCTGACCTTATGATGGAAGGAAGGTCATTGATGAAGCAGCTGAAGATGGTTGGGCCTGAGGATAATACCCTGAGGAACTCCTGCAGTGAAGTCCTGGAGTTGAGGTGATTGACCTCCAACCGCCATAACCATCTTCCATCTTAGTAAAATGAAATCAAAACTATTCCTGGAAATCTGAAATGAAATCTTTGAAGTGCTGGGAAAAGGCAAGTCTGTCAGCATCTGTGGAGGTAGAAACAGTTAAAATTTTGAGTCAAATGACTTTACTTCGGAACCCAGACACATGTTTCTCAGCCCTTCAAAGGACTGTTTGGATCATAGTCTGGATTTGTGAACCTATTGAAAGATCTGTTCTAAAAAGTCTTAGTAAAAAGTCTGACAACACCAGGTTTTAGTCCAACCTGGTGTTGTCAGACTTTTTACTGTGTTTACGCCAGTCCAACGCCGGCATACCCACATCATGACTAAAGATCTTATCCATGCCTTTCCATGGATCTTTATATCCTCTGTGCCCACTCACCCAGTTTGCACCATGGAATCACTGAGACATATAATAACAGTGGCAGGCCTTCAGATGCATTTAAAAAACACCCATTCAGAAATCTTCTTTGAAAAATGTTGTAAAAGAGCCTTCATATTATCATATTAGCTTTACCTCACTTCACACCTTTTAACCTTGATGCAGTAAATGTATTGACATTGAAAGCAGGAGTTAAAAGAAATAATAACGCGGTATAACCTCATAAAGAATTCAATAAATTAAAGCAAACAGACCACTTCCACTTGTGAAAAACAGTTTGACCACTTGTGATTGTTCATACAGTTCACAAATGACCTCATTATCTAAGCCAAGATGCTTGGCTGATGATTGTGTTTCTGCTTTTTGATTTAGCCCCTAGTTGCTCTAACTCCCTCATTAAGAACTTCTTTCTTAATCCTTTATTTCATTGGGATCCATGTGAACCATTTGGATCTTTTCCTTCCCACTTCAGGTTCCTCTCCAGCCCTGAGGAGATGCCCTTAACCCTGACAGCAGGCAGCCAACACAAAAATTCCATTCTCAACTGCAGAGAATAGTGTATATCCTGCTAACAATACTGTCCCCTACTAATACAACATTCTTTTTTACTACTCCCACTTCAATGATCCTCATGTACCACAGTGCTTTGGTAGGTTTGCTTATCCGCCTCTCATATACACAGGTTGAAAGAATCTTAAAGTTGTTGGACAAGTGGGAAGGCTAAGGCTCCTCCATTAATATTCTCTGGATCCACAGACCCTCAGTTGTAGTCAAGTCCTCAAATTACTGACTATGAAACAAACCTGAAGAGGCTAGCCTAATGAGTGTGACTACCTCCTGGAACAAAGAGTCCAGGGAACTTTTTCCGATCCTGATGTATTGTAGAGTTTGAAGGTTGGACACCAGCTTATCAACCTGAGCCAAAGTTCCTCAAGCTATCAACATTAATTGTAGATCTGGTTGTTGGGGGTCACACTGATGTCCACGATTACCCACTTGCTTACAGCTGCAACAAATCACCTGTCCTGCCACCTTTATCGTACTTTATTGAATTGATTAGATTTCTTGTTGAGAAATATTACTTTTTAGCTTAAAATATTATTTTTTAGCTATATGAAGAAATTTAACAAGTTAGCCTATAAATTTTATGCAGTACTTAAACCGCCCAGGGATGAATTTAAACTACTAGGCATATTTGAATTATCGATAGTCACAGGTGAAGTGCCTGAAGATTGGAGGGTGGCAAACGAGTCTAGGGTCATAGAGGTTTACAGCATGGAAACAGGCCCTTCGACAAAACTTGTCCATGTTGCCCTTCTTTTAAAACCCATAAGCTAATCCCAGTTGCCTGCATTTGGCCCATATCTCTCTATACCCATCTTATCCATGTAACTGTCTAACTGCTTTTTAAAAGACAAAATTGTACTGCCTCTACTACTAACTCTGGCAGCTTGTTCCAGACATTCACCACCCTCTGTGTGAAAACAATGCCCCTCTGGACACTTTTGTATCTCTCCCCTCTCATCTTAAAACCTATGCCCTCTAGTGTTAGATATCCCTACCTTTGAGGAAAGATATTGACTATCCAGCTGATCTGTGCCCCACATTATTTAAAGACCTCTATAAGATCATCCCTCAGCCTTCTACACGCCAGAGAAAAATGTCCCAGTCTATCCAGCCTCTCATAGAATCATAGACAAACTACAGCACAAACAAGCCCTTCAGCCCACAAGTTGCACCGATCTTATCTCTACCTGCTAGGCTTACCTATAACCCTCAATCCTATTAAGTCCCACGTACTCATCCAGAAGTCTCTTAAAAGACCCTATCAAATTTGCCTCCACCACCACCGACAGCAGCCGATTCCACTCACCCACCACCCTCTGAGTGAAAAACTTACCCCTGACATCTCCTCTGTACCTACTCCCCAGCACCTTAAACCTGTGTCCTCTTGTGGCAGCCATTTCAGCCCTGGAGAAAAGCCTCTGAGAGTCCACGTGATCAATACCTCTCATCATCTTATACACCCCCAACAGGTCCCCTCTCATCCTCCATCTCTCTAAGGAGAAAAGATCGAGCTCTCTCAACCTATCCTCATAAGGCATGCCACCCAATCCAGGTAACATCCTTGTAAATCTCCTCTGCACCCTTTCAATGGCTTCCACATCCTTCCTGTAATGAGGCGACAAGAACTGAGCACAGTACTCCAAGTGGGTTCTGACAAGGGTCTTATACAGCTGCAGCATATTCTCCCAACTCCTAAACTCAGTTCCTCGATTGATGAAGGCCAGTACACCATACGCCTTCTTAACCATATCCTCTACCTGCAAAGCTGATTTGAGAGTCTTGTGAACCTGGACCCCAAGATCCTTCTGATCTTCCACACTGCTAAGAGTCTTACCCTTAATATCAGATTCCTTCATCCCATTTGACCTGCCAAAATGTGCCACTACACATTTAACCGGGTTGAAGTCCATCTGCCACTTCTCCGCCCAGTCTTGCATCCTATCTATGTCATGCTGCAACTTCTGATATCCCTCCAAACTATCCACAACACCTCTGACCTTTGTGTCATCGGCAAACTTACCAACCCATTCCTCCACTTCCACATTCAGGTCATTTATAAAAATCACAAACAGTAAGGGTCCCCGAACAGATCCCTGGGGCACTCCACTGGTGACTGACCTCCATGCAGAAAAAGACCCATCTACAACCACTCTCTGCCTCCTGTGCCCTTATAACTCAAACCATCAAGTCCTGGTAGCATCCTGGTAAATCTTTTCTTCACTCTTTCTAGCTTAATAATATCCTTTCTATAATAGGGTGACCAGACCTGTACACAGTATTCCAGGTGTGGCCTCACCAATGACTTGTACAACTTCAACAACACATCCCAACTTCTGTATTCAATGTTCTGAGCAATGAAACCAAGCATGCTGAATGCTTCTTCACCGCTCTGTCCACTTGTGAAGGAGCTATGAACATGTACCCCTAGATCTATTTGTTCTGTAACTCTCCCCAGTGCCCTACCATTAACTGAATAAGTCCTGTCCTGGTTCAGTCTACCAAAATGCATCACCTCGCATTTGTCTAAACTCCATCTGCCATTCGTCAGCCCACTGGCCCAATTGATCAAGATCCCATTCCAATTGGAGACAACTTTCTCCACTGTCCACTATGCCACTATTCTTGGTGTCATCTGCAAACTTCTAACCATGCCCCCTATATTCTCATCCAAATCATTAATATAAATGACAAATAACAATGGACCCAGCACTGATCCCTGAGGCGTACTGCCGGTCACAGGCCTCCAGTTTGAAAAACAACCCTCAACAACTACCCTCTAGCTTCTGTCAAGAAGCCAATTTTGTATCCATTTAGATACCTCATCCTGGATCTCGTGAGATTTAACCTTATGCAACAACCTACCATGGTGGAATTACTAAACTAGAAAGAGTGCAGAAAAGATTTACTAGGATGCTATCAGGACTTGATGGATTGAGTTATAAGGAGAGGCTGAATAGACTGGAACTTTCTTCTCTGGAGCGTTGGAGGCTGAGGGGTGACCTTATAGAGGTCTATAAAATAATGCGGGGCATAGACAAGGTAGATAGTCAATATCTTTTCCCAAAGGGAGGGGAATCTAAAACTAGAGGGCACAGGTTTAAGGTGAGAGGGGAGAGATACAAAAGTGTTCAGAGGGGCAATTTTATCACACAGAGGTCAGTGTCTGAAACAAGCTGCCAGAGGTAGTAGTAGAGGTGGGTACAATTTTATCTTTTAAAAAACATTTAGATAGTTACTTGGGTACGATAGATATAGAGGGATATGGGCCAAATGCAGGCAATTGGGATTAGCTTAGGGGTTTTAAAAAAACAGCAGCATGAACAAGTTGGGCCAAAGGGCTGTTTCCATGCTGTAAACCTCTTTGGCTTTATGACTGTAATTCATTACCACAGGAAGTAGTTGATGCCAAAACATTGAATATATTCAAGAGAGGCGGCTAGATAAAGTATTTGGGGCAAATGGGATCAAAGGCTATGGGGAGGAAGCAGGATTAGGCTACTGAGTTGGATGATCAGCCATGAACACAATGAACAGCAGAGCAGGCTTGAAGGGTCAAATGGCCTCCTCCTATCTTCTATGTTTCTATGTGTCATGTTACCTGAAGCATGACATTGTCCCATGCAGCTTCCTCACCCCTTCATCACTTATCCTTCATCCTTAGGAGCGGGTCCTAGGTTATACACTGCACAATATAATTGTGGAAAAGGTTTCCCTGCTTTGTTGAATCATAGAGTCATTTGTACGTGTCCAGACTCAGACATCGGTTTTTGACACCCACTATCTCTGCTTTTAACCATAGCAAAAGCTTCCTTTTGTTTTTGGACACCATGAGCTAAAGAGCCTAATGTTTATAGGATTGGGGCATCGTTAGTAAGGAAAACATTTGTTACTCCTCTTATTTACCCATGAAAAGGTGGTTTGCTGTAGTCTGATGTAGTTACACCCATAGTGCTATTTGTTAAGGATTTCGAACCAGCAGTGGTAAAGGAACAATGATATTGCTCCAAGTCAACAATTGTGTGTGACATGGAGGGGAACTTGCAGGGTGTTCCCATTGAAGTTGCTTGCACCTTGTGTATGGCCCACACTGCTGCCACTGTTTGCTGGAGATGGAGTGGGTGAATGTTTGAATAGCATTCAAACACGCTGCTTTGTCCAGGATGGTGTTGAGCTTCTTGTGTTGTCGGAGCTGCACTCATCAAAGCAAGTGGAGCATATTCTATCACAATCTTGACAGTGTTTTGTAGATGGTGAACAGGCTTTGGGAGTGAGGAGATAAGTTACTCGCTGCAAAATTCCCAGCCTCTAACCTGTTCTTGCCAGTCTTAACTGGCTGGTCCAGTTAAGTTTTTGATCAATGGTATTCATAGAATCATTGCATAATACAGTGCAGAAGAGCTCTTTGGCCTATTGAGTCTGCACCGACAAGCGAGAAACACTTGATCTCCCACCTTATCTCATTTACTTGCTCTTGGCCCAAAAAAATAGCTATGACGTGCCAAGTGCTCAGTCAAGTACTTTTTAAGGATTAGGGTTAGGGTAGGGTGGTGGAGGTAAGTCAACTCACCTCCACCATCCTCCCGGGCAGCGCATTCAGACCGTCACCACCCTTTGGGAAAAAATGTTTTTCCTCAAATATCCCCCCCAAACCTCCAGCTCCTCAACTTGAACCCATGTCCTCTTGTGACTGACCCTTCAACTAAGGGAACAGCTTCTCCTTATCTTTGCTATTTTCAAGAAAAAGTTAGATATAGCTCTTGCAGTGAAAGGGATCAAGGAATATGGGGTTAAAGGGGACCAGATATTGAACTTGACAAACAGCCATGATCAGATTGAATGGTGAAGCAGACTCAAAATGTCGAATAGCCTACTCCTGCTTATTTTTCTATATTTCCATCCACTCTGTCCACACCCTCATAATTTTGTACACTTCAATCAAGTTGCCTCTCATTTTTCTCTGCTCCATTGAAAACAAACCAACCTATCCAACCTCTCTTCATAATTTAAATATACTATCTCAGATAGCATCCTGGTGAATCTCCACTGCGTCCCTCTAGTGTAACCACATTGATAAAGGCAAGTGTCCCGTATGCCTTTTTCACCACCCTGCTAACATGCCCCTCGCCTTCAGAGATCTATGGACAAACACACCAACATTCCTTTGTTCCACACAACTTCCTAGCGTCATGCCATTCATTGACTACTTTCTTGTCAAATTACTCCTTCCAAACTATATCACCTCATATTTTCAGGGTTAAATTTCACCTGCCACTTATCTGTCCATTTGACCATCCCATCTATATCTTCATGTAGTTCAAGGCACTCAGCCTCGCTTCTCGGCCTTTTGGCCAAAATCAAGTGTAGTATCGACATGCTGTGCTTGGTTGAAGTCATGAGGTTACGTTCTGGCTTCATTTAAAGCCTTTGGCTAAGATGCAAATGAGATCAAGCCTTGGAAGAGGATTTATGCCTAGTCAATCAGCTTGGATCATGTAGATCAAGCCCAAGACAGGCACTGAGAGCCCTGTTTTGTCAGCTTGGATCGGGAATGTCCCAAATTGTTGAGACTCTGAATTGGACTTGATTGAATTGAATTGGAATAAAAACAAAAAAAAGGCATTCAGCTTCACTGTTAACCGCTTGGCCAATCTCTGTGTCCCCTGCAAACTTACTAACCCTACCCCTAACATAGTCATCTATGTCATTTATATAATGCTGAATAATAGAGGACCCAGCACAGATCCCTGTGGTATGCCACTGGACACTGGCTTCCAATCACTAAAGCAGTCTTCTGTCATCACCTTCTATCTCCTACAATTGAGTCCATTTTGAATCCACGTTATCAAATTACATATGCATTTTCTAATCCCCCTAACTCAGATGTCTTTAGACACTAAGGGGCAATTTCGCATGGACAATCCATCTAACCTGCACATCTTCAGACTATGGCAGGAAACCAGAGTACCCACGCAGACAAGGCTGGAATTGAACCTGGGTCCCTGACACTGTGAGACCGCACAGTTAACCACCGTGCCACCATGCAATCCTGCTTTGAAACACAATTTAATAATTTCACAATAGAACAGCTTTTACAATTAAGGCAATATGGTTATTATTAGATTTTTAAATACAGTTGCATTATCTGAACACTGAAAGTTATTGGCTTTTTAAAACAAGAGCTGTCAGAAATACTGGTTAGTAAAATTTTCAAGTTGGTCATGTGCTTGATAACACAAAGTTTACTGTCATATTTTGACTGCCCTCTTTTTCCAGATTGTGACAGATGCAGCTGCAGTAGAACGTCTGTTAATAAAAACCGAAGTGCAACGGTCACAACCTGTTGAGTATTGTGTCGTGTGTGGAGACAAAGCGTCAGGTAAACACCAACTAAAGTGTGATGTTAATGCAGGTGAAAGCTTGGAAGTATTGGGAACTTGAAGAGGCCATAAATAGACTCGTGAAATGGGTGGACATGTGGCAGATTAAATTTAATGTCCAGAAGTGTGAAGTGATTCACTTTGATAGGAAGAATGAGTAAAGACAATATAAAATAAAAGATGCAATTTTAAAGAGAATGCAGGAGGAGAGAAACCTGGGGCTATATACACATAAATTGGTGAAGATGGCATGGGAGGTTGAAAAGCTGCTTAATGAGGCATATATGGTACTATGTTTTAGAAATAGAATTCTAGAACACAAAAGTAAGGAATAATGTTGAATTTTGATAAAGCACTGACTTGGTCTCAACTGGAGTATTTTGTCTCATTCTGGGCACCACATTTTACGAAGGATGTAGAGGCATTAGAGAGAGTGTGTGAAAAGAGTCACAATAATTCTAGGAATGAGAGACTCAGTTAAAAGGAATAGATTGGATAAGTTGAGGCCATTCTCATTAGAGAAGGGAAAGCCGAGAGGAAATTTGATAGATGTGTACAAAAGCGTGAGCGGTCTTGGCAGAGTAGATGGGGACAAACTATTCCAGTTGGTAGAAGGGTCAAGAACAGTTTTAGTGCCTTATCTGGGGAAAGATGTCCTTGCTATAGAGGGAGTATAATGAAGTTTGACCATGCTGAATCTTGGTATGGCAGGTCTGTCTTATGAGGAGAGACTGTTAGAATTATGTCCATTGGAGTTTAGAAGAGTGAGAGAGGATCTCTTGGAAACTTATAAAATTCTAACAGGAATAGACAGGTTGGATTCAGAAAGATGGTGGGGGAGTCCAGAACTACGAGTCATAGTTGGAGGATAATGGGGAAACCTTTTAGGACTGAGCTGAGGAGAAATTTCTCAACCTAGAGAGTGGTGAATCTGTGGAATTCTCTAGTAGTAAAAAGTAGTTGAGGCCAAAACGATGTGTGGTTTTAAGAAGAAATTAGATAAAGCTCTTGGGGCTAAAGGGATATGGGGCAAAGGTGAGATCGAGATATTGAACTTGATGATCAACCATGATCAAAATGAATAGCACAGCTGTCTTGAAGGGCCGAATGACCTACTCTGCTTCTATTTTCTATGTTTCCATGTTAACAGAAGAAGATTTCTTCACTGTAAAGGATAGAATTAACACCCTATATTTAAGTGTGAATCAGGAGATGAGGGGGAGAAAGGAACTTAAAACAGTTACAATCAACATGGTGAAAATTATTAGAACTTAAAGCTGACAAGACCCTCGATCCTGATGGACTTCATGCCAGGGGTCTTTGAAGAAGTGAAACAGTGGATGTATTGGTTTTAATTTTCCAAAATTCTCTGGATTCTGGAAAGGACCTATCAGAATGTAACTTGCCTATTCAAGAAACTAGGAATACAGAAAGCTGGAAACAATAGACCATTTGCTTAAAAACTGTCAAAGGGAAAATGCTGGAATCTGTTATGAAATAAGTTATAGTGAGGCACTTAGTCTCATTGCAATCCGGCAGAGTGAACATAATTTTGTGAAAGTGAAATCAAGGATGTTGCAGAATGGTTGCAGGACAGTAGTTGTGGTACACGTTGGTACAAACGAAATAGTTAAGAAAAAGGATAAGGTCCTAAAAGCAGAATATAAGCAGCTTGGAAGCAAGCTGAAAAGTGGCACCTAAGAGGTGGTTATTTCAGGGTTACTACCTGTGCAACGTGCAAGTCATAGTAGGAACAGCAGAATACATAGGATGAATACATGGCTGAAAAGATGGTGTAGCAGTGGGGTTTCAGATTTCTAGGGCATTGGGACTGGGTTCTGAGACGGGTGGACCTTTACAATCTGGATGGGGTACACCTGGGCAAGACTGATGTTCTGAGGAAGGGAGGGAGAGAGGGTAATTTCAACTCAAATATTAGGTGATTTCAACTTATCTAACATTAATTGGGATAACCATCATGTTAAGGGCTTAGACGGAGTGGAGTTCTTAAAACGTATACAGGAAAACCTTTTAGGTCAATATGTAGAGGGTCCAAATCCAGGGATCTAATTCTGGGGAATGAAGTCAGACAGGTGGTTGATGTATGGGGAAGCATTTTGGTGAAAGCGACCACAACATGGTTCAATTCAAATTTGTTATGGTCAAAGAAATTGACAAATTGCAGAAAAAAAATTTGGATTGGAAGAGAATAAATTTTAATGAATTAAGGCAGGATGTGGCCAAGGATGACTGGAATGAGTTACTTGTGAGGAAATCTACAGGAGAACAGTGGGGGTCATTCAAAGATGAAATGGGGAGGGGTACAAGCCCAACATGTTTCCTCTAGGGTAATAGGAAGTTGTAACAAGCCCAGAGAACCATTCAGGATACAATGAGAAGGAAAAGAGAGGCTTTTAACAAGTTTAAGGGAATTAAGTCTGTGGAGGCATTATTGGAGTACAGAAAATCAAGAATGGAGTTTAAGAAATCAATTAGGAGAGCAGAGGGAATATGAGAAAGTTCTGGCTGGTAAAAGTAGGGAAAATCCTAAGATACTCTGTAAGTATATCAATAGGAAGAGGATAACCAAGGAAAGCGTAGGCCAATGAAGGACCAAGGGGGAAATCTTGGCTGGAGGCAGAGGACATTGGTGGGGTTTTAAAAAAAAATCACATCTGTCCTCACCCATGAGAATGAGGAGATAGTTATGGAACTTGGGGAGAGAGACTGTGAAGCTCTAGAGAAAATTATCATAGGCAGTGACAAGATATGAGAGGTACTGGTGGGCTTAAAAGCGGACAAATCTCCAGGTCCGGATAAATTGTGTCCCAGGCGGTTGTGGGAGGCAAGGGAGAAAATTGCAGGAGCTTTGAACCAAATTTTTAATTCCTCCCTGGCCAGGGAGGAATTACCGACCAAGGAGGTACCAAACGACTGGAGGACGGCTAATGTGCTCCCACTATTTGAGAAAGGCTGTAGAGACGTGAGACTAGTCTCACGTCTGTGATTGGGAAACTACTGGAGAAGATTCTGAAGGAGAGAATCTATCACCATTTGGAGAGGCACAGTTTGATTAGAGATAATCAGCATGGTTTGTCAGAGAGAGGTCATGCCTAACAAATATGATTGTATTTTTTGAGCATGTAACCAAGTGTGTGGATGAAGGTAGTGCAGTTGATGTAGTTTACATAGATTTCAGCAAAGCCCTTGACAAAGTCCCACATGGGAGACTTACTAAGAAGGCTAATGCACGTGGGATACAGTGTGATCTGATAGGGTGGATTCATAATTGGCTCAGTGGTAGGAGACAGAGGGTGATGACAGATGGTTGCTTTAGTGACTGGAGGCCGGTGGCATACCACAGGGATCCATGCTGGGCCCTCTGTTGTTCACCATTTATATAAATGACGCAGATGACTATATGGAGGGTAGGATTAGTAAGTTTGCTGATGGCACAAAGATTGGCCAGGTGGTTAACAGTGAGGTTGAGCGTCTTGGGTTACAGGAAGATATGGACAGGGTGGTCAAATGGGCGGATAAGTGGCAAATGCAATTTAATCCTGAAAAGTGTAAGGTTTGGAAGAAGTAATTTCTTTGGAAGAAGTAATTTGACAAGAAAGTATACTATGAAAGTTCTGACACTGGGAAGTTCTGAAGAAATAGATTCCATTGATTTCTGAAGGCGGAAAGGCAGGTTAATAGAGTGACGAAAAAGGCATATGACCCACTTGCCTTTATCAATCAGGATATGGATTACAAAAGCAGAGCAGTCATGATGGAGTTGTATAGAACTTTGGTGAGGCCATAGCTGGAATATTATGTGCAGTTCATGTCACCATGTGACATGATGTGAATGCACTGGATGGGGTGCAGAGGAGATTCACCAGGATGTTGCCTGGGATGGAACATTTCAGTAATAAAGAGAGTTTATATAGGCTTGGGTTGTTTTCTCTGGAGCAGAGAAGACTGAGGGACGACCTGATTGTGGTGTTAGATTATGAGGGGCATGGACAAAGTGGATAGAAAGTAGCTGCTCCCTTTAGTTGAAGGGTCAGTTACGAGGGGACACAGGTTAAAAGTGAGGGGCGGGAGGTTTAGAGGGGATTTGAGGAAAATCTTTTTCACCCAGAGGGTGGTGACTGTCTGGAATGCACTCCCTGGGAGGATGATGGAGGCAGAATGCCCCTCATCCTTTAAGAAGTACCTAGATGAGTACTTGGCATGCCATAACATTCAAGGCTGTGGGCCAAGTGCTGGCAAGTGGGATTAGGTGGGCAGGTCAGGGCTTTTCATGTGACGGTCCAGACTCGATGGGCCGAAGGGCCTCTTCTGCACTATAGTATTCTGTAATTATGGAGACATGACTACAAGTTGATCAAGATGGGAACTAAACATTGAGTACCATTCAATGTTTACAAAGGACAGACAGAAAGGAAAACGTAGTGGAGTTGCATTAAATAAGATATTGATACAATATTGAGGAAATGTATTAGCACAGATGATGTGGAATCTATATGAGTTCGAGGTAAGAAACACATCAGTGATGCATGTCTTAAAGGAACATCTGTGATTATGGGTGACTTGAATCTGCATATAGATTGGGAGAGTCAAATTAGTCACAGTACTATAGAAAGTTGAATTTCTGGAGTACATATGGGATGGTTTTCTGGAGCAATAGGTTTAGGAACCAATAAGGGAACAGGCCATAGTGGACTGGGTGTTGTGCAATGAGAAAGCATTAGTTGGCAGTCTAGTTGTGAGAGAACTCTTGGGGACAAGTAATCATAACATGGTAGAATTCTTTGTCCAGGTGCTTAGTGATGTAGTTGATCCTGAGACCAAGGTCCTGAATCTCAGTAAAGGTAACTATGATGATATGAGATACAAATTTACTATGATGGACTGGGAAACGTTACTAATAGGAAGGACAGGGGACAGCAATGGCAGGTATTTAAGGAATGAATAGGTGAACACCAGGAGTTGTTTATTTCAGTTTGGCATGAGAGTGAAAAGGTAGTTGTGGCCAAATCATTGCTTACAAGAAAAATTCAAAATAGAATTAGATTCAAGGAAGAAGTGTATGGTGGCACCGTGGTTAGCACTGCTGGCTCACAGCACCAGGGACCTAGGTTCAATTCTGGCCTCGGGTCACTGTGTGGTGTTTGCACATTTTCTCCGTGTCTGCATGGATTTCCTCTGAGTACTTCGATTTCCTCCCACAGTCCAAAGATTATTGGCCATGCTAAATTGACCCTCGTGTTAGGGGGATTAGCAGGATAAACATCTGGGGTTACGGGAATAGGGCCTGGGTGGTATTGTGTGGTTGGTACAGACAAGATAGGCCGAAGGGCTTCCTTCTGCACTTTAGGGATTCTAGGATTCTAGAAAATTGGCATAAAAAAGCAATAGACTGAAGGTTGGGAGCAGTTTAAAATTCAGCAAAGGAGGACCAAGGATTGATTAAGAAAGAGAAAATAGAGTATGAAAGTAATATAGTGGGAAACATGAAAACTGACTAAATGTTTCTATAAGTATGTAAAGAGTAAAAGATTGACAAAAACAAATTAGTCCTCTTATAGTCAGAAACAGGAGAACTTGTAATGGGGAACAAAGAAATGGTTGAGGAATTCAATTTTTACTTTGTTTCTGTCTTCACAATGGAAGGCCTGAATAATGTACCAGAAGTTCTGAAAGAAAGAAATGTTAGTGAGGAGTTGAAAGAAATCAGTATTTTGTAGAGAAATGGTTTTAGCAAAATCAATGGCATTGAAGAGGGATAAATCTCCAGAGTTTGAGGACTTTTATCCCAAAGTACTTAATGATGTGGCCCTGGAAATAGGATATCCATTGGTGATCATTTTCCAAAGATCTTTGGACCATGGTCTGTTTCCTATAGATTGGAGAGTAGCAAATATAAGTCCACTATTCAGAAAGGGCAGTAGAGGGAAGACGGGGATCTATAGACCAGTGAGCCTAACATCAGTACTAGAGAAGTTATCAAGGATTTCATAGCTTAGCATTTAGAAAGCAGTGGTATGATCAGATCAGACCAAGTCAGCATAAATTTATAATGGGTGAATCATGCTTGACAAAGCTATTGGAATTCTTTTGGGATGTAACTAGTAGAGTTGACCAAGGAAAACTGCTGGATGTGGTTTATTTAGACTTTTAGAAGGCTTTTGACAAGGTCTCACACAACAGATTAATATTAAAGTGCACGGGATTGCTGGTAGTATCTTGAGGTGGATATAAAGCTAGTTAGCAGGTAGGAAGCAAAGAGGTGGCACACATGGGTCTTTTTCCAATTGGCAGGCACACTCTAGTGGAGTACCGTAAGGATCTGCGCTAGGACACCAATTGTTCACATTATATATTAAGGATTCGGAAGAGGAAAGTAAATGTATTATCTCCAAATTTACAAAGTTGGGTGGAAGTGTGAGCTTTGAGGAGGATGCAGAGATGCTTCAGCGTAATTTGGATAGGCTGAATGAGTGGACATATGCATGGTAGATGCAGTATAATAGAACATAGAACACTACAGCACAAACAGGCCTTTGGCCCACGAGTTGCGCCGATCATATCAACACCTACCAATCTATAGACCTATCTATAACCCCCAATCCCATTAAATTCCATATACTCATCCAGAAGCCTTTTAAAAGACCCCAGCGAGTTCGCCTCCACCACCACTGACGGCAGCCGATTCCATTCACTCACCACCCTCTGAGTGAAAAACTTACCCCTAACATCACTTCTGTACTTGCCTCCCCGCACCTTCAATCTGTGTCCTCTCGTAGCGACCATTTCAACCCAGGGAAATAGCCTCTGAGAATCCACCCTATCTATTCCACTCAACATTTTATAAACTTCTATCAGGTCGCCTCTCAACCTTCGTCTCTCCAGGGAAAAGAGTCCCAGCTCCCTCAACCTAACTTCATAAGGCATGCCTCCCAGTCCAGGCAACATCCTTGTAAATCTCCTCTGTACCCTTTCAATAGCTTCTACGTCCTTCCTATAGTGAGGCAACCAGAACTGCGCACAGTACTCCAAATGAGGCCTGACAAGGGTCTTATAAAGTTGCAGATTTACCTCCCGATTCCTAAACTCAATCCCTCGATTAATGAAGGCCAGTACACCATACGCCTTCTTGACCACATCCTCCACCTGCGAGACCGATTTAAGAGTCCTGTGGACCCGGACCCCAAGATCCTTCTGCTCTTCAATACTACTAAGACTCCTGCCCTTGATAGTGTACTCGTTCATCCCGTTGGTTCTGCCAAAATGGACAGCTACACATTTATCTGTGTTGAAGTCCATCTGCCACTTCTCCGCCCAGTCCTGCATCCTATTTATGTCCTGCTGCAATTTTTGACATCCTTCCAGACCATCCACAACATCACCGACCTTCGTGTCATCAGCGAACTTACTTACCCATCCCTCCACTTCCTCATCCAGGTCATTTATGAAAATGACAAACAGCAAGGGTCCTAGAACAGATCCCTGGGGCACTCCACTGGTGACTGACCTCCATGCCGAAAAAGACCCATCCACAGCCACTCTCTGCCTTCTGCAGGCAAGCCAGTTCTGGATCCACAAGGCCAAAGGCCCTTGGATCCCATGCCCTCTCACCTTCGCAAGAAGTCTTGCATGGGGGACCTTATCAAACGCCTTGCTGAAGTCCATGTACACCACGTCCACTGCACTTCCTTCGTCAATGTGTTCAGTCACATTTTCGAAGAACTTAACCAGGCTCGTAAGGCACGACCTGCCCTTGACAAAACCATGCTGACTATTTCTGATCATGTCAAACCTCTCCAAATGCTCGTAAATCTTGTCCCTCAGAAGCCTCTCCATCAGCTTACCAACCACTGAGGTCAGACTCACCGGTCGGTAATTTCCCGGGCTATCTCTGTTCCCTTTCTTGAAAATAGGAACTACATCCGCAATCCTCCAATCTTCCGGAACCTCTCCCGTCTCCATTGACGACGCAAAGATCATCGCCAGGGGCTCTGTAATTACTTCCCTCGCCTCCCACAGTATCCTGGGGTACATCCCATCTGGTCCCGGCGACTTATCTATCTTGATAGAATTCAGAAGTTCTAACACATCCTCCTCCTCAATATCCATATACTCAATCTTTTCCATCTGTTGCAAAACCGTAGCAAAATCAGTTTCCACTGTGAATACTGAGGCAAAGTACTCATTAAGCACCTCTGCCATTTCCTCTGGTTCCACACAGACCTTTCCCCCTTCACCTTTTATAGGTCCTATCCCTTCTCTTCTCATCCTTTTACTTTTCACATATTTATAGAAGGCCTTGGGATTCTCCTTAATCTTACCCGCCAGGGCCTTCTCATGACCCCTTCTGGCTCTCCTAATTTCCCTTTTAAGCTCCCTTCTACAATCCTTATACTCCTCAAGATCCTTAACATCTCCTAGTTCCCTGAATCTTTTGTACACCTTTCTTTCCCTCCTGACTAGGTTCACCACAGCTTTCGTGCACCACGGTTCCCGTGACCTACCAAAACCCCCTTGTCTCATCGGAACGTTGTCGTGCAGAGCTCCAGACAAACATTCCTTGAACATCTGCCACCTTCCTTCGGTACTTTTCCCTAAGAACGCCTCCTTCCAGTTTATTTGTCCAAGTAACTTCCTGACTTCTTCATATTTCCCCCTACTCCAGACAAACACCTTCCTAGCCTGCCTGATCCTATCTCGTTCCAATGCAGTTGTGAAGGAGATAGAATTATGATCACCATTCCCAAGATGCTCTCCTACCGAGAGATCCATCACCTGCCCTGGTTCATTCGCCAGTACCAGGTCAAGTACAGCCTCTCCCCTCGTAGGCTTATCCACGTACTGTGTCAGGAAACCTTCCTGAACACACCTAACAAACTCCTCCCCATCCAAACCCCTTACCCGAGGGATATTCCAGTCGATGTTTGGGAAATTGAAGTCTCCCATCACGACAACTCTGTTATTACTACACCTCTCTAGAATCTGTTTCCCTATCCACCTCAACTTCCCTGTCACTATTGGGCGGCCTATAGAATACACCCAGCAAAGTTTTCGACCCTTTGCTGTTCCTAACTTCCACCCACAGAGACTCTGTAGATAGTCCCTCCACGGCATCCTCCTTCTCTGCAGCCATGACACTGTCCCTGACCAACAGTGCCACTCCACCACCTCTTCTGCCACCCTCCCTGTCCTTCCTGAAGCATCTGAATCCTGGCACCTGAAGTACCCAGTCCTGTCCCTGAGACATCCAAGTCTCCGTAATGGCCACCACATCACATTCCCAAGCAGCAATCCACGCCCTAAGCTCATCTACCTTATTCACTACACTCCTGGCGTTAAAATATATACACTTCAGCCCCTCAGTCTGGGCATTACCCTTCTCCACCCCCTGTCTAACCTCCCTCTCATACTGCCTGCAGTCCTCTCCTACCTGGGAGCTAACCTCCTCCGTCCCAGTCTCCCCATCACAATTCCCTCCCCCCATCCTTTCTAGTTTAAAGTCCCCCCGGTAGGCTTAGCCAGTCTTCCCACCAAGATATTAGTCCCCCTGGGATTTAAGTGCCACCCGTCTTTACTGTACAGGTCACACCTGCCCCTAAAGAGGTCCCAATGATCTAGGAACCGAAATCCCTGCCCTCTGCACCAGTCCCTCAGCCACGCATTCAGCCTCCACCTCATTCCATTCCTGCCCTCGTTCTCCCATGGCACAGGCAGCAATCCTGAGATTACTACCTTCGCTTCTCTCTTCTTCAGCTGCCTACCCAGTTCCCTATAGTCCCTTTTCACAACTGCCTCCCTCTTCTTGCCTATGTCAGCAGTACCTATATGCCCTACAACCTCTGGTTCCTCACCCTCCCCCTTCAGGATGTCTGGGACACGCCCAGAGACATCCCGGATCCCAGCTCCAGGGAGACAAACCACCATCCGCGACTCACGTCTACGTCCACAAAAACGCCTGTCCGCCCCTCACTGTGGAGTCCCCTATTAATACTACCTTTCTGCTCTCTTTTTTAATTTTTTGACTTACTGGCTCAGCTCCAGAGACCTGGCCACCGCTTCCTCCCTCAGATGAGCTGTCCCCCCCGTGTAGTACTCAAGCTGGAGTACTTATTTTGAAGGGGGACATCCACCGGTGTGCTCTCCATCACCCGAGGTTTCCCTTCCTAATAGTTACCCAAGTGCCTTCTTCCCGTTGCCCTGGTGTGACTACTTGCTGATAGCTCCTATCTATAACCTCCTCACTCTCTCGAATGAGCCGAAGTCCTCGAGCTGCATTTGCAGCTCCTTAACCTGGTTTATAATTGTCAGATTATCTACTTTGGTAGCTATAATACGAAAGCATGTTATCATTTGAACGGGTGTAAATTGAGAGAAGTGGATACCCAGTCCTCTTGAATACTTTGGACACTTGTCCTTGTGCATCAATCACTGAAAGTAAATGCGCAGGTACAGCGGGCAGTAAAAAGGTAAAAGATATGTCGGCCTTCATAATAAGAGGATTTGAGTATAAGAATTGGAAAGTTTTACTGCAGTTATACAGGACATTTGCGAGGCCACACCTGGGGTATTGTGTGCTGTTTTGGTGTTCTTATCTGAGGAGGAATGTCCCGCTATCGAGGGAGTACAGCAAAGGTTACCATGCTGATTCCTGAGATGGCAGATCTGTCATATGAGGAGAGACTAAGTTGGTTAGGTTTATATTTACTAGAGTTTAGAAGAGTGAGAGGGGATCTCATTGGAATTTATAGGATTAAACAGGGTTGACTCAGAAAGCATGTTCCTGTTGGTAGGGGAGTCCAGAACTAGGGGTCATCGTTTGAGGATGAGGGGTAAACCTTTTACGACTGAGGTGAAGAGACATGTCTTCACTCAGAGAGTGGTGACTCTGGAATTCATTACCACAGAAAGTAGTTGAGGCCAAAATGTTGTGTGATTTCAAGAAGGAATTAGATATAGACCTTGGGGTTAAAGGGGCCAAAGGATATGGGGGGAAGGTGGGATCAGAATATTGAACTTGATAATCAGCCATGATCAAAAAGAATGATGAAGGGCCAAATGACCTACATCGGCTTCTATTTTCTATGTTGCTTTTTTTTATTGGAGTTTTTTGAGGAAGGAGCAAATAATGTGGGTGAAGAGGAAACTGTGGGTGAGCTGTACTTAGATTTACAGAAGGCATTTGACAAATTGCCAAATATTACACAAAATGCAGTATTTGGGGCGGCAAGGTGGCACAGTGGTTAGCACTGTTGCCTCACAGTGTCAGGGACCCAGCTTCAATTCCAGCCTTGGTTCACTGTCTGTGTGGATTTTGCACTCTCTTGCCATGTCTGCGTGGGCGCTGCTGTTTCCTCCCACAGTCCAAAGTTTTGATTGATTTGATTTGTTATTGTCAAATGTATTAACATACAGTGAAAAGTATTGTTTCTTGCGCGCTATATAGACCGAACCTGCTGTGCCATTCAGTATGATTTTTTGAGGAAGTGACAGAGGTGATTGATGAGGGTAGGGCAGTGGATGTTGTCTACATGGACTTCAGTAAGGCCTTTGACAAAGTCCCTCATGGCAGACTGATGCAGAAGGTGAAGTCGCATGGGATCAGCAGTGAGCTGGCAAGATGGATACAAAACTGGCTCGGTCATCAAAGACAGAGGATAGCAGTGAAAGGGTACATTTCTGAATGGAGGGTTGTGACAAATAGCATTCCCCGGGTATCAGTGAACAAAGAACAAAGAAAATTACAGCACAGGAACAGGCCCTTTAGCCCTCCAAGCCTGCACCGACCATGCTGCCTGACTTAATTAAAACCCCCTTACCATTCCGGGGACCATATCCCTCTATTCCCATCTCATTCATGTACTTGTCAAGATGCCCCTTAAAAGTCACTACCATATCTGCTTCTACTACCTCCCCCAGCAATGAGTTTCAGGCACCCACTACTCCCTGTGTAAAAAATTTGGGAGTGCTGGGACCTTTGCTTTATATAATATATACAGATGATTTGGAAGAGAACGTAACTGGTTTGATTAGTAAATTTGCGGACAACACAAAGGTTGGTGGAATTGTGGATAACAATAAGGACCATCAGAGGATACAGCAGGATATAAATCTGTTGGAGACTTGGGCAGAGAGATGGCAGATGGAGTTTAATCCAGACTAATGTGAGGGAATGCATTTTGGAAGGTCTAATACTGATGGAAAATATGCAGTAAATGTCAGAAACTTTAACAGTATTGATAGCAGAGGGATCTCGATGTACAGGTACACAGGTCACTGAAAGTGGCAACGCAGGTGGAGAAGGTAGTCAAGAAGGCATATGGCATGCTTGCCTTCATTGGCTGGGGCATTGAGTTTAAAAATTGGCAAGTCATGTTGATGCTTTATAGAACCTTAGTGAGGCCACACATGGAATATAGTGTTCAATTCTGGTTGCCACACTTCCGGAAGGATGTGGAGGCTTTGGAATGGGCACAGAAAAGATTTACCAGGATGTTGCCTGGTATGGAGGGCGTTACCTTTGAGGAGACATTGGAGAAACTTTGTTTGTTCTCATTAGAACATCGGGTGTTGAGGGTCGACCTGATGGAAGTCTACAAGATTATGAGAGGCATGGACAGATAGGATAGTCAGAAGCATTTTCCCAGGGTGGAAGAGTCAATTACTAGGGGGCATAGGTTTAACATGCGAGGGGCAGGTTTTAGAGGAGATATACAAGGCACGTTTTTTACGCAGAGGGTGGTCGGGTGCCTGGAATTCGCTGCCACGGGAGGTAGTGGAAGCAGATACGATAATGACTTTTAAAGGGAGTCTTGACAAATACATGAATAGGCTGGGAATAGAGGAATATGATTCCTGTAGGGGGTTTAGTCAGGCAGCTTGGGCAGTGCAGGCTTGGAGGGCCGAAGGGCCTGTTCCTGTTCTGTAATTTTCTTTGTTCTTTATTCTTTTTTCTATGATCAATGTTGATCTTGCGTCTTAATTCCAAAACCCTGCATTCTGTTCATATGCCTTAATTTCTTTTGTATCCAAAAACCTATTGATATCAATCTTGAATATATTCAATATTGGAGCGTCCACAGCTCTCAGGGATAGAGAACTTCAAAGATTCACAGCCCTCTGAGTGATTTCTCCCTGGCTCAGTCCTAAATGGCCAGCCCTTATTCTCAGACTGTGATCCATAGTTCAAGATTTCCCAGAATATGCCCTATCAAGCCTTTTGGAATTTTGTGCATTTCAGTGGGATCGTGGAATCATAGAAATTTGCAGTTTGGAAAGAGACCATTTGGTCCAATATGCCTGGAGTGGTTGACAAGAAGCCGTTTGGAAAGCGGTGACAAGATCGGTTCAGGTCAGCATGGATTTGCTAAAGGAAAGTTGTGTTTGACAAATCTTCAGGAATTTTTTAAGGATGTGACCAGCAGAGTGGACAAGGGTGAATTGTGGATATTATGTAGCTGGACTTTAAAATGGCTTTAGACAGGGTCCCATCCAAGAGATTAGTGAGCAAAATTAAAGCTGATGGTATTGGGGATAATGTATTGACGTGGATAGAGAGCTGGTTGGCAGACAGGAATAATCAAGTCATTTTCAGAGTGGCAGGCAGTTACTAGTGGGGACTGCAGGGTTCAGTGCTGGGACCCCAGCTGTTCAGAAAAACATTAATAATTTGGATGAAGGAATTGAATGCAATATCACTAAATTTGCAGATGACACTGAACTGGGTAGCAATGTGTGTTGTGATGCTAAGAGTTTGCAGGGTGACTTGGACAAGCTGACTGAGTGGGCAAATACTTGGCAAATGCAATATAATGTGGATAAATAAAGAGGTTATCCACTTTGGTGGCAAAAACAGGAAGGAAGATTATTATCCGAATGGTGGCAGTTTAGGAAAAGGGGAAGTGCAACGTAACCTAGGTGTCATGGTGGAACAGACACTGAAGGTTGGCATGCAGGTACAGCAGGCTGTGAGGAAAGGTAATGACATGCTGGCCTTCATAGCAAAAGGATTTGAGCATATGTGTAAGGATGACTTGTGATCCTTGGTGAGACCACACCTTGAGTATTGTATGCACTAGTGTCCTCTGGTCTGCGGAAAATCATTTTTGCTGCTGAGGGAGTCCAGGGAAGGTTCACCAGACTGATTTCTGGAATGGCAGGACTGGCACATGAGACACTGGATCGAATGGGCTTTAGAAGAACGAGAGGGGATCTCATAGAAACATATAAAATTCTGATGTGACTGAACAGCTAGATGCGGGAAAAATGTTCCAGATGTTGGGGACATTCTCCATCCACACATCAACCAGAGCAAAGAACCTCACTGGACACACCTACGTTCTTAATACCGCATACTACTCTCACCATCTCCCAAGCCCGAAAAGAAGTAGTCACTCCAGGAAGCGTGGAAAAAGTGCAGGCCTGCAGGTGAGATACGGTCCCAAAGTCCCGCTCCCTAGCTTACCCCTAGCTAATGTCCAATCTATGGAAAACAAGCTAGATGAACTTAAAGTTAGGCTCACTTTCCAAAAGAACTGGGGGCTCTTGTGTGTTCTGTTTCACAGAGACATGGCTCATTCCTGCTTTACTGGACTGTGTCCCACAACCAGAGGGCTTCTCAATCCACCAAATGAACTGCAGAACAACCTCAGGCAAGGCTAGGAGAGGTGGGGTCTGCCATCTAATCAACACCTCATGTGCCTAGATATAGCCAAACTGGCGAGTTTCTGCTGCCTGGACCTAGAGTACCTGACACTAAAATGCCATCCCTACTGTCTTCCTAATAGGAGTTCACCTCTGTCTGACAGCAGTTTACATTCCGCCCCATGTGGACATGATGACTACACTGGACAAAATAGACACCACCACAAATAGCTTTGAGATGTAACATCCCAAGACGCTGTTCATCGTGGCCAGGGACTTGAAACAGGCCAAGCTCAAGAGCGTTCTACCAAGATTCCACCAACATGTCTCCTTTTCCACCAGAGGCTCAAACATCCTAGACCACTGCTGCACAAATATCAAAAATGCCTACTGCTCTATTGCCCACCATACTTTGGTAAATCAGACCACAAGGCTTTGCTGCTGCTCCCAGCTCAGAAGCAAAACTTTAAATAGAAGAATCCATCAAAGAAAGTCGTGGCAATGTTGTTCTGAGGAATTGGATGATCTTCTGCTGGACTGCTTGAAGTCAGTAGACTGGTCAGTATTTAAAAACACTGCGACCAGCCTGAATGAGTATGCCACTACAGTAACTAGCTTCACTAGTGAAGTGTGTAAACTGTAAACTGTGGCAAAGAAGCAAGTCCGTGTGTTTCCCAACCAGAAACCATGGACGAACTGGGATATCCAATGCCTGCTGAAGTCCAGGTCTGAGGTGTCAGGTCAGGCAACCCTGACGTATCCAAGAAAGTCAGATGTGATCTGCGGAGATCCTTCAAAAATGCCAAAAGATAGTACTGGACCAAGCTTGAATTCCAGATTAGCCACATGGACTCATGTAGACTATGGCAGGATCTGCAAGACATAACAGACTGCAAGGTGAAGGCATATTAAATTGCTGGCTGTAATGCCCCGATGAGCACAACGCATCCTATAACCATTTTAAGGAAGAATCAGTGAGAGCACATCCACCATCCTGGAAGCCTTGGATGACCTGTATCTGAGGTCACCATTGCCGACATCAGAGCAGCCTTCTCAAAAGTTAACCCATGGAAAGCAACTGGCCCAGGTAGGGTACCCAGATGAGCATTCAGGTCCTGTGTGGACCAGTGGCGGGGATATTCACAGACATCTTCAGCCTCTGTTTACATCAATCTGAGATCCCTACCTGCTTCAAAAAGATGACAATCATCCCAGTACCAAGAAAAGCCAGGAAGCACAACTTAATTACTATTATCCAGTGCCTCTGACATCCATCATTATAAGAACATAAGAAATAGGAGCAGGAGTAGGCCATCTAGCCCTTCGAACCTGCCCCGCCATTCAGTAAAATCATGGCTGATCTGTCGTGGCTCAGTTCCACATTCCCGCCCTGCCCCCATAACCCTTAATCCCCTCTCTTATCAAAAACCCATCAACCCGCGTCTTAAAAATATTTAGCGAGGTAGCCTCCACCACTTCAACGGGCAGAGAATTCCAGAGATTCACCACCCTTTGAGTGAAGAAGTTCCTCCTCAACTCCGTTCTAAACCGCCCCCCCTTTATCTTGAGGCTGTGCCCCCTAGTCCTACTATCCTTTCTGAGCGGGAAGAGTCTCTCCACCTCTATCCTATCCATCCCATTCATCATCTTATACGTCTCAATGAGATCTCCCCTCATTCTTCTAAACTCTAACGAGTACAAGCCTAGTTTATTCAGCCTCTCCTCATAGCTCAACCCCCTCAACTCCGGTATCAGTCTAATAAACCTTCTCTGCACTCCCTCCAAGGCCAAAATATCCTTGCGTAAGTACGGCGTCCAAAACTGCACACAGTACTCCAGCTGCGGCCTCACCAATGCCCTATACAGCCGCAGCAAGACCTCCCTACTTTTATATTCAATCCCCCTCGCTATGAAGGCCAGCATCCCATTCGCCTTCCTGACCACCTGCTGCACCTGCAAGCTGGGTTTTTGCGACTCACGCACAAGGACCCCGAGGTTCCTCTGCACCGTTGCCTGCTGCAGTTTTTCTCCACGTAAGTAATAATCCTTCCTACCATTATTCCTACCAAAGTGGACCACCTCGCACTTGCCAACATTAAATTCCATTTGCCAGTTCCTGGCCCATTCGCCCAGCCTATCTAGATCCTTCTGCAGACTCTCCACACCCTCCGCACAATTTGCCGTTCCACCAATCTTGGTGTCATCAGCAAATTTCGACACCATACACTCGGTTCCCTCCTCCAGATCATCTATATAAATGGTAAAAAGCTGAGGCCCCAGCACCGACCCCTGGGGCACTCCACTAGTCACCATCCGCCAATCCGAATAGCACCCATTGACCCCCACTCTCTGCCTCCTATTTGACAACCAATCCTCTATCCACGCTAACACCCTACGCCCAACTCCATGTCCCTCGACCTTCTGCAATAACCTCTTGTGAGGTAACTTGTCAAACGCCTTCTGAAAATCAAGAAAGACCACATCCACCAGCTCTCCTCTATCCACCGCCCTAGACACATCCTCATAGAACTCCAGTAAATTTGTCAGACACGACTTCCCTTTAACAAAACCGTGCTGCGTCTGCTCTATCAAGCAATTCCCCTCAAGATGCCTCGCTATTTCCTCCTTGATGACGGATTCTAACATTTTACCTACAACAGACGTTAAACTAACCGGCCTATAATTCCCTGCCTTTTGCCTGGCACCCTTCTTAAACAACGGCATAACATTAGCCGTTTTCCAATCTTCCGGCACTTTCCCGGAATCCAGCGACGTCTGGAAAATAACCACCAAGGCATCCACTATCACCTCCGCCATTTCTTTCAGAACCCTCAGATGCATTCCATCCGGTCCTGGGGACTTGTCCACAATCAGCCCCTCCAGTCTGTCGAGCACCGCCTCTCTAGTAACAGTAATGTCATTAAGACCCTCCAGTCCTACCACCTTTCCATCTCTAACACCTGGCAAATTATTCACGTCCTCCTCCGTGAAGACAGAAACAAAAAAGTTATTCAAGACCTCAGCCATATCCCCATCCCCTACCGCTAAGTCCCCCTTCTCATCCTCTAAGGGACCAATGTTCACCCTAGCCAGCCTCTTCCTTTTTATATATTTATAAAAACTCTTACTATCCTTTTTTATATTAAGCGCTAGCCCGGCTTCATAGTTTCTCCTACCCTTCTTTATCAACTTCTTTGTCAATCTTTGTTGACATTTAGACCTCTCCCAATCCTCTTCTCGCCCACTACTCTTAGCTACTCTAAACACCTCCGCTTTTAATTTAACACTTTCCTTCACCTCCTTCGTTATCCACGGCTTATTACCTTTCCTCCTACGGTCCTTTTTAACCATCGGAATAAATTTCTGCTGAGCACCAAGAAAGATTTCCTTAAAGATCCTCCACTGCTCCTCAGCAGACCTACCTTCCAACGCGCTCCCCCAGTCCACATTCGCCAATTCTTCTCTCATCCTACCGTACTCCCCTCTGTTCAGACAAAGGACGCGTGTCTGGGAACCCACTTTCTCCTCCTCCATCTGCACCAGAAACTCCACCATACAATGATCACTCTCCCCAAGAGGATCCTTCACCTCAAGGTCCCTAATTCTACCCGCCTCATTATGAAGTGCTTCGAAAGGTTTGTCGTGGCACAAATCAATTCCTGCCTGCCAGACTGCCTGGATCCACTACAGTTTTCCTATTGCCACAGGAGATCCACAGCAGATGCCATCTCCCTGGCCCTACGCTGAACTGTGGAACCTAAATAACAAAGACACTTATGTCGGACTCATATTCATAGACTTTAACATCACTATTCCTATGAGACTCATCTCCTACTTACGTGGTCTAGAGCTTGGCTCCTCTCTCTGCAACTGGATCCTAGACTTCCGAAGCCACAGACCAAAGTCAATAAGAATAGGCAACAACACCTCTTTGACAATCACTTTCAGTGCTCCACAAGGCTGTATCCTAGCTCCTTACTAATACTCCTCATACACCTCTGACTGTATGGCCAAATTCCCCTCCAACACGATTTACAAATTTGCTGATGACACCATTATGGGTCAGATCTCAAACAATGACGAGACACAGTACAGGAAAGAGATGTGGAATTTGGTGAACTGATGCTACAACAATAATCAACTTCAGGAAGCATAGTGGAGGGCATGGCTCTGTCTACATCAATAGGGACAAAGTAGAAATGGTTGGGAGTTTGAAATTTTTAGGTGTCCAGACCTGATTTGGTCCCTCCATGCAGACACTATAGTTAACAAAGCCTACCAATACCTCTACTTTCTCATGAGACAAAGAAAATTTGGCATATCTGTTACAACTCTCACCAACTTCTACAGATGCAACGTAGAAAGCATTCTTTCTGATCGTATCACAAGTTGGTATGGCTTGTGCTCTGTCCAAGACCTCAAAAAACTACAAATTGTCATGAATGAAGCCCAGTCCATCACTTAAACCAGCCTCCTATCCATTCACAGTGTCTACACTGCCCATTGCCTCCGGAAAAGCAGCCAGCATAATCAAAGACCGCACACAACCCTGTCAGGAACAAGATTCAAAAGTCTGAGACAACATACCAACCGACTCAGAAGCAGCTTCTTCCCTGCTGCCATCAGACTTTTGAATGGGCCTATCCTGTATTAAATTGATCTTTCTCTAAACCCCAGCTCTGACTATAATACAACATTCTACATTCTCTCCTTTCTTTCCCTATGTACGGTATGCTTTGTCTGTATAGCGCAGGAAACAATACTTTTCACTGTATACTGTATGTGACAATAACAAATCAAATTAAATCAATGTCCAGAACTAGGAGTCACAGCCTAAGAATAAGGGATAAGCTGTTCAGGACTGAGATGAGGAAGAATTTCTTCTCTCGGAGTTGTGAACCTGTGGAACTCTGTACTACAGAAAGCTGTTGGGGCCAGTTCATTAGAGATGTTCAAGAGGGAGCTGGATGTGGTCCTTGTGGCTAAAGGGGTCAAGGGGTCTGGAGAGAAAGCAGGATTGTGATACTGAAAGTGCATGATCAGCCATGATCATATTGAATTGCACTGCAGGCTCAAAGAGTCAAATGGTCTACTCCTGCACCTATTTTCTATGTTTTGATGTTTCTATCCAGACTACTCATTTTCCAGCTCCTTTCAGAAAGTGTTTGACAAAGTCCTGCATAAGAGATTATCATGCAAGATTAAAGCACATGGGAGTGGAGGAAGTGTTGTGAAATGGATAGAAAACTGGTTGGCAGAGAGGAAACAAGGAATAGGAATTAAGGGTCATTTTAGCAATGGCAGGCAGTAACTAGTGGCATGCCACAGGGATTGGTGCTGTGACCCCAGCTATTCACAACATATATTAATAATTTGGATGAGGGAACAAAATGTAACATCTCAATGTTTGCATATGATACCAGGTTGGGTGGGAGGGTGAACTGTGATGAGGATCTGCAGAGATCCTTTAGCATGATCTGAACAGGTTGACTGGGTGGGCAAATCAATAATTTGGGTAAATGTGAAGTTATTCATTTTGGAAGCAAAAATAAGAAGGTAGACTACTACCTGAATGACTGTAAATTGGGAGAGGGGAGTGTGCAGTGGTACTGGTTGTCCTTGCGCACCAGTTGCTGAAGGTGCAGCAGGAGGTAAAGAAAGCAAATGGTATGTTGATCTTCATTGTGAGGGCTCTCTAGTACAGGGGCAGGGATGTGTTGTTGCAGTTGTACAAAGGCCACACCTAGAATAGTGTGTGCAGTCTTGGTTTCCTTTTCTGAGGAAGGATGTCTTTGCTCTCGAGGGAGTGCAGTGAAAGTTTACCAGGCTGATTCTGGGATGGCAGGACAGATATATGAGGAGGGATTGACTTGATTAGGATTGTTTTCACTGGAATTTAGAGGAATGAGGGAGACCTCAAAGACACTTATAAAATTCTAACAGGACAGACGGGGTAAGTGCAGGGAGGTTGATTCCATTGGTGGGAGTGTCCAGAACCAGAGGTCACAATCTGACGATGCAAGACGGAGATGAGGAGACATTTCTTCACCCAAAGAGTGGCAAGCCTGTAGAATTCATTACCACATGAAATAATTGATGCAGAAACATTGAATGTATTCCAGAGGCAGCTAGACATAGCACTTGGGACGAATGGGATCAAAGATTATGGGGAGAAAGCAGGATTAGGGTATTAAGTTGGATGATTGGCTATGATCATGATGAATGGCTCGAAGGACCAAATGGCCTCCTCCTGCTCCTGTCTTCTAAGTTTCTATGATTCGTAGCCTTGTAGGTTACAGCACATCACGTGCATTTCCAAGTACTGCTTGGTTCTGGATTCTGGATAGTCAGAAGCTTTTTCCCAGGATGGAAAAGTCAGTTACTAGAGGACATAGGTTTAAGATGCGAGGAGCAAGGTTTAACAGAGATGTACGAGGCAGGTTTTTTACACAGATGGTGTGGGCGCCTGGAACTCGCTGCTGGGGGAGGTAGTGGAAGTAGATACAATGGTGACTTTGAAGGGGCATCTTGATAAATGCATGAATAGGATGGGAATGGAGGGATATGGACGTGGGAAGGGTAGGGAGTTTTAGTTCAGTTGGACACCATGGTCAGTGCAGGCTTGGAGAACCGAAGGACCTGTTCTTGTGCTGTAATTTCCTTTGTTCTTTGGACTTCTTAAATTTTTAAGATGGTTTCTGCCTCTACTGTTCTTTCAGGCAATGAGTTCTAGACCTCCACCACATTTTCCCCTCTAATCCCTTCTCAGCCTGTTTACCCGAAACCTATGCCCTAGGAAAGGACCCTGTCCACTCCATCTATCCCCTCATAACTTTTTGCACTTCAGTTCGATCTCCTGTCAACCTTCTCTGTTCCACAGAAAACAGTACCAGCCTCTCCAAGCTTCACTCACAATTGAAATTCTCCTGTCTCGGCTTGAATATCCCTCTGAATCCTTGAAGTCACATCTTTCCTATAGTGTGGAACTGCATGCAGTACTCCGCTGTAGTCTCACTGAAGTTTGGAGCATTTCAGCAAATCCTCCCTGCTCTTTTATTAGCAGAGGCACAGAATATAAGCAAGACCATCTTATATATGTATATATGTACCTAACAGCTACCTTCAGGAATCTGTGGACGTGCACTCTGGGGTTGCTGTGTTCGTCTACACTTCTCAGTTTCTTATTATTTATTGTATATTCCCTTGCTTTGCTAGCCTCACTGCAACTTCTCTGGGTTGAACTCCATTTGCCACCATTCCATGCTTTGGACTGGTCCACAGATATCTTCTTGAAATCCACAGCTTTCTTCTTTATCAACTACATTTCCAATTTTTGTATCATCTGTAAACTTCTTAATCATATAAAGTTTAAATCATTAATATATACCACAGAAAGCAAGGAACCTGGTACTGAGCCCTGCAAAATCCCTCTGGAACCAAGCATCCTATCATAAAACTAAGATGGAAATTAAAATTAAGCTGAATAATGTTTTCACCCAGAGAGTGGGGGGATCTGGAACGCATTGCCTGAAAGGATAATAAATGCAGAACGCCTCTTGGTATTTACTAAGTACTTGGACATGCAGTTGATGAACTATAGCTGAAACGATGTGACCCAAGAGATAGATGATATGATTAGACTGAATTGTTTGACCATCATGGATATGATGGGCCAAATGACCTTATGTGCTATAATTTTGCCTATATCATTTTGTTAATTCAGCCTGTCTCATTAAAGAATACCCTCCCATAAAGGCAGATGGTGGAATTTAGATTCAGTTACCGGAATCAAAAGCTAGTCCCAGTAATAGTGTTACTATCGTCAATTTTCATAAAAACCCATCTGGTTCATTCATGCCTTTTAAGGAAGGAAATGCATATGAACATACAGACAAGAAGCACGGGTTGGCCACTCGGCCCCTTGGGCCTGCTTTGCCATTTAATAAAATCATGACTGATCTGATAGTAACCTCAAATCTGCATCCTGCCTACTCCCAATTACCTAACACCCCTTTGCTCACCAAAAATCTAACACTGCCTTAAAAACATTCAAAGACTCAACTTCCACTGCTTTTTGAGGAAGAATTTCAGAAACCGTCAACACTCTGAGAGAGAAAATTTCTCCTCATCCCCATTTTAAATGAATGGCTCTCATTTTTAAACAGAGGCCACTCATTCTAGATTCCCACACATGAGGAAAAATTGTCTCCACATCCACCCTGTCAGCACCCCTCAGGATCTTGTATATTTTAATCAAGTCATTTCTTATTCTTCTAAACTACAGTGGATACAAGCCCAATGTGTCTAACGTTTTCTCATAAGACAACCCGCCCTTTCTAGATATTGGTCTGATAAATCTTCTCTGAACTGCTTCCAATTATTATATTCTTCCATAAATATGGTGACAAATACTGTACATAATATTCCAAATGTGGTCTCACCAATTCCTTGTACAACTGAAGCATAACCTTCTTATTTTTGTATTCTATTCCCCTCACAGTAAACAATAACATTCTGTTTGCTTTCCTAATTACTTACTTGTATACAAGTACACAAGTCTTTTATGATTCCTGCACTAGGACACCCAGATCTCTCTTCATCTCAGAGCTCTGCAATCTCTGATCACATAATATGCTTTCTTATTCTTCTTGCCAACATGGACAGTTTCATATTTTCCCACATTATACTCCATTTGCCAGATCGTTACCTGCACACTGAGGGTATCCGCTTCTATCTTTTTTGTAAAATCTTACCTGCTCTGGCCTACATGTGACTTCAGACTCACAGCAATGTGGTTGACTCTTAATTGTCCTCTGAAATGGCCTAGCAAGCCACTCAGTTCAAGGGCAGTTAGATATGGGCAACAAATGCTGGCCTTGTCCCAGTGACACACACATTCCATGGTAGAATTTTAAAATTACTAGATCTAAAACGTACTGTCTCCTAGTTGGTTCCATGGCATACTAATCTAGAAACTGCACTCTATGAATTTATCCTCCATAATATTAATTATTCAATCTATATGATTTCTGTATTGTCCTTATATGTATTATTAATTTCTTGATTTATAGTCTAGCCTACAGTACAAATTTTAAAGGATCTCCAAAACATTCTGCCCCTGACTGTTGCCTAGCTCTACCTAAACTGATTCTACATCTTAATCTTCTGAGCTAAGGTCCTTTTCCTCTCCTGTCTAGATCTCATTCTTCATTATCAAGGCTACCCTCCACCTTTCCATCTTCTAAAGCTAAAGTATCCTGGAACATATATTTCCCAACCTTGAAAGCTTAGTAATCATATTTCTGTAATGGCTACTAAACACCAAGGAAATAAGATACAGGTTGACCATCAGAATGGTGAACAGGCTCAAACAAATAAATGGCTTATTCTGTTCCTGTGGTTGGAGTATAGGACCATAAGCTTTTGCTTTGAATGCAATTGGTGATTTGGACACAAATTGTGATCAAAATACTACCCCTGTTAATTTTTTTTTGTTGGTTCCCTTTCAAACTTATTGCTGAATATTGCTGAAGATAAAATATCTACAAACCAGTGTAAATGGGCAATGGTTTTGAATGTAATTAGTTTTTAAAACTATTCTATGGTATATGGAAGAGTAGGAATAGCTGGTATAATGAAACTAGGTAAGAAGTCTCACAACACCAGGTTAAAATCCAACAGGTTTATTTGGTAGTAAACAGATTTAATAAACCTGTTTAATAAACCTACACTTCCTATTGTGTTTACCCCAGTCCAACGCTGGCATCTCCACATCATAATGAAACTATACAGAGCTGTTTGATAAGTTTTATTTGTCTGCAGTAGTCAGGTCCTTACTAAGTTGAAACAAAATTTAATTAAAAGCTTTTATAATGTGTCAATTATGTCCTAGAACCTATTTAAAAAATCAGCTTAATTTTAAAAGCCTCGCAAAGGTCTACAAATGGTACAGTTAGCAGAAGCTCGTGATGTTGATTAATTCAGTCTTTCGTGGGCAGTTTAAATCATCTTGCCCTTTGCACATATTCTGACCTCCTATTGGCTGTAGTTTTACTGCCCCTGCTTGCCACGGGAATTGGAGCAGGTGAGGGGTAGATAGTGGGAAGGTCTGTCGACCTCGGACGGGATTTTATGGTTTTGGATCAAGCGAGGCTGTAAAATCAAAGAACAAAGAACAAAATCAGCCTGGGAAACAGGCCCTTCGGCCCAACGAGCCTGCGCCGCCATCTCAACACCACCAGTCCACCTCTCTACCCATGACCCCTATCTAATGTTTTATGGCCATCCAGATTGAGGGAAACTGATTTAGGGACAATTTATTCCTGCCAATCAGCCTAACAGCACATCTTTGGGGTGTGGGAGGAAACCGGAGCACCCGGAGAAAACCCATGCAAGCACGGGGAGAATGCGCAAACTCCCACAGACACCGGCCCAAATCCATGTGTCTGCACAGCAATCAGCGATAGTCACTGAGCTGTCGTCTTGCCCAGTATCTTGTCCAGTTTAGGCACACACTAACGACATGAAGCACTAGGCCAATCTCGAACAACCAAGAGCAGCCCCAGTACGACCCATCGCCTGTATGCCCCTCGTTGGACACGAGGTGGACCGACTTAAAACCTGTGAATGAAAGAGAAAAAAAAACATTATTTTCATACCATACCCATTTACATTACCAGGGATGCCCCAATGCTAATGACCCTTATTTAAAAGGATCTCCTATATCCACCCATCTCCAACCCACTCATGTGCCTGTCTAAGTTACTCTTAAATGACTGTAGCGTGTTTGCCTCCACCACCTTACTTGGCAGAGCATTCCATACCCCCACTACCCTCTATGTGAAAAACCTCCCTCTAATATCTGTGCTGTACCGCTCCCCCCTCACCTTAAGTCCATGGCCCCTTGTCCTACGTGTCTCTATCATAGGAAATAGCTTACCTCTGTTTCCCATTGTGTCTGCCTGTGCCTCGTTGGTTGAGTTCAGAGAGGTTCAAGAGTTTTATAATATGCTTCACAAACAGTACTCAGGGCCACGATTCTCCCATTGCAGCCTGCCACTTTTCTGGTGGGTCCAGCTGGGAGATGCGCATCTATGGCCTTGAATGGGGATTTGCGAATGCATCTCCCAGAGCTGGCAAACAATGGCTGGCCAGACCATGCTGGAAACCATAGGATGGCTGGTAAGTCATTTAAATCTCTTTTTAACCTATCTTAAATATGTGTATTTGTTGATCATCGGGACCTAAAAGGTCCTGTTCGAATCTCCCACCCTGCCAGAAGTACTTCATTCCAGTGGGGTTCAGATTAGCTCCTCACCTTCAGGGAGCTAGTGGGAGACCCCCCCAGAATGAAGGAGGGATCAATCAGGGCCCCCCAAGGAGTTGGGTGCAGAGGCTGTTGCCCCCTGGGCATTGGCACCCTGGCAGTGCCAATCTGTGTCTCCAGCACTGCCCAAGAGGCAAAGTGCCCATGCCCAGTGGGCACTTTGGCACTGCCCATTGGGCACTGGGCAGTACCAAGGGGGTGGGGCCTATTATGGTCAGGGCCTAGGTGTGATTGGTGGAGGTGGGTGGTTCCCCCAGCACTCTGCATTGGGATCGGTCGGGGATGGAGTGATTGGGGTGAGCTGGGAGAGAGGGGGAAGGGAGGGAGGTCTGCTGAGGAGAGGGAGGGCTACCTCCAGGGGGGTCTGACCGGGTCAGCAGAGGCAAGGGGGAGGGAATTGCCATTGCTGGGGGGGTGGGGCCTGCGCTTTGGGCACTCTGGGACATGGTGTGGCCGTGGGGGGTATGCGGCAGTGGTCAGGGCTGGCCCAAGAATTGTTGTGGGGGCGATCAGGCTGGCCAGCAAATGGGAATCTGACAGTTTGAAGCCACTGCGCATGTGCAGAGCTCCAGAACTGTCAAACTCTGGCGTGAATAGGCCCTGCCCCCTCCCCCAGGTTTTTAATGACTGGGACCTCTTCAATGCATACAGTGCAGAGATTCAGGTGAGAAGCTGATCTGTCAGAACAGTCAGGATTTAGAACAGTTTTCCTGCCAATTCAGCACTTTTGGAAGAATCACCCCCCAGATGTCAAATTTAATCAATTGTGATGGATTAAGCAATTACAGAATCCCAAACCAACAAAATATACCATTTGATAATTGGATATGCATTTTATTTCAGCTTGCATAAGTAATTTTCATAACAGGAAATTACAGGGGGAAAAGTTATATAAACTTGCAAGGCTGAGATCAATAGGTTTTTGATCAGTAGCAGAATTAAAGGTAAAGGAATTAAAGTCAGGAGAAAGTGGACTTTGTGAGTGTTATTTTATTGTGTGGTGAAGAAGGCTCGTAGGGCTATATGGCTTATACCTGATCCTATTTATTTTGATCTTTCTTGTGAATATGTTGTTTAAAGCTAAATGAGGATTTAATAAGCGAAAAATATACCATTGAGCATGAAGCATAGATTACATTAGAATAGAATGTAGATTTTTGAGGATCAAACATAGTAAATAGGATGGGGATGTGGAATAGCTATTACGGGAATTAAGCATAGTCTGTAGTATGTGGTATATTAAGGTATGTGAGTTATATCGTTAATGCAAACACTGCAATTGCAAATGGATGGGAAATGCATCTTCTGCAGTTGCAACATCACTAAGTCAGCCTTTTTAAATACAGCACAACACTTCCTGTTAAAATGACAGAAAAGACAAAATATGACAAAAAGCTAATGAAATAAAGTTTTGTAGATATCAATGTGCACCAAAAACGTTTACCATTACTAGTCAAACTCATGTGCCATTCCAGAAGCTATATTGTCTGTTTCAGATGATTTTGAGTTGCACGATAGTAACAGGAGGAGCATTTTCAGTCCCTTGAGTCTACTGCGCAGTTCAGTTACACTATGGCTATTGTGTACTTCATCAAGCTATTTTTTACACACCGTAGTTCCATATTTCTTTAAAACCTCACTCTCCCGCCCCTCCCCCTCAAAAAAATCTATTGTTCATAGAATTAAAAATGCCAACTAAAATGATTTCTCTCTGTCTCTTCTGCTAACTTCTTTATCCTCATCTGACTTTTTTATTCTTTCTTTTGATATGAGAGGTGGCAGGGCACTCAGTAGCAGAAACAGATTAACAAGTGGCTGTATTTGTTTGGTGCTTATGAAAAATTGTGTAACTTTTGTAACCATAAACAAAACACGGATGAGATCATTAGTTTGAAAATTCAATTGCAGATTTTTTTTGAAAATTTGCCAAAATTAGTCCAAACAAACTCGCTCACTTTCTTTCTCGTGTTTTTCTCACACCTTTCTTACCCTTTCAAGTTTCCAGTTCTCAATTACTTTTCAGAAATTGATAGAGAATAAAATACGAACCCCTATAGCTGGTCAGTGGTGGTTGTATTTCCTTCACACACACTTGCTCTTTTATTTAAAAAGGTTAAAATATGAACATCACCTTCAGCAGCTCGTGGCACAATGGTCATCACTTCTGCTTCACAGTGCCAGGGACCTGAGTTTGATTTCCGGGTTGGGTCACTGTTTGTGTGGCATTTGCACATCCCCCCTATGTCTGCATGGGTTTCCCCTGTGTGCTCCAGTTTCCTACCTGTGCAGGTTAGGTGGATTGGCCATGCTAAATTGTCCCTTAGTGTCAGAAGGACATGGGGTTATGGGCTAGGGCCTGGGTGGGATTATGGTCAGTGCAGGCTCGATGCACTGTATGATTTAATAATGATATATTAAATGTGAAAAGTTTTTGGATTTTACATTTTGGTTAAATTCTAATCTTTATTATTTAATCTTGATTATTTCAAAAAAGAAATGGTTGATCAAACATTTGAAAATGTTCAAGAACCATTTTGAATGATTTGTGACAACAAGCTTTGAACCTGAGTAGCCAATACCTACAACTGCATCAGTGAACAGCAACAGTGACCAGTACTTATATAGTACAAATATCCAAATTAGGAGCCCTCTATCCTATTCCACCATTCAATAAGATCATGGCTGATTTGATTATAATGTCAACCCCACATTTCTGCCTACCCCTGATAACGTTTCACTCCCTTGTTAATCAAGAATCTATCTCGCTCTGCATTTAAAATATTCAAAGACTGCTTCCATTGGCTTTTGAGGAAAAGAGGCCCAGAGACTAATAGAATCCCTATGGTGCAGGAGGAAATCATTTGGCCCATTGAATCTGAACTGATTCTGAGGAGTATCTTACTTTCAAAACTAAGTTGTGTACTGTTTTAAATCTTAGAGGTAAAGTAGAACTTATCCACTTACCAGATATTCACTGAACAGTTAGTAAAGAGCCAATCCTAAAGGGTGAGAAAGATAGAAAGAATGAAAAGAAACAATCAGTTGCTGCCTCCACTTCACCAAACTCCAAGCTTTCACTCAACTTTTATGTTACACTCCGTTTCCCTTGATGTGTGTGCCTTTCACATGATAAAATGTCCCACAGCATTTAACAGGATTTAACAAAATGTAATTTGATACTGAGCACACAAAATGAAATTAAGGCAGATATTAAGGCGATTCTTAAGAGTCTTAAAGAGCGCCATAAAGTGGAAAATAGATGCGTAGACATTTAGGGAGGAAATTTCAGACCTTAGTAGCCAGGCAGCTGAAAGCAAGGTCACCAGTGGCAGAGCGAATAACACTGGGAATGCTCAACAGACTGGGATTACTGGGGAGCTGATATTTGAAAGGTGGCTCTGATGGGATTACAGAGATAGGAAGGGGCAAGGCCATAGAGGTATTTGAAAATGAAGAGAATTTTATAATGGAAGTGTTCAAAACCAGGAGTGAGTGTATAGGGGCCTTGGGTCAATAGAACTTAGTCTGGGTAAGAACATTTAGATACTCTCAAGTTTACAGAGGGTAGGATGTGGGAAGCCAGTCAGAACAACATTCATATATTAAAGTATCGAGGTTACAAAGTCCATAAATGAGGAATTCAGCAGCAGATAAATTGAAGCAGGATAGTGTCATGCTTTGGAGGTGGGAATAGGCGGTCTTAATAATAGCATGGATATGTGGTCAAAAACTCAACTCGAGGTCAAATATTTCAACAAGGTTGAAAACAGTTGATGGGAAAGGGGTGGAGTCGACACCTAATGAATGGAGTTTATAGTGAGGTGATCCCGATAGGGGAGGTGATACTTTGCAGTAATGTCAATGGACGAGTAATCCAGAAGCCCAGTTTAATACTTGGTGGACACAAGTTCAATTCCCACCACAGCAACTTGTGGAATTTAAGCTCAATTAATGAATAAATCTGGAATTATAAGATAATCCCAGTAATAAAACCATTGTTAATTATTGCAAAAGTGCATCTGGTTCACTAATATTCTTCCAGGAACCTGAGATATTCATGTTCATGGAGTCGTTCCTTGTAGATAATCCTCAGACACCACTGTTACTGTCCTTTGGTATGCCTTTGGTATAACCCGCTGGTAGGACAGATTCATAAGAGATGGAAGAACAATGGGGTACAGTTGGCGGGAGTTTCCCTGGGAGTCTTCAATGTTGACTCTAGATCTCATACAGCTTTACAGTATGAAGTCTAACACAGGGAAGGAAAGCTTCTGCTGCTTACTACCTACTGTCTCCCTCAGCTGATTTCTTTATTCATTTATGGGATGTGGACTTCACTGGCAGTACCAGCATTTATTCCTGAGTCCTAATTGCCCTTGAGAAGGTGTTGATGAACTGCTTTCTTGAATTGCTAAACTCATCATACTGTTGGGGAGGATATTCCAGTGACATTTGAAGGAGTTGCAATATATTTCTAAGTCAGGATGGTAAGTGACTTGGAGGGGAACTTTCAGTAAAGGATGTTCCTGCTGTTTTCCTTCTCAATGGTCATGGTCAAGGATTTGGAAGATGCTGCCTCAGAAACCTGCCTAAGTTCCTGTAGTGTATCTTGTAGATGGTACTCACAGCTGCCACTGCCTATTGGTGGTGGAGGAAGTGAATGTTTGTGGAAGGGTTGTCAGTCAAGAAGGCTGCTTTGTCTTAGATGGTATTGAGCTTCTGGAGTGTTGCTGGAGCTGCCTCATCCAGGAGAGGGGAGAGCATTCCGTCACATACCCGACTTATGCCTTGTCGATGGTGGACAGGCTTCAGGGAGTCAGGAGGTGAGTTACTCGCTGCAGAATTCCCAGTCTCTATCCTGTTCTTATAGCCACAATATTTATATGGCTGGTCTAGTCAAGTTTCTTGTTGGTGATAATCCCCTGTTGTATTCTGTGTCCTTATCACCCTCGATGGTTCTTCGAAGTGGTGTTCAATATGGAGGAGTATTGAAGACTTGCACTCCAGAACTTGCTGCACTCCTAGCCAAACTGTTCCAGTACAGCTACAACACTGGCATCTACCCAACAATGTGGCAAATTGCCCGGGTATGTCTATGTCCCTAGTAATTGTCTCTTTCACCCTGTGAAAAAGCTTCTGACTATCCATTCTATCCATGCCTCTCACAATCTTGTAGTCTTCTATCAGGTCACCCCTCCGTCGCTCCAGTGAGAGCAAACCAAGTTTCTCCAACCTCTCCTCATACCTAATGCCCCCCATACTAGGCAACACCCTGGTAAATCTTTTCTATACTCTCTCCAAAGCCTCCACATCCTTCTGGTAGTGTGGCGACCAGAATTGAACACTATATTCCAAGTGCGGCCGAACTAAGGTCTATAAAGCTGCAACGTGACTTGCCAATTTTTAAACTCAATACCCCAGCCAATGAAGGCAAGCATGCCGTATGCCTTCTTGACTACCTTCTCCACCTGCATTGCCACTTTCAGTGACCTGTGTACCTGTATACCCAGATCCCTTTGCCTAAGGGTTCCACCATCTTTTGTATATTTCCTATCAGTATTAGACATTCCAAAATGCATTGCCTCACATTTGTCTGAACTTTGTTTGAACTTCATCATTCACCTGATGAAGGGACTAACCCCGAAAGCTAGTGAGTTTACTATCAAATAAATCGGTTGGACTTAAACCTGGTGTTGTCAGACTTTTTACTGTGTTTACCCCAGTCCAACGCCGGCATATCCACATCTTAACCTTCATCTGCCATCTCTCTGCCCAAGTCTCCAGCTGATCTATATCCTGCTGTATCCTCTGATGGTCCTTATCACTCTCCGCAAATCCATCAATCTTTGTGTCATCTGCAAACTTAGTAATCAATTCAGTTACATTTTCCTCCAAATCATTTATATACATTACAAACAACTAAGGTCCCAGCACTAATACCTGAAGTACACTACTTGTCAGTCCTGCATTCAGAAACACACCCTTCCAGTGCTACTTTCTGTCTTCTTTAACTGGGCCAGTTTTGTATCCACCTTGCTAGCTTACCTCTGATCTCATGCCACTTCACCTTCTGCACCAGACTGCCATGAGGGACCTTATCAAAGGCCTTAGGATTTCAGTTAAAGCATGAGAGAGAATTAATACATGCAATATTTGAGTAGCAGTTGTCCATGTAGACAACATCCATTGCCCTACCTTCATCAGTCATCTTCGTCACGTCCTCGAGAAACTTGATTGAGTTCGGGAGACATGACTTCCCCTTTACAAAACCAAAGTTGCTTCATTAATGACCTTCCTTCCATCACAAGGTCAGAAATGGGGATGTTCACTAATGACTGCACAATATTCAGCACCATTCGTGACTCCTCAGATACTCCTCAGCTACTAAAGCAGTCTATGTCCAAATGCAGCAAGACTCCCAAGTAATATTTGTGCCACACAAATGCCAGATTATGGCATCCTCAATGCAAGAGAATCCTCTTGACATTCAACAGCATCACCATCACTAAACTCGCCCACTTCAACATCCTGGGGGTTATCATTGACCAGAAACTTAACTGGACCAGCCATATAAATATTTACTGGCAGGAGTACATAAAACGCAGCCTTAGGTCATTAATACAGCTCAAGAAAAGCAATGGTCTAAGTACTGACTTCGGAAATCCCAGTATATATCTTCATCCGGTTTGAAAAACAACTCTCCACTTCAATTCTGCTTGCTGTCACTCAGCCAACTTGCCAACCATGTGGCTACTGTCTGCTTCAATCATTGGGCTACAACTTTGCTAGCATGGCTTATCATGAAGCACTTCATCAAAAGTCTTTTGAAAGTTTAAGTACACTACATTGTGGCAATACTGTGCCTTTAAGAAATATATTTTAAAATCTTTTTTTCTCTGCAGATTTTTCAAGCATTTGTATTGCGAGATTTTATTGGTGCCATATTATCTGTAGCTGGTGCCCTCTAAGTGTTACTGAAGCAACATAATGGACATCATGTTGATTTTAATCTGGGCTAAAGTCTGTGGTTTTTAATGTTCCCTTAGAAATGCTGAGTGGAACCTGATGTGGGATGATTGACTGGTCAGGTGATTTTTGGGACAGTTTTTTTTCCACAGAAAAGTTTTTAGTTTCAGTTCAGTTACTGTCAGAAGCTGGTGGAAGAAAGCAGTCTGTTTCTGTCTCTCTCTCTCCAGAGGCTTTTTGGAAAGTTCCAGGACTGGGAAGCCTCAGAGATTTAATCCAACATTCAAAGGACCAATTCACAGCAGGTGTTAAAAGCTGAAAACCCCACATCACGTGAGCATACTTGATTTTTGTTCCAAGTCTAGAAAGGGCGTATGTTTGTGGGATGTTCTTTGACTTGGAACATCACAGTTAGCTAGCTGTTAAGGTTTATACTGTATCATGCTTGAATCTTGTAATTTGTAAAAGTTTTGTTAATTTTTAATTTTAATTTTTAACTGTGTCATAAATAAACTGTGTTTGATAAAAACTTCCTAGTGGGTCACTTGAATAGTACCTGGAGTGAAACAACTTATGCTCACCCATGCCAAATTCAAATGTAAAAACCTAGGATCTAGACTATCTTCATGAAACATCTTGGCATTTCTGGATTAGGTCTTAACAACATAATTACCCTCATCAAGCCTCTTTGTTGCCTCATGAAAATAAATTCAATCATATAGTTATAGTTCACCTTCAAACAAACCTGTAGTGTCTTTCATAATGAATGCGCATTTGTCCAAGTGACTTACCTTTTTCCCAGATTATCACTTTTAAGGCCATTACCAAGGTTAAATCAACTAGTTTGTGGTTGCTAGGTTTATCCTCACAGCCTTTTTTAATCATTATTTTGCCGTTCTCCAAAGCTTTGACACAACTATTTTATCCAAGGAGGATTGGAAGACTATGGCTAATGCCTCCACACTATTCTCCCTTACTTCCCTCAGACTCATATTCATCCAGTCTGGAGCCTTGTCAACTTTGAATATAGGCAACCTTTCAAATACCTCCTCTTTGCCAGTCTATGGCCCATCCACTGCCTCAACTGCTTCCCCTTCACAGGTCATAAGACTAGATTTTCAACTAGTCATGGAAGTTATATCCCCATTTGCGGAAGATTGAATTTGCACTGGTGGAATGGGGGCAAGTATGAAACCTGAATCCAGTGGGGCCAATTCAGACCTAATTTTCATTATCATTCAATGTTTGAGTTATGAATCTTTAGGGAGGACATAAATGCTTGAGGAGTGGATAAGTTCTTTAGAATTGTCAGTTAAGTTATTTAAATGGCCAGCCCTTTAAAATTGAAAGAAAAACCACCTGCCTGTGTCAAGACAGTTTCAATAGCTATTTGTTGACATAACTGCTATTATGAAAGCATGACTCATGCTTGACTGTTTCCTACAACCTGTGTTCACAGTGGAGGATGTAAGTTCACAGTTTGATTGGCAGCCCAAAGGTTATTAAAGAATTAACTGTCTTTGATGTGGAGCTTCGAAATCTATTTTATAAAGGATTAAATACTTGAGTGGATTTGAAATTTGTTAAATGGGCTTTCATCAATGGGACTTTTTTAAAATAGTGCACTTGGTAAAAAATATTTAAAACTTTATATCAATGCAACATGGCACCTGAAGTCTGCCTTCAGTGGATACTGGGTTGGTTGTTCATCCATCATCATCAATAAGGACCTCGACACCATTAGTCATTTTGAAGATGGATGCAGTGTGTCTGAAGATGACTGATCAGGCCAAATCGGGCACGGAATGTCCTGGCACATATTGGACAGACTTGTGTAGACACTGTAGTTGTTGCGCTGGTGGCTCTGGACTTGTGCAGCTCACGCTTAAGTTGTGCTTCAGCAGTATACCTTGCTTCGTAAGCTTGACAGCTTTTGTGGATGAGGTAGCGCCAGGTAGGGTGGTTTTGTGCCAGCATTTCCCAGATGGTCGTGTCTATGTCAAGCGACTTCAGGGAGGCCTTGAGTGTGTCTTTGAAACAGTTCTCCTGCCCTCCATGCAAGCGTTTTCCAGCAGGGAGTTCCCCACAAAGGAGCTGCTTGGGTATGTGCTCATCTGACATACAGATGACGTGACCTGCCCACCGGATCTGCATTCTCATCAGCAGTGTGTGGACTGATGGTAGACTTGCTCTAGAGAGAACTTCAGTGTCTGGTACTTTGTCTTGCCATCTGATGTGTAATATTCTGCGAAGACAAGTCATGTGGAAATGATTGAGTTGTCTTGCATGCCTTCGATACACAGTCCACGCTTTACAGGCATACAGGAGAGTAGTGAGTACCGTGGCGCTAGGCCTTCAGTTTTGTTGCTGGGCTGATTCCTCGATGTTCCCATACGGTGGAGCACAGTCTACCAAAAGCAGAACTTGCCTTTGCTATTCTGCAATTAACTTCTGTATCAATAGTCACTGCTTGGGAGAGGGTGCTGCCAAGATAAGTGAACTGGTCCACTGCCTGTAGTTTCTGCCCTTTGATTGTGATTATGGGTTCTGTGTACGGTGCATGAGGAGCAGGCTGATGCATGACTTCAGTCTTTTTAACGTTGGTGGTGAGTCCAAAGTTGTCACAAGCCGTGGAAAATTTGTCAATGCTGACTTGCGTCTCTGGCTCTAAGCCAGTATACAGGGAGCAGTCATTGGCAAAGATAGGCATGGAGTGTGTAAAGGGGTCAGTTTGAGTTGGCACAAAGTTGACAAGGGGCTAGAGGTGTCCACAGAGATGGGTGGGAATGCACAGGTTGTCACGGGCAGTATAAAGCAAAACAGGGGATTGTGGGGAGTATTGGTTGGCATGAATAGACTTGAGGTATTTGAGGAGTGACAGCTGGAGGGATGCAAATAAACAACTGGGATGAAATTGCAGAGAACCAAGGTGGATCTTTTAAACAGACTGCCTTGGCACTCGGCACCCCTTGTCGCTGCCTCCAATTTATGTCTGGCACCCCATACCCACCATCCTCCGGAACATGAATCATTTCATTTGAGGTTTTCTCCTCCCAAAGATGAGTGCGCTGGTCTTGGGAGAATTCCTGATTCATGCTACTAATCTTGGAAGTGAAAGTCTGGCAGATAGTGTTGTTGGACCAGATACTGGGCAAGACGGCAGCTCAGTGACTATCACTGATTGCTGTGCAGACACATGGATTTGGGCCGGTGTCTGTGGGAGTTTGCGCATTCTCCCTGTGCTTGCGTGGGTTTTCTCCGGGTGCTCCGGTTTCCTCCCACACCCTAAAGAAGTGCTGTTAGGCTGATTGGCAGGAATAAATTGTCCCTAAATCAGTTTCCCTCAATCTGGATGGCCATAAAACATTAGATAAGGGTCGTGGGTGGAGAGGGGGACTGGTGGTGTTGAGATGGTGGCGCGGGCTCATTGGGCCGAAGGGCCTGTTTCCCGGGCTGATTTTGTTCTTTGTTCTTTGTAAAGTCATTTATGGCACAGGAGGAGGCCATGTGGCCTTTCCAGTCCATAGCTGCTTCCCTCTTTACAGAATTCAGCTAACACCCACTACACTAGCTGTGGATGTGCATCCATTGACTGATACAGTCTAACCAGACTAAAGGTGATCAGTTCAATTCCTTTTGACTGAGCAGAAACATCATCTTGCGCTTCTGAACCTTCCATGTCATGTACCATGTCAAAAACCTGTTAATCCATTTCAGACAATTCATCACATTTTAAGTGACATCTGAAACACCTGTTGACCATTCCTCAGTTTTTCCTGTGGTTATTTCTCCTGGTGTGGAGATGCCGGCGTTGGACTGGGGTAAACACAGTAAGAAATCTCACAGCACCAGGTTAAAGTCCAACAAGTTTATTGGGTAGCAAAAGCCACTAGCTTCAGGGCTCTGCCCCTTCGTCAGGTGAGTGGGGAGTTCTGATCACAAACAGGATATAAAGGCACACCCACAGTTTACAGAATGCTGATTAGAATGCGAGTCTACAGCTAACCAAGTCTTAAAGGTGCAGACAATGTGAGTGGAGATAGCATTAAGCATAGGTTAAAGAGATGTGTATTGTCATATGACACTTACCTGATGAAGGGCAGAGCCCCAAAAGCTAGTGGCGTTTGCTACTAAATAAACCTGTTGGACTTGAACCTGGTGTTGTGAGACTTCTCACTGCGTTATTTCTCCTGCCAGTGTCACCTACTTCCTGTCATCTGTTAGAGTACAAAAAGAATTCTTTGTTTCATTTCTTTCGTTTGTGGGCCTTCTTTTGTATTGACACTTGTGCCTTGTATATGAAGCCTGGAAATGCTGCCAATGTCAAATCCTCCTCCTTTTTTGTTGCATCACCAAGGTCTCATTTGTGTCAAGGAAGAAGCTGGAAATGGATGTTTCCCTGGAAATATTTTAAAAGCTGCAGAAGTTCCAAAAGTCTATCTCTTCCTGAGGATCTAACTCCAGTTAAGACCAGGAGCTTATCCTTGTTGATATTCTAGATATTCTAGAACTAAGGGTCACTGTTTTAAAGTAAGGGGTTACTCATTTAAGGCAGAGATCAGAAGAAATGTTTTCTCTTGGAGCAGTGAGTTGCTGGTATTCTCTTCCTCAAAGGCAGCGGAAACAGAGTCTTTGAATATTTTTAAGGCAGATGTAGATAGAATCTTGATAAACAAAGGGGTGAAAGGTTATCAGGGGTAGACAAAACATTATAGTTGGATCAACCATGATCTTATTGAATGGTAGAGCTGGCTGAAAGGACCAGCTGATACTTTAACAATGTCCGACAATTAAAAAGCAAACGCTGAATCAGGGATGTCCAAATAAAATTTTTGCAATCTGGTATAGTTAAATGCTATGATGTATTCTTCTGTGAAATAACTGTTCCTACTCCTAACTTAATCAAAGTCTGACCAAGCTTCATATGCATTTAGCAGATCATCTTTCTTTTATCCATAGATTTTGAAATTATCCAAACCATTCTCAGTGTCCAAATGATGAATCCCAAGCTCTAAAATAAATACTTTGCACCTGATCCTGCTTGTGTTGGGAAGTGAAAGTGCAACCTTGCTTTTGAGTACGTATCTTACTTTTACTCTGGTCAGGATATAGCCTGTGACCATGCATCCACTTCATTTTCCCATTGGTCAAAAGTTTCAGCTTTGTAGAAAAGGGTGAAAAATCATACCCTGATATTTTACACTTGGTTTCAGACATTCTCTTCAACTTCTTGATTTAGCAATGAATTTGATGGGCCAGATGGCTTCTTACATGTTGTGCTGACACTATGACCCCAGACTCCCTTTAGCTGGAGGGTTTCCTTAGCCATCCTGTTGCCAGTAAATTTAAATTGTGCTGCAGCTGCACTCTGAGAACCAAAAGTAAATATTACAGATGTAAATATTACAGGAACTCGTTGCTGGGGGAGGTAGTGGAAGCGGATACAGTAGTGACTTTTAAGGAGTGCCTTGACAAGTATGTGAATAGGATGGGAATAAAGGGATATGGTGTCCGGAAGGGTAGGGGGTTTTAGTTAAGTCATAGAACATAGAACATTACAGCGCAGTACAGGCCCTTCGGCCCTCAATGTTGCGCCGACCAGTGGAACCAATCTAATGACTCTCTAACCTAAACTATTCCAATATTATCCATATGCCTATCCAATGACCATTTGAATGCCCTTAAAGTTGGCAAGTCCACTACTGCTGCAGACAGGGCATTCCACGCCCTTACTACCCTCTGACTAAAGAATCTACCTCTGACATCCATCCTATATTTATCGCCTCTCAATTTAAAGCTATGTCCCCTCGTGTTAGCCATCGCCATCCGAGGAAAAAGGCTCTCACTGTCCACCCTATAATCCTCTGATTATCTTGTATACCTCAATTAGGTCACCTCGTAACCTTCTTCTCTCTAACAAAAACAACCTCAAGTCCCTCAGCCTTCCCTCATAAGACCTTCCCACCACACCAGGCAACATCCTGGTAAATCTCCTCTGCACCTTTCTAATGCTTCCACATCTTTCTTATAATGTGGCGACCAGAACTGCACGCAATACTACAAGTGCAACCGCACCCGAGTTTTGTACAGCTGCAACATGATCTCGCAGCTCCGAAATTCAATCCCTCCACCAATAAAAGCTAACACACTGTATGCCTTCTTAACAACCCTATCAATCTGGATGCCAACTTTCAGGGAGCTATGCACATGTACACTGAGATCTCACTGCTCATCCACACTAAGAGTCTTTCCATTAGCCCTATACTCTGTAATCCTTTTACTTCTTCCAAAGTGAATCACCTCACACTTTTCCGCATTAAACTCCATTTGCCACCTCTCAGCCCAGCCTTGCAGCTTATCTATGTCCCTCTGCAAACTGTAACATCCATCGTCATTGTCTACAACTCCTCTGACTTTAGTGTCATCTGCAAATTTACTAACCCATCCTTCTACATCTTCATCTAGGTCATTTATAAAAATGACAAACGGCAGTGGCCCCAAAACAGATCCCTGCAGTACACCACTAGTAACTGAACTCCAGGTTGAATATTTCCCATCAACCACCACCCTCTGTCTTCTATCAGCTAGCCAATTCCTGATCCAAACTGCTAAATCACCCTCGATCCTATGCATCTGTATTTTCTGCAGTAGCTTACCATGGGGAACCTGATCAAACGCTTTGCTGAAATCCATATACACCACGTCAACTGCTTTGCCCTTATCCACCTCTTTGGTCACCTTCTCAAAGAACTCGATAAGGTTTGTGAGGCATAACCTACCCTTCACAAAACCGTGTTGACTATCCCTAATCAAATTATTTCTGTCTAGATGATTATAAATCCTATCTCTTATAATCCTTTCCAAAACTTTGCCAACAACAGAAGTAAGGCTCACTGGTCTATAATTTCCAGGATGGTCTCTTCTCCCCTTCTTGGACAAGGGGACAACATTTGCTATCCTCCAGTCTTCCAGCACTATACCTGTAGCCAACGATGAAATAAAGATCAAAGCCAAAGGCTCTTCAATCTCCTCCCTAGCCACCCAGAAAATCCCAGGATAAATCCCATCCAGCCCAGGGGACTTATCTATTTTCATACTTTCAAGAATTGCTTACACCTCCTCCTTATGTACCTCAATCCCGTCAAGTCTAAAAGTTTGTATCTCAGTATTCTCCTCGACTACATTGACTTTTTCCTGCATGAATACTGATTAAAAGTATTCATTTAGTGCCTCTCCTATCTCTTCAGGTTCCACGCACAACCTCCCACTACTGTCCCTGACTGGCCCTAATCTTGCCCTAATCATTCTTTTATTCCTGACATGCCTATAGAAAGCTTTAGGGTTCTCCTTGATCCTATGCGCCAAAGTCTTCTCATGTCCTCTTCAAGTTCTTCTTAACACTCTCTTTAGCTCCTTCCTGGCTAATTTGTAACTCTTCAGTGCCCTAACTGAGCCTTCATGTCTCATCTTTACATAAGCCTCCTTCTTCCTCTTCACCAGAGATTCAACTTCCTTAGTACACCACGGTTACCTCGCTCGACTGCTTCTTCCCTGCCTGACAGGTACATATTTATCAAGGACTCGCAGTAGCTGCTCCTTGTACAAGCTCCACATTTCAATTGTCCCCATCCCCTGCAGTTTCCTTCTCCAACCTATGTATCCTAAATGTCGCCTAATTGCCTCATAATTTCCTTTCCCCCAGCTATAACTCCTGCCCTTCGGTATATACCCTTTCCATCACTAAGGTAAACGTTACCGAATTGTGGTCACTATCACCAAAGTGCTCACCTACCTCCAAGTCTAACACCTGGTCTGGTTCATTACCCAGTACCAAATCCAATGTGGCCTCACCTTTTGTTGGCCTATCTACATACTGTGTCAGGAAACCCTCCTGCACACATTAGACAAAAACTGACCCCTCTAACAAACTCGAACTTTAGCTTTTCCAATCAATATTTGTAAAGTTAAAGTCCCCCATAACAACTACCCTGTTACTTTCACTCCTATCCAGGATCATCTTTGCAATCCTTTCCTCTAGATCTCTGGAACTTTTTGGAGGCCTATAAAAAACTCCCAACAGTGTGATCTCTCCTTTCCTGTTTCTAATCTCAGCCCATACTACCTCAGTAGACGAGTCCCCATCTAACATCCTTTCTGCCACCGTAATACCGTCCTTGACTAACAATGCCACGCCTCCCCCTCTTTTACCACCTTCTCTGCTCTGACTGAAACATCTAAATCCCGGAACCTGCAACAACCATTGCTGTCCCTGCTCTATCCATGTCTCCGAATGTTACAACATTGAAGTCCCAGGTACCAATCCAGGCTGCAAGCTTAACCACCTTATTGTGTATGCTCCTAGCATTTAAGTATACACACTTCAAACCACCCTTCCGCCTGCCAATACACTGCTGCGACCTTGAAACCTTATCCATGACCTCCCTATTCTCAACCTCATGTACGTAAGTCAAGCAACATGTTCGGTGCAGGCTTGGAGGGCTAAAGGTCCTGTTCCTGTGCTGTAATTTTCTTTGTTCTTTGTTCTGCATCCAACTCCACCGACATACTTCAAAATCCTTTGTACTTCACTCCTATCAAAACTGAAGGACATTGGATTAAAGTTACATCTCAGATTTGTATTTTTTAACCCATTGCAGGAGAATCTCATAAAGAAAGTCATGCAATGTTGGTCTGAGGAAACAGATGAATTCCTTCTGGACTGTGTTGAACACAGTGGATTTGTCAATATTCACGAACTCAGTGATCAACTTAAATGAGTATGCCACTACAGTAACAGAGTTCATTAGTAAGTGCGTAGAAGACTGTGTGCCAAAGAAACTGATCCTAGTGTTTCCCAACTGGAAATCACGGATCAACAGGGATATCCTTTACCTCCTGAAATCCAGGGCTAAGGTGTTCAAGTTGGGTGACTCTAACCTATGCAATAAATCCAATGTGACCTATGCAGAACTATCAAAGATGCCATGCTCCTATTTATTGATGACAGCTCAGCCTCCAAAACCATTATTTCGACAAAACTCCCCCCTCCACCCACCCAAACTCCATGGCTTAGACCTCAGCTCCTGTCTCTGCGACTGAATCTGAGATGGACCCTAGCCTTCCTAACTCACAGACCACAATCAGTAAGGATAGGTAATGACATTTGTTCCACAGTTGTCCTCAACACTGGTGCCCCACAAAACTGTGCCCTCAGCTCCTCACTATACTCCTGAGACACTTATGACTGCCAAGTTCTGCTCCAACTTAATTTTCAAGTTTGCTGATGATACCACTGCAGTGGGTCAGATCTCGAACAATGATGAGATGGAGTACAGGAAGGAAATAGAGAATCTGGTGAAATGGTATGATGTCAATAATCTCTCCCTCAATGTCAGTCAAACAAAGGAGATAGTCATCAGTTTCAGGAAATGTAGTGGAGGACATGCCTCAGTCTACAGTGAAGATCATCAAGAGCTCCAAGTTTCTAGGAGTTCAGATCACCAACAATCTGTTCTGGTCCCTCCATGCCAACACTAAGTTAAGAAAGCCCACCATGCCTCTATTTTCTCAGAAGGTTAAGGAAATTAGGCATGTTCAGTGCAAGTCTCTCCAATTTTTACAGATGCACCATTGAAAATATCCTTTCCAGATGCATCGGAGCATGATATGGCTCCTGCTCTGACCAAAACCACAAAAAACTACAAAAAGTTGTGAACACTGCCCAGTCAATCATGCAAATCAGTTTCCCATCCATTGACTTCAACTACACTTCCTGCTGCATAATCAAGGACGCCACACACTCCAGACATACTCTCTTCCACCTTCTTCCATCAGGGAAAGGATACAACAATCTGGAAACACGTACCAACCAACTCAAGAACAGCTTCTTCCCTGCTATGATCAGACTTCTGAATGGACCTGTCACATATTAATCTTTCTCCTTGCCCTATTGGTATCTTCAGCACTATATTCTGCATCCTATTCTTTCCTTCTCCCTTATGTACCTTATGTACTATATTAATGGTATGTTTTATCTGTTTTGTCCAGAAGAAACAATACTTTTCACTGTAACCCAATACATGTGACAATAATAAATCAGTTCAGATCAATTCATTGCAGGGAGTTTATGTTTCAGAGTACTTCACACTCAACACCATGGGGATGGGATCGAGGTAGGATTGTTATCAGTGCAAGCTTGATGGGCCAAATGGCCTCCTTCTGCACTGTAGATTCTATGAACAGGAAACAGAGAGCTGAATCGAAGCCTGTGCGTTGACTCACCATTTCACCAGCACAAAGTTTCCTCTTTCAAATTAAAATACATAATAATGCATACTATTACCATTTTAATTGCCAATGTAAAAACTGCCTCAGATATAACTGCCAGCCATGACTCAGTGGGAAGCCATGTCACCTGAATTATGAAGTTGTTGATTTAAGCTTCACTCCTGAATATTGAGCCCATAATCCAGGCTGTCATTTCAATGTGGTACCAAGGAAGTGCTGCATTGTTGGAGGTGCTGACTCTTTGGTGAGATGTTGAATCTGCCCTCTCAGGTGAATGCAAAAGATCCCATGACCGTATTTTAAGAAGACCCAGCAAAGTTATTCCGACTATACTGGCTAATAAAAACAAATGATCTATTTGTGGGATTTTCCTGCTCAGAAATAGTCTGATAAGTTTCTTTCATTATAACAGCAATCCATTTTAATAGTTACTTAGCTGTGGGATGCTTTGGGACCACCTAAGGTGAAAAGGGGTGTTATTAAAATGCAATTCTTTAACTCATGATGTTGGGTATACAGGCACAGGGACCAGCTAAACATTCTTGCAGTGACACTCCCAGATTTGTGAAAGCCAGAAAACTTGGCTTGAGGCTGATTCTGTTCAGCTTGTTTCCAGTTTCAGTCACCAGAATCTGACAATGTAATTTTATATACCTTTATTTTTAAAGGACGTCACTATGGAGCTGTCAGCTGTGAGGGTTGTAAAGGATTCTTCAAACGAAGTGTGAGGAAAAATCTGACATACAGCTGTCGGAGCAGTCAAGACTGTGTCATCAACAAGCATCATCGTAACCGTTGTCAGTTCTGCAGGCTTCAAAAATGTTTAGAGATGGGCATGAAAATAGAATGTAAGTATTACCCTGTAGCTGGAGTGTCAGAACAACATAAGGACTAGATGCAAAGCATTCATCCATTTGGCTCCATTGATAAATCTCTTTTTTGTTTCTAATCAACCTCAGTTCTCTGACCATTCTTCAATGATCTCCATGCTTTTGAATTCCCTTATATGTTAGCTGCTGGCCTCTTTTCATTCTCTCTTTTTGCTTCTTGTTTTCATTTTTTTCACTTTGCATCTGAAGCCTCTATATTCATAAGACCATAAAGAACATTTGAACTCGTGGCTAAAGGGATGGTGCAGGAGAGAGGGTTTCAGATACTTGGACAAATGGGGATCATTCTGGGGTAGGTGGGACCTCTACAAAAGGGATGGTCTGCAGCTGAACCAGAGGAGTACTTATATCTTGGGGGGAAAATTTGCCAATGCTATTCAGGGGGGTTTAAACAGATTCAGAGGGGGGGATGGGAACCTGAATTGTAGCTCCAATGTACAGGAGGATGAGAATAGGGAGGTCATGGATAATATTTCTAGGTCGCAGCAGAGTATTGCCAGGCGGGAGGGTGGGTTGAAGCATGTATACTTTAATGCAAGGAGCATACGCAATAAGGTGGATGAACTTGCAGCCTGGATTGGTGCCTGGGACTTCGATGTTGTGGCCATTTCAGAGACATGGATAGAGCAGGGACAGGAATGGTTGTTGCAGGTTCCGGGGTTCAGATGTTTCAGTCAGAGCAGAGAAGGTGGTAGAAGAGGGGGAGGTGTGGCATTGTCAGTCAAGGACTGTATTATGGTGGCAGAAAGGACATTTGATGTGGACCTGTCTATTGAGGTAGTATGGGCTGAGATTAGAAACAGGAAAACTCCCTGCTGGGAGTTTTTTATAGGCCTCCAAAACGTTCCAGAGATGTAGAGGAAAGGATTGCAAAGATGATCCTGGATAGGTGCGAAAGTAACAGGGTAGTTGTTATGGGGGACTTTAACTTTACAAATATCGATTGGAAAAGCTATAGTTCAAGCACGTTAGAGGGGTCAGTTTTTGTCCAATGTGTGCAGGAAGGTTTCCAGACACTGTATGTAGATAGGCCAACAAGAGGTGAAGCTACATTGGATTTGGTACTGGATAATGAACCAGACCAGGTGTTAGACTTGGAGGTAGGTGAGCACTTTGGTGATAGTGACCACAATTTGGTTACGTTTACCTTAATGATGGGAAGGGATAGGTATATACCAAAGGGCAGAAGTTATAGCTGGGGGAAAGGTAATTATGAGGCTATTAGGCAAGATTTAGGATACATAGGGTAGAGTAGGAAACTGCAGGGACTGGGAACAATTGAAATGTGGAGCTTATTCAAGGAGCAGCTACTGCGAATCCTTGATAAATATGTACCTGTCAGGCAGGGAGGAAGTGGTCGAGTGAGGGAACCGTGGTATACTAAGGAAGTTGAATCTCTGGTGAAGAGGAAGGAGGAGGCTTATGTAAAGATGAGACATGAAGGCTCAGTTAGGACATTGGAGAGTTACAAATTAGCCAGGAAGGAGCTAAAGAGAGAGTTAAGAGGACATGAGAAGACTTTGGCAGGTAGGATCAAGGAGGGCCCTAAAGCTTTCTATAGGTATGCCAAGAATAAAAGATTGATTAGAGCAAGATTAGGGCCAGGCAGGGACAGTAGTGGGAGGTTGTGCATGGAGCCTGAAGAGATAGGAGAGGCACTAAATGAATATTTTTCATCAGTATTCACGCAGGAAAAAGTCAATGTAGCCGAGGTGGCAAATGGAGTTTAATGCGGAAAAGTGTGAGGTGTGAGGTAAGAGTAACAGGAGTACAGAATATAGAGCTAATGGAAGGACTCTTGGTAGTGTCAACAACCAGAGAGATCTCGGTGTACACGTGCATAGATCCCTGAAAGTTGGCACCCAGGTTGATAAGGTTGTTAAGAAGGCGTACGGTGTGTTAGCTTTTATTGGTAGAGGGATTGAATTTCGGAGCCGTGAGATCATGTTGCAACTGTACAAAACTCTGGTGCGGCCGCACTTGGAATATTGCGTACAGTTCTGGTCGTTGCATTATAGGAAGGATGTGGAGGCATTGGAAAGGGTGCAGAGGTGGTTTACCAGGATGTTGCCTGGTATGGTGGGAAGGTCTTATGAGGAAAGGCTGAGGGACTTGAGGTTATTTTCGTTAGAAAGAAGAAGGTTAAGAGGTGACCTAATTGAGGCGTACAAGATGATCAGAGGGTTAGATAGGGTGGACAGTGAGAGCCTTTTTCCTCGGATGGTGATGGCTAACACGAGGAGACATAGCTTTAAATTAAGGGGTGGTAGTTATAGGACGGATGTCAGAGGTAGGTTTTTTACTCAGAGGTGGTAAGGGTGTGGAATGCTCTGCCTGCAGCAGTAGTGGACTCGCCGACTTTAAGGGCGTTCAAATGGTCAGTGGATAGGCATATGGATAACATTGGAATAGTTTAGGTTAGAGGGTCATTAGATTTGTTCCACTGGTCTGTGCGACATTGAGGGCCGAAGGGCCTGTACTGCGCTGTAATGTTCTATGTTCAATAATATTGGAGCAGAATTAGGCCATTCAGCCCATCAAATCTGCTCTGCCATTCGATCATGTCTGATATGTTTCTTAACCCCATTCTCCTGTCTTTTCCCTGTAATCTTTGATCCCCTTGCCAATCTGGAACCTCTCTATCTTGATCTTAAATACATTCAATGACCTGTCCTTCACAGCTTTCTGTGGCAATTAATTCCACAGATTCACCACGCACTGGCCGAAGCAATTCCTCCTCATCTTGGTTGTATCGTCCCTTTACTCTGAGGCTGTGTCATTTGATCTTAATCTCTCCTACCAATGAAAACATTTTCTCCACCTCCACTCTCTCTCAGGCTTTCAGTATTCTGTCAGTTTCACTGAGATTCCCGCCATATCCTTCTAAACTTCATTGAGTACAGATCCAGAGTCCTCAAACACTTCTCACAAGTCAAGCATTGTATGCTGGGATCATTCTCATGAACCTCTTCTGAACCCTCTCCGAGGCCAGCACATCCTTCCTTTGATATGGAGCCCAAAATTGCTCACAATATTCCGAATGTGGTGGTCTGACCAGAGCCTTATAAAGCATTACATCCCTGCTTTTGGATTCGAGTCTTTTTGAAATGAATGCTAACATTGCATTTGCCTTCCTAACTACAAACTCAATTTGCAAGTTAACCTTAAGAGAGTCCTGAACAAGGACTCCCAAGTCCCTTTGCACTTCCAATTTCTGAATTTTCTTCCCATTTAGAAAATGGTTTATGCCTCTTCTTCCGACCAAATTGAATAACCTCACACTTTCCCACGTTGTATTCCATCTGCCACTTCTTTGTCCACTTTCCTAATCTGTCCAAGTCCTTCTGCAGCCTCTCTGCTTCCTTACTTCCAGTGGCCCAATGTCCATTCATACCTCTCTCTTACCTTTTATATATCTAAAAAACTGTTGCAGTCTTGTTTTATAAAACTGGCAAGCTTACCCTCATACTTCAACTTCTCCCACCATATTGCTTTTTTAGTTGTCCTCTGTTGGTTTTTAAAGCCTTCCTTTGCCACATTATATGCTTTTCCTTTTGCTTTTATGCTGTCCCGGACTTCATCAGTACAACCTGGCCCTCCATTTATTTTTGTACCTTCTGCAAACTTGGTCACAATGCCCTCAGTTCCTTCACGTAGATCATTGATGTATAAAGTGAAAAATTGTGGTCCCAATACTGAACCTTGCGGAATTCCGCTAGTCACTGGCTGCCATCCTGAAAAGGACCCTTGTATCCCTGCTCTCTGCCTTCTGCTGGTCAACCAATTTTCTATCCATGCTAGTGCCTTGCTTCTAACATGGCTCTTACCTTATTCAGCAGCACCTTGTCAAAGACCTTCTGGAAATCCAAGTAGATAATGTCCACTGACTTTCCTTTGTCTAACGTGCTTGTTATCTCCTCAAAAAAATTCTAACAGATTTGACCTCCCCTTGATGAAAACATGCTGACTTTATCCAATTTTACCATGCACTTTCAAGTACTCCAAAATCTCATTCTTAATAATGGACTTTCAAATCTTACCAATGGTTGAATTCATGCTAACTGGCCTATAATTTCCCTTCTTAAACAGGAATGTTAGATTAGCAATTTTACAGTCCTCTGGGATCCTCCCTGACTTCAGTTGTTCCTAAAAGATCACCGCTAATGCCTCCACAATCTCTTCAGCTATCCCATTCAGATCTCTGGGATGTAGTCCATCTGTTGCAGATGATTTATCCACCTTCAAACCTTTCAGCTTCCCTCATACCTTAATCTTAGTAATGGCCACCACACTTATCTTTTTTGCCCCCGACTCTCTTGAATGTTTGGTGTCTTCCACTGTCAAGACTGATACAAAATACCTATTCAGTTTCTCTATCATTTCTTTGTTCCCCATTACTACTTCTCCAACATCATTTTCCAGTGGCCCAATGTCCATTCGTGCCTCTCTCTTATCTTTACATATCTAAAAAACTGTTGCAATCTTGTTTTATAAAACTGGCAAGCTTACCCTCATACTTCATCTTCTCCCACCATATTGCTTTTTTAGTTGTCCTCTGTTGGCTTTTAAAGCCTTCCCATTAATCTTTGCCACATTGTATACTTTTCTTTGTGCTTTTATGCAGTCCCTGACTTAATCTGTCAGCCATGGTTGCCTTGTATCCCCCCACTTATGCTGTTTCTTCTTTGGGATGAAATTCTGCTGTCTCCTCCAAATTACTCCCAGAAACTCCTGCCATTGATGTTCCACTGTCTTTCCTGCTAGGTTCCTCTCCCAATCAGCTCTGGTCAACTCCTCCCTCATGCTTTTGTAGTTACCTTTACTCAAGTGTAGTAGCATTACATCTGATTTCAGCTTCTCCTTCTCAAACTGCAGGGTGAATTCTATCATGGCCACTGCCTCCTAGTCTGCCTCATCACCATATCCAGTGTTGCCTGTTCCCTATTGGGCTCTACCACAAGCTGCTCCAAAACGCCATCTCATAGACATTCTATAAATTCCTTTCCTTGGGATCCACTACCAGATTTTCCCAGTTCATCTGCATATTGAAGTCTCCCACAATCACTATATTACTTTGCATAAATGCCATTTCTATCTACTGACTACTGCCCAGAGACCCATACATAACTCCCTATCGTGTTTTATTATCTTCGCGGTTCCTCAACTCTACCCACACAGATTCTGTACCTTCTGACGCTATATCACTTCCTTCCAATTTAATTTCATTTCCTACTAACCAAGGTAATCTTATCCCCTCTGCCCACCTGCCTGTCTTTTTGATAGGATGTGTATCCTTGGATATTTAGCTCCCAGCCTTGTTTCCCTTGCGGCCACGTCTCTGTGATGCCCACATCACACCTGCTAATTTCAATCTGCGCTACAAGATCATTTATCTTATTTCAAATGCTACGCGCATTCAAATACAACACCCTCAGTTCTGCATTGACTGCCCCCTTCTCGTCGTCCCTATTGCTGTGCCTGAAGTTAGATTCCTAACCCTTTCCAAACACTCTGTCCTATTATTTGTTCTGGAGTCTTTAATAACCTCTCCTGAGCACTTCTTCCCTTTAACTTTATTTATAATTTTCCATGCAGTTGAAACCACCCCCCACCCCATTATTTAAAGCCCTATGTATAGCCTGTTCTCAGTTGTATTCTCCACTTGACATCTATCATAAGTACCTCTTTTCTACTTCATCTCATTTTGTCATCCAGGGAGCTCTAGAGTCACTTACCCTTACTTTCCCCTTCATGGGGATATACCTTGACAGCTCTTGAACTATCTCTTCTTTGAAGATTGTTTCTATTTCCTATAATAGAGACACGTAGGACAAGGGGCCGTGGACTTAAGGTGAGGGGGGAGAGGTATAACACAGATATTAGAGGGAGGTTTTTCACACAGAGGGTAGTGGGGGTATGGAATGCTCTGCCAAGTAAGGTGGTGGAGGCAAACACGCTAGAGTCATTTTAGAGTAACTTAGACAGGCACATGAGTGGGTTGGAGATGGGTGGATATAGAAGATTGTTTTAAATAAGGGTCATTAGCATTGGGGCGTCCCTGGTAAGATAAATGGATATGGTACAATAATAATTTTTTTTTCCTTTCCATTCACAGGTTTTAAGTCGGTCCGCCTTGTGTCCAACGAGGGGCATACACGCGATGGGTCGTACTTGGGTTGCTCTTGGTTGTTCGAGATTGGCCTAGTGCTTCATGTCGTTAGTGTGTGCCTAAACTGGACCAGATACTGGGCAAGACGACAGCTCAGTGACTATCGCTGATTGCTGTGCAGACACATGGATTTGGGCCAGTGTCTGTGGGAGTTTGCGCATTCTCCCCGTGCTTGCGTGGGTTTTCTCCGGGTGCTCCAGTTTCCTCCCACACCTCAAAGATGTGCTGTTAGGCTGATTGGCAGGAATAAATTGTCCCTAAATCAGTTTCCCTCAATCTGGATGGCCATAAAACATTAGACAAGGGTCGTGGGTGGAGAGGGGGACTGGTGGTGTTGAGATGGCGGCGCAGGCTTGTTGGGCCGGAGGGCCTGTTTCCCGGGCTGTTTTTGTTCTTTGTTCTTCTTTAGTTCAGTTATTGTATTTCCCTTCAACCTTTGGTTCTGATTTATTTGGACCAGATCTATTCTTGCTTCACTAAAGTTGACTTCCCCTCAGTTAATTATTCTTCCTCTGGATTGTTCCTTGTTCTTTTCTATAGCCAACCTTATGAAAAACTGAACATTGTCCTCTCAATCATCCCCTATTGATACTTAATCCTCTTGGCACCTCATTACCTGGAACCAGGTCTGACAGTGCCTCCTTTCTCCATTGGACACAACTGGGTAAAGCTTTGAATCCGTGTCTCTGTCTGCTGAGCATCCAGGATAAAGCTCCTTGTCCATTTCAGTAGGGTGTCTGAGGCAGAGAACAGGGAAGGTATCCCGAGTGTCAGGATTGCTGCATGTCTTTCACAAAGAAGCACAGAATGCTGCTTAGGGCTGCCTTTTATTGCCAAGAAGTCCAAAAATATGTGGGTTAGGTTGGTTAACCAGGCTAAGTTGACCTTAGTGTCAGGAGGATTAGCAGGGTAAATGTGTGGGGTTATGGGAATAAGGCCTGGATGGGATTGTGTTTGGTACAGACTTGATGGACTGAATGACCTCCTTTTGTATTCTATGATTCTGTGAACCACAAGCAGCTTTGCATGCCATGTCGAGCTAGGAGAGGCTGCGGATGTACTCAGAAGACACAAACCTCACTGTGTTGGTAACGTGTTGTAATTTCTCTTCTAATGTTAGCTGTTCAGTGTGAGAGAAAACCAATCGAAGCACAACGGGAAAAGCCAGCAAACTGCGCAGCTTCTACAGAGAAAATCTACATCAGGAAAGACCTGAGGAGCCCACTTACAGCCATGCCAACATTCATCGCAGGCAAAGAGAGTGTAAGGTATAATTCACAGCAGGTCTCTGCCTCAAGATTCCTTCCAGGATCTTTTATTAGATTTGTTGTGCACAGTAAGGGGTAGTCAGACTTGCTGGATTGCTGTAACATTTGGCTCACAGCAGTGTTAGATGGTTCTTCTTTGACTCTGTTTGATAAATGCAGTATCAGCTGTGCCTTATTGACTGACATGTCTCACCTTCCATTCCTTTTGAATTCAGAGCTCCTGTCCCTGATTGTTATGGTCACTTGTATTATGTAGACATGGGGGTTGAACATGGTCAGTTTTGAGAATAATGCAGGTCATTGGTAAAATACCCTGCAACAAATCTGGGAAAATAAGTGAGGAAAAAAACTACTCTGATAATAGTCAACAGTGTTTAGAAAAATATGTGTAGCAGATTCAATCTCATAATTTATCAAGTGTTTAAAGGCTGATATATGTTAATGGCTGGACTTTGCGGATGGTGTCAACAGCTGTTCCCCATTGTGTGAATCCAATTAGCTGCAGCTAACCACAATTACCCTCATTTACCTGCAGATAGTTGCAATTGCCTGCAATTAAACACGTTTAGCCACACAGTTCTAGTTACTCATAGTAACTAGCGGTGATGTGTACCAACTTCTCGTTGACCTGACTTTGTGCTGATAGAGTGCATTAGGAAATAGACCTGCTAGTGTTGATTATAATACCTGCTTCACACAAATAACAATATTTTATCAATGTGGTGTTCCTAGGGATTTTCTAAACTACTCCTGAAACTCACACCCAAGGAAGTCTGCAAGAATCAGAGTGAGAGAGAAAGCAGCAGAGAGGGGCAGCTACTCATACACCTGAAGTAGAGAAAATGCTGGCTCTGTAGTTCATCACACATAATGCAGGTGGGATCTTGTGGTCAGATTGGAAAGATCAAGTTCATGAGGCTTTAAATGAGGATGGAAGATTTTCTTAACTTTGCCTAAAGAGTGTTCCAGAGTATCATAGAATCATAGAACCCTACAGTGCAGAAAGAGGCCCTTCGGCCCATCGAGTCTGCACCGAACACAATCCCACCCAGGCCTTACCCCCATATCCCTACATATTATACCCACTAATCCCTCTAACCTATACATCCCTGGATACTAAGGGGCAATTTCTTAGCATGGCCAATCAACCTAACCCTCACATCTTTGGACCGTGGGAGGAAACAGGAGTACCTGGAGGAAACTCACGCAGACACGAGGAGAATGTGCAAACTCCACACAGACAGTGACCCAAGCCGGGAATCGAACCCAGGACCCTGGAGCTGTGAAGCAGCAGTGCTAACCACTGTGCTACCGTGCTGCCCAAACCGTACTGTATTGCTTGTCGTGAAAGTCAGTTTAAAATTAGAACTGGAGTGGGAAAGGGAAAAGGAAGTGGCCACCACAAGTGGAATAACTTTGGACTGATTCCAGGAGACTAATGTATCCCATTAAGGGTCAGTGTGAAATATAACCTTAGCATGAGAGAGGGGAATAGAGAGGAAGAGGGCGAGGGAGGGAAGAGAGTGTGAATGGAAGAGTGAGTGACAGCAAGAGGAAAAGAAAGTGGGAGTGAGTGATGGGAAGAATGGCTGAGGGTGAGAATGGTGTAAATAGGGAAGAGAGAGTGAGAGGTGTGAGAGAATGCGAGGTACAAGCGAGAGATTGCGAGGGAGCAAGGAAGGGCTATCGAGGTGCAATAGGGTGGTGTATGAGTTGTGAGCACGTGTGAGCAAGTGCAAGGTATGAGTGTGCAAGTTGCATGTGGGTGTGAGTGTGCGAGGTGTGAGCAATTGAGCAAAAGTGGGTTGCGAGGTGTAACAAGATGAGGAGTGAGGTGCAAGTGGGACCAAGGTGCAATAGGGCAAGGTGTGATGTCATGAGCTGCAAGTGGGGGCAGGGGCTCGAGCAGGGATCAGCCGTGAGTGGGGGCGGGACCGAGGTGCACACAGTGTGGGAGCGAGAAGGCAGGAGCAACCAGGGGTGAGGTACAAGCGAGAGCGAGGTGTGACAGGGCGAGATGCGAGTGGAGCAAGATATGAAGCTGAGGTGTGAGCAGGAGTGACATGCAAAGGGTGAGGTGCAAGAAATAGAATGGGGAAGACTAATGCATAGTACATTTGGCAGAGCTCTTTGAAAGACTATGGAAGGCAAAGCCGATCATAAACTTGGCAAAAACAAAATTTGCTAAGGCGGAAATGACATTATTAGAGCATAACACTGGATATGGACTAATGACACTGAGAAACATGAAGTTGAAGGCCACCAAGGAATTTCAAAGACCATCCTCGAAGAAGGAAGTGCTACAATTTTTAGGATTGAGCGGATTCTGTAGGAAATTTGTACCAAACATTAGTAGCATAGTGGCACTGTTGACAAATCTGATAAAAACTTTTGATGACGGAACAATACAGGAGGCATTTGAGAATTTAAAAGCACCGTACCCATTTTTAAACACTTCAAAGTTGCCATTGACACCTGCAATGCAGGTGTTGGAGCTTTACTGTTACAAGAAGATGATTGTGGAATTGAAAGGCCAATGAGTTATTTTTCAAAAAAACTCAATATCCATCAGACAAAATATTCAACCATTGAAAAAGAGATATTGAATTTGGTAACGGCCTTATAACATTTCAAAGTTTACATTGCAAACAATGTATCAGAGACGATTATGTACACTGATCATAATCCTTTGACATTTCTGGAAAGATTTAAGGACAAGAACACCAGATTATTTTATTGGAGTCTCATTTTACAAGAGTTTAATTTACAGATTGTACATGTGCGGCTCATAAAAATGTTATTGCAGATGCTTTATTGTGAGTTTAAAAGAGAAAAAAAAATGAAGCCATCTTTTCATGATGATGGTTCATTTTTTTCTTAAGGGGAAAATGAAGTTAAGTAGAATAATTGTAGTTTGGCATTTGTAAAATTGTAAAATGCTGGGGAAAAAGCATTGCATGCTCCTTATAAAAGGTGGTGCTTTTTCTATGCTTAGAAAGTTAAAAAATGCAAATACATATTGAGTGCTCTAAATGAAACATTTATATCAAAAGGCAAAGCATGTTACCAAAGCAACATGCTTTCAGGCTTTTCACTTTTTTTGAATTCAGCCAATCAATTTGAATTAGGCAGTTCGATACCAAGAACTTATTAAATTTAAATCTGAAGATTTTGGCAACCTAAGACCAATCCTATTGTGGGGGATATTAATATGTCATCACAGATCTAAAAGGAAGGGAGAACAACTGCCACCTGCCATAGCTCACTGCTCTTAGTTCAAAGTCTCACCTAAATAGCAAAAGTTCCAAAGAAGAATCAACAGAGAAGGTGCAGAGTATTCCGGGAGACACAAAACCTGGTTGTAATTTAGAGAGTGACTAAAAGAATTTTTTTTAATGAGTGGGAACTTTCTTTTTTGACAGCATTCCATTAGAATCATGTTTTATTCAGTTTGTAAATTGTTTAGTTAACTTGCCGCTGTTAGTTAGATAAATCAATTGTTACTTGTTGATTTTAGAGAGTCAGGGAGTTATTTTGATTTAACCACTAAACGTTGCTGAAGAGCAGATCAAAGAACAAACAAAGAGCAAAGAAAATTACAGCACAGGAACAGGGCCTTTGGCTCTCCAAGTCTGCACCGACCATGCAGGTCGTACCACTTTACAATCACGTTTTACAGATTATAGGGCAAGGTACTCCTGTTTGAGTGGTTAGGCGTTAGTTCTCAGAGGGGGATCCACCGCCGCTTTATAACAATATCTAACACTAAGGAAGATAGTTGTGTTTGCTATCATCTGTGTCCCAGGACATTGCTGCAGGAGTTCCTCAGAGCAGTGTCCTTGGTGCAAATATTTTCAACTGCTTTATCAATGACCAATATGAGCTTAGAGATGGGGATGTTTGCTGCTGATTGTGCAGTATTCAGTATAATTCACATCTGTTCAGACAGTGAAGCAGTCTGTGTTCACATGATCTAGACCTGCTCAACTTATAGGCGTGGGCTGATAGGTAGCAGGTAACAGTCATGCTACATAAGTGCCAGGCAATGATTGTATCCGATAAGAGAGAATCTAAGCTTCTACCCAATGGCATTACCATTGCTGTCCCCCACTATTAGCATCCTGGGGGATATCATTGACCAGAAACTGAACCAGCTATATAAATACAAATACGTCAAAGGCTGGGAATCATGTAGTTAGTAACCCACCTCCTGACTCCCATCTACAGGCACAAGTCAGGGATATAATTCCACTTGCCTGGAGGAGTGCAAATCCAACAGCACTCTAGAAGTTCAACATATTCATCAACCTTTAGCGTTGCCCAAGACTCATTGGACTTCCACCTTAAACCGATGAAATGGTTCAACTCTACGGCAAAGTCTCCTACGGATGCCATGGGTTGTACAGCCGGCTCGTAGGGAGGCAAGGATCCCAGCCGGGGTCCTCTAAAATTTGGTTTCTAGTTCTCTATTGCGTGCTTCCAACATTTTGATTTTTGCTTTGTCGTCACCCAATTTCATACCCGATACTGAGACCTGTTCAGTTAATCCAGCCAATTGGTGAAGTAAGAGAACTCCAATTTTCTTAGTTTTGTCCTTTTTTCCCTTTTCCAACTGTTTCTGTTATTATGGTCTAGTGGATGGAATGGATCCCACCTCCCCTCTTCTGTTTAGTAAATTTGTCCCTCTCAGTCATATATTCATTTATCAGGGGTCCCGGGATCCCCACTGTCTTTGTGATCACACCATAATACAGATAAGTTTATACTCACCACCTGTCTTCTATTCTCCCTTCTCACTCTCCCCTTCCTAAGTCGCTCTTATCAGAGCCAGGTGATACCTGTCAGGGGCGATCAGACCCCTCTGTACAACCACTTATACTATTTAAGCTGGCTTTTCCTTTTACTCCGGCGATCACTCAGTCTCTTTCTCACTCACATCTGAACATCACACCCCAGGCACCTCTTTCTCCAGTCTCTACACCCACTTCAAAATCCTGATCTTTGGATGGGTGGGGGCTACCCCTCTCAATAACCGGTTTAAGGCTGGGTGTTAGAGACGGATGCCTCCTTGTCCACATATGCTCAGTTTGGACGTCTTTCACTCACACATTCTCTCATCACAGATGATCACCTATTGTAATTTGACCTACACTTTTAAGTTCGGTGATCTATTCCAGAGCTCCAGTCATGGCCATTGAACTGGACCTGTAAACAGATCCCGGGTTTCGGCACCAATTTATTGTCAGTAAATAATACCTCTGAGACTAGTCATGAATCAAAGTACAGCAGGTTTATTACAAAAGCTTTTGGGAGAAGCCCGCTTCCTAAAGCGGTTCACCAGACTGCTCCCCAAACACAAGTAAGAGTACATCTTTTATACATCCCAGTTCCCACCCCTAGTCATGTCAGCTGTTCTCCAGGATGTCTGTCATGGTTCGTCATCCATCATGTGATTATTGCTACCTCAGCGGTTTCGTCCTTTGCATAGTCCATTGTAAACCCAAGGCTGTGACTGTCTCCGTTCTGTTCCTCTAGTGTGATTAGCCGTCATCGAATTTCAACACCTGCAATTTGTTTAGCCAGCATACAAGGTTACAGGCTTGTACAAACAAGTTAACTGGCATACAAGGTTACAGGGGTGCAGAAACGAGTCTTGCAATGCTTTGCACAAATCTTTAAGTATTACAAAGTTTACCTGTTCCCTTCTTCATTTTTAAGATACCTTCCAAGTCACACACCATCCTGACTCGGAAATATGTCACTGTTGCTAGATCGAGGTTCTGAAGTCCCTTCCAAACAGCACTGTGTACCTCTACCACCTGGATTGCAATGGTTCAATGAGGCAACTCAATACCACCTTCTCAAGGCCATTTAGGGAAGGATGATAAATGCTGGCCTATCCAGCAATGTTCATATCCCATGAACAGATAAAAAAAATGTAAAAAAGGACACAAATTTTATTGGCAAAATTTCCAGGGGAAAGAATCAAGGAGAATAGTTGTTAAGCAGTGGATTGTTACGATCTGGAATGCATTGCCTGAAAAAGTGTCAGTTTCAAATTTGGTGATTACTTTAGAAATGAATTGATTTAGAAATGAATAAACTGGACCAGATGCTGGCCAACACGACAGCTCAGTGACTATCACTCTTTGCTGTGCAGATACATGGATTTGGGCCAGTGTCTGTGGGAGTTTGCACATTCTCCCCGTGCTTGCGTGGGTTTTCTCTGAGTGCTCCGGTTTCCTCCCACACCCCAAAGATGTGCTATTAGGCTGATTGGTGTAATAAATTGTCCTTAAATTAGTCTTCCCTCAATGTGGAATGCCATAACCATAGACAAGGGTCATGGGTGGAGGGGGTCTCATAATGTTAAAATGGCGGCGCGGGCTCATTGGCCCCAAGGGCCTGTTTCCTGGGCTGTTTTGTTCTTTGTTCTTTGAATTGGATAAGTATTTGAAAAGGAGAAATTTGTAAGGCTATGGGAAAATTTCAGGGAGCTAGCATGGCATGGGCCAAATAGAATGTACTTCCCTCACCCAACATTAACTCGTCTATACTTTGAAGATTTCAATTTAGCTGGACCTTTTGGCCACGGTTTTGGTCACTCTTTAATCCATCACAATCTTTTTTGTGGAGAAATTTTCAGATTTCTACTCACTTCCCATGTAATGAAGTGCTTTCTGACATCACCCAAAAAGCTTGGCCCTAATTTTATGTCCCCTTGTTCTGGACTCCTGCACCAGAGAAAACAGTTTGTTTGAAATACAAGGGAATACAAACTCAGTCTGTCATAGAGTCATAGAGATCTACAGCACAGTAAAGGCCTTTTGGCCCATTGCGTCTACACCAGTCAAAAACAACCACCCAACTATTCTAATCCCATTTTCCAGCATGTGGTCCATATCCTTGTATGCCTTGGCATCGCAAATGCACATCTAATTACTTCTCGCTCTCACAATTACAGCATTTTTCCCCTTATGGATCTAGACTGCTTTCCCTCTAACACCATTGCGTCCTTTCTGAGATTCAATGGTCAGAACTGAATGTGGTATTCCAGATGGGGTATTAGTTGAGCTCTTTATAGCTGTACCATAACTTCAACCTTTTTATTTTCCAGCCGCCTTGAACTAAATATCAGATCCCATTAGCCCCTTAACAATTTTTTCATACATGTTCACTAGTCTTTAATGAGTTCTGTGCTTGGTCCTCTAATTTATTGCTTCTACACAGTTTCCATCATATTATCATCAAGTGAATGTTCTGATCTCCCTTTCTTAGATCCAAAGTAGATGGTGTCACATTTCACCACATTCAGTGCCATCTGCCACAGTTTTGGCTACTCTTTAATCTATCAAAACCACATTACAACTTTCTATTCAGATCAAGGTTATTTACCACGCTACCTAAGCCAGCAGACTTAGATGTATGGTTCTCTTATCCTTCATCCAAATAATTTCTAAGTGCAGAGAGAATCTGAAGCTACAGTGCTGGTGGATACCATATGTCACAACCTGCCAGTTTACGTACTTATCCATCACCCATCTCTGTCTCCTTCACGAGTTATCCCACCCAGGACAAATTGCTCCCTCCAATACCACCTTGTGAACAATCTCCAATGCGGTACTTTTTGAAAATCTTCTAGAAATTCATGTCTATAGCTTACACAAACAGTTTTCTCTATCATATTCCTGATTGCTGAGTTTTTCTAATCAGGTTATATTTTGTCAGCTATGACGTTGTGGGAGACAATGGAGCAGAATAGTCTTCGTAAGTTATCGACACTTTACCAAATATTATGTAAAGACAAAATATTATGGATCCTGGAAATCAAAAATAAAAGTAGAAATGTGGAAAATCTCACCTGGTCTTGCTACATCTTTGGAAAGAAAAACAGACTTAGTGTTTTAAGTCCATATGATTCACTGTCAGAAAAAAAAATCTTCTTTTCTATTTTCTTGCAGGCAGAATAATCTGTTTGAATCAGGAGCACTGGTGAACATTCAGCAACCATTAATCCAGACAGACAGTGGTACTGTTCTGGTAGCTGCAGACTCTAAGGTGGGAAGATCTTACGTGCCTGGAATTCATTGCTGGGGGAGTAGTGGAAGTGGATACAGTAATGACTTCTCAGGGGCGTCTTGATAAGCACATGAATAGGATGGGAATAGAGGGATATGGTCCCCGGAAGCGTAGAGTGTTTTAAGTCAGGCAGCATGGTCGGTACAGGCTTGGAGGGCCAAAGGGCCTGTTCCTGTGCTGTAATTTTCTTTGTTCTTGTTCTTTGTTTGTCTGGTAAATATATTACAGTTCCATTACAGGAATCAATCTGTAATGTATGATTTCTATCATGCTTATATCATGTAAAGTAGAATTCTCCCTCATTTGTTGTCAGGTCATGTCCTTCATCAACAGAAGAATATTATCATCTATTCATTTGACCAAAAAGAAGAAATAGTTTGTTACAGACCATGTGCCCTTTATCATTCCATGGTGGCACAGTGGTTAGCACTGCTTCCTTACAGCACCAGGGACCCAGGTTCAATTCTGGCCTTGTCAGGGTGATTAGCAGAGTAACTATGTGGAGTTAAGGGGATAGGACCTGGGTGGGATTGTTGTCAGTGCAGGCTTGATGGGCCGAATGACTTCCTTCAGCACTGTAGGGTTCTATAATTCTGTGATGCCACCAGCACACTGTATTCACACAGTATTGTTGGCATTCACTTGTAAATGGATGTTTTTCCCATCCCTTTATGAGGGACTGAAATCATGGGCATTTGCTGGATTTGTGAGCAATTTCAGTTTGCCCCTTTTCTGGAACCATCTGCTTGAGTAACAGTTTGAAACTTTCAATGGGCTTGTAAAGTTGATGAAGTGTTTTGCATGTGCCCTCCTGAGCGCACACACTGGCTGTATATTTCACTTCTTTATTAGAACTTGGCTTATTTGCAACAAGCAGGAAAGGGTCTCCCCAATTGAAAGAAGGCTATTGGCCATAAAATCTTGGGAAGGGAAGTTGTTGCAATTGAGAGATGAGAAGAGTAAATTACACAAAGTTGTCAAATGGCATGCTTTGGGATTTTGAATTGGGTTGCTGCTTGGGGACCTACATGTATTATATATTAAAAGTGCTGTCATTGAGTTAGCCTGGCTTAGAGTCATAGAGGTTTACAGCATGGAAACAGGCCATTTGGCCCAACTTGTCCATGCCATTTTTTTTTAAACACAACATCCCAGTTGCCCGCGTTTGGGCCATTTCTCCTATACCCACCTGACCCATGTACCTGTCTAAATGCTTTTTAAAAGACAAAATTGTACCCACTCTACTACTACCTCTGCAGCTTGTTCCAGTCTCTCATCACCCTCTATGTGAAAAAATTGTCTCTTCGGACCCTTTTATATCTCTTCCCTCTTACCTTAAACCCATGCCCTCTAATTTTAAAGTCAATACCTTTGGGAAAAGGTGTTGACTATCTCGCTAATCTATGCCCCTCATTATTTTATAGATCTTTATAAGATCACCCCTAAGCCTCCTGCACTCCAAGGAAAAAAGTCCCTGTCTATCCAGCCTCTTCTTATAACTCAAACAGTCAAGTCTTGGTAGCATCCTAGCAAATCTTTTCTGCATATTTTCTAATTTAATAACATCCTTTCTATAATAGGGTAACCAGAACTGTACACAGTATTCCAATTGGGCCTTACCAATGTCTTGTACAACTTCAACAAGACATCCCAACTCCTGTATTCGATGTTCTGACCAATGAAACCAAGCATACCGAATGTCTTCTTCACCACTCTGTTCACCTGTAACTCCCACTTTCAAGGAGCTATGAACCTGTACTCCTAGATTTCTTTGTTCTATAACTCTGTCCAACACCCAACCATTAACTGCGTTAGGTGGTCCTGCCCTGGTTCAATTGACCAAAATGCATCACCTTGCATTTATCTAAATTAAATTCCATCTGCCGTTTATTAGCTCACTGGCCCAATTGATCAAGATCCCGTTGCAATCCTAGATAGCCATCTTCACTATCCACTATGCCACCAATCTTCGTGTCATATGCAAACTTACATGTCTCCTAAATTCTCATCCAAATCATTAATATAAATGACAAAAACAGTGGACCCAGCATCGATTCCTGAGGCACACTGCTGGTCACAGGCCTCCAGTTTGAAAAACAACCTTCTACAACCACCCTCTGTCTTCTGTCATCAAGCCAATTTTGTGTCCATTTGACTAACTCACTCTGGATCCTGTGAAAATTAACCTTGTGCAACAATCTACCATGCGGTACCTTGTCAAAGGCCTTGCTAAAGTCCATGTGGACAACATCAACTGCATTGCCCTCATCTACCTTCTTAGTTATCCCTTCCCTGTGAAGGACTTATTTCACCAAAACAAGCAGCCTGGCCAATATAGATTCAACTTTAGATCGACATGTGGGCCAACATGCTGAAGGCAATGAAATCATTCTGATGTTTGTTCTAACTGCTGCAATTTTAACTCTATTTCTTTGAACTTGATTGTGGATATTAGCAATTCGTTGGATTTCATGCCTGCGTTACAAAATTGTTGCGTTAATTCAATGCTAACATTGAAGTCAGGCTGAGGAGACTGCAGGGACAGGGTATCCTGCATTATACTGAAGATCAGAATGCAGTTTGAGTGTAACAACTCAGTGGAGAGGCGTAACATTTTGTTATTTTGTATTATTATACAAAGGTCAGTTGTATTGATTGAAATTAATGAATTCATCATAACTTGCTAAGAAACAAGCCGCTTGATAGTTGGTACAAACATTGTCTCATAACGTGATTTATTTACTTGTCAGAGATTGATGAATTGGCAGCACAAACAGCATGAATATTTGTTTTAGATCACGAGGATTACAGTTGTTCAACTCAAAATTATGTCATTGTCAAAGTAGATTTGGACAGTGGGAGTCGGGGATAGGCACTGGAATTCTAACACTCCACCCCCACAGAGTCAGAGTGGACGAGGGACAGACAGCGGGAATGTCCATTGACCTCAGGTGGGAAATTCCGGTTTCGTTCGAGTGAGGCAGTAACACCCTGCCCATTAAATCAAAGGTGCTCAGATCCTGGGAGTCACTTTCTGTTATTTTCTGCATCAAATTTATAACATGCCATTTTTGTACTGTGATGCCCTGGATTGCTGGTTAAATTCTGCTCAGAGTATCTGATATGTACAGGGATTTAGCTGGAGATACCTTGGTATCAAAAGTGGCTCTCACTGTCTGTAGACCAGTAGTGTGATCAATTCCACTTTTATCTCTTTGTTTTAGGCTGAAACAAGCCCAGGTGATTTGGGTACACTGGTTAATGTCGTCACCTCACTAGCGAGCCTCAGCAAGGGAAAAGATGATTCACAGAGCCCGAGTGATCTTACAGCAATTGAAGCACTTAATAATGGAGACGTCAGTGTCACAGATCTGCAGCAAGAGGACCAGTCTACCATTGAGATTACACGGTACACACAACTACCACTCAATGTGCCATCTATCAGCAACCTAATGGCTCCCTCTCTGAATAAAGAAAGCAGAACAATGATTCCATGCCATTTCCACATAACTGATGTTGTGAGTCACTTATAATCAGCCCCATGACAGCCTGTATTTTGGTTCTGGCAATCAGGAGGTTATTTGTGGTGTTTTTTTAGTGTTTGTTTCAGTAAAAACAGGAATAATTGCTGAGTCTTCGTAGCTTCAGTAAAAATGATAAGCTGTCATAGAATGGGCAGTTGATAATGCAGTACTTCTCTCATGAAGAAGATTCTTCTATCACATTTATTAACAATGTCCCAGGGTAAATGATTGCTACTGGAGGGCATACGTATGTGTATAATAGGTCGTAACAGGATCTGGGTGCTTCCCATAGTCAAATAACTTGCTGACTGTAACTATTTGAATGTGAAGGATGGACATATATAAGAGTTCACAGAGTAATTGCCCCAGAAAGAAGGGGATGGTAACAGTAGTAAGGTTGCTGACTTAGTGATGTTATGTATTTGTATGCATGGATGGCTATAGCAAAGAACGTATTAATCTGAATTTTGCTGCAGTGATATCAATGAGGTTTTCTGTATGACTGTTATTACAACATAAATCTGATAGCAACTGCTGGTATCTGCAGATATTTGGTTAAATATGAAAATCCTGAAGTTGATGTCAGTGATACCCTGCTGTTCCATTCACAGAATTGTTAAGGTGCATAGAAGGCCATTTGGCTCAATGTGCCTGCACCTGGCTCTCCAAATGAGCATCATGGCTTAGTGCCGTTCCCCTGTCTTTTCCCCATACCTCTGCACATTGTTTCTATTCAAATAATCATCTAATACCCTCTTGAATGTCTCGATTAAACCTGCCTTCACCAAACTTCCAGGTGGAACATTCCGGATTCTGATAACTCACCGTGCAAAAGTTTTTTCTCATATCCCATTTGCTTCCTTTTCAAATCAAGTTAAATCTGTACCCTCAAGTACTTGATCCTTTTATGAGTGGGAGCACCTTCTACCTATCTACGTGTCCACTCCCCTCATGATTTTGAATATCTCTATCAAATCTCCTTTTAGCCTTCTTCTCTCCAAGGAGAACAGTTCCAACCTCTCCAATCTATCCTCATAACTGAAGTCATAACTATAGTGTGGCACCCTGAACTGTACACAATATCCCAACTGAGGTCTAACTAGTGTGTTGTATAAAGGCCTGCATTGACCATGCTGCTCAGCTTAACTAAAATGCCCTAGCCTTGCAGGGACCATATCCCTCTATTCCCATCCTATTCATGTATTTTTCAAGATACCCCTTAAAAGTCACTACCATATCTGCTTTTACTACCTCCCCCAGCAATGAGTTTCAGGCACCCACTATTCTCTGTGTAAAAAAATCTGCCTCGTACATCTCCTTTAACCTTGCCCCTCACACCTTAAACCTATAACAAACAAAGAATAATACAGCACAGGAAACAGGCCCTTCATCCCTCCAAGCCTGTGCCACTCATTGGTCCAACTATACTCCCTAGTAATTGACTCATCCATCCTGGGAAAAAGCTTCTGACTATCCACTCTGTCCATGCCTCGCATAATCTTGTAGACTTCTATCAAGTCTCCCCTCAACCTCCGTCACTCCAGTGAGAACAAACCAAGTTTCTTCAACCTCCCCTCATAGCTAATGCCCTCCATACCAGGCAACATCCTGGTAAATCTTTTTTGTACCCTCTCCAAAGCCTCCACATCCTTCTGGTAGTGTGGCGACCAGAATTGGACACTATATCCCAACTGCGGCCTAACCAAGGTTCTATAAAGCTGCAGCATGACTTGCCAATTTTTAAACTCAGTACCCTGGTCGATGAAGTCAAGCATGCTGTATACCTTCTTGACTCCTTTCTCCACCTGCATTGCCACTTTTTGTGACTTGTGTACTTGTACAAGAAGATCCCTTTGTCTATCAATACGCTTAAGGATTCTGCCATTTTCTGTGTATTTCCTAACAGTACTAGACCTTCCAAAATGCATTACCTCACATTTGTCTGGATTAAACTCCATCTGCCATCTCTCCACCCAAGTCTCCAACTGACCTATATCCTCTGATGGTCCGCATTGCTATCTGCAAATCCACTAACCTTTGTGTTGTCCGCAAACATACTAATCAATCCAGTACGTTTTCTTCCAAGTCATTTATATATTTTACAAACAGCAAAGGTCTCAGCACTGATCCCTGAGGAATGCCACTTGTAACAACCCTCCATTCAGAAACACACCCTTCCATTGCTACGCTTTTGTCTTCTTTGACCAAGCCAGTTTTGTATCCACCTTGCAGCTCACCTTTGATCCCATGCGACTTCACCTTCTGCACCAGTCTGCCAAGAGGGACTTTGTCAAAGGCCTTCAAGAGTTCAGCATAACCTCATTGGGCTTGTACCCTATGCCCCTTTTAATAAAGCCTAGAATATTATTTGCTTCATTAACTGCTCTTTCCACTTGTCCTGCCACTTTCGATGATATACGCACATACACCCAGGTCCTTCTACTCTTGTATCCCTTTAAGAATTATACCCTTTATTTTATAATGGCTTCCAGGTTCCTTGGCATTGCATTAACTCCAATGATGCACAGCGGAATCCCTCTAGGAAAGTGCCCAGAAAGTGCTAACTACCTCTGGACAATTGCACTGGGCTGGGAACCATCCAGCAGAAGCAATTTAAATTGTGAACTTTGGATGGGTCTGTCAGTTTTATCCTGATAGTTACCCGAAAATGGTAAACAGCATTTCTAACTCCAGAATAGCTATCTAGACACCCAGACCCAAAATCAAAAATCAAAAAGGGCTACAGTAGAGAGTACAGAGCCTGTGGACAACACAGTGAATGGGTCCATGTAAGGCAATAAAACACGGAGAGTGTACAAAACGTGACTGGACCATGTAGTGGGTCTGAGAAAGCAGGACAAAGAGTAAGAGAATTCCAGATTAAACTGCATTTATTTCAATGCAAGAGGTCTAACAGGCAAGGCAGATGAACTCAGGGCATGGATGGGTATGTGGAATTGAGATATTATAGCTATTACTGAAACATGGCTAAGGGGAGGGGCAGGACTGGCAGCTCTATGTTCCAGGGTACAGATGCTATAGGAAAGATAGAACAGGAGGTAAGAGAGGAGGGGGAATTACGCATTTAATTCGGGAAAACATCATGGCCCTACTGAGAGGAGATATTTCTAAGGGTTCACCCACTCAGTCTATATGGGTAGAACTGAGAAATAAGAAGGGGGAATTCACTTTGATAGGGTTGTGCTATAGGCCCCCAAATAGTCAGTGGGAAATTGAGGAGCAAATATGTAAGGAGATTACAGATAGCTCCAAGAAAAGTAGGGTGATAATAGTCGGAGGCTTTAACTTTCCCAACATTGACTGGGACAGCCATAGTATTAGAGGCTTGGACAGAGAGAAATTTGTTGAGTGTATCCAGGTGGAATTTCTCATTCAGTATGTGGATGGCCTGACTGGCGAGGGGGCAAAACTTGACCTCCTCTTGGAAAATAAGGAAGAGCAAGCGACAAAAGTGAGATCCTGTCAAATCAGGGCAGGATCTACTCAGTTAATGGTAAGACATTGGGGAGAGCTTTAGAACAAAGAGATCTAGGAGTACAGGCTATTAACTCCTTGAAAGTGGAGTCACAGGTAGAGAGGGTGGTGAAGAAGGCATATGGCACTCTTAGTTTTATTGGTCAGAACATTGAATATGGGAGTTGGGATGTCTTGTTGAAGTTATACAAGACATTAGTAAGGCCACACTTGGAGTACTGTGTACAGTTCTGGTCACGCTATTATGGAAAGGATACTATTAAACTAGAAAGAGTGCAGAAAAGATTTATTTGGATGCTGCGGGGTTTGATGATTTCAGTTAGAAGGAGAGGCTGGATAGACTGGGACTTTTTTCTCTAGAACATAGGAGGCTTAGGGGTGATCTTATAGATGTCTAGAACATAGAACAGTACTGCACAGTACAGACCCTTCGGCCCTCAATGTTGTGCTGAGCTATATCCAAATCCAAGATCAAGCTATCCCACTCCCTATAATTCTGGTGTGCTCCATGTGCCTATCCAATAACCACTTGAAAGTTCCTAAAGTGTCCGACTCCAATATCACAGCAGGCAGTGTATTCCACACCCCAACCACTCTGAGTCAAAAATCTACCTCGGATATCCCTCCTATATCTCCCCCCATGAACCTTATATTTATGCCCCCTAGTAATAGCTACATCCACCTGAGGAAAAGTCTCTGCACGTCCACTCTATCAATCCCCCTCATCATCTTATAAACCGCTATTAAGTCACCTCTCATCCTCCTCCACTCTAAAGAGAAAAGCTCCAGCTCCTTCAACCTTTCCTCATAAGACCTACCCTCCAAACCAGGCAGTATCCTGGTAAATCTCCTCTGCACTCTCTCCAACGCTTCCACATCCTTCTTATAGTGAGGTGACCAGAACTGAACACAATATTCCAAATGTGGTCTCACCAATGTCTGGTATAGTTGCAGCATAACCGCATGGCTCTTAAACTCAAACGCCCTATTAATAAACACTAACACACTGTAAGCCTTCTTCACGGCTCTATCCACTTGAGTGGCAAGCTTCAGAGATCTGTGGATATGAACCCCAAGATCTCTGTTCCCTCGCATTCCTCAGAACCCTGCCATTGACCCTGTAATCTGCATTCAAGTTTGTCCTACCAAAATGAATCACCTCACACTTATCAGGGTTAAACTCCATCTGCCAATTTTCTGCCTAGCTCTGAATCCTATCAATGTCTCTTTGCAACCTACAAGAGCCCTCCACCTCATCCACTACTCCACCAATCTTGGCATCATCAGCAAATTTACTGACCCACCCTTCAGCCCCTTCTTCCAAGTCATTGATAAAAATCACAAATAGCAGAGGACCCAGCACTGATCCCTGTGGTACATCGCTGGTAACTGGCCTCCAGTCTGAAAATTTTCCTTCTACCACCACTCTCTATCTTCTATGAGACAGCCAGTTACTTATCCAATCAGCCAAATTTCCTTCTATCCCACATCTCTTTATCTTCTTCATGAGCTTACTATGGGGAATCTTATCAAACGCCTTACTAAAATCCATATATACGACATCAACTGCTCTACCTTTGTCTACACACTTAGTTACCTCCTCAAAGAATTCACTCAAATTTGTGAGGCAGGAATTACCCCTCATGAAACCATGCTGACTATTCTGGATTAAACTGCATCCTTCCAAATGGTCATAAATCCTATCTCTCACGACCCTTTCTATTAACTTACCAACTACCGAAGTAAGACTAACTGGTCTATAATTACCAGGGTCATTCCTATTTCCTTTCTTCAAGAGAGGAACAACATTCACCACTCTCCAGTCCTCTGGCACTATCCCCGTGGACAGTGAGGACCCAAATCTCTGACGCAAATCTTTGTCTCTTCTTTGGACACAGATGAGGTGCCAGAGGACTGGAGGATAGCTAATGTGGTACCGCTGTTTAAAAAGGGCAGTAGGGATAACCTTGGTAATTATAGGCCAGTGAGTTTGACATCGGTGGTAGGAAAATTGTTGGAGAAGATTGTTAGGGATAGGATGTATAAGTATTTGGAGTTTTGCGATCTGATTAGGGATACGCAACATGGCTTTGTTCAGGGGAGGTCTTGCCTTATGAATCTGGTAGAATTTTTTGAGGAGGTGACAAAAACAGTTGACGATGGGCGAGCCGTTGATGTCATCTATATGGATTTCAGTGAGGCATTTGACAAAATCCCTCACGGTAGGCTGGTAGAAAAGGTTAAGGCACATGGGATACAGGGACAGGTATCTAGATGGATTGCAAACTGGCTAGGCAACAGGAGACAGAGAGTAGTAGTGGAAGGGTCCTTTTCAAGCTGGAGGTCTGTCACCAGTGGTGTGCCGCAGGGCTCAGTACTGGGACCTCTTCAATTCGTAATATATATAAATGACTTGGAAGAGGGTGTACGTGGTGTGATCAGCAAATTTGCAGATGACACCAAGATGGCAGGATTGGCAGATAGTGAGGAAGATTGTCAGGTGACACAGCAGGCTATAGATAGGCTAGTATGCTGGGCAGATAGATGGCAGATGGCATTTAATCCTGACAAATGCGAGGTGATGTATTTTGGAAGGAATAATGCAGGGAGGAGTTACATGATAAAAGGTAGACCAATTAAGAGTATCGAAATGCAGAGGGACTTGGGAGTGCAAGTGCACAAGTCTCTGAAGGTGGCAACCCAGGTGGAGAAGGTTGCAAAGAAAGCTTATGGAATGCTAGCCTTTATAGGAAGGGGTATAGAGTGTAAGAGCTGGCGTCTAATGCTTCAGTTGTACAGAACGTTGGTTAGACCACATTTGGAGTACTGCGTCCAGTTCTGGTCACCTTACTACCGGAAGGACGTGGAGACCCTGGAGAGAGTGCAGAGGAGGTTTACCAGGATGCTGCCTGGTATGGAAGGACTGGGATATGAGGAGAGATTGGGTAAACTGGGGCTTTTCTCCTTGGAAAGCCAGAGATTAAGGGGGGGTCTGATAGAGGTGTATAAAATAATGAAAGGTATAGATAGAGTCAACAGTGGCAGGCTTTTTCCTAGATTGGAGACAAATATCACAAGGGGTCACGAGCTAAGGGTGAGGGGGGAGAAGTATAATTTGGATACTAGAGGGAGGTTTTTCACACAGAGGGTCATGGGGGTATGGAATGCGCTACCAAGTAAGGTGGTGGAGGCAGGCACGCTGGACTTGTTTAAGGTTTACTTAGATAGGCACATGAGTGACACGGGATGGAGGGTTATAGGCGACAGTTTTAAAAAGGGTCAGAGCCTCGGGACGATACTAGAAATGTAATACTACATGTTAATGTTTTGTCTCTTTTAATCCGCAGGTGTGTCGGTCCACCTTGTTGTCAAACGAGGGGCATGCACACAGTGGATCGTGCATGGGCTGCTCTTGGATGTTTCGAGAGTGGCCTAGTACTTCGCGTCGTTGTGTGTGCTTAATCCTGGACCAGCAGATGGGCACCACAACAGCTCAGTGACTATCACTGCTAGCTGTGCAGATACATGGATTTGGGCCGGTGTCTGTGGGAGTTTGCGCATTCTCCCTGTGGTTGCGTGGGTTTCCTCCGGGTGCTCCGGTTTCCTCCCACACCCCAAAGATATGCTTTTAGGCTGACTGGTGTACCAAATTGACCCTACACTATTCTCCCCTGAATCTGGTTACAATAGGGGTACCATTAGCATACACATGGGGCAAGTTAGGTGTAGGAAAATGCTTTAAGATGGCGGCGCGGGCTCGTTGGGTCGAAGGGCCTGTTTCCTGTGCTGGGTTGTTCTTTGTTCTTTGACCCAAAGATCAAAGCTAAAGGCTCCGCAATCTCATCCCTTGCCTCCCAAAGTATCCTAGGATGTATCCCATCTGGCCCAGGGGACTTAGCGGCTCTCAGGTTTTTCAAAATTGCTAATACATCTTCCCTCAGAACATCTACCTCCCCCATCCTATCAGCCTGTATCACACACTCATCCTGAAAAACATGGCCCCTCTCCTTAGTGAACACTGAAGAAAAGTATTCATTCAACGCCTTATCTATCTGTTCTGTCTCCATGCACAAGTTCCCACAACTATCCTTGACTGGCCCTAACCTCACCCTGGTCATTCTTTTATTTCTCACATAAGAGTAAAAAGCCTTGGGGTTTTCTTTTATCCAACCCGCCAAGGACTTCCCATGCCCCCTCCTAGCTCTCCTAAGCCCTTTCTTTAACTCATTCCTAGCTATAAAATAATGAGGGGCATAGATCAGCTAGATAATCAACATCTTTTCCCAAAGTTAGTGAGTGCAAAACTGGAAGGCATATGTTTAAGGTGAGAGGGGAAAAATACAAAAGGATCCAGAAGGGCAATTGTATTTCAATCAGAGGGTGGTGAGTATCTGGAAAGAGCTTCCAGAGCTAATAGTGGAGGTGTGTACAATTTTGTCTTTTAAAAAGCGTTTAGATAGTTATATGGGTAAGGTGGGTGTAGAGAGATATGAGCCAAATGCAGGCAACTGGGACCAACTTAGTGGGTAAAAACTGTGCAGCGTGGACAAGTTGGGCTGAAGGGCGTGTTTCCATGCTGGAAACCTCTATGATTCTATGACTCAGCCTTGCATGGGACACCACCACACACACACACACACACACACACAACACCCCACAGTGGTTCCCCTGCACCACCCTTGATCTGAGACCTCCCTCCCTCCTGGTCTCCCCCGATTGCCTGAACTTACTTTTGAAACTTACCTTTTCCCTTTAAAGGGGTGATATAGAACATAAGAACATAAGAAATAGGAGCAGGAGTAGGCCATCTAGCCCTTCGAGCCTGCCCCGCCATTCAATAAGATCATGGCTGATCTGTCGTGGCTCAGTTCCACTTTCCCGCCCTCTCCCCATAACCCTTAATCCCTTCTCTTATCAAAAACCCATCAACCCGCTTCTTAAAAATATTTAGCGAGGCAGCCTCCACCACTTCAACGGGCAGAGAATTCCAGAGATTCACCACCCTTTGAGTGAAGAAGTTCCTCCTCAACTCCGTTCTAAACCGCCTCCCCTTTATCTTGAGGCTGTGCCCCCTAGTCCTACTGTCTTTTTTGAGCGGGAAGAGTCTCTCCACCTCTATCCTATCCATCCCATTCATCATCTTATACGTCTCAATGAGATCTCCCCTCATTCTTCTAAACTCTAACGAGTACAAGCCCAGTTTATTCAGCCTCTCCTCATAGCTCAATATAAAACATCTCATTTACAGAAACGAGCCTTAAAACGTTCCTTTGTTCCCAGCACCTCAATTGCCTGTTGCCGATGCAGCTGGGGATGCGTTTGCTACTTCTTTTACACCCAGCCTGAGTGAGGAAGATTCAGTGAGACAGGGGCTTGGCAATTTCAGTGTGGATAAGTCTGTCGAGTGGCAATCTGCTGGTGATCATCATTCTCAGAACTGACAAGGGCCAATGTCTCTCCATGTTTTTCCTACCAAAGTATATCACTTGACACTTCTCTGCATTGAACTTCATCTCATAGAATCACTATAGTGCAGAAAGAGGCCATTCGGTCCATCAAGACTGCACCGACAACAATCCCACCCAGGCCCTAATCCAGTAACTCCACATATTTACCCTGCTAATCGCCTGACACTGAGGGGCAATTTAGAATGGCCAATCAGTGTGTCCCGCACATCTTTGGATTGTGGAAGGAAACTGGAGCACCCAGAGGAACCCCACGCAAACAAGGGGAGAATGTGCAAACTCTACACAGACAGTGACCTGAGGCTGGAGTCGAACCCAAGTCACTGTGCCACAATGCTGTTCAAGAAATTTTGGCAATGCTGGGATTTGAAATCACACCTCCAGAGAGACTGGCTTAAATCTAGCACCTTAAACTACTCAGCCCTGCTAACACAGATAAACATCTACCACCTGTCTGCTTTAGAACACAGAACACTACAGCACAAACAGGCCCTTCGGCCCACAAGCTGTGCCAATCATATCCCTCCCTACCTACCTGACCTATCTATAACCCTCAATCCCATTAAATCCCATGTACTCATCCAAAAGTCTTTTAAAAGACCCCAATGAGTTCGCCTCCACCACCACTGACGGCAGCCGATTCCACTCACCCACCATCCTCTGAGTGAAAAACTTACCCCGACATCTCCTCCGTACCTACTCCCCAGCATGTTTAACCTGTGTCTTCTCGTAGCGACCACTGCAGCCCTGGGAAGTAGCCTCTGAGAATCCACCCTATCTATACTCTCAACTTCTTATAAACCTCTATCAGGTCGCCTCTCATCCTTCGTCTCTCCAGGGAGAAAAGACCGAATTCCCTCAACCTATCCCGATAAGGCATGCCACCCAATCCAGGCAACATCCTTGTAAATCTCTTCTGCACCCTTTCAATAGCTTTCACATCCTTCTTGTAGTGAGGTGACCAGAACTGCGCACAGTATTCCAAGTGGGGTCTGACAAGGGTCTTATAAAGTTGCAGCATTATCTTCCAACTCCTAAACTCAATCCCTCGATTAATGAAGGCGAGTACACCATACACCTTCTTGACCACATCCTCCACCTGCGAGGCCGACTTAAGAGTCCTATGGACCCGGACTCCAAGGTCCTTCTGATCCTCTACACTGCTAAGACTTCTACCCTTGATATTGCACTCCTTCATCCCATTGGACCTGCCAAAATGGACCACTATACATTTATCCATGTTGAGGTCCATCTGCCACTTCTCTGCCCAGCCTTGCATCCTATCTATGTCTCGCTGCAACTTCTGACATCCCTCCAGACTATCCACAACACCACCAACCTTCATGTTGTCGGCAAACTTACCAACCCATCCCTCCACTTCCTCATCCAGGTCATAAATGAAAATTACAAACAGCAAGGGTTTTGACAAAGGGTCATCTGGTCTTGAGACATCAGCTCTTTTTCCTCTTTACTGATGCTGCCAGATCTACTGAGATTTTCCAGCATTTTTTCTTTCGGTTTCAGATTCCAGTGTCTGCAGTAATTTGCTTTCATACCACCTATCTGTTCACTCCATCTGCGACTTGTCTATGTCCTTTTGAAGTTCCACGTTGTCTGCAGTTTACAATACTTCCAAGTTTTGTATCATCCGCAAACTTTCAAATTGTCCCCTGTACACCAAGATCTAGATCATTAATATATATTAGGAAAAACAGTGTATTGAATGTCCAGGTACCCTCATCGGCCCTCCCTGCTACTTCCTCAAACATCCCTGGCAAGTTAGTAAAACACGATTTTTCTTTAAGAAATCCATGCTGGCTCTTCCTAATCAAGATGTGGAGATGCCAGCATTGGATTGGGATAAACACAATAAGAAGTCTCCCAACACCAGGTTAAAGTCCAACAGCTTTATTTGGTAGCAAAAGCCTGTAGCTTCCGGAGTGCTGCTCCTTCGTCAGGTAAGTGGGAATTCTGTCCACCAACAGGGCATATGAAGACACAAACTCAATTTACAAAATAATGTTTGGAATGTGAGTCTTTACAGGTAATCAAGTCTTAAAGGTACAGACAATGTGAGTGGAGAGAGGGTTCAGCATAGGTTAAAGAGATGTGTATTGTCTCCAGCCAGGACAATTAGTGAGATTTTGCAAGCCCAGGTAAGTCATGGGGGTTATAGATAGTGTGACATGAACCCAAGATACCAGTTGAGGCCGTCCTTACGTGTGCGGAACTTGGCTACTATCAGTCTCTGCTCAGCGACTCTGCGTTGTCTTCCAAGTCAACCTATATTTCTCCATGTGACAACTAATTCTATCCCAAATAATTGTTTTGAGAAACTTGCCCACTACTGATATTGAACTTACTGGTCTGTAATTGCTGGGGCTATCTTTACAATTTTTTTTTCAACAAGGATGTAACATTAGGAGATATCCAGTGCTCTGGCACTTCCCTCAGCCTAGAGAAGATGGGAAGATTCTGGCCGGATCCCTGAAATTTCCATTCTCACTTTCTTCAAATCCTGGGATATATCTCATCTGGTCCTGCTGTCCTTGTCAACTTTCAGTCCTGACAGTCAATCAACGTTTCCTCCTTATCAATTTTGAACCATTCTAGAAAGAATTTCCTCCTCTGCCACCATATCCTGTATATCTACCTCCTTGGTAAGGACAGATGTGAAGTATTCATTTAATACCTCAGCCATGCTCCCAGCCTCTGAAATTCACTTTCAGATCCCGATTGGGCCCTACTCCTCCTTTTACCTTCCTTTTACTATATGAAGACTTTGGGATTCCCCATATGTTGGCTAGCTGCCTGTCTGTTATGATCCCTCTTTATTTCGCTAATGTGTTTTCTCACTCCTCTCTGAACCTTCTGTATTTTCTACTGGAAGCCTATCATAAGCAAACTTTTTCCTCCTTGCCTTAATTTCTATCTCCCTTTTCATCCAGTGAGCTTGGGATTTGTTTTCCCTGCCTTTCCCTATGGAAGAGATATATTTGACTGTGTCCGCACCATTTCTGTTTTAACGGTAGCCCATTGTTCAGCTACAGTTTTTCTGCCAATGTCTCATTCCAGTCTAACTGGCCCAGCTTCATTCTTGTCCCATTGAACTCTGCTCTCTCCCAGTTAATTATTTTTCTCTGGATTGTCTATTATCCTTTTCTATCATTATCCTTAGCCTCGCAGAACAATGATCACTGTTTCTTAATTCTAATTGGCCTATCTCATTTTCAAGAGTCAAGTCCAATAGTGCATCCTTTCTTGATGAATCATAGAATCATTGAAACCTTAAGTGCACCTGGCCCATTGAGTCTGCACTGACCACAATCCCACCCAGGCCCTACCCACATATCCCTACACATTTACCCGCTAATCCCGCTAACCTACGCATCTCAGGACACTAAGGGACAATTTTAGTATGGCCAATCAACCTAACCTGCACATCTTTGGACTGTGAGACGAAACCGGAGCACCCAGAGGAAACCCACACAGACACGAGAAGAATGTGCAAACTCCACACAAGTTGGACTGGACACATTTCTGAACACAATCTGGGAACTTTTGCTACTCCACACTTTCATTACCTAAATGTAGACTGGAGCAATGGTGGTGTAAGGTTCCCCCTTAAAACTTACCTGTAATGCTTACATACCTCTGGATTTTTCCTGCAGATTTGATTCTTCTCACTAATTGGTGGTCTCTACACTACACCGAGCCATGTAATTGCACCCTTTTGACCTTGGCTCGAGCTAAATTGATTCTGTCCTCGAATCCTCTTTTCCTCAGCACTGCAATGATCTTCCTAACTACTACCACTACCCTCCCTAACCACTACCACTATCCTCCCCTTTCCTCCCTTTCCTTTCTTTTCCGAACACCTCGTACCTTGGAATATTTAACATTCAGCCTTTGTCTTCCTTGTATCAGGTCTCCATTATCACTAGAGCATCATACTTGCACATTGCAATCTGTGCCTCCCCAATCTTGTTTGATATGCTCTGTGTATTCACACACTCTCTTATTTAGACATCATTTCTTTTTCCCTTACTCCAACTTCACTAATTATTTTACTATTCTCTATACCAGTACTTCCTGTCCATACCAGTCTTTTGTGAATCATGCTATTCTTCTCTAATATTTCTCTTGGTTCCCACAGCCCTGCCAAGTTAATTTGAAGCCCTCAAAATGTCTGTTAGGAACTCAGTCCCAGCTCTGTTCAGGTGCAACCAGTCCAGCTTGTATTGGTGCCATCTCCCCCAAAGCCAGTCCCAATGACCCACGAATCTGAAGCTCTCCCTCCTGCACTGTCTTTTCAGCTATACATTCATCTGCTTTGTCCTCTTATTCTGTACTCACTTGCATATGGCACTGGGAGTAATCCAGAGATAACTACATTTGAGGTCCTGCTTGCTACTTTTCGACCAAGCTCGCGACATTCTGACTGCAGGACCCATCCCTCTTCCTATCTAAGTTATTGATACCAGTGTGGACCACGATCTTCAGCTGTTCACCCTCCCTCAATAGAATGTCTTGCAATTGCTCTGTGACATCGTAGGAGGTAACATATCATCGTAGAGTCACGTCTGTGACTACAGAAATATCTGCCTGTTCCCCTAATTGATGAATCCCCCATCACTTTTACTCTTCCCTTCTTCTTTCTCCCCTCTTGTACTACTGAGCTACTTGTGGCGCCACAAACCTAAGTCTGATTGCACTCCCTCTGAGGAACTAGCTCCCTCTTTCAAAATAGAAAACCGATTTCTGACTGGAATACCGGGGGGACTCCTGTATTACCTGCCTAGTTCTCTTGGACTGCCTGATGGTCGTCCATTCTCTCTATGCCACCATGGCCTTAAGCTGTGATGTAACCACCTCTCTGAATGTGCTATCCATGTAGTTCTCAGCCATGCGGATGCGTCACATTGACTCCAGCCACTGCCGCTCAAAAAACTTAGCGCTCAAGTTTCTGCAGGCCTCACAGACAAAATGAGTATTGAATTGTCTGTAGTGGTGTGAACATTGTGAGCTACCTGCCCACAAATTTCACACTAAAAATGACATTATAATTTCCGGCTGGTGCATTCTGCAGTATTTTTAAATCATGTAATAAGTGACGATTATTAATGAACAACTTCTCTAGCCCTGAAAATTATTTTCTTTCAAATATGGATTCTTATTCCTTGAAAGGAAATTGATGTTGCACATTAAAAAAATGAAATTATTATAATTCTTTGTTTTTCTTTTATGTTACATAATTTCATTTGCATGTCCTAATCTTTGTTTCCTGTTCATGAAGTAAACATAATTTATTTCTCCTGTTTTTTATTACCTGGTTTCCAATTTTGTGTTGTCATGAGGGTATTTAACTTGGTTGGTTGAGGAGCTTTACTGATTTTTGACTTTCTCTAGAAACTACTGATCCCTTGTGGGAAGTGCTAACACTAAAACAGATGGTGAATTATCCCTCACAACAAGCCCATGAAAAGATGGGGAAATATTTGTAATGTGAATGGCGTAAGCCAATTCTTCACACAGAGAATAACTTCAAAGATTTTTCATGGGATGTCAGCATCATTGACTGGACTATCTCTAATTGCCCTTGAACTGAATGTCTCACTTGGCCATTTCAGGGGGAAATTAAGAGTCAGTCATATTGCCGTGGGTCTGGAGTCTGATGTAGGCCAGACAAGGTAAGGACAACAGATTTCCTTCTCTAAAGTTCATTAGTGAACCAGAAGGATTTTTATGACAGTCGACAATGGTGTCACCATTAGATTTTGGATACCCAATTTCAATTGAATTCAGTTCCCACAATCTGCCAGGTCATAGAGGTTTACAGCATGGAAACAGGCCCTTCGGCCCAACTTGTCCATTCTGCCCTTTTGTTTAAAACCCCTAAGCTCATCCCAATTGCCCACATTTGGCCCATATCCCTCTATACCCATATTATCCATGTAGCTATCTAAATGCTTTTTAAAATTGTACCCGCCTCTTTACTACCTCTGGCAGCTTATTCCGGACACTCACCACCTTCTGTGTGAAAAAGTGCCCCTCTGGACACTTTTGTATCTCTTCCCTCTCACCTTAAACCTATGCCCTCTAGTTTTAGACTCCCCTACCTTGGGAAAAAATATTGACTATCTACCTTGTCTATGCCCTCATTATTTTGTAGACCTATATAAGGTCACCCTTTAGCTTCCTATGCTCCAGAAAAAGAAGTCCCAGTTTATTCAGCCTTCTTTATAACTCAATCCATTAAGTCCCGGTAGCACCCTAGTAAATCTTTTCTGCACTCTTTCTAGTTTAATAATATCCTTTCTATAATAGGGTGACCAGAATTGCACACAGTATTCCAAGTGTAACCTTACCAATGTCTTGTACAACTTCAACAAGACGTCCCAACTCCTGTATTCAATGTTCTGACCGATGAAAGCAAGCATGCTGAATGTCTTCTTCACCACTCTGTCCACCTGTGATTCCACTTTCAGGATCTTTGAACATGTACCCCTAGATCTCTTTGTTCTGTAACTCCCTCCAACGCGCTACCATTCTCAGGTCCCCAGAGAACTACTCTGGGTTACTAGTCCAGTGACAATACCACATTCCACCACCTGCTCAATAAATATAAGACAATGGAATCTTTGGGGTACCAGTTAACATTTGGGCATTCGGATATATTTCTTTCATGTATAATCCTTGTTGACTAAGGATTGCTTACCATCCCTCATAATATAATATCACTATGGGGCATGGCAAACAGGTAGGCCACAAGAAAAGCCTCAGCTGGTGCAGGGATTGAATCCATCTGACCAACTGTTGGAGCAGCAGGAAGCATATCTAAAAATAAGACACAGCACTGGACAAATTGTGTGCCAATATTGATTCCACTTCTGATAAATAACCCCTTGATTTTAAAGTTCTCATCTTTGTTTTCAAATTCCTCCATGGCACGGTGCTTAGCATTGCTGCCTTACAACGCCAGGGATCCATGTTCGATTCCCGTTTTGGGTCACTATCTATGTGGATTTTACATGTCCTTCTCGCTGTCTGCATGGTTTGCCTCCAGGTGCTCTGGTTTCCTCCCATAGTCCAAAGGTGGGCAGGTTAGATGGATTGGCCATTGGCTAAATTACCCCTTAGTGTCGGAGAGGTGAGCAGGGTAGATACGTGAGGTTGTGGGGATAGGCCTGGGCGGGATTGTTGTCGGTGCCAGCTTGATGGGCTGAATGGTATCCCTCTGCACTGTAGAGGTTCTGTTCTTTCCATGAAAGCATCCCCCACTCCCCATATCTGTAATCGCCTCCTGTTCCATAATTCTCAAATACCTGTGCTCTTCCTTGAGTATACCCAGTTTTACTTGCTCCACCACTGGCGACCTTGCCTCCAGCTACGAAGACCCTGGAATTGCCCCTCTGAACCTCTCTGCCTCACTTTCCTTGGTTGAGATGCTGCATAACATTTACCTCTCTGAGTAAGTTCTTAGTCTCCTTATGTGACTCAGGTTATGTGATAATGCTTCTGTGAAGCGTCTTGGAGTGGTTTAACCACATTAACAATGTTATTTTAATGCAAGTTGTTGTTAACGAAGGAATGCTTTTGTGTATTTTTGTTACACTGTGCTTTACACCGAGTAGCTTAATGTCAATGTGCACTCATCAAGCTTCAATGGCAGACAGATATTTATTTTTACACTATACCTTTCAAACTGGGGGTCAGCAGGTGCTGGTGAATTCTGATCATCATTATTTCTTTCATAATCTGTACAGAAATCCACTATCAGCTGCATTTCAACTTGGTAACTGAGTCTCTCAGAGGAAACCAGCTATTACACGAGGCTGGAAATTAGAAACTAATCTTTAATCATGCATTTCGCTGTTTATAAAACAACACAGATACTCTGGATTACCCGTGAAATTACATAGTGCTTTTAACTGTTGCATACAGAGCATGTTCCTTGTAGATGCTGTGTGATGCTGTAATTCTACACTGAATGGGAGCAAAGCTCTAGTGATGTGTTCTTTACTGGCAGGGCGTTTGACACTTTGGCGAAAGCACTGAGCCCTACAGATGGGAGCAGTGTACCCATCCTGATGGAAGGTTTGGAAGCTCTTGGAGGCAACAATATCCAGCTGACGAGCAGAGACCAATCGATGCCCATAATAGAAGTGGAAGGACCTTTACTGACAGATACCCACGTGATCTTCAAGGTTTGTTATCATGGTGGGGATTAATGACCAGCGACACAGTTTCCAATGCTCTTGATTTCAGTAAATGCCAGAATGCCTTATCTAATGTAGGAATCTATTGTACTTGATCCCTCTTTGTGCATCTCTGACCTAGTATAATGAATGCTTCTGCTATTTCTTGGCCTACACTTATATTTACCCAATATTCTTGAATTTTCTCACCAAGAAAAACCCATTTCTCTGATACAGAAGGAGAAGGAAAAGGACCATGCTATTTCTATCTTCTCACAGTACTCTGCTATCACTGGACTTCCCCAAGCCCAGTAAGAAGTTTGACAACACCAGGTTTAAGTCCAACCAATTTATTTGATTGTAAACTCACAAGCTTTCGAGGTTAACCTCTTCGTCAGGTGAATGGAGAGTTCTGGCCTCAGACAGAGCATATAAAGCACAGACAGTTTACAGATTACTGATTAGAATGCGAATCTTTACACCTAACCTGCTATTCAAGTCTTAAAGTGGCCGACAATGTGAGTGGAAGGAGCACTGATCACAGATTAAAGAGATGTGTATTGTCTCCAGACAGTACAGTAAGTGAGGTTTAGCAAACCCAGGCAAGTCATGGGGGTTACAGATAGTGCGACATGAACCCAAGATCCCTGTTGAGACCGTCCTCACGTGTGCGGAACTTGGCAATCAGTCTCTGCTCAGCGACTCTGTGCTGTCAAGTGTCATTGACCACAATACCACACAACCCTGCCACAGCAACCTCTGCAAGACATGCCAGATCATCAACGTGGATACCATCATCACACGTGAGAATACCATCCACCAGGTACACGGTAAATACTCTTGCAACTCGGCCAACGTTGTCTACCTGATACGTTGCAAGAAAGGATGCCCCAAAGCATGGTACATTGGGGAGACCATGCAGACGCTACAACAACGGATGAATGAACATCGCTCGACAATCACCAGGCAAGACTATTCCCTTCCTGTTGGCGAACACTTCAATGGTCACGGGCATTCGGCCTCTGAACTTCGGGTAAGCGTTCTCCAAGGCGGCCTTCACAACCCACGACAGCGCAGAGTCGCTGAGCAGAGACTGATAGCCAAGTTCCGCACACGTGAGGACGGTCTCAACAGGGATCTTGGGTTCATGTCGCACTATCTGTAACCCCCGTGACTTGCCTGGGTTTGCTAAACCTCACTTACTGCACTGTCTGGAGACAATACACATCTCTTTAACCTGTGATCAGTGCTCCTTCCACTCACATTGTCGGCCACTTTAGGACTTGAACAGCAGGTTAGGTGTAAAGATTCGCATTCTAATCAGTAATCTCTAAACTGTCTGTGCTTTATATGCTCTGTCTGAGGCCAGAACTCTCCATTCACCTGACGAAGAGGTTAACCTCGAAAGCTTTTGAGTTTAATATCAAATAAATCGGTTGGACTTAAACCTGGTGTTGTCAGACTTCTTACCGTGTTCACCCCAGTCCAACGCCAGCATCTCCACATCATGACTTCGCCAGGCCTGCAGAAAGCAAACATTCCTGACCTTCTGCTTCTTCCTGAACTGTACTTGCTGAGGAACTCAGCTAAATGGTTCCCCAACAGAATGTGAAACTGAGAACATAGCGCTGGGGAAACGTTTCAAACATAGGGGCAATTGTTCAGAGGGAAGTTTAAAACTCCCAGATTTGACCATGAATGCAAATATCAAAATACTAGTGCACAGTTTATAAAAATAAATCAATAAAGCTAATAGAATGTTGGCTTTTTATCTAAAGCAGGCTTGAATTCAAAGGACTGAAATTTGTATTTCAGTTGTACAGACTTTAGTCAGATTTCATCTGGAGCTGAGTTCAGTTTTGGGAACTGTACTAGGGGAAAAAAATCAGTGCTTCTGCATGAGTCTTTCCTGCCCTCTGGAAGGCCGATTATAAACCAATAAGAAGAGTTGTTTTGTACATGTTATGTGAATAAACGGAATAACATTTACCCAATGTTCCCAATGGTGGGGGAGTCCAAAAGTAGGGATCAGAGTTTGAGAACAAGCAGTAAATCTTTTAGAAGTGAGGTGAAGAGAAATTTCTTCCACCCAGAGGGTGGTGAATGTGGGAATTTACTACCACAGAATGTAATTGAGGTCAAAGTGTTGTCTGATTTCAAGAATAAATTAAACATAGTTCTTGGGGCTAAAGGATCAAGGGATATGGGAGAAAGGGGGGTTCAGGATATTGAATTTGATGATCAGCCATGATCAAAATGAATGGTGGAGCAGGCTCAAAGGGCTGAATAGCCTACTCCTGCTTCTAATTTCTATGTTTCTATGTTACTGTTAATTATATTTGTTTTGTGCTGTTGCTCATAAACTAATATAAGTACGCCGCTCGAGCCCAGTATGAATATGCGGTTTTGACGAGACAGCACTAAACTTAAGCAGGGAGTTCTAACTTGCCAATCATTTCTCGCACTCGCTTCTTTTTCTGATTGGATGAGATATTTGACTAATGATCCTTAACATTTCCATGCTTGGTGAATGGCTATTTAGTTTGCCATTTAAACCTTCTACAATATGTTTAGGAGTAAATTTCATTGAGATCATTAGAGTTAAACCATTCCAAAATATTTGTTAATATTTGTGAAGTTTTATGGAATATCTCTAGCTGTTGTGATCTGTGAAAAGTTGGGGAGTTGATAGTGTATAATGGTGATGTCACTGAACTAGTAATCCAGAGACCCAGACTAATGCTCTGGTGGGATTTAATACAAATCTGGGATTGAAAGCTAGTTCCAGTAATGGTGACCGTGATTGTTGTAATCCTCAATTGTTGTAAAACCCATCGAGTTCATTAATGTCCCTTTAGGGAAGGAAATCTGCCATCCTTACCTGGTCTGGCCTACATGCGACTCCACATGTCAAACTGCCCACTGAAATGGTCCAGTAAGATGCTCAGTTCAAAGCAATTAGGGATGGGCAATAAATGCTGGCCTTGCCAGAGACACCCATGTTCCGTGAAAGAAGACATTTTTTAAAAGTACCAATTTGTCTGAATTCTGATCCACATACCTGGCAGCTATATGCTTTGAACTTAGTTCCTTGTTAGCTAAGTACTGCTTAACAACAAAATTATTTCTCAGTCAAATTATCAAAATCATTGTACATGATGGTGATCCATAGCCTTGCCCTCCTTTGGTGAGTAATTGTTCTAGGTCTGTCTGGACTACTCAATTTTGCACACATTGCATAAATTTCTGGTGGAATCCACTAGGTATTTTACCCTTCCTCTACTCTCCTTGGATTAGGCCTTGGAACATGCAGAAAGCCATATTTTTATGCAACTCATCTGACAAGTAGTATAGCAGGATCACGAAAGAGACAGGGAGGGAGAAATTATAATATGACAACAAACTAGCACAAAATATATACTTCTAGAAGTTTGATCTGTGATTATTAAAAAAGAGGTTGTGACTGGGGAATTGATGAGAAACAAGGAAATGGATAAAAATGGTCAAAGTTTAAAACAATTGCTATCACTAGAGAATAATCCATAGCATCTCGACAGTGCAAACGGAGGCTATTCAGTCTATCGAGTCTGCACCAACTCTCAGAAAGTGCATCCTACCCAGGCCCCACCCCTGCCCTATCCCTGAAATCCCTCACAATTACCATTGCCAAACCACCTAACCTACACATCTTTGGACACTAAGGGACAATTCACCATGGTCAATCCACCTAACTAACCTTTGGACTATGGGAAATAACTGGAGCAGTTGGAGGAAACCCACCCAGACATGAGGAGAATGATCAGGCAGTCACCAAAGCCAGAATCAAACCCAAGTTCCTGGAGCTGAGGCAGCAGTGCCACCATGCTGCTCCTAATACAAACTACTATGAAAAACTAATGGACTAAATGCTGACAAGTTCCCTGGATCTGATCGACCAAACCCTGATCTTAAAAGAACCCAGTAGAGAAAATGGATGTATTGGTTGTAACCTTCCAAAATTCCCTAGGTTCAGGAATATTCTCTGTATGTGATAACCCTCAGGACTTAATGGGGAATCATTAATTGATCTCCCTGTGGGACTTGTGGAATATGAGTTCCTATGATGATAGGTGATTGCCTATGCAGGTGGAACTTGTCTCCCAAGGTGAACACCTGAGCACATCTAGTGAGCTATTGTTCCGCATGTATACACACCACAGGGTTGTGATTTAACTTTTCATTTAAGAAACATTGTTTCTTTCCGGTCGGCTCCCTGAGTTGGTAATGAAGTAAAGAGAAGATTTAAAATGCCATTGTTCAGGAAGTTAGAACTATATGATGCAGGTGTTGAAGGCTGGTCACAGTATGCTGAGTGAATGAAGCACTTCTTCCAGGTAATAAATAGAATGCAAAAAGTCATCCTAATGACTGCTTGTGGTTTCAGCGTTATAAAAAGTTTGACACATCTGGCAACACTGAATCCAAAAATTGGTGCATTGGTAGCAAACCATTATGATCCCAAGCCAGACTACAACAGATATAGGTTCAGTACAACAAGCAGACATTCTGGGGAACAAAGAACAGTACAGCACAGGAACAGGCTCTTTGGCCCTCCAAGCCTGCGCCTCTCATGCGCCCAACCAGACCATTCATTTGTATCCCTCTATTTTCATGGCTATCTAGATAAGTTTTAAACGATCCCAGCATGTCCGCCTCAACCACCTTGCTTGGCAGTGCATTCCAAGCCCCCACCACCCTCTGTGTAAAATACGTCCCCCTGACATCTGTGTTGAACCTTGCCCCCTTCACCTTGAACTTGTGACCCCTTGTGTTCATCACCTCTGACCTGGGAAAAAGCTTCCCACTGTTCACACTATCTATGCCCTTCATAATTTTATACACTTCTATTAGGTCGCCCCTCATCCTCCGTCTTCCCAGGGAGAACAACCTCAGTTTACCCAATCTCTCCTCATAGCTAAGACCCTCTATACCAGGCAACATCCTGGTAAACATTTTCTGCACTCTCTCCAAAGCCGCCACGTCCTTCTGGTAGTGCGGCGACCAGAACTGGACGCAGTATTCCAAATGTAGCCGAACCAACGTTCTATATTGCTGCAACATCACATGCCAACTTTTATACTCTATGCCCCATCCAAGCATGCCATATGCCTTCTTCACCATTCTCTCCACCTATGCTGCCACCTTTAAGGATCTGTGGACTTGCACACCCAGGTCCCTCTGTGTGTCTATACTCCTGATGGGTTCTGCCATTTATTGTATAGCTCCCCCTTACATTAGATCTACCGAAATGTGTCACTTTGCATTTATCTGGATTAAATTCCATCTGCCGTTTCTCCAATCAATTTTCCAGCCTATCTATATCCTGCTGTATTGTCTGATAATGTTCATCGCTATCCGCAAGTCCAGCAATCTTTGTATCATCTGCAAACTTACTGATCACACCAGCTACATCTTCCAAATCATTTGTATATATTACCAACAGCAGAGGTCCTAGTACAGAGTCCTACAGAACACCACTAATCACAGACCTCCAACTGGAAAAAGACCCCTCCACTACAACCCTCTGTCTTCTATGGCCAAGCCAGTTCCACCCATCTAGCTAGCTCACTTTTATCCAGTGAGATTTAACCTTTTGCACCAGCCAGGAACCTGGAATGACATTTTTGACACAATTGTGTAAATTGGTAGAACACTGAGTATGGGCCAGCATTACCTAAAATGCTGAGAAATCACTGAGTATGTGGCACAAAAAATTTAGTGACCCGAAGGAGACTATTAACTGAGCCGAACTTGGATCTGAACAAAGCCATAGAACTAGCCTTGTCTCATGAAAATGTGGGAAAAGGGGCCCAGGAATTTCAAGGACCCATAGGTAACAGCATCCACAGTCTTGGATGACCCGCAAACTGCAGAACCATGTCCACAGCAGAATGCACTTGTGACCCCCCAATTATGGGTGAGGAAGAGCGAGCAGACAAGGAAGTCGGGAAATTCAGCAGCGGACGAGAGGGTTTTCCACTGTGTATTGAACAACACATAACAAACACACACATGATGTGTGTGCAGAGAGCCCATATATCACAAGACCTCTTCAGAGAGCCTGCCCAAACAAGATTTACCAAAACAAACAGAGTGTGTATTACCTAGGTCGAAGGGCAAAGCCACCTCAGAGCAGGCTTGTCAGAAAAGTCAACCCAAGGAAGAGGGACTGATGCAATTGCATCACCACACCAAAGGTGGCCCCAATCCAGATCCAACTGCCAATGGTCACCATTAAATGTGGAGGTAGACAAAGGTGCAGTAGTATCCATCGTAGTCTTCATAAGTCTTCAGGCGACTATGATTGGGCATCTTATCACTTAGTCTGCGAGATACCTAAGCAAGATTGGCCACGTACACCAGAGAACCATTACGCATAATCGAGACCACTGTAACCCCAGTTACGGGCAACAGACAACATCTCCCCTTAATAGTTGTACAAGGACAGAGGCCCAGTATCTTGGGAAATGACTGGCTACAAAATGTTTGCCTGGATTGGCAACAAGTCTTCAAGATGGGTGCTGGTAACCTATGCAAAGTAATTGTGAAGTATCCCAAGATATTGCAAGCAGGACTTGTAAAGATAAAAGGGGCCAAGGCAAAGATCTATGTAGACCCAGCGGCCAAACCTAAATATTTCAAAGCATGACTGGTCCCCTTTGCTGTAGGTGCAAAAGTAGAGACCAAGCTGAAACGGTTAGAATAACTGGGCAACTACGACACATGCAATTCTCTGAATGTGCCACACTGGTAATGCCGGTCTAAAAGCTAGGCAACTCGACATTTCTCTGTGGGGATTATACTTTGACAGTAAATAGTGCAACCTTATTGGACAGATACCCGATGCCATGAATTGAGGACCTATATGAAAATTTGGCTGGGGGGCCAAGCCGATCCCCAATTGAAATTGGAAGTGTGATCCTGAAAATACATGACTTTAGACTCACACGAAGAACTGTATGAATACACTGTTTGCCTTTTGGGGTATCTTCATCTTGCACCATTTTCCAAAGGGTAAGTACCCAGAGTGGCAGTCTACCTTGGATGACATTCTAATTACAGGAGCCACTGTTAAGGATCACCACAAAAGCTCTGAAGAGGTCTTGTGGTGTTGGCTGGAATCAAGCCACAAAGGGAAAAGCACATGTTTTAGGTATCCGAAGTAACATACCTCAGTTACAGGGTTGATGGACTGAGGAGAAGGTAAAAGCCATAAAAGGAGCTCTGACCCCAAGAAACACAACAGAGTTAAAATCTTTTCTCGGCCTCATCAACTACTACGGAAAATTCATTCGGAATCTGGCACCCTCCATGCACTGCTTAAAAAAAATCAGAAGTGGTCATGGCAAAAGCCACAGGAGGATGCTTTTCTGAGCATTAAACACCAATTATCATCAACAATATATTGACCCATTACAACCCACGAAGATTACTTATCATAACCTGCAATGCCACCCTCTATGGAATAGCAGTGGTGTTGTCACACCGTTGAGACACTGCAATGGAGCGCCCAATTGCATATGCCTCATGGATCTTCAGAGATGCAGAAAGGAGGTACACTCAAATCTAGAAAGAGGGTTTGGCAATAGTATTTGCAACAAAAAAATTCACCAATATGTTTGCGGTTGACGTTTTACCACAGTGTCAGGCCACAAATCTCTTTTGGGCCTCTTTCAGAAGGCAAGACCCTCCATAGCATCAGCTCAGATATAACGTTGGGCACAATTGTTAAGTGCTTAGGCGTATACCCTTGAACTTCATGCAGGGACACAGATTGCTAAAGCAGAAGCTCTGAGCAGCCTACCACCACTCACTAGCCTACTCTCAATGCCTACTCTCATGGACAAAGTCATCATGACATTAAATTTGGCATGGACACTTTGCCAATATCAGCCAATCAAATTCAGGCTTGGACCCAAGAAAGATCCCACCTTGGCAAAATTACGTCACATCATATTAAATGGAGGACTACAGGACTATTCTACACAGGGCCTAAAACAAGTGACGCTCCAAAAAGCTTGTGCTACCAAATAAACCTGTTTGACTTAACCTGGTGTTGTGATACTATTTACATGGCAAAATACCCAGGGCTAAGCATTGAGGGTGATATTATTCATTGGGGAGCCGAGGTGGTTATCCTGCATTCAGCTCAGTGACCAATCTCCACGAACTCTAATGGCCACTCAGAGATCTCCAAAATGAAAATGCTCACTCGAAGCTATGGTTGGTGGCCTGATGTAGATAGGGACATAGAAAAACTGGTCAATACATGCAAAACTTGCCAAGACAACCAGTAGGTCCCACCAGTAGCCTCTCTACATCCCTAGGAAAGAACGATGAGACCCTGAGTATGAATGCATGTGGACTTCACTGGGCCATTTATAGGCTCTATGTCCCTGATATTGACTGATACCCACTCCAAGTGGATTGATGGGCACGGGATGGCCCCTACTGGCTCTCTTAGCACCATAGGAAGGCTCAGGCACTCCTTCAGCACATACAGTACACTGGAAGTCCTCGTAACAGACAATGGGACTATGGTTACCAGTGGAGAGTTCAAAATATTCATGACTACAAATGGAGTAAGACACATCTGTATGGCACCCTATCACCCATCTTCAATGGCCTGACTGAGCGTGCAGTCCAGGTATTTAAAAACTACATGAGAAAACAAACTAAGGTCTCCTTAGATACAAAGTTGGCACAATTCCTTTTCAACACACAACATACATGTGTTTTAAATTCATGAATGGCAAAAAAGTGACTATGGAGACGGTAGGACCTCTTAAGGATCAACAACGTCATCTATATGCGGATCAACAAGAGATTTAAGATCCTAGAGATCCTAAATAAATATTTGTCATCAGTATTCACTGTTGAGAAAGGCATGGATATTAGGGAACTTGGAAAAATAAATAGTGGTGTCTTGAGGAATGTACATATTACAGACAGGAAAGTGCTGGAAGTCTTAAAATGCATCAAGATAGATAAATCTCTGGGACCTGATGAAATGTGGAAGGCTAGGAAGGAACTTGCATGTGCTAGAGCAGAGATATTTGAATCATTGAGGGCCACAGGTGAGGTGCCTGAAGATTGGAGGGTAGCAAATATTGTGCTGTTGTTTAAAAAGGACTGCCGAGAAAAATCTGGGAACTACAGAACGGTGAGGCTAGCCCAAGTTGTTAGAAGATATTCTGAGAGACAGGATCTACAGGCATTAGAGAGGCAAGGACTGATGAGGGACAATCAGCATGGCTTTATAAATGGAAAATCATGTCTCACGAATTTGATTGAGTTTTTTGAAGGAGTAACCAAGAAGATAGATGAGGGCAGTGCAGTCGATATTGTCTACATGGACTCTAACAAGGCCTTTGATAAAGTATCGCATGATAGGATGTTGCATAAGATTAAATGTCACGGGATCCAGGATGAAGTAGCTAACTGGATACAAAATTGGCTTGATGACAGGAGTCAGAAGGTGGTTGTAGAGGGTTGTTTTTCAAACTGGAGGCCTTGACCAGTGGTGCGCACCAGGGATCAGTGCTGGGTCCACTGTTATTTGTCATTAAATTAATGATTTGGATGAGAATATAGGACCCATGGTTAGTAAATTTGCAGATGACACCAAGATTGGTGGTATAGTAGACAATGAAGAAGGTTATCTCAGATTGCAATGGGATCTTGATCAATTGCGCCAGTGGGCTAACGAATGGCAGATGGAATTTAAATTAGATAAATGCGCAGTGATGCATTTTAGTAGATTGAACCATGGCAGGACTTACTCGGTTAATAGTAGGGTGTTGGGGAGAGTTACAGAACAAAGAGATCTTGGGGTACATGTTCTTAGCTCCTTGAAAGTGGAGTCACAGGTGGACAGAATGGTGAAGAAGGCATTCAGCATGCTTGGTTTCATCAGTCAGAACATTGAATACAAGAGTTGGGACGTCTTGTTAAAGTTGTATGAGACATTTGGGATATATGTACAGTTCTGGTCACCTTATTATAGAAAGGATATTATTAAATCAGAAAGAGTGCGGAAAAGATTTACTAGGATGCTACTGAGATTTGATGGTTTGAGTTGTGAGGAGAGGCTGGATAGATTGGTACTTTTTTTCCTGGAGTGTAGAGGCTGAGGGGTGATCTTATAGAGGCCTATAAAATAATGAGAGGAACAGATCACTTAGAGAGTCAGTATCTTTTCCCAAAGGTAGGGGAGTCTAAAACAAGATGGCATAGCTTTAAGGGGAGAGATACAAAAGTGCCCAAAGGGGCAATTTTTTCACAGAGGGTGGTGAGTATCTGGAACAAGCTGCCAGAGGTAGTTGTAGCAGCAGGTACAGTTTTGTCTTCCAAAAAACATTTAGACAATTACATGAGTAAGATGGGTATAGAGGGAAATGGGCCAAATGCGGGCAATTCGGACTAGCTTCAGCGTTTAAAAAAAAGGGCGGCATGGACAAGTTGGGCCGAAGAGTCTGTTTCCATGTTGTAAAGCTCTATGACTCTATGCCACACTTGAAATACTGTGTACAGTTCTGGTCACCCTATTTATAGAAGGTATATTCAACTAGAAAGAATTCAGGAAAGATTTACTAGGATGCTGCCCAGCCTTGATGGTTTGAGTTAGAAGGAGAGGCTAGATGGACTGGGACTATTTTCCCTGTGGCATTGGAGGCTTAGGGATGATCTTATAGAGGCCTATAAAATAATGAGGGGCATAGGTGAGATGGCTTGTCAAATCTTTTCCCAAAGGTAGGAGAGTCTAAAACTAGAGGGTGTATCTTTAAGCTGAGAGGGCAGCGATACAGAAGGATCCAGAGAGGCAATTTTTTTTACTCAGAAGGTGGTGAGTGTCTGGAATGAGCTGCCAGAGGCAGCAGCAAAGGTGGGTACAATTTTGTCTTTTAAAAAAGTAATTAGATAGTTACGTGGGTAAGATGTGTATAGAGAGATGTGAGCCAAATGCAACTTAATGGTAAAAACTGGTTGATATGGACAAGTTGGGCCAAAGTGCCTGTTTGTATGCTGTAAATCTCTATGCCTCCATAACTACAGGGCAGCATCACACATAACAATGGGTTTAGCCCAGCCAATACTCTTGATAGGCAGTTTGGACCTTGGACCAGGCTTAGCCTTACTTTTTGAAACTGAGTGGGAAAATCAAGGAAAAACAAGAAGCCCAAGAAAGAGGCCATGATGGACATAAGCCCAATTTTAAACCAGGAGACAATGCCCACTTAGGAACTTTTGGAGACAGCGGCCCATGGACCCCAGGAGTTGTCCTCTCAACAATCAGACCAGTGTCATATGCCGGAAGAACTGAAGAATCATACTGACCACTTCTGCTATCAGGAGCTTTTTATGCAGGCAACTACCGCACTGGACATGCCATCACTGGCACCATGCACACCGACACACAAACATGATACTCTACCCACGGTAGGCTTAAAAAAGGCCTATGAGGACTTTGCCTTAGAAGTGGAAACTTGGACTCGAAATGATCCAGCATTGGCAAAATTAAGCTATGTAATATTAACATGGAAACTAGAAGCAGGAGTATGGCAGTTGGCCCCCTGAGCCTGCTCCTCCATTCATTTTGATCATGGCTGATCATCAAATTCAATATCCTGATCCCCCCCTTCCTTCCATGTCCCTTGATCCCTTTCGTTCCAAGGGCTATATCTAATTTCTTCTGGAAATCAGACAACATTTTGGCCTCAACTACTTTCTGTGGTAGTGAATTCCACACATTCAAAACTTCTGGGTGAAGAAATTTCTCCTTACCACATTTCTAAAAGATTTACCCCTAATCCTCAAACTATGACCCCTAGTTCTGGACTCCTCCACCACTGGGAACATTCTTTCTGAACCTATCCTGTCTAACTCCTATTAGAATTTTATAAGTTTCTATGAGATCCCTCTTACTCTTCTAAATCCTAGTGAATCTCATCCTCACCGGCTTAGTCTTCCCACATATGATAGACCTTCCATCTCAGGAATCAGCCTGGTACACCCTCAATAGCAAGGACATCCTTCCTCAGATAAGGACACCAATACTCCAGATATGGCCTCACCAATGCCCTGTACAATTGCAGCATCCTTATTCTCAAATCCTCTCGCTACAAAGGCCGACATATTATTTGCCTTCTTTATTGCAATTGATGCACAAGGCCATCAAGATCTTGCTGAGTATACACCTCTCTCAATTTGCATCCATTCAAGTAATAATGTCTTCCTATTACTGCTATCAAAGTGGATAACTTCACATTTATCCACGTTATACTGCATTTGCCATGCACAGATTCAGCCTGTCCAAATTACGCTGAAGCATCTTTGCATTCTCGTCACAGCTCACTCTCACACTCAACTTTGTATCATCTGCAGATTTAGAGATAATACATTCAGTTCCCTCTTCCAAACCATCAATATACAATGTGAACTGTTGGGGCCGTAGCACAAAGCCCTGTGGAATTCTACTCGTCACTGACTGCAAATCAAAAAATGACCCAATTATGCCAATTCTTTGCTTCTTATCTGTTAACCAGCTTTTTATCCATCTCAAGACATTACCTGCAATCCCATATTCTTTAACTTTACATAGCAGTCTGTTACATGAGACCTTGTTGAAAGCCTTCTGAAAGTCTAAATAAATAACACCCATTTGTTCTTCTTGGCCACCTCTACTAGTTACATCCTCAAAGAATTCCAATAGATTAGTCAAGCATGATTTTCCTTTTGTAAATCCATGCTGTCTTTGTCTTAAATGGAGGAATGCAAGGATGTCTGTCACAAAACTGACAAAATATCTAGAAATAAACATGGATCCCTAGTAGTAATTCCATGTCCTGCCCAAAGGCCTATCCTTCAGGAACTACATGATGGCCACCCAGGCTTATCAAAAATGAAGATTCTCATGAGAAGCCTCATGTGGTGGCCTGGAATAGATGAGCACGTAAAGAAGATGGTAAAACCATGCAGAATGTGCCAAGAAAACCAGAAGGCACCACTGGTAGCTTCCATACACACCTGGAAATGGCCAAGAAAACCATGGGTTTGGGTGCATTTGGATTTCACAGAACCATCAATTTTTTTTTACTGATTGGCGCCCCACTCTAAGTGGATAGAGGCGCACTGGATGACATCCACCATGTCAGAACATGATAGAGAGACTTAGGCAATCTTTTAGCACTCATGGAATCCCAGACGTTTTTGTGACAGACAATGAAACCCCATTTACCAGTTGGGAATTTAGGTCATTTATGTAAACAAATAGAGTACAACATGTCCGCAAGTTCCTTACCACCCATCATCAAATGGATTTGTGGAACATACAGTCCAAGTTTTTAAAAAGGGATGAAAAAAAAGACCTGTTTCTTCTGTAGACAGAAAACTGGCATATTTCCTTTTTAGTTGCAGAGCAATGTCACATGTAACATCAGGTTTAGCCCCGGCTGAGTTACTAATGGGCAGGTGCCTACAGACCAGGCTAAGCCTTACCTTCCCGAACTTAAGTGGAAGACTTGAAAAGAAGCAAGAAGCCCAAAAAAGGGGCCATAAAAGACTAAAGGCTGATAGTTTTTTCGCCAGGTGACATGATCCAAGTATAAAATTTTGGAAACAGCACCCCATAGGCACCAGGAACAATACTTTCAATAACAAGGCCAGTGGTTGATATAGAACATAGAACATAGAACACTACAGCACAAACAGGCCCTTCGGCCCACAAGTTGCGCCGATCACATCACCTACCAACCTACAGACCTATCTATAACCCTCAATCTCATTAAACCCCATTTACTCATCCAGAAGTCTTTTAAAAGACCCCAGCGAGTTTGCCTCCACCACCACTGACGGCAGCCGATTCCATTCACTCACCACCCTCTGAGTGAAAAACTTACCCCTAACATCACTTCTGAACCTCCCTCCCCGCACCTTAAATCTGTGTCCTCTCGTAGCGACCATTTCAAACCTGGGAAATAGCCTCTGAGAGTCCACCCTATCTATTCCTATCTATATGATAAAGGTTGGATCCTAAGGAAGCATGTAGACCACCTACACCATTGGGAGCTGTTGATGCAAGCAGCCAACACAGGGAGTATGCCATTGGAAACCCCAAGTGCACAGAGGAAGAACAAAGCAAGTCAACCAATGCCCAAAAGTAGCCAATGAGGTTTCCGACTCCGAAATGGAAACAGAAACAGCGGAATCTTAGCCTGAAGTTGTTGTTGAGGAAGAAGTTGTTGATACGTCGATGGTTATCTAGAAAAGGACGCTTGCTGATACGGTATACCCCACCTGACCAGATAGTATTCTGTGATTCATATGCTACAGTGCAGAAGAGGCCCTTCAATCCATTGAGTCTGCACTGACACATGAAAGGTCCTGACCTGCCCACCTTATCCCACTTTCCAGCACTTGGCCATAGCCTTGAATGCTATGGCGTGCCAAGTACTCATCCAGGTACTTTTTAAAGGATGTGAAGCATCCTGCCTCCATCACCCTCCCAGGCAGTGCATTCCAGATCATCACTGTCCTCTGGGTTAAAACAATTTTCCTCAAATCTCCCCTAAACCTCCCACCCCTCCCTTTTAACTTGTGTCCCCTTGTAACTGACCCTTCAACTAAGGAGAACAGCTGCTTCCTATCTACCCTGCCCATGCCCCTCATAATCTGGAACACCTCAGGTAGCCCTTCAGTCTTCTCTGCTCCAGAGAAAACAACCAAGTCCTTCCAACCTCTCATTAAAAATTAAATGCTCCACCCCAGACAACATCCTGGTAAATCTTCTCAGCACCTCTTCCAGTGCATTCATGTCCTTCCCATAATGTGGTGACCAGAACTGCACACAATACTCCAGCTGTGGCCTCACCAAAGTTCTACACAACTCTATCAGGTCCTCTGTACTTTGTAATCTATTTCCTGATTGATAAAGGATTGATAAGTGTGCCACTTGCCTTTTTAATCTCCCGATTAACTTGCCTTTCTACCTTCAGAGATCTATGGACAGAAACAAGGTTCCTTTGTTCTTCGGAACTTCCCAGACCATTCATAGTGTACTTCCTTGTCAAATTACTTCTTCCAAAGTGTATCACCTCACAACTTTCAAAGTTAAATTGCATCTGCCACTTATCCACCCATTTGACCATCTCGTCTATATCTTCCTGTAACTCAAGACTGTTAACCATCCGGCCAATCTTTGTGTCATCGGCAAACTTACTGATCCTACCTCCCACATAGTCATCTATGTCATTTATATAAATGACAAACACTAGAGAGTCCAGCACGGATCTCTGTGATATGCCACTGACCTCCAGTCAGTAAAGCAACCGTGTGTCATCACCCTCTGTCTCCAACTGCTGGGCCAATTATAAATCCACCCCTATCAGATAACCTTGTATCCCATGTGCATTTGCCTTCTTACCAAGTCTCCCATGTGGAACTTTGTCAAAGGCTTTGCTGAAATCCATGTAAACTACATCAACAGCACTACACTCATCTACACACTTGGCTACATGTTCAAAAATTCAATCAAATTTGTTAGGCATGATAAAAATCTGTTTAACTCCTCCTTAAATTTACTCAGTGTCCCAGCTTCCACCGCACTTTGGAGTAGTGAATTCTACAGATTCACAACCCTTTGGGAGAAGTAGTTTCTCCTCAACTCTGTTTTAAATTTTCCATCCCTCAACCTAAGACTATGACCGCTCATCCCAAAACACCACTCCCCCCCAGTGGAAACATCCGCTCAACATCTACTTTATCCATACCTTTTATCATCTTGTACGCCTCAGTTTGATCTCCCCTCATTCTTCTAAATTCCAGACAGTGTAGGCCTAAACTGTTCAATCTCTCCTCATCCTGATCAAACTTGCCTCTCCAAATGGAGATAGATACTGTCCTTCAGAAGTTTTTCCACTCATTTCCCAACCACAGAAATGATACTCACCAGCCCGTAGTTTGCAGACAACTCTACAACCTTCCTTAAATAGTGGGAACATTTTAGATGTTCTCCAGTCTTCTAGTACTTCCCTGGTGGCCAGTGAAGAATTAAAAATTTGAGGCCGAGCCCCTGCAGTTTATTCCCTCACCTCCTACAACAGCCTGAGCGGCACAGTAGCAAAGTGCTTAGCAGTGTTGCTTCACAGCTCCGGGGACCTGGGTTCAATTCCTAGCTCAGGTCACTGTCTGTGCGGAGTTTGCACATTCTCCCCATGTCTGCGTGGGTTTCCTCCAGGTGCTCCAGTTTCCTCCCACAGTCCAAAGATGTGCAGGTTAGGTGGATTGGCCAAGCTAAAATTGTCCCTTAGTGTCCTGGGATGCGTCGGTTAGAGGGATTAGTGGGTAAATATGCAGGGATCTGGGGATAGGGCGTGGGTGGCATTGTTGTCAGTGCAGACTCAATGGGCTGAATGGCCTCTTTCTGCACTGTAGGCTTTTTGTGATTTCTATTTCTATTATTCATCTAGACCTGGAGATTTGTCCACTATTAAACTCACCCTTTCAATACCTGTCACTCCCTATGTCAATTTGCTCAAGAACCTCATACCCTCTGCCCCTGAGTTCCATAATTACCTCTTCATTCTTGTGGGTGAAGACAGATGTGAACAGTCACCTGGGAAGGGGCTGGGAGGTGATGAGGGGCTTCAAACCAACACAAAGGCAGGGCTGCTATGTTCATTATCTAGTGGTGGGGAAGTTGGCAGAATTCCTACCCAGAAGCACCTAAGTGGCAATTGAAGTCATCTTCTCCCCACTGCTGGCATTTTATCAGTAGCAAGGGAGCCTTCTGCCACATGGGGAAATCACTTGATGACCCTTGGCAGCCTCCCTAGGGCCTTTCGTCATGAGTACCTATTATTTGGGTATTCTTTGATGCATGGAGTAGCCCCCGAATGGCAATCGCAGCACCTACCTTCACCAAACTCCTGCCCCTTGACCTGGCTAATTCTGCCTAACTAGTCCAAGCACCACGCACCCCCCCCACAACTGATTGTGATGGTGCAATCACTTCTTGGTGCTACTTGGGATGGCAACTGGCTTTTCTCGTGTCAGTTGTCCCAATGTAGCCAGTTGATTGGTTGCTGCTGACAAGATGTGGTGCTGGGTCCAGTGGATCACTGAAGCTGAGTTTACCCCCAACCCAACTTCTTGAGCCTTGTCGACAACTCAAAATTCATTGCCAGATTGTTGTTGTGTTCCAGAATTATGAAATTAACTGAATTGAAACTCCTTAGCTGCCATGGTGAAATACAAACCAATGTCACCAAATCATAAATGCAGACTCTTCAGTCACAAACCCAGCACCAATAACCAATCCAAAATATATTAATCACTTTGAGGGCACCTAGTGCAATATATCCAATTTTGCTGATAATACAAATTGGGCAGGAAGGAAAGGTATGAGGAGGATGTAGGAAGGCTGCAAAGAGATACAGCGACATATTTTACTTGCCCCCACTAGGCTTGTTTTTGGTGGGGGTGGATGGAGGGCACACATATTATAGGTTAGGTGGCTGGCCCATTACCTACCAGTCCACCACCAAGCTCACACCTATAATATGCTAGGTGGACAGGTGACAAAACTGGCTGCCGCCTGCTGTATGTGACTGATAATCATAACAGTAACAAGTAACAAGCTAAGAGACTTCAATAATATGCTGTCTGCACCATAACAAGGTTAGCTAGGCAGTTGCGGGAAGCAGTTGGGAAGGCAAATAGTACGTTGGCCCTTATTGGACTTGAGCACAGAAACAAGGATGTCTTACTGCAGCTGTCCAGGGCCTTGGTGAGACCATACCTGGAGCTAAATGGAAAGCAGCTCCAAAAAGCGTCTGGGCAGAGGGATTTAGGTGTCTTTGTTTATGAATTGTGATAAGTCGGCATGCAGATACAGCATGTAAAAAAGAAGGCAAATGGAATGTTGGCATTTATTGCAAAATGACTGGAATTTAAAAGCAGAGAAGTGTTGTTGCAATTGTATAGTGTGTTGAATAGACCACATCTGGAATACATTGTCCAGTTTTGGTTTCCTTATTTGAGGAAGGATATGGTGGCATTGGAGGCAGTTTAGAAGAGGTTCAGCAGATTGATTCCAGAGCTGAAAATGTTGACATATGAGGAGAGGGTTCTGCTCATATTGGGCTTCTGCTCACTGGAATTTAGAAGGATGAGAAGGGATCTGACTAAGATATATAAAATCTTAAAAGAGCTTGATAAAATGAATGTAGACCAAATGTTTTCTCTTATGGGGCAGTCTGGAACAAGAAGTCACAGGTATAGGTTGAGATGTGGTAGATTCTTGCAGAGAGTGGTGAGTTTGTGGAACTTGCTGCCCCATAGCGTGGTGGAGTCTGAAAAATCAAATGTTTCAAGAAGGAGATAGGTAGATTTCTAATAAAAAATGGGTTAAAGGAATGTGGAGTATGGGTAGGGAGATGTATTTGAGACCAGGGAGAAATGAGCCATGATCTGACTGAATGCTGGAGCAGGTTCAAAGGGCTGAATTTGCCTACTTCTGCTCATTTTGATTTCTTTACCGAAGAAAATATATACTTACTGTAGAAGGAGTGCAGCAAAGATTCACCAGACTGCGTCCTGGGATGGCAGAACTGTCATGTGAAGAGAGATTGGGTTGACTAGGCCTGTATTCACTGGATCTTAGAAGAATGAGAGGGGACATCATTGAAACATATAAAATTCTGACAGGCTGAACAGGCTGGACACAGACATCGTTTCCTCTGGCTGGAGAGTGTTGAGAACAAGGGGCCACAGTCTCAGGATATGTGCTATGCCATTTCAGACTGAGATGAGGAGAAACATCTTTACTCAGAGCGTGGTCAACGTGTGGAATTCCCCACCACAGACGGCTGTGAAGGCCAAAACACTGGATATATTTGAGGAGAAAATAGATAGGTTTCTAGATTTTAAAGGTATCAAGGGATATGGGGAGAGCTCGGGAGTGTGGTGTTGAGATAGTGTCAGCCATGATCAAATTGAATGGCGGAGCAGTCTCAAAAGGCCTACTCCTCCTAGTTTCTAAGTTATGAGGAGAAATTAAAACATTTAGGGCCAATCTTCAAACAGAGAGGATTATGAGGTGACTTAATAGAGATGAACATAAAAAGTAAAAGCTGTTCACTCGGCAAATACATCAGTAACCTATTGTCATAGGTTTCAAACAATGGCAAACAATCTGAATGGGAGACAAGGAGACATTCTTCACTCAGAGCACTGTCAGGATCTGGAACAGTCTATCTGGAAAGGTGGTGGAAGCTGATTTTGAAACAAGTTTTCACAGGGAATTAAGCAGTTATTTGAGGATGAGGAATTTACAGGATGAAAGAAATGAGTGGAAAAGTGGTAATGAACATGACTGCACTTGTAAAAAGCAAACACAGGTATGACAGGCTGAATGACTTCCTTTTGTGAAATATGTTTCTATGATTCATGTGTTAAAAAATTTTCAGGGAAGACTTAAAAAGCTAGTTGCATCTATAAAAACTGAGTAGAAACAGCATCAACCCTTTCTGATTCTCTGTCTAACTGGGGTAATTATATTGTATTGGGGTATGTGTGGAACATCAACATCAGTATAGACATTTGGGTCTAAAATTGTAACTAATAATCTTTATAATGTATAATTGTCAAACTATCTAAACTATCAAGTGCTGATTGGTAGTTGTGACATTAAGGGTCTATAATGAATAACAGCCTGTCGGTATGGTTTCTTTAACAGCTGACCATGCCTACCCCGATGCCCGAGTACCTGAATGTACATTATATCTGTGAATCTGCCTCCAGACTTCTCTTCCTCTCCATGCACTGGGCCAGATCCATTCCAGCATTCCAAGCTCTAGGGTAAGCCTTGTAATTCACACATCCTGGTACAGAAGTACTGCTATTGTTGTACCATTTGGTAAAACAGGGAGAAAATGATGGATTGAGTAATTAAGACTGGTCAACCTAATTTTAATGGTGGACTTCTTGTTGGAAAAGTCCTGAGGGACAATATAGATCATGATTTGGAAAGGCACAGATTACGTAGTCAGCGTGGATTTGTTAAGGGAAGGTCTTGTCTCAATAACGTGATTGAATTCTTTGAGGAAGAAACAAAGAAAGTTGATGAGATGGCACAATTGATGTAGTTGACAAGAAGTTTTGCAAGGCATTTGGCAAACTAAAAATCATGCAATCCAAAGGAAAGTAATAAGTTGCATCTAAATTAGGTTCAGTGGCAGCAGCTAAAGGATAATAATTGAGGCAAGGTCTGCAAAACATAACAGGCTACAAGATGAAGGCATGTAGAATCACCAGCACCATTGCACTTCTCCCTGATGAGCTCAACGCATTCTATGCCCATTTGAGGAAGAGATCAGCAAGAGCATGCCCTCCACCCTGGAAGCCTCGGCCAAACCCGTATCCAAAGTCACCATTGCAAACGTCAGATCAGCCTTCCCAAAGTCAACCCACGGAAAGCAGGTGGTCCAGACGGAGTGCCCGGATGAGCACTCAGATCCTGCGTGGACAGTTGGCGGGGGTATTCACAGACATCTTTAACTTCACTTGTCACTAATCTGAGGTCCCCATCTGCTTCAAGAAGATGACCATTATCCGTATACCAGAGAAAAGCTAGGCAGTGTGCCTTAATGACTATCATCTGGTGGCTCTGACATCCATCATTATGAAGTTCTTCAGAAAGTTAGTCATGGCACAAACCAGTTCCAGCCTCCCAGATTGCCTGGATCCACTATAGTTCGCCTATCGCTGTAAGAGGTCTACAGCAGACATTTCCCTGGCCTTATTCTCAACCTTGGAACACCTGGATTATTAAGACATCTATGTCAGACTCCTGTTTATTGACTACAGCTCAGCCTTCAACACCATTATTCCTACAAAACTCATCTCCAAACTCCATGGTCTGGGGCTTGGTTCTTCTTTCTGCGACTAGATCCTAGACTTCCTAACTCACACTCCATAATCAGTAAGAATAGGCAACAACAACACCTCTGTGATCATCCTCAACACCGGTGCCCCACACCTGTGTCCTCAGCTCCTTACTATATTCCTTATACACCCATGACTGTGTGGCCAAATTCCCCTCCAACTCAACTTTCAAGTTTGCTGATGACACCATCGTAGTGAGTTGGATCTCAAACAATGATGAGACAGAGTGCAGGAAAGAGAGAATCTGGTGAACTGGTGTGATGACGGTAATGCTTCCTTCAAAGTCATTGACTTCAGGAAGCATAGTGGAGGATATATACGTGTCTACATCAGTGGGGATGACGTGGAAATGGTTGACAGCTTTCAGGTTTTTGGGTGTCCAGATCATCAATAACCTGTCCTGGTTCCTCCATGCCAGTGCTATGGTTAAGAAAATCTTTACTTTCTCAGGAGGCTAAGGAAATTTGACATATCCTCTATGACTTTCACCAACTTATAGAAAGCATCCTTTCTGGTTGTATCACACTTGGTATGGCTCTTGCTCTGTCTAAAACTGCAAGAAAGTATGAGGGGTTGTGAATGAAGCTCAACCCATCATGCAAACCAGCCTCTCTTCAATTGACTCTGTTTACATTTCCCACTGCCTCAGAAAATCAGTCAGCATAAACAAGGAACCCATGCACCCGGACGTAGTCACTTCCTCCTTATCCTGGCGGGTAAAAGATACAAAAGTCTGAGGTCACATACCAATGGACTCAAGAACAGCTTCTTCCCTGCTGCCACCAGACTTTTCAGTGTATTAAGATAAAAGCTAAATTCTGCAGATGCTGAGATCTGAAACAAAAACAGAACATACTGGAAAATCTCAGCAAGTCTAACATTAACAGCATTTGTGAGAAGAGAATGGAGCTAACATTAGCTCTGTTCTCTCCCCACAAATGCTGTCAGACATGCTGAGATTTTTCCAGCATTTTCTGTTTTTGTTACCTCGTATTAAGTTGGTCTTTCTCGACACCCTAAACTGTTTTATAAAGAAGAGGGATCACCTCTCTGAGAACTAACACCTAACCATTCAAAGAGGAATACCTCACCTCGTAATCTGTTACAAGTGTGTGAGAAGTAGTATGATCTGCTCTTCAGCAACTTTTTGACGTTAAATCAAAAATAACTACTTGAGAGTCTCTTTTTAAATTCAACAAGTAAATGAATTTATCTAACAGTAAACAAGTTAACTGAACCATTAACTATTAGATAAATACTATTCCCACTTATTAACAAAGAAGTAGAATTTTTAGTCACTCTCAAAATTACATCCAGGTCTGGCGTCTTCTGGAATCTTCTGTTTTCTTTCTTCTTTATTATCTTTACCATCGAGACGAGGCTTTGTTTTAAGACATAAATAAGCTGTGTCAGAAAGTAGTTGCTGACCGTCTATTTCTCTCTCTAAATCTGTGAGCTTTGGCAGGTGCTTTTCTCCTATTTGTGCCACTCGCCTCCACCCCAACCCCCCCCAACACCTTTCTTATACCCCTGATGACTTACCAACATCCCCATAATAGAACATAGAACATTACAGCGCGGAACAGGCCCTTCGGCCCACAATGTTGCGCCGACCAGTCTTATTTTAAAAAAAAACATTGACCCACTAATCTAAACCAATCCCTTTTCGTCCATAAACCTATCCACCAATCTCTTAAACGCCCCCAAACTAGGCGCATTTACAACTGCAGCAGGCAGGGCATTCCAGTCCCTCACCACCCTCTGGGTAAAGAACCTGCCCCTGACATCCGTCCTATAACTACCCCCCCTTAATTTAAAGCCATGCCCCCTCGTGCTAGATTTCTCCATCCGAGGAAACAGGCTATCACCATCCACCCTATCTAAACCTCTAATCATCTTATATGTTTCTATAAGATCCCCTCTTAGCCGCCTTCTTTCCAGTGAAAACAACCCCAAATCCCTCAGTCTCTCCTCATAGGACCTCCCCTGCATACCAGGCAACATCCTGGTAAACCTCCTCTGCACCCTCTCCAAAGCCTCCACATCCTTCCTGTAATGTGGGGACCAGAACTGCACACAGTACTCCAAGTGCGGCCGCACCAGAGTTGTGTACAGTTGCAACATGACGCTGCGACTCCTAAATTCAATCCCCCTACCAATAAACGCCAAGACACCGTACGCCTTCTTAACAACCTTCATACGCCTTCTTAACAACCTTAATGGGAGTGAGTCTCAGTGAGTCTCCAAAATATCAAATTCAAATCTGATAGGTTGCTGTTATCCAAGTGCCTAATTTAAATTGATTTGTTAAAATTCAAAAATCTTCTCTATTGTCTTGGCAACACTATTGTTTGGCCTTTAATACAATGTTTCAGTCTGTGTACTGCATATGCACCTACCTCTTTTTTTAACTCTTAGCCCAGAAAAACACCATCTTTTATAGGAACCATGCAATACTTTTTTTTAACGAACACCAACTTCATAAGGTGATCAAGAAGGCGAATGGAATGTTGGCCTTTATAGTGAGGGGGATAGAATATAAGAGTAGGGAGGTCTTGCTGCAACTGTACAGGGCACTGGTGAGGCCGCAGCTGGAGTACTGTGTGCAGTTTTGGTTGCCACACTTGCGGAAGGATATATTGGCCTTGGAGGGAGTGCAGAGGAGGTTCACTAGGCTGATACCAGAGATGAGGGGGTTGGACTATGAAGAGAGACTAAATAGACTGGGTCTGTACTCATTGGAGTTTAGAAGGATGAGGGGGGATCTTATAGAGACGTATAAGATAATGAATGGGATGGATAGGGTAAAGGTAGAGAGATTCTTCCCGCTTAGAAAGGATAGCAGGACTAGAGGGCACAGCCTCAAGATAAGGGGGGGCAGTTTAGATCAGAGATGAGGAGGAACTTCTTCACTCAAAGGGTGGTCAATCTCTGGAATTCTCTGCCCATTGAAGTGGTGGAGGCTACCTCGCTAAATATATATTTAAGTCACAGGTAGATAGGTTTTTGACAGACAAGGGAATTAAGGGTTATGGGGAGAAAGTGGGAAAGTGGAACTGATCCACTTCAGATCAGCCATGATCTTATTGAATGGCGGGGCAGGCTCAAAGGGCTAGATGGCCTACTCCTGCTCCTATTTCTTATGCTCTTATGTTCTTACGTTCTTAATCTCAAAACTCAAAAACTGCCACTACATTTTAAAATTACAGCAGATTAAAGTTTAGAAATGGACACCTTCAATTACTTAAGCCTTCCCAGTGGAATAGGTTGTGCACTGCTTGGCAAGCTAGAAGCGTAAGGTAATGTTCTAGGGAAACATAAGGGTTATGGGGAGACAGCGGGAAAGTGGAACTAATCCACTTCAGATCAGCCATGATCTTATTGAATGGCGGGGCAGGCTCGAAGGGCTAGTTGGCCTACTCCTGCTCCTATTTCTTATGTTCTTATAACAGACAGTAACACTACATTCTGTACCCTCTCCTTTCCTCCTTTATGTACAATATGTTTTGTCTGTATAACATGCAAGAAACAATACTTTTCACTGTATACATGTGACAGTAATAAATCAAATCAATGAGTTGTCTTGTGACTGAAAGGCTGTTTACAGTGGAGTTTGAAATGCTGATTGTGGTATATATCAGTGATTTAGACTGAAATGTTTGCGGCATTGATTGAGAAGTTGCAGATGGTTTGTCATACCATTGTTAAGCTTTAGACTGCAGAAAGATACAGATGGGCATGGTGTGATGTAATAAGTTTTGGGAGGTGCAATAAGACAAGGGAATATACAATAAATGATGAGAAGTGTAAAGGAATAGAGGGAGGTGAATGCATGTCCCCCGTTATGGGCGGCATGGTGGCACAGTGGTTAGCCCTGCTACCTCAAAAGGCCAGGGATCTGGGTTCAATTCGGGCCTTCAGTCACCGTCTGTGTGGAGTTTGCACGTACTTCCTGCATCTGCGTGGATTTCCTCCGGGTGCTCCAGTTTCCTCCCACAGTCTAAAGATGTGTGGGTTAGGTTGATGGCCATGATAAATTACCCCTTGGTGTCAGAAGGGTTAGGTTGGTCAATATGTGGAGTTACTGCAATAGGACATGGATGGGATTGTGATAGGTGCAGGCTCGATGGGCCAGATGCCCGCTTTCTGCGCCATAGATTCTATGATTCCTGAAGGCAGCAGGACAGTAGTTAGGTTCGTTAACATGCACAAAACCTACTTTCCTTTATTAAATAAGGCATAGAAAATAAAAGAAGAAATGTTATGCCCGAACTGAAACATCAGTTAGGCGACAACTAGAACATTGTGTGCAGTCCAGATCACCACATTATAAAATGGGTATAATCACACTGGATCGGGTAAAGAGTTCACAAGGATGTTGCCAGAAATGGAGAAGTTTACCCATGGGTAAAGATTGACAATGCTGGGTCATGGCGTGTGATTGTGGTGTGGGTGTTGCTGGCTGGGCCTGCATTTGTTGCCCATTCCCAATTGACCTTGAACTGCATGACTTGCTAGGCCATTCCAGAGGCATTTAAAAGTCAACCACATTGGAGTCACATGGAGACCAGATCAGGTAAGGATGACAGATTTGCCTCCCTCCCTAATATCTTTTTACGACAATTGACAATGGTTTCATGGTTAACATTAGACTTTTAATTCCAGATTTTTATTGAATTCAGATTTCACAATTTGCCATGGTGGGATTTGATCCTAGGTTCCCAGAGCGTTACCCCTACTCTCTGGATTAAAGCTTGAAAGTTTATATATTAGTGTCACAAGTAGGCTTACTTAAACACTACAGTGAAGTTACTGTGAAAATCCCCTAGTCACCACATTCGGGTACAATGTGAGAGAATGTACCATGGTCAATGTACCTAACCAGCATGTCTTTCGGACTGTGGGAGAGAACCAGAGTACTTGGAGGAAACCCATGCAGACACAGGGAGAACATGATGACTCTGCATAGACAGTGACCCAAGCCGGGAATCAAATCCGGGTCCCTGGCGCTGTGAGGCTGCAGTACTAACCGCTGTGCTGCTGTTGTGGAGTTAGCATTTGTAAAATTATTTTAAAATTGTAAAATGCTAAGGGGGAAAACATTGCATGGTTCTCTTAAAAAGTGCTGCTTTTTCTGAGCTGAAAGATTTTTTAAAAACTGCAAGAACATAGAGAATGTAAAATGAAACATGAGTATTGAAAGACCAAGACAACAGCCTTTTGAATTTAGCCAATCAATTTGAATTAGAACAGGCTTTTGAGTTTAGCCAATCAGTTTGAATCAGGCACTTAGAAAGCAACAATCTATTAAATTTAAATCTGATGGTTTTGGCAATCTAAGATCAATCCTATTGTATGAGATATTGATATGTCATCGTGGGTATAAAAGGAAGGGGGCAGTTGGACAAGGAGAAAGAGAAATTCACACCTACCAAAGTAACAGCTCTTAGTTGATTTGATTTGATTTATTATTGAGACATGTATTATTATAGTGAAAAGTATTGTTCCTTGCATACTACACAGATAAAGCATACCGTTCACAAAGGAGAGAGTGCAGAATGTAGTGTTACAATCATAGCTAGGGTGTCAAGGAAGATCACTCTGTCGGCCCAATAAAAAGTCTGCTGTCGGCAGGGAAGAAGTTGTTCTTGAGTTGGTTGTTACGTCAGCCCAGACTTTTGTATCTTTCTCCCGACAAAAAAAGGTGGACGAGAGTAGGTCTGGGCTGCATGGGGTCCAGAGTTATGCTGGCTGCTTTTCCGAGGCAGTGGGAAGTATAGACAGAGTCTATATTGTATATATTGTAATTAATATTAATTAATTATTAATATTGTATACATTATAAGAGGCTGGTTTGCATGATGGATTGGGCTTCATTCATGACCCTTTGTAGTTTTTTTGTGTCTTGGGCAGAGCAGGAGCCATACCAAGCTGTGATACAACCAGGAAGAATGCTTTCTATGGTGCATCTGTGAAAGTTGTCACAGACATGCCAAATTTCCAGTCTTCTGAGGAAATAGTGGCTTTAGTGGGCTTTCTTAACTATAGTGTCAGCATGGGGACACTAGGACAGGTTGTTGGTGATCTGGACACCTAAAAACTTGAAGCTCTCAGCTCTAGAGAGAGAGAAAACTGCTGGCTCTCATGGCTTAATTTACTTCTTAAGGGGAAGCACTGTCTCGATGGCAAAGATATCCAAAGAAGAAAGAAGATCCAGACAGAAGAATCAACAGAGAAGGCCCAGAATATTCCAGAAGACATCAAACCTGGTTATAATTGTGAGTGACTAAATTTTACTTTGTTAATGAGTGGAAATTGTATTTATCTGAACAGCATTCCATTAGAATCGTGTTTTATTTGGTTTGTTGATAGTTTAGTTAACTTGTTCACTGTTAAATAAATCAATTGTTACTTGTTGATTTTAGAGAGAGTATCAGATTTATTTTGATTTAAAAGTTGGCGAAGAGCAGTTCGTACCACTTCACTCACTTTTTACAGATTATAGGGCGAGTGGTTTGGGTAGTCAGGTATTAGTCCTCGGAGGGGGGGGGGAGGGGAGGCCTGCTTTATAACAGACTAGGGTCTCGAGTCCAGGATTTGAACAGTCCAAGATTCTTGGATCTTGGATTTGAACAGTCCTAGATCTTTAAATGAATTTTAAGTGAGAAGTGGAAAATCTGTTTAATTTTGGTGGCTTGCTGTTGGTTAAATCAAAAGTGGGGAAATGGCTCTTAGCATTGCTAAAGTGGAGAACTGTCTCTTAGCATTGCTAAAGAGGCTCTGGGGGTTGAAGATGCTTTCCAAATTTGCCAACAGAGTTTAGAAAGACAGAAAAAGATGATACTTATAGAATTAGCAAACAGTCTAAAATTGGGTTTAACCAGGGAAAATAAGAAAGCTGAAATTGTAACAGAGATAGTCAAGCACTTAGGTGTATCAGAGAAACAGTCAACTGCGGTGGAGTTTCTCAGTCAACTCCACTGCAGAGGAAGGCCCCAGCAGAACAAAGAGATTATTTAGGTTGGAAAGGATGAAGTTGGAACTTGAAGCAAAAAGATTTCAAATGACAGAAGTGAAAGTGCAAGTTGGAAGTGATGAGGAGCAAGCTCAGCTTGGCCAACCGTCTGGTCGGGATATATACAAATATGTCCAAACATTACCAAAATTTGATGAAAAAGATGCAGAAGAATGCTGTTTAGATAAATACAATTGCCACTTACTAACAAAAGAATAGAATTTTAGTCACTCTCTAAATTACAATCAGGTTTGGCATCTTCCAGAATATTCTGGGCTTTCTCCATTGATTCTTCTGTCTGGAACTTTTTTCTTCTTTGCTACCTTCGCTATCGAAATGGAGCTTTCTCTAAGACATGGATGAAGCTGTTACTCTGGCAAATAGCAGTTTTTCTCTTTTTGTGCCACTGCCTCCCTTCTTTAACGCCTGCGATGTCATACCAGTATTTCCCACAAAATGATTGGTCCTAGGTTGTCAACAACGTCAAATTTAAATTAAATAGGTTGCTGGTAACTAAGTGCCTGATTCAAATTTGATTGGCTAAATTCAAAAGCTGGTTTGCTGTCTTGGCAACACTGCTGCCTGGCCTCCAATACAAAGGTTTCAATCTGGGACTCCACATGCACCAGCATTTTTTTAACTTTCTAAGCACAGGAAAAAAACCTACCTTTTTAACAGAACCATGCAATGCTTCCTCCTCTGAGCACTTTGCAATTTTTAAAATAATTTTACAAACAACAATCTACAATCACTCTACCCAACTTCGCAACACTATGCCTCTCATAATTTTGTAGATCTCTATCAGGTCTCCTCTCAGCCTCCATCTTTCCAGTGAAACAATCTTGCTTATTCAATTTCTCCTGATCGTCCACACCCTCAAGACCAGGCAACATCCTGGTGAACCTTCTTTGTACTCTATCCAAAGCTTCCAAGTCCTTCTGGTGACCACAACTGCAAGAACTATTCCAATTATAGAACATAGAACATTACAGCGCAGTACAGGCCCTTTGGCCCTCGATGTTGCGCCGACCAGTGGAACCAATCTAATGACCCTCTAACCTAAACTATTCCAATGTTATCCATATGCCTATCCACTGACCATTTGACCGCCCTTAAAGTTGTTGAGTCCACAACTGCTGCAGGCAGGGCATTCCACGCCATTACTACCCTCTGAGTAAAGAACCTACCTCTGACATCTATCCTATAGTTACCACCCCTTAATTTAAAGCTGTGTCCCCTCGTGTTAGCCATCACCATCCGCGGAAAGAGGCTGTCACTGTCCACCCTATCTAACCCTCTGATCATCTTGTATGCCTCAATTAGGTCACCTCGTAACCTTCTTCTCTCTAATGAAAATAACCTCAAGTCTCTCAGCCTTTCCGCATAAGACCTTCCCACTATACCAGGCAACATCCTGGTAAACCTCCTCTGCACCCTTTCCAATGCCTCCACATCTTTCTTATAATGCGGCGACCAGAACTGTACACAATACTCCAAGTGCGGCTGCACCAGAGTTTTGTACAGTTGCAACATGACCTCACGGCTCTGAAATTCAATCCCTCTACCAATAAAAGCTAACACACCGTATGCCTTCTTAACAACCTTTTCAACCTGGGTGCCAACTTTCAGGGAACTATGCACATGTACACCGAGATCTCTCTGCTTGTCAACACTACTAAAAGTCCTTCCATTAGACCTATATTCTGTATTCCTGTTACTCTTATCAAAGTGACTCACCTCACACTTTTCCGTAGTAAACTCCATTTGCCACCTCTCGACACAGCTCTGCAGCTTATCTGTGTCCCTCTGCAAACTGTAACATCCATCCTCACTGTCTACAACTCCTCCGACTTTGGTGTCGTCAGCAAATTTACTAATCCATCCTTCTACACCCTCATCTAGGTCATTTATAAAAATGACAAACAGCAGTGGCCCCAAAACAGATCCTTGAGGTACACCACTTGTAACTGAACTCCAAGTTGAATATTTCCCATCAACCACTACCCTCTGTCTTCTATCAGCTAGCCAATTCCTGATCCAAACTGCTACATCACCCTCAATCCCATGCATCTGAATTTTCTGCAGTAGCCTACCATGGGAAACCTTATCAAACGCTTTACTAAAATCCATATACACCACGTCAACTGCCTTACCCTTATCCACCTCTTTGGTCACCTTTTCAAAAAACTCGATAAGGTTTGTGAGGCACGACCTACCCTTCACAAAACCGTGTTGACTATCCCTAATCAATTTATTTCCCTCTAGATGATTATAAATCCTATCCCTTACAATTCTTTCCAAAACTTTGCCGACAACAGAAGTAAGGCTCATTGGTCTATGATTCCCAGGATGGTCTCTACTCCCCTTCTTGAACAAGGGGACAACACTTGCTATCGTCCAGTCTTCCGGCACTATACCTGTAGCCAATGACGACATGAAGACATTATGGCCTAACCAATGTTTCATATAGCTGCATCATTAGTTACGAACTCTTGTTGAGTATCCAACTCTTGTTGAGGGCGGCACGGTAGCACAGTGGTTAGCACTGCTGCTTCACAGCTCCAGGGTCCTGGGTTCGATTCCCGGCTCGGGTCACTGTCTGTGTGGAGTTTGTACATTCTCCTCATGTCTGCATGGGTTTCCTCCCACAGTCCAAAGATGTGTGGGTTAGGTTGATTGGCCATGCTAAGAAATTGCCCCTTAGTGTCCAGGGATACGTAGGTTAGAGGGATTAGTGGGTATAGTATATGGGGGTAGGGCCTGGGTAGGATTGTGTTCGGTGCAGACACTATGGGCCGAAGGGCCTCTTTCTGCACTATAGGGTTCCATGGTTCTATGGATTGTACTCAAAATCTCAGCTGATGAAGGCAAGCTTGCTATATGCCTGCTGAATCACCTTGGCCACCTGTGTTGCCACTTTTAGAGAATAGTACACCTGCCTGCCCAGGTCCAACTCTATGTTAATGTTCCTAAGGGTTCTATGCCAACAGTATAATTCACACCTAAATTTCATCCTCCAAAATGCATCACCTCACATTTGTCCAGAGTAAACTCCATCTGCCAGTCTCCAATCTATCTATGTTCTGTAGTATCCTTTGATAACGCCCAGCACTATCATCAACTTTACCAATCGTCATGTCATCCACAAACTTACTAAGTTTTCCTCCAGATCATTTATATATACTACAAACAGAGGTCCCAGCACTGATCCCTGCGGAACATCACTAGCTACAGATCCCCATTCTGAAAAACACCCTTCCACCGTTACTCTCTATCTTCTATGACCAAGCCAGTTCTATATCCATCCAGCCAGCCTATCCTGCATCCCATGTGATTTTCATTTTTGTGCCATGTGGGATCTTGTCAAATGCCTTACTAAAATCCATATAAACTACATCCACAGCCCTTTCCTCATCAATTTTCCATGCTGTAAACCTCTATGACTCTAATTATCTTTGTCACCTCTTTAAATAACTCAATCAAGTTGGTGAGGCGTGACCTTCCCCGCACATAACCACCATGCTGTATGTCCTTAACCAGTCCATTTTCTTCCAAATGTGCATATATCCTCTCCCTCAGTATAAGAACATAAGAACATAAGAAATAGGAGCAGGAGTAGGCCATCTAGCCCTTCGAGCCTGCCCCGCCATTCAATAAGATCATGGCTGATCTGAAGTGGCTCAGTTCCACTTTCCTGCTTTCTCCCCATAACCCTTAATTCCCTTGCCTACCAAAAACCTATCTACCCATGTCTTAAATATATTTAGCGAGGTAGCCTCCACCACATCAACGGGCAGAGAATTCCAGAGATTCACCACCCTGTGAGTGAAGAAGTTCCTCCTCAACTCCGTTCTAAACTGTCCTCCCCTTATCTTGAGGCTGTGCCCTCTAGTCCTGCTGTCCTTTCTGAGCGGGAAGAATCTCTCTACCTCTACCCTATCCATCCCCTTCATTATCTTATACGTCTCTATAAGAACTCCCCTCATCCTTCTAAACTCCAACGAGTACAAACCCAGTCTATTCAGCCTCTCTTCATAGTCCAACCCCCTCATCTCTGGTATCAGCCTAGTGAACCTCCTCTGCACTCCCTCCAAGGCCAAAATATCCTTGCGCAAGTGCGGCGACCAAAACTGCACACAGTACTCCAGCTGCGGCCTCACCAGTGCCCTGTACAGTTGCAGCAAGACCTCCCTGTTTTTACATTCAATTCCCCTCGCTGTAAAGGCCAGCATCCCATTTGCCTTCCTGATCACCTGCTGCACCTGCAAGCTGGGTTTTTGCAACTCATGCACAAGGACCCCCAGCTCCCTCTGCACTGTAGCATGCTGCAGCTTTTCGCCCTTTAAATAGTAATCCCTCCTATTATTATTCCTGCCAAAGAGAATAACCTCACACTTGCTAACATTATACTCCATCTGCCAGGTCCTCGCCCACTCGCTTAGCCTATCTAGATCCCTCTGCAGACTTTCCACACCCACCGCACAATTTGCTTTTCCACTTACCTTCGTGTCATCAGCAAATTTCGACACCCTACACTCAGCCCCCTCCTCCAGATCATCTATATAAATGGTAAATAGTTGAGGCCCCAGCACCGATCCCTGGGGCACTCCACTAGTCACCAACCGCCAATCAGAATAGCACCCATTGATACCAACTCTCTGCCTCCTATTAGACAACCAATCCTCTATCCATGCTAACACCTTACTGCCAACTCCATGCCCCCTAACCTTCTGAAGCAACCTTTTGTGCGGCACCTTATCAAACACCTTCTGAAAATCGAGAAACACCACATCCACCGGTTCCCTTCTGTCTACCGCACTAGTCACATCCTCATAGAATTCCAATAAATTCGTCAGACACGACTTCCCCTTAACAAATCCATGCTGCGTCTGCTCTATCAAACAATTCTTCTCAAGGTGCCTTGCTATTTCTTCTCCAAAAGCCTCCACACCACTTACGTCAGGCTCACCAGCTTTCTGTCCTTTGAGTACTTGACATTTCAAAGGACAAAAAGCTCAGCAAATGAGATGGGTTAACTCTGTTAATTAAGGATTACATTAATTCAATAGAGAGATGAACTTAAGTTATAAAAATCAAGATGTAAAATCAATTTGGATCGAGATAAGAAGTAAAAAACGAATAAAGTCAATTGTGGGATGGGTTTGCAATCACCTAAACGTAACTATGTTGTAGGAGAGGGCGTACAGGATTTTTACGAGGCTTTCAAGAAAGATAATAATCTGTGATTAATGGAAATAAGGAAAAGGTAGCCTGGAAGATGAGTCCATAGAATATTTTTGGGACAATTTCTGAGCGCAGCACAAGCTAGAGCTAACCATAGAGCAAGCCATTTTTGATCTAGCAGTGTGCAATGAGACAGGATTAATTAATAACCTCATAGTAAAGGAGCCTCTAGGTAGCAAGTAATTTGTATCATAAGATGCAAATTAATGCAAATAGATTCACTCCACCAGCCAGTGTGAAACCAACCCATAATTAACCTGCCATAGGGAGAGAGAATTGCAATGAGATTTTACAGCAGTAAATTTCCACCTTTTTGATTCCTGTTAGATTTTTCGCTCCTGCTCACTAGGACCACAAGACCATTCAGCCTGTCGAGTCTGCTCCACCATTTAATCATGGCTGATAAGTTTCTCAACCCCGGTTCTCCTGCCTTTTCGCTGTAACCCTTGATCCCTTTACGAATCAAGAACCTATCTATCTCTGTCTTAAATGCACTCAATGACCTGGCCTCCACAGTCTTCGGTGGCAATGAATTCCATAGATTTTCCACCCTCTGGCTGAAGAAATTTCTCGTCTCAGTTCTAAAGGGAGCTTTACCCTGACGCTGTGTCTCTCCTACTAATCTAGTCTCCCCTACTAATAGAAACATCTTCCCCACCTCCACTCTATCCAGGATGGGATGGGACAATTGCGAACATAAATACAGATAATAAGTGTCTAAATTCAAAAATAAATAAAAAGACAAAGGGAAAAGTGAATGTGGGTCATTTAGCAAATGAACTGAGAAATTAATAATGGAAATGAGGAAATGGCAGAAGCCTGATAGGATATTTTTCTTCTGACTTCACTGTAGAGTTTACAAATAACTTCCCAGATATACTTGTAAATCAAGAGATGGAGGCAATCTCCAGAGGAAGGGTACTGAGACAATTATTAGAACCGAAGGCTATCAAGTCACCAGAATCTGATGGACTTCATCTGAGAGTCCTAAAAGAAGTAACTGCAGACATAGTGGATGCATTGCTGGGGAAGCTGTGGTGGAGAGGTGTTCTAACTGGTCTAGTAATCCAGAGATTCAGGATAAGGCTCTGGGGACCCAGGTTCAAATGTCACCACAGCTGATGGTGAAATTTGAATTCAATAAAAATCTAGAATTAAAAGTTTAATGATCGTGAAACCATTGTTGATTGTCATAAAAACCCATCTGGTTTGCTAATGTCCTTTAGAGAGAGAAAAATATGCCTTCCTTACTGGTTTGGCCTACACGTGACTTTAGACGCACAGCAATGTCATTAACCCTCTCTAGCAAGCCACTTTGTTTAAAGTTTTAAAGTTTATTTATTGGTATCACAAGTAGGCTTCCATTAACACTGCAATGAAGTTACTGTGAAAATCCCCTAGTCGCCACACTCCGGCGCCTGTTCAGGCATACTGAGAGGGAAATTAGCATGACCAATGCACCTAACCAGCACATCTTTCAGACTAGGAGGAAGCCGGAGCACCTAGAGGAAACCCACGCAGACACGGGAAAAACGTGCAAACTCCATACAGACAGCCGCCCAAGGCCGGAATCAAACCCGGGTCCCTGGCACTGTGAGGCAGCGGTGCTAGCCACTGTGCCACCATGCTGCCTCTGTTGTATCATACATTCAAAAGTCTAAAAATGAATCCAAACGGACAACCAAGGCACCAGAATGACAATGGCAGTCCTGTTGCCTCTTCAAAGTCCTCTTTACTAGCATCTGGGGGCTTGTGGCACAACTGGGAGAGCTGTCTCACAGATGTGTAAACCTTATAGTCACACTCATGGAATTGTACTGTACAGATAATGTCCCAGGCACCACCATTACCATTTTTGGAAATGTTCTATCTCACTGGCAGGACAGACCTGGGAGTCCTCAACATTGACTTCAGATCTCATGATGTCTCATGGCATCAGGTCAAACATGGGCACGGAAATCTCCTGCTGATTACCACCTACTGCCACCACACCCCTCAGCTGGCGTATCAGTACTCGTCCATGTTGAACACCAACTGGAGGAAGCACTGAGGGTAGCAAGGACGCAGAATGTTTTCTGAGTGGGGGACTCGCATCCATCACCAAGAGTGGCTCAGTAGCACCACAGACAGAACTGGCCGGGTCCTAAAGGACATAGTTGCTAGACGGGGTCTGGCAGGTGGTGAGGGAAACAACAAGAGGGAAAATATAGTTAACCTGTTCCTTACCAATCTGCTTGCTGTAGATCTGTTCATGACAGTATTGGTAGGAGTGACCAACGCACAGTCCTCGTGGAGACAAAGTCCCATCTTCACATTGAGCATATCCTCCAATGTGTTGCATGGCATTACCAATGTGCTAAATGGGATTGACTTTGAACAGATCTAACAGCTTAACACTGGACAGCCATGAGATGCTGTGGGCCATCAGCAGCAGTAGAATTGTACTCATTTACAATCTGTAACCTTATGGTCCGACATTTCACCTACCCTACCAATACCACCAAGTCAGAGGTTCAATGAAATGTGCAGGAGGATATGCCTGAGCAGCATTTTGCATACCTAAAAGAAAGGGTCAACATGGTGAAACTACAACACATGACTACTTGCGTGCTAAACAACATAGGCAGCAAGTAATAGAGAGAACTAAGCGATTCTACAATCGATGGATCAGATCCAAGCTCTGCAGTCCTGTCACATCCAGTTATGAATGGTAGTGGACAATTAAACATCGCACTGGAGGAGGAGGCGGCTCCACAAATGTCCTCATCCTCAGTGATGGAGGAGCCCAGCACAAAGATACGATTGAAGCATTCACAACAGTCATCAGCCAGAAGAGCCGAGTGGATGATTCATCTCAGCCCTCTGTGGAGGTTCCCAGCATTAGAGATGCCAGTTTTCATCTAATTCAATTCACTCCACATGATATCAAGAAACATACATAGAAAGTAGAAGGAGTAGGCTATTTGGCCCTTTGAGTCTGCTTCACCATTCATTATGATCATGGCTGATCATCAAATTCAATACCCTGATCCCACCTTGCCTCCCCCCATATCCCTTGATCCATATAGCCCCAAGAGCTATATCTAATTCCTTCTTGGCTGAAGGCACTGGATACTGCAAAGGGTATAGGCCATGACAACATTCTGGCAATAGTACTGAAGACTTATGGTCCAGAACTTGCCGCACCCCATGCCAAGCTGTTCCAGTACTGCTACAACACTGGCAGTTACCTGGCAATGTGAAAATGGTCTAGGTATGTCCAGTACACAAAAAGCAGATTAAAACTAACCCAGCCCCATTACCAACCCTTTGTTTACTCTTGATCATCAATAAAGCAATGGAAGGGGTCATGAACAGTGCTATCAAGTAATAACCTGCTCACTTATTTTGAGTTTGCTACTGTCACTCAGCTCCTGTTCAAACATGGACAAAAGAGCTAAAGTCCAGAAGTAAAATGAGAGTGAATGCAAATGACATAAAGGCAGCATTTAATCGAATATGGCATCAAGGATCACTAGTAAAACTGGAGTCAGTGGGAATCAGGGTTAACTCTGGATGGGGTAAAACCTGAGACAAAGGAAGATGGTTGATGTGATTAGAAGTTAATTATCTCAGCTCTAGGTCATCACTGCAAGAGTAGTGTTTTAGGCCAACCATCTTTAATGAATTTCCTTTGGTCATAAGTGGGGATATTCACTGATGGCTACACAATATTCAGCACCATTTGTAACTCCTCAAGCACTGAAACAGTCCATGCTGAAATGCAGCAAGCCCTGGGCAATATCCGGGCTTGGGCTGACAAGTGGCAAGTAAAATTCGTGCCACGCATATGACAGGCTATGACCCTCCAACAAGAGAGGGTTGCACTATCACCCCTTGACATTCAATAGCATTACCATCACTGAATTCCCCACCATCAACATCTTGGGGAAACCAATGACCAGAAACTGAACTGGACTGGCTATATAAATACCATGGTTACCAGAGCAGGTCAGAGACTAAGTATCCTGTGGGAGTAACTCACCTCCTGCTCCCCAAAGCCTTTCCACTGTCTAAAAGGCACAAGTCAGGAGTGAGACAGAATACCTTCCACTTGCCTCAATTAGTACAGCTCCAACAATTTTAATAAAGCTCAACTCCATCCAGGACGAAGCAGCTCTACTTGTTTGCTACCCCTTTCATTAACATTCAATCCTCCTTCACCGACAAACAATAGCAGCAGTGTGTACCATCTACAAGATGCTATGTAGAACTCATCTTAGACAGCATCTTCCAAACTCGCAACCATTACCATCTAAAAAGGACAAGGGCAGCTGATACTTGGGAACATCACCACCTCAATGTTCCCTTCCAAGTCACTCACCATCCTAACTTGGAAATATATGACTGTTCCTTCATTGTCACTGGCAGCAACCTTCCTCCCACAGTGCTGCGCTGTTCCTGAAGTCTCTGGGGAACTGAGGACAAGCTTGTGCATGCCTCTCATTAGCAATTGGGTTTGATGCCAACATGATTTCCCGAGATTGAAAGGGTCTGATGGCACACCAGCAAGCAGCTATTTTAATGAACATTCATGAGACGCAAATGAATGCAAATGATAGAATCCCTACAGTGCAGAAGGAGGCCCTTCAGCCCATCGTGTTTGTATGTTCCCCCTATCATCAATATCCCACGCATTTCCCGTAGCTACCCTCCCTTAAACATCTTTGGACACTAATGGGTAATTTAGAATGGCCAATCCACCTAACCTGCACTTCTTTGGACTGTGAGAGGAAACCGGAGCACCCAGAGGAAACCCACGGAGACACGAGGAGAACGTGCAAACTCCACACAGACAGTCACCCAAGGCCAGAATTGAACCCAGGTCCCTGAAGCTGTGAGTCAGGATGCTAACCATTGCCACTGTGCTGCCCGAAATATCACTCACAGCACCAACCAGCAGGAAGACCAATCCGTCATTAACCTGCCATTGAGAGAATGCAATAAGATATTTCACACCAGTGGGTTTCTGAACCTCATTGGAAGGGCCCTGGGCGCTCAACAGCTGAGCCTCTATGTGGGTTCCCAATGCCTCTGGCACCCTCCTTTCAAGAGAGGCAGTAAGCTTGAGAAGCCCCACCCTCTGGTGGATACTAGAAAGTGCCTATGCTGTGGAGTACAGCTCCTACAGCAATGCAAAAGTCTTGGACAGATGTATGATCTGTAACCGCCACCCTACCAGTGTTGGCCTTGGTGGGTTGGCCTGTCAGCACAGTCACCTCAGACTGATGGAGGACAGATTCCTCCATGGGGCCTTGCAGTCTGAGAAATGCAGCAGACATCTGTTCATGTTTTCCTACCATCGCCTTTGGAGCTCCAGCAACTGAGACATGATCGAGTCTAGAGGCTTGGCATCTGACTGGAACTCAGCAGATTCATGATCTCCAGCAATCCTCCAAGTGCCAGCATCTTGCAATACCCCTGTCTCTTCCTTTTGTGATTCAGGCAGCAGCGGCACAGTAGCACAGTGGTTAGCACTGCTGCTTCACAGCTCCAGGGACCTGAGTTCAATTCCTGGCTTGGGTCACTGTCTGTGTGGAGTTTGCACATTCTCCCCTTGTCTGCGAGGGATTCCTTCGGGTGATCTGGTTTCCTCCAACAACCCAAAGATGTGCAGGTTAGGTTGATTGGCCATGCTAAAAAAAAATTGCCCTTAGACAGCTCAGTGACTATCACTGTTTGCTGTGCAGATACATGGATTTGGGCCAGTGTCTGTGGCAGTTTGCGCATTCTCCCCGTGCTTTTGTAGGTTTTCTCCGGGTGCTCCGGTTTCCTCCCACACCCCAAAGATGTGCTCTTAGGCTGATTGGTGTAACAAATTGTCCCTAAATTAGTCTCCCCTCAATCTGGTTTCCAATGTGGAGTGCCATAAGCACAGACAAGGGTCATGGGTGGAAGAGGGGACTCAATGTTGAAATGGTGGCGCAGGCTCGTTGGGCCGAAGGGCCTGTTTCCCGTGCTGTGTTGTTCTTTGTTCTTTGTCCTGAGATGTGTAGATTAGAGGGATTAGTGGGTTATTATGTGGGGATATGGGGGTAGGGCCTGGGTGGGATTGTGGTCAGTGCAGACTCGACGGGCCGAATGGCCTCTTTCTGTACTATAGGGTTTCTATGATTCTTCTATGACTCTAAGATGTGCTTACCAGATTGTGACCCCCAACATGTCTGTCTCTCCACTGGTGGAGGGTGTGGGTGAGCACTGTGATGGTCTTCAAAGTTGGACTCCTATTGTGATTGGAATCAAGGGCCTGGTTTGTGGACCCCTGGGTTGTTCCCCATGTGTACCTGTGAGAGAAAGGAGAGGTCACTAAAGCATGACAAGGACCTAAGAAACAGCATGGGAAACTGATGGATGCTGCAGTGCCAGATCCTCACTTGGTTCAATGAAATCAACCTCATCATCAGCACAGGAGGAGTCCATGTCCACACTGGCCAGGTGAATGGCCCACTCCTCAATGTTCAGCCATCCCTCCGCCCATCTAGGATCTCTCCCGCTTGTTCTATGCCAGCATGAGAGTGTAAGCAGGATGCCTGCCAGGACAGGTGATAAGGATACCTGGCATGTGTGAATAGTGAGTGGGGCATAGATGGGATGACAACATAACCTGCCGGGGAGGTGAAGATGTGTTTGTGGTGGTGTCCCTTGAACTGGCGGTGAGTGAGAACCCTGTGGATGTGCGATGGGACAGTGAGTTCAGAGTGAAGAGAAGAGTGACACACGCTGGCAGAATGATAGATATTGTTCATCCTCTTGCCGCACTGGTTGGTTATCCTCTTCTGCAGGGTGTTGGCACTGACTGCCGTTGCTCCCCCTTTGGATGCAGGTCTTTTCCCACATGTATTTAGGACATCATGGCGGAGCTCCACTGCGTCCAACAGATGCTCAAGATAGGCTTTATTCAAACTCAGGGCAGTATGCTGCTTAGCTTTGGCAACCGTGAAAGCATGACTTCTCTGTGGCTTCCTTGGATTTCAGATCTGCAGATGTGTGGAGGACAGCCTTTAGAAATGGTGTCTGGATGATTGAAACATTGAGATGTTGGCAGAGTGGGTGATTCAGAGACTTTCTGCTAGCGATATGGTGTGGAATCCATACCTTTGAACCTTTTTCACTAAGTGCAGCACTATATGGCGGGAAAGCCATCATTTTGCTGTGGATGGGCTAAACGTCACTTTCCCTGCCTGAAATCAGACTTTACTGATTTCTGAGCCGATTCCACCCTTTGTTTCCTCCAACTGCTATCAATGACAAGTAGTATGATGTATTATCATTTTCACACTAACTTCACTTATCAATATAATACTGTTATTGGAATAAGTGGTCAGTTTTATACCAGTTTTGTGGAAGAAAATGTCACTTAGAGATAACAGACACAGCAGCAACTGTATCAATGATGAGAGCAAGTTGTGAATCTCCAACTTTAACTTCTACTGTGGGCACTGGAACTATACGTTTGTCTGAGGCCAGAACTCTTCATTCACCTGACAAAGAGGGAAACCGCGAAAGCTTGTGAGTTTACTATCAAATAAATCGGTTGGACTTAAACCTGGTGTTGTCAGACTTCTTACGATCAGTGCAGCACCAGGGGTGGAGGAGTACAAGAGTCTCCTTCCCTTTGCTGGTGCCATACACCAGGTCTACCTGGACAGCATTGAGCTGTGGGACTCATGCAGTCAGTGCAACAAAAAACTGAAGTACGGCCAAGGATGGAGAGCAAGGTGAGGCCCAGTTTGGAGGGGGGGGAGGGGTGGCGGCGGTAGATGGGAAAGTGGCTTGACAAAGACTAGGACCACAAAAGGATGGTGAGCATGGTAAAGGCTCACATTGGTGGGCAGAGGCTGCATGAAAAGTTCAAAAACAAGGGGATCAAAGGGATAGCAGATTGTCTACTGGATGCACAAAAACTCACTAGGGGTGACTTACATAAGAACATAAGAAATAGGAGCAGGAGTAGGCCATCTAGCCCTTCGAGCCTGCCCCGCCATTCAATAAGATCATGGCTGATCTCAAGTGGATCAGTTCCACTTTCCCGCTTTCTCCCCACAATCCTTAAGTCCCCTGTCAATCAAAAACCTATCTACCCGTGACTTAAATATATTTAACAAGGTAGCTTCCACCACTTCAACGGGCAGAGAATTCCAGAGATTCACCACCCTTTGAGTGGAAGCAGTTCCTCCTCAACTCTGATCTAAACTGCACCCCCCCCCTTATCTTGAGGCTGTGCCCTCTAGTCCTGCTATCCTTTCTAAGCGGGAAGAACCTCTCTACCTCTACCCTATCCATTCCCTTCATTATCTTATACGTCTCTATAAGATTCCCCCCTCATCATTCTAAACTCCAACGAGTACAGACCCAGTCTATTTAGTCTCCCTTCATAGTCCAACCCCCTCATCTCCAGTATCAGCCTAGTGAACCTTCTCTGCACTTCCTGCAAGGCCAATATATCCTTCCACAAGTGCGGCGACCAAAATTCCACACAGTACTCCAGCTGTGGCCTCACCAGAACCCTGTACAGTGGCAGCAAGACCTCCCTACTTTTATATTCTATCCTCCTCACTATAAAGGCGAACATTCCATTTGCCTTCTTGATCACCTGCTGCACCTGCAGACTGGGTTTTTGCAATTCGTGCACAAGGACCCCAGGTCCCTCTGCACCGTAGCATGCTTTTCGCCTTTTAAATAATAATCCCTCCTACTATTATTTCTGCCAAAATGGATAACCTCACACTTACCAACATTATACTCCATCTGCCAGGTCCTCGCTCACTCACTCAGCCTATCCAGATCTCTCTACAGACTTTCCACACCCTCCATGCAATTTGCTTTTCCACTCATCTTTGTGTCACCGGCAAATTTTGTCACCCTACACTCAGCCCCCTCCTTCAGATCATCTGCATAAATGGTAAATAGTTGAGGCCCCAGCACCGTTCCCTGCGGCACTCCAGTAGTCACCAACAGCCAACCAGAATAGCACCCATTGATACCAACTCTCTGCTTCCTATTAGACAGCCAATCCTCTATCCACGCTAACACCTTACCCCCAACTCCATGCACCCTAACCTTCTGTAGCAACCTTTTATGAGGCACCTTATCAAACGCCTTTTGGAAATCTGAAAACACCACATCCACCGGTTCCCCTCTGTCTACCGCACTAGTCACATCCTCATAGAAATCCAATAAATTCGTCAAGCACGACTTCCCCGTCACAAATCCGTGCTGCGTCTACTCGATCAAACCATTCTTTTCTAGGTGCCTCGCTATTTCTTCTTTGATGACGGATTCTAGCATTTTTCCAACTACAGATGTTAAACTAACTGGCCTATAACTCCCTGCCTTTTGTCTGCTACCTTTTTTAAACTGCGGCGTGACATTAGCCGTTTTCCAATCTTCCGGCACTTCCCCGGAGTCCAGTGAATTTTGATGAATAATCACTAACACATCCACTATCACCTCTGCCATTTCTTTCAGAACCTTGGGATACATTCCATCCGGTCCTAGGGACTTGTCCACCTTCAGTCCCATTAGTCTATCAAGCACTACCTCTCTAGTGACAGTAAGTGCATTTAGGCCCTTATCTCCTACCATCCTTCTATCTTTAAGATCCGGCAAACTATTCGTGTCCTCCTCCGTGAAAACCGAGGCAAAAAACTTATTTAACGTCTCAGCCATTTCCTCATCACCCACTGCTAAATCTCCCCTCTGATCCTCCAAGTGTCCAACATTCACTCTAGCCAGCCTCCTCTTCTTTATATATTTATAAAAACTTTTACTGTCTTTTTTTATATTTGGTGCTAGTTTAGCTTCATAGTCTATCCTTCCTTTCTTTATCACCTTCTTAGTCATTCTTTGTTGATTTTTAAATCTTTCCCAATCTTCTAATCGCCCACTATTTTTAGCCACTCTGAACGCATCAGCTTTTAATTTAATACTCTCCTTTATTTCCTTCGACAACCACAGCTGGTTATCCCTTCTCCTACAGTCCTTCTTTACCATCGGAATATATTTCTGCTGAGTACTGAAAAAGATCTCTTTAAAAATCCTCCACTGTTCCTCAGCCGTCCTACCAACCAACCCGCGCCCCCAATCTACATTCGCCAATTCCGCTCTCATCTTATCATACTCCCCTCTGTTCAAACAGAGGACACAGGTTCGGGCCCCTACTTTCTCATCCTCCATCTGCATCAAAAACTCACCCATACTATGATCACTCATCCCAAGAGGATCCCTCACAAGAAGATCCCTAATTCTACCTGCCTCGTTACACAGTACTACATCTAAGATAGCTCGCTCCCTCGTAGGTTCCGTCACATACCGTTCAAGGAAACTATCCCGACAGCATAGAACATAGAACATTACAGCACAGAACAGGCCCTTCGGCCCACGATGTTGCGCCGACCAGTTACAAAACAATGACCCACTAACCTAAACCAATCCCTTTTCGTCCATAAACCTATCCACAGCATTCCAAGAACTCTGCCTCAAGCCCACTGCGTCCGACTTGGGTCATCCAGTCAATATGCAGATTAAAATCCCCCATAATTACTGCCATTCCGTTTCTGCACACATCCATTACTTGCTTGTTTGTAGCCCTCCCCACCTCAAAGTTATTATTTGGGGGCCTATACACCACACCCACCAGCATCTTCCTCCCCTTACTATTCCTTATCTCCACCCACAACGATTTCATATTTTGCTCTTTGGAGCCTATATCTTCCCTTACTACCACCCTGATATTATCCTTAATTAACAGAGCTACCCCACCCCCTTTTTCCTCCCGTCTATCCTTCCTAAACACTTGATACCCCTGGACATTCAGCTCCCAGTCCCTGTCACCTTGCAACCACGTTTCCGTGGCCACTAGATCATATCCATTTGTGCTGATCTGCGCCATCAGCTCATTCACTTTGTTCCGAATGCTTCGTGCATTCAAGTAAAGTGTCTTTATACCAGCCTTTATCTGGACCTTATTTGTACAAACGCTACTAACTTCTCTCATGCCCCCTGCTCTTTTTATTATTGGGACCTCCTCAACATTTTCCTGCACCTGTACTGTCTCCTTTACTTTAGATTTTGCAATTTCTCCCACCCCTGCACCCTTCTTCCTATGTCTGCTAGTCTTTTCTCTCTGGGTTACTGACATCCTGCAAAGTCTGCTTAAGACAGCTGATCTGGAGGGAGTGATTTGAGTAATGCTGGACTGGTATTTGAATATGTCACCAGGACTTTCAAACCTGTCAGCTGAGAGTGGGCAAGTGAATCAGCTGCCAGGAAATTCAGAGGGGAACACATCTGTGCATAATTAATAAGGTGCCAAACTGGTATGGGATCCTACCATTCTGGCCAGCAGGAAAGATGTTGCTGGAGCCCCCACCACGGCACTGAGTCTCAAAATTGGAGAATTCTACCCATACTTACAGTGCCCACAGTAGAAGTTAAAGTTCAACACCGGCATCTCCACATCATGGCTGCACTGATCGGACAGGAGGTTCCATAGGTCCAGCAACACAGTGCTATTCATGAAGATCAGCTCAACATGAGATGGAGGGCAGGAAGCGGTCTGCAGAGCGATATGCAGCATATCAGGAGCAGCGCAACACTATGGTAATATTGTAGTCACCTCGAAGTCTCTAGCCCACTGAGCATGCCACTCTTTAGCAATTGGATTTTAGAGTGACATGATTTCCTGCTAGCGTGATGCATGATCAGAAGCCCTGACAGGATTCTGGTGGGCAGTTGTTGTAAAAGCATTAATCAGATTCAAATGAATGCAAATAGTGTTCACAGCCAGCAAGACAACTGACCCGTCAGCCATGATCAAAATGAATGGCAGAGCAGGCTCAAAGGGCTGAATGGTCTCCTCTTGCTCCTCTTTTCTATGTTTCTATTAACCCATCACTGGGAGAATCACAATGTGATTTTACACCAACATGTTTCCCATTTTTTGTCCCCTGCTGGATTCTCTGCTCCTGCCCAACACTATAGGTGGGTTGGGAGAATCTGGGAAATAATGTACATTGAAATAGTACAGTTACAAGTTGCATTTTCGTGGGATGGGAGTGCAATGTATTGCAAGGACTGAGGATTCTACGATTGTAACTTCTGTCAGGATGTGTAACTAAGTTCTATAACGGCTAGCTGCTGATGAGCATGATTAATCTTACTTAATGTAACACACCAAACATAGATGCGGCTTGTGCACATGTGGGTAGCGCGGTGTCACTGTGGTTAGGACTGCTGCGTCACAATGCCAAGGACCCAGGTTCAATTCCAGCCTTGGTTGACTGTCTGTGTGGAGTTTGCACCTTCTCCCCCTGTCTGCATGTGTTTCCTCCAGGTGCTTCAGTTTCCTCCCACAGTCCAAACATGTACAGATTAGGTGGATTGTCCATGCTGAATTGCCCCCTTAAGTGTCTCAAGCTGTGTAAATTAAGGGGATTAGTAGGGAAAATAAGAGGGGTTACGGAGATAGGGTCTGGGTCGGAGAGTCGATGTAAGCTTGATTGGCCAAATGGCTTCCTTCTGCACTGTATAGATTCTGTGATGTGAGAATGTAAGTGGGCAGTGTTTAAATTCAAATGTTATATTTTTCAGTCAAGATTGTAACACAAGCCTGGTACGGGCCTGCTGGAATGAGCTGTTCACCCTGGCCTTGGCACAGTGTTCTCAAGTGATGAACCTCTCCACCATACTGACTGCCATTGTAAACCACCTACAGAGTAGTCTACAGCAAGGTGAGTGTGAGCAACGTCACTATTAGCTGCACTTCTCAACAATACTCTCCTGTTAGCTGAAGCCTTATATTGATCAAGCTGTTTTCCCACCTGAATCATTGTAGCTGAACCCTGATTTTAACCTTAGTTGGTTTGCATACACAGTATCGGCTTTACTTGGGGAGTATGTTGGTGGACTAGATTCAGGGTCAAGAGAGGCCTAGGCATATGAACTGGGAATATTTATCAGAGCTCTCCTTCTAAAGCAGAGGTCCCTGATTACATGCACTCATAGCTGTTGGAGACCATTCCAAAAGGTCATTCACCCATATGTTGATGAACATTCTCAAACGTCTTCAATCACACCCACCCAAATCCTTCTCAGTATCTCTTTCCCCACTTTCTCACCCTTTAACACGCTCCTCTATCTCCCTCTAATTATCTCCTCCCTCTCTGCCATTCTTTCTGCCTATGTCTCTCCATCTCTCCACCTGACCCTAAGATTTCTCTTTGAGGGAAACTAAAATTTATCCAGTGCTGGACTGTGCAATCAGACTGACCAGTTTACAGATACTTTTGTAAAAATGTGCACTTAAGAATGTGCCAGGGAAAATATTGGCACAAAATGCGTTGCTAATGTGACAAGGGTTTTGGGTTTTAATGTTGTATGGTGCATAGACTGGAGATTAAAGTCTTGATTTGAGGCTAGGAAGAGAGGCAAGTATAGGCGCATCAGGATGAATGGGATCAGGTGCCTGATTTCCAACGCCATAGACTCCTACCCGAGTCCAATGGCGGAAATATGGATGTATGATTGTTGAAGGACAGCTGGAAGTTATAATGATAGAGAGAGAGATAGATCAAACTGATACGTACAAAGAACAAAAACAGCCCGGGAAACAGGCCCTTCGGCCCATCGAGCCCACGCTGCCATTTTAACATTACGAGTCCCCCCTCCACCCATGACCCTTATCTATTGTTTATAGCATTCCACATTGAGGGAAGATTAATTTAGGGGCAATTTATTACCACCAATCAGCCTAATAGCACATCTTTGGGGTGTGGGAGGAAACCGGAGCACCCGGAGAAAACCCACGCAAGCACGGGGAGAACGCGCAAACTCCCACAGACACTGGCCCAAGTCCACATGTCTGCACAGCAAACAGTGATAGTCACTGAGCTGTTGTGTTGCCCAGCATCTGGTCCAGTTTAAGCACACACTAACGACATGAAGTACTAGGCTATCCTCGAACATCCAAGAGCAGCCCTTGTACGACCCATCGCGTGTATGCCCCTCGTTGGACAACAAGGCGGACTGACTTAAAACCTGTGAATTAAAAGAGAAAAACATTAGTATCATTCCACATCCTTATACATTACCAGGGACGTCCCAAGGCTACTGAACCTTATTTAAAACAACCTCCTATATCCCTCCGTCTCCAACCCACTCATGTGCCTGTCTGAGTAACTCTTAAACAACTCCAATGTACCTGCCTTCACCACCTTGCTTGGCAGAGCATTCCATACCCCCACTACCCTCTGTGTGAAAAACCTCCCTCTAACATCCGTGTTATACCTCGCCCCCCTCTCCCTAAGCCCGTGGCCCCTCGTACTGTGCCATTCTAACATAGGAAAAAGCTTACCACTGTTTACTCTATCTATACCCTTCATAATCTTATATACCTCTATTAGGTCTCCCCTCAGTCGCCGTCTTTCAAGGGAAAACAGCCCCAATTTGCTCAATCTTTTCTCATAACCCAGTCCTTCCTTCCATACCAGGCAGCATCCTGGTAAACCTCCTCTGCACTCTCTCCAGGGTCTCCACGTCTTTCCAGTAGTAAGGCGACCAGAACTGGACGCAGTACTGGTGTGGCCGATACTCCAAATATAGCAGGCAGAGGTTATTGAGACAGGGAGGGCAATGCTATGGAAGGATTTGAAAATAAAGATGATAATTTTAAAACTGATGCATTGCTTAATAACATAAGAAATAGGAGCAGGAGTAGGCCATCTAGCCCTTCGAGCCTGCCCCGCCATTCAATAAGATCATGGCTGATCTGAAGTGGATCGGTTCCACTTTCCCGCTTTCTCCCCATAACCTTTAATTCCCTTGTCTACCAAAAACCTATCTACCCGTGACTTAAATATATTTAGCGAGGTAGCCTCCACCACTTCAACGGGCAGAGAATTCCAGAGATTCACCACTCTTTGAGTGAAGAAGTTTTTCCTCAACTCCGATCTAAACTGCGCCCCCCCCGCCTTATCTTGAGGCTGTGCCCTCTAGTCCTGCTATCCTTTCTAAGCAAGAAGAATCTCTCTACCTCTACCCTATCCATCCCTTTCATTATATTATACGTCTCTATTAGATCCCCCCTCATCCTTCTAAACTCCAACAAGTACAGACCCAGTCTATTTAGTCTCTCTTCATAGTCCAACCCCCTCATCTCCGGTATCAGCCTAGTGAACCTCCTCTGCACTCCCTCCAAGGCTAATATATCCTTGCGCAAGTGCGGCGACCAAAATTCCACACAGTACTCCAGCTGCGGCCTCACCAGTGCCCTGTACAGTTGCAGCAAGACCTCCCTACTTTTATATTCTATCCCCCTCGCTATAAAGGCCAACATTCCATTTGCCTTCTTGATCACCTGCTGCACCTGCAGACTGGGTTTTTGCAACTCATGCACAAGGACCCCCAGGTCCCTCTGCACCATAGCATGCTGCAGCTTTTCGCCCTTTAAATAGTAATTACTACTATTATTTCTGCCAAAGTGGATAACCTCACACTTGCTAACATTATACTCCATCTGCCAGGTCCTCACCCACTTGCTTAGCCTATCCAGATCCCTCTGCAGACTTTCCACACCCTCCACATAATGTGCTTTTCCACTCATCTCTGTGTCATCAGCAAATTTTGTCACCCTACACTCAGCCCCCTCCTCCAGATCATCTATATAAATGGTAAATAGCTCAGGCCCCAGCACCGATCCCTGCAGCACTCCACTAGTCACCAACTGCCAATCAGAATAGCACCCACTGATACCAACTCTCTGCTTCCTATTAGACAACCAATCCTCTATCCACGCTAACACCTTACCCCCAACTCCGTGCACCCTAACCTTCTGTAGCAACCTTTTATGAGGCACCTTATCAAACTCCTTTTGGAAATCTAAAAACACCACATCCACCAGTTCCCCTCTGTCTACCGCACTAGTCACATCCTCATAGAAATCCAATAAATTCATCAAATAGTACAGGGGATAGCTAATGTTGGTTACACAAGTACACAGGTGATTGTTGAATGGGACTTGGTGTGAGTTTGAATAAAGCAATAACAGATGTTCAATTAAGTCAGCTTTATGTTGGATGCAGTTTGAAAGGTAAATCAGGAGAACATTAGAATTGTTGAGTCTGGAGTTAACAAAGGCATTGCTAAGTGTTTCAGGTAGGAGTGGAGACCGATATTGTTACAGGGGTGAAACAGGAGATCTTCCTGTTTGCAAGATCTTCTGTTTCCCATCTTCCTGTGATGGATTGGATATGTATTCAGAAACTCATCTTGGTCAGACATGACACTGAGGTTGCAAACAGACTGGTTCAGGCAAGAGAAAGGATGGAGTCAGTGCTGGAGAACAGAGTTTGTCACAGGTACCAAAAACAATGGCTTCTGTCTTCCCAATATTTAATTAGAGGACATTCCTCTTCATCCAGTTCTGGATGTCAGATAAGCAGGGCTTTTTTTTTGGAGAAGTATGATGACAGCAGATTTACAGAAGAGAGGGACAACATCTGAAGAACATAAGAAATAGGAGCAGGAGTAGGCCATCTAGCCCTTCAAGCCTGCCCCGCCATTCAATAAGATCATGGCTGATCTGTCGTGGCTCAGTTCCACATTCCCGCCCTCTCCCCATAACCCTTAATCCCCTCTCTTATCAAAAACCCATCAACCCGCGTCTTAAAAATATTTAGCGAGGTAGCCTCCACCACTTCAACGGGCAGAGAATTCCAGAGATTCACCACCCTTTGAGTGAAGAAGTTCCTCCTCAACTCCGTTCTAAACCGCCCCCCCTTTATCTTGAGGCTGTGCCCCCTAGTCCTATTATCCTTTCTGAGCGGGAAGAGTCTCTCCACCTCTATCCTATCCATCCCATTCATCGTCTTATACGTCTCAATGAGATCTCCCCTCATTCTTCTAAACTCTAACGAGTACAAGCCTAGTTTATTCAGCCTCTCCTCATAGCTCAACCCCCTCAACTCCGGTATCAGCCTAGTAAACCTCCTCTGCACTCCCTCCAAGGCCAAAATATCCTTGCGTAAGTACGGCGCCCAAAACTGCACACAGTACTCCAGCTGCGGCCTCACCAATTCCCTATACAGCCGCAGCAAGACCTCCCTACTTTTATATTCAATCCCCCTCGCTATGAAGGCCAGCATCCCATTCGCCTTCCTGATCACCTGCTGCACCTGCAAGCTGGGTTTTTGCGACTCATGCACAAGGACCCCAAGGTCCCTCTGCACCGTTGCCTGCTGCAGTTTTTCGCCACGTAAGTGATAATCCTTCCTACCATTATTCCTACCAAAGTGGACCACCTCGCACTTGCCAACATTAAATTCCATTTGCCATTTCCTGACCCATTCGCCCAGCCTATCTAGATCCTTCTGTAGACTCTCCACACCCTCCGCACAATTTGCCTTTCCTCCAATCTTGGTGTCATCAGCAAATTTCGACACCCTACACTCGGTTCCCTCCTCCAGATCATCTATATAAATGGTAAATAGCTGAGGCCCCAGCACCGACCCCTGAGGCACTCCACTAGTCACCATCCGCCAATCTGAATAGCACCCATTGACCCCCACTCTCTGCCTCCTATTTGACAACCAATCCTCTATCCACGCTAACACCCTACCCCTAACTCCCTGTCCCCGACCTTCTGCAATAACCTCCTGTGAGGTACCTTGTCAAACGCCTTCTGAAAATCCAGAAAGACCACATCCACAGGCTCTCCTCTATCCACCGCCCTAGACACATCCTCATAGAACTCCAGTAAATTTGTCAGACACGACTTCCCTTTAACGAAACCGTGCTGCGTCTGCTCTATCAAGCAATTCCTCTCAAGATGCCTCGCTATTTCCTCCTTGATGACGGATTCTAACATTTTACCTACAACAGACGTTAAACTAACCGGCCTATAATTCCCTGCCTTTTGCCTGGCACCCTTCTTAAACAACGGCGTAACATTAGCCGCTTTCCAGTCTTCCGGCACTTCCCCGGAATCCAGCGACGTCTGGAAAATAACCACCAAGGCATCACTATCACCTCCGCCATTTCTTTCAGAACCCTCGGACGCATTCCATCCGGTCCTGGCGACTTGTCCACAATCAGTCCCTACAGTCTGTCGAGCACCTCCTCTCTAGTAACAGTAATGTCATTAAGACCCTCCAGTCCTACCACCTTTCCATCTCTAACACCCGGCAAATTATTCACGTCCTCCTCCGTGAAGACAGAGAATCATTAACATTGTCTATTAACATGGAGGCCAGAAGGGAAGTTGGGCAGTAATCAATTTCGGGGAATAAGCTTTAGGGTGCAATAGGTGAGCCACATGGATGAGATAAACTCAGAGAGGGAAGAAAGGAGAGAAACTAAAAAAAGATGCAAGTTTAGGACCACAGTTGTTTGGCTTGATGGGTGATGGTTGGGCATCTGTCTTCCCCGTACACCTAACCTACTGTTGAAATCCTCCCCTTGGTTCATCTAGATTTCACAATTCTAATGCCTTTTTACACTTCCTCCAATCTTCCATTCTGTAGAATCTTGAACACACCCAAATCTGCTGGTATCCTAACTCACATCAAGTCCCATTCACCCCTGTGCTTGCTGGCATATATTGGCACCTGTTAACTAAAGCCTCAATTGGAAAATTCTCATCTTTCTTTTCAAGTCCCTCAATGGCATCACCACTCCCCATTTCCAAGAGGGGAAGCGATGGATGCACCATTCCCTACTTCGAAGAGGGGAGGCAATGCTCTAGTGGTATTATAGCTAGATATTAATCCAGAAATTCAACTAATGTTCTGGGGATCCAGGTTCAAATCCTACCACGACATATGGTAGAATTTTAATTCAGTAAAAAAAAAATTCCAGAATTCAGAATCTACTGATGACCATTGTTGATTCTCAGAAAAACCCATCTGGTTCACTAATGTCATAATGTAAGGCACTAATGTAGGGCGGAAATCTGTTGTTCTTACCTGGTCTGGCCTACATGCAATTTCAGAGCCACAAGCAATGTAGATGACTCTCAACTGCTCTCTAAAATGACCTAGCAAGCCACTCAGTTCACGGGCAACTAGGGATGGGCAATAAATGCTGGGCAGCCAGCAAAGCCCATGTGCCATGAAAGAATAAAAAAAGATATCTCTGCTCCTTCATTCTGGCTACATATGAATCCCCAATTTTTACTTCTCCACCATTGGAAGCAGTGCCTTTAGCTGCTGAGACCCTAAGATCCTTGAACCTCTCTACCTCTCTTTCCTTTTAAATGCTGCTTAAAACTTCTTTGACCAAGCTTTTAGTTAGCAACCTAAAATCTGTTTGTTTGTTCAGTATTAACATTTGTTGGGACACTACCATAGGGTGCTGTAGAAATGCAATGTTATTGTTCAAAATGTCCATATGCCTCTGTGTTTTTGCTACCCTCAGCACTGAGCACCTTAGCTGTCTTTCTAATCCAGAGACAAAGCCAAGGGTGTAAAGGGAAATAGAGGAGAGAATCCCCTCCCACTGGCATTTCCAAGAGAGAATGAGAGTATTACACTCCAGTCTAAAGGAAGCAGAGAGAAATTGGACACGTAGACTGGACTTTTCCAGCCCTTGCTGCTGACGGTGTCTCCCGATCCGAAAGTCAACCTCGGATGCGGGTTCACCGGCAACAGGACAGGTGAGCAAAGCAAATTGCCGTTGACTTCAGTGGGACTGGAAGATCCTGCCAGTGACCAATGGTGAGCAAAACTCACTGTGAGGGGGCTAGAAAACCCCAGCAGTAGGTTTTGTGGGGTGGAGCCTACATGTGCTGTGGGGAAATGCTTCAGAAAAACATAGCCTGGCAGCATTCCTGATTTCCCAGTCTGTCTCACTAATCTCTAGTCTTGTGTTTACACCTGGTTTCCTGTTATATCGACTGACCAGGATTTTGTACAAACTGCAGGTTACCCAAACATGGAGCTGAATTCTCCAGATGGTGGGGTGGTTTCATTGGAGGAGCCCAATGAGAGGAAGCAACAGGAGGGACAGTCAGGCACTGTTACAGGTACTTGACATCCACTCCCATCAACCCACATTGCAATTTCCATTCAATCTTCAACTATTATTTTTTGACTACACTAACTTTTTTAAAAAACTAGTGTACTTGCTTGCCATGAATCACTGCTCATTAACTTCAGGGAAATATGCAGGCACACATTGCAACATGTTTTAACAGTTCTAACAGCCTGAGGTGCTTCCTTTCACATCCTGAGAGTTTATCTCATTAATCCCTCAGTTATTTCCCAGTTTGGAGCACAGTCCCATTCACTTATAACTACAACTTGTTTAGTTAGATAAGCTCAGACTTATTAAAATTAAATTCCACCTGTCACACTCATTCATTCCATTGAGAAAAAAGGACATTAAGAAACATGCATTATCTGCGGCAAAGTAAATAAGTTAAGGATGGTATTAAATTGAAAGAAAAGATGTACCATGCTGCGAGATTAGTGGTAGGCCAGAAGATTTGGAAAATATTAGAACCAGCAAAGGATAAGGTAAGTCACAAAGATATACATCATGCTTGCCTTCATCGGTCGGGGCATTGAGTATAAAAATTGGCAAGTCATGCTGCAGCTGTACAAATCTTAGTTAGGCCTCATTTACAATATAGTGTACAATTCTGGTTGCCACGCTACCAGAAGGATGTGGATGCTTTGGAGACGGTACAGAAGAGGTTTACCAGGATGTTGCCTAGTCTAGAGGGTATTAATTATGAGGAGAGGTTGGATAAACTCAGTTTGTTCGTACTGGAACGACAGAGGTTGATGGGTGACCTGATAAAGGTTTACAAGATTATGAGTGGCATGGACTTTTCTACTAGGGTAGAAAAGTTAAGTACCAGGGGACATAGGTTTAAGGTCCGTGAGGAAAAGTTTAGAGGAGATATGTGAGGCAAGTCTTTTTTATGCAGATAGTGGTGAATGTCTGGAACGTGCTGTCCAGGGAGGTGGTGACAGCAGTTACAATAGCATCATTTAAGGAGCAATTAGACAAATACGTGAATAGAATGGGAATGGAAAGATATGGACTCCGTAGGTGCATACGGTTTTAATTTAGGCAGACAACATGGTTGGCGCAGGCTTGGAGGGCTGAAGGGTGCCCTCCTGTGCTGTACTGTTCTTTGTTCTTTGATAACTAAAAATCAGTTTGAGTAAGAGAAAACTAGGAAGAAATATAAAAACAGACGTTAGCTATGAGGAGAGGTCAGAGAAACTTGGTTATTCTTACTGGAGCGCCGGAGGCTGAGGGAAGAGCTGATAGAAGTCTACAAGATTATGAGAGGCATGGATAGAAGCTTTTTCCCAGGGTGGAAGAGTCACAGGTTTAAGGTGCGATGGGCAAGGCTTAAAGGAGATATACGAAGGAGATTTTTTACACAAAGAGTAGTGGGTGCCTGGAACTCGTTGTCAGGGGAGATAGTGGAGGCAGATATGGTAGTGACTTTTAAGGGACGTCTTGACAACTACATGAATAGGATGAGAATAGAGGGATATAGTCCCCGGAAGCATAGGGGGTTTTAATTAAGTTGGGCAGCATGGTGGGTGCAGGCTTGGAGGTCTGAAGGGCCCGTTCCTGTGCTGTAATTTTCCTTGTTCAGACAGTAAAAGCTTCAAGTCTATAAAATGGAAAAGAGAGTCTAAAATGAGCATCGGTACCTTCAAGAACACGTACTGGGAAAACTAATGGGATTAAAGGCTGACAAATGCCCTGGACTGATGACCTGTACCCTGGGGTGTAAAAAGAAGTGGCTAAAGAGATAGTTGATGATTGGTTGTCATCTTCCAAAATGCCCTCAATTCCAGAAAGGTCCCAGTGGATTGGAAAATTGCAAATGTAACCCTTTTATTCAAGAAGCAGGGGTAAGCAGCAGCAGACTATAGGCTAGTTAATTTAGTATCTGTCACTGAAAAAATTGTAGATCCATTGTTAAAGAGCTGGCAGCAGGCGATTTGAAAAATCATAATACAATCAAGTAAAGTCAACATGGTTTTGTGAAAGAGAAATTGTGTTTGACTATGTATAGAGTTCTTTGAGGATGTATAGAGTTCTTACTATGTAAGAACCAGTAAATGAAGTGTATTTCAATTTCCAAAAGGCATTTGATAAGGTGACATACCAAAGATTACTTCATAAGATAATAGTTAATGTTGTTGGGTGCGATATATTAGCATGGACAGAGGACTGGATAACTAACAGAAAACAGCTGGGATATATAGGTCATTTACAGGTTGGCAAACTTGCAGAGTTACTGGGGCCTCTATCTACATTAATGACTTGGGTAAAAGGATTAAGCTTGTTGCAGCCAAACAATTTAGGGTTGTTTTCGTTGGAAAGAAGGCGGCTAAGAGGGGATCTTATTGAAACATATAAGATGATTAGAGGTTTAGATAGGGTGGATAGTGATAGTCTTTTTCCTCGGATGGAGAAAGCTAGCACGAGGGGGCATGGCTTTAAATTAAGGGGGGGTAGCTACAGGACGGATGTCAGGGGTAGGTTCTTTACCCAGCGGGTGGTGAGGGATTGGAATGCCCTGCCTGCTGCAGTTGTAAATGCGCCTAGTTTGGGGGCGTTTAAGAGATCTGTGGATAGGTTTATGGACGAAAAGGGATTGGTATAGGCTAGTGGGTCATTGTTTTTGTAACTGGTCGGCACAACATCGTGGGCCGAAGGGCCTGTTCTGCGCTGTAATGTTCTATGTTCTATGTTCTATGTAATACAAAAATAGGTAAGAATTTCAGACACCCACACTCCGAAAGATGTGCTGGTTAGGTGAATTGGCCATGCTAAATTCTCCCTCAGCGTATTCGAACAGATGCCAGAGTGTGGTGACTAGGGAATTTTCACAGTAACTTCATTGCAGTGTTAATGTAAGCCTACTTGTGACACTAATAAAAAAACTTTACTTTAAGAAAGCAAGTTGTAAGGAAGATGCAACGACTTGGATTTTATGTTTATGTTAGTGTTGGATGGATTTGCCAATGACAGTGGAAAATATTGTAAGAAGGCCAAAGTTATGAGCTGTGTTGGTGTGAAAGCTAGCCATGATCATCCCCTCCCCACGTCAGTGGAAAGCCATGTTTCCCACCATTCAACATCAGGAATTTCATCTGAATACATTTACCTTTCATTTGGGTGGCACAGTTGTTAGCACTATTGCCTCAGTGCCAGAGACCCGGGCTCGATTCCCGATTTGGGTCACTGTCTGTGTGAAGCTTGCACGTTCTCCCCGTGTCTGCATGAGTTTCCTCCGAGTGCCCCGGTTTCCTCCCACAGTCTAAAGATGTGCAGGTTAGCTGGATTGGCCATACTAAATTGCCCTTAGTGTCAGGGGGATTAATGAAGGTAAATGCATGGGATTAGGGGGATAAGACCTAGCTGGGATTGTGGTTGATGTAGACTCGATGGGCCAAATGACCTCCTTCTGCACAGAAGGATTCTATGATTCTTATCTTTAGTTTGCTGCAGATAATGCATATCTCTTAATGTCCTTTTTTCTCAATGTGATATGAACAGGAACCCAGGAAGGAGGTAGAGGAAGCACAGCTTGCATACCAAGCTTCACAACCCCTTTAAAGCAAGAAGCACTCCAACATGAAGGCCAAAGGAGGCCTGCAAGTGACCCCACCGACTCCTCACTCCAAAATAGTGATTCTGGGAACCCTGGCCCTGAGTTGAACCTTTCAGTGTCCTCCAAGTGCTCTCCGGTGCCCTCTGAGTAGAGTGCAGAGGGTGCTGGCTGCCTGAATGCTTACCTCCGAAAAGCCCCTCTGAGGTGAGGTGAAGGTGCCAGCTTCACGCTTCTGTGTAAATGGCGGTGATGTGACATCAAGTCGGTGTCAGCTGAAAATTCTGTGGTGCTCAATATCCACAGAGAGTGCTCACTAATGACATTAATATATTAAAATGAGCAGTCTGCAATCCTGAGGCACTCCACCAGTGAGGGGCCAGAATGATCAGAACTCAAACGTACTCTCCACCATTCCCGTAAACAGATTACGGGCTCAAAATCATCCCCATGGTGATTGTGGGAGGGAGAAGGGGGCCTGGTGTTGGAAAAAGCCAAAGGTGGCTAAATGCAAGAAAGGTTTGGGGTTTGAGGGGTGTCCGAAAAGGGGTGTGTGAGAAATTGGGGGTGATTCACTTACCCTAGCTGAGCGAAGAAGATCATTCGTCTTTTTCCAGCACTGCTGCCCCGCCTTCCACTGGAGTGCGCCTTCACGGACCAGGGCTGCCACTGTATCCCAGATGGGAATGGTGACCTTGCTGGAAGGCCATCTCCTGGAGCTGGGGAAGAAGATGTCCCACCTTTGCTCCACTCCATCCAGCATCTTGGTGATCGTCTCCGAAAAGCATAGTGATGTCTTCTTGGCTGTCATCCCTGCAATCATTGTGAAACAAGTGCTAGAGAGAACAGTTTGCAGACCTGTCTTTAAAAATTCAGACAAAATTCAAAACCGTTTATAAAGAGCTCCCCAGTTCTTGCAACAGTTAAGTCATTGCAAGGTGGGCAAATCAGAGGGAATATGCCACAGGAGCAGAGTGATACATGTGGGAATAGAAATTATCACTAATGAGGCATAAAATTCATCCCGCAAACATGCTGGCACTGTCAGCAGGAAACGCTCAGTTTTTCACATCGTAACCAACACTGCCATTTTTTGGTAAGGTTTCACCCATTGTATTTCTGTGAAGACAAAACTCAAGTAATTATTTAATTATTCTGCCATTTCCTTGTTCTCTATTATAAATTCACCTGTTTCAGACTGTAAGGGACCTATGTTTGCCTTATGTTTACGCACTTTTAGAGTCCATTTTATGTTTGTTGCAAGTTTATTCTCATACTCCATTTCCCTCTTTTAATCAGCCTCTTGGTCCTCCTTTACTAAATTCTAAATTGCTCCCAATCCTCAGGCCTGCTACTGTTTCCAGCAACTTTATATGAGTCCTCTTTGGATCTAATACTGTCCTTAATTTCCTTAGTTCTCCAGGGTTGGTCCATTTTCCTGTTGTGATTTTGCACCGGAAGGGAATGTAAAACTATTCCAATGCATATATTTGTTCATCAAAATATTAGTCATTACCTAACTACTGTCATTCTTTTTAATGTTGTTCCCCAATCTATCATAACCAACTCACCCCTCACACTTTTGTAATTTCCTTTGTTTCAAATTTAGACCCTAGCTTTGGATTGGAATTCAATTTTCCATATTAAACGAATAGTTTAGTCACGTTATGATCATTTTTCCCTAAAGGTTATCAATTATCCCCTTCTCATTACACACTAGCAAATGCAAGATAGCCTGTTCCCTAGTTGGTTCTTTGACGTACTAGATATATTCAACATACAGGATTTTGATCCAGTGATAATAAAGAAATGGTGATATACTTTGAAGTCAGGATAATGAGTGACTTAGAGAGGAACTTACGTGTGGTGGTGTTCTCATGTATCTGTTGCCCTTGTCGTTGTGTGTTTGGAAGGTGCTAATGAAGGAGCCTTGTTTGTTTGCTGCAGTGCATCCTGCAGATGGTACACACTGCTGCCACTTGTGTTGGTGGTGGATGGGGTGTCAATCAAATGCATTCTTTTGCCCTGGGTAGTGTTGAGTTTCTTTAATCTTATTGAAGCTGCACTCATCCAGGCAAGTGGAGAGTATCCCTTCACATTCCTGACTTGTGTCTTATAGTTTTTGGACAGGCTTTGGGGAGTTAGAAGGTGAGTTACTGTCCACAGAATTCTTAGTCTCTTACTTACTTTTATAGCCACAATATTTATATGGTGTTCCAGTTCAGTTTCTGGTCAATAGTAATGTTGATATGGGGGATTCAGCAATGGTAATATCATTGAATGTCAAGGGGCAATAATTAGCTTCTCTCTTGTTGAAGATGGTCATTGCTTAGCATTTGTGTGGCATGGTTATTAGTTCCCATTTATCAGCTCAAGCCAGAATATTGTCCAGGTCTTAATACATATAGACACAGAGTTCTTCACTATCCGAGGAGTCACAAATGGTGCTGAACATTTTTTGCTGATGACTGCACATCCCCATTTCTGGCTTTATAATGGAGGGAAAGTCAATGATCAAACAGTTGATGATCGTTAGACCTAGGACACAACCCTGAGAATCCTAGGCCTAACCTATTCTGCTATGCTTTAAAGAGAGCTTCAGATGCCAGACTAGAAAATTTTTCTGTTTCAGCATAGATATGAGGATGGGATACTTTGCTCCAGGAGTAATTCCACTAATAAATTAGCAATCTGTTATAGTAAAACAGACATTATTTTAATAACACAGTTAAACTATGACACTAACAAATGAAACAGCTTAACTATTTCAGATTTGAACAGTATTTAAAACATTAAAAAAACTCTTAGTTTCTAAATTATTACTGTTTCAGTTCCAAATAAGCAACATTCTTCTTACAGACTCAAAAAATCTTCAAATACAGTTAGTGACCATAAATACACTTGTTATAAACAGTGTAAACTGCTTTGAAGCTTTCAGAGAGACTTTGTGGTGAGAACAGCTTGCAGACCTGTCTTTAAACAAAGCCCAGACAAAATTCAAAACTGTTTTTCTCTGTTACATATCTAGCTCCTCCCATTAACCACATGACCCTGCATGCCTCAACCTATCTTCCATTCCTTTAATCAAAAGCCCCAGGGGACCTTTTTTTTGTGAACAAAAATCCACTAGCTGTCTCCCAAGTAAACGTTACATGGCTAATATCACACTATCACCACAATAGGAATAATTATACAAGCACATATTGTAAAGGTGGTGAATTTCTTTATTGTATCCAGGATATTTTTCTGCAATAGTGTCCTGGCGCCAACAAGGGACATATTGCATTAGACCTAATAATGAGTAATAAATCAGATTTTATTGATAGCTTAATGGTGCATAAATGATTTTATGATTCTATGAAACATGTACCTAAAAAGATCACCATATAGTCAAATTTAATGTCATGTTTGAAAGGGTGACAGCAAAGCAATTATTAAGATTCAGGTGAGGTTAATTTCATAGGAACAGGAGTACATCATTCAGGTCTCCAGTCTGCTCTGCCATTTAATGAGATCGTGGCTGATCTGTGGCCTAACTCCACATTAATATGGATCTATGGCCTTTGGTCCATGTCTTTAATGGCTTTGCTTAACAAAAGTTTACCTGCCTCAGATTTCAATATAGCAGCTGATCTTGCGTAAACATTTGTGGAAAAAGTTCCAAACCTTTACTACTCTTTGTGTGTAGGTGTGCTTCCTAACTTCTGGTCCAATTTTTAGATTATGCTGTCTAGTTCTAGAATCTCCAACTGGAGGAAATAGTTTATCTTTATCTACCCTGTCTTTTCCTGTCTTGAAGACTTTATTTACCCTGTCTTTTCCTGTCTTGAAGACTTTATTTACCCTGTCTTGAAGACTTTGATCAGATCATCCCTTAATCTTCTAAATTCTAGAGAAAACAGGTTTGATTTATATAATTTGTCCTCATAATGCAGCATGGTGGCACAGTGGTTAGCACTACTGCTTCACAGCCCCAGGGACCCGGATTTGATTCCCCGCTTGGATCGCTGTCTGTGCGGAGCCTGCACGTTCTCCCCCCTGTTTCTTCTGGGTACTCCAGTTTCCCTCACACTCCAAAAGATGTGCTGGTTAGGTGCAATGGCCATACTAAATTCTCCCTCAGTGGACCCAATTATTCCCATGAAACTCATCTCCAAACTCCGTGGCCTCGGCCTTGGCACCTCCCTCAGCGACTGAGTCCTGAACTTCCTAACTCACAGACCACAATCAGTAAGGATGGGCAACAATACCTCCTCCATGATCATCCTCAACATCAATGCCCCACAAAGCTGTGTTCTCAGTCCCCTATTATGCTCCTTCTACACCTATGACTGTGTGGCCAAATTCCCCTCCAATTTGATTTTCAAATTTGCTAATGACATCACTGTAGTGGGTGAGATCTCAAACAATGACATGAGAGAGTAAAGGAATGAGATAAAGAATCTGGTGAATTGGTGCAGCAACAATAATCCCTCCCTCAATGTCAACAAAATGAAGGAGATTGTCATTGACTTCAGGAAGCATAAAGAAGAACATGCCTCTGTCTACAACAAAGGGGACGAAGTAGAAAGGCTGGAGAGCTTCAATTTTTTAGGTGTCCAGATCACCAACAACCTTTCTTGGTCCCCCCATGCCAACAATATAGATAAGAAAGCTCACTAATGCTTCTATTTTCTCAGAAGACTAAGGAAATTTGACATGTCAGCTATGACTCTCACCAACTTTTACAGATGCACCAAAGAAAGCATTCTTTCCAGTTGTATCACAATTTGGTATGGTTCCTGCTCTGCCCAAATCTGCAATGATCTACAAAAGATCATGAATGTAGCCCAATCCATCACGCAAAGCAGCCTCCCATCCATTGACTCTGTCTACACTTCCCACTGCCTCGGCAAAGCAGCCAGCATAATTAAGGGCCCCATGCACCCCAGACATTCTCTCTTCCATCTTCTTTCTTTAATAAAAAGATACAAAAGTCTGAGATCACGTACCAGCTGACTCAAGAACAGCTTCTTACCTGCTGCTGTCAGACTTTTGAATGGACTTACCTTGCATTAAGATCTTTCTCTATACCCTAGCTATGACTGTAACAACATTCCGCGCTCTCTCATTTCTTTCTCTATGAATGGAATGTTTTGTCTGTATAGTGTGCAAGAAAAAATATTTTTCACTGTATGTCAATACATATGACAATAATAAATCAAAATCAAACAAGCATCCGAATGTGGCGACTTGGGGATTTTCATAATAACTTCATTGCAGTGTTAATAAAAGCCTACTTGTAAAATCATTAAAATTAACAGATTAAACCCCTATTGTCCAGGTACCATTCTTATAAACCTATGCTGTACTCCATCCAAAGTGTGGTTCCCAGATCTGCTGACAGTGACACCAAGTGGAGTCTAACCAGCATTTTGTAAAGCTGCAGCATAACTTCTGCATCCTTATACTCCAGTCCTCTAGATATAAAGGCCAACATTCCTTTAGTCTTCCTGGTTATTATATGCACCTGTTTGTGGCATTTTAAAGATCTATGCACCTGAACCACCAAGTTTGTTCGGACTTCTAGTGTTATTAACTTCATACCATCTATCAATCCATCGCTGGATTCCGGGGAAGTGCCGGAAGATTGGAAAACGGCTAATGTTACGCCATTGTTTAAGAAGGGTGCCAGGCAAAAGGCAGGGAATTATAGGCCGGTTAGTTTAACGTCTGTTGTAGGTAAAATGTTAGAATCCGTCATCAAGGAGGAAATAGCGAGGCATCTTGAGAGGAATTGCTTGATAGAGCAGACATAGCACGGTTTCGTTAAGGGGAAGTCGTGTCTGACAAATTTACTGGAGTTCTATGAGGATGTGTCTAGGGCGGTGGATAGAGGAGAGCCGGTGGATGTGGTCTTTCTTGATTTTCAGAAGGCGTTTGACAAGGTACCTCACAAGAGGTTATTGCAGAAGGTCAGGGGACATGGAGTTGGGAGTAGGGTGTTAGCGTGGATAGAGGATTGGTTGTCAAATAGGAGGCAGAAAGTGGGGGTCAATGGGTGCTATTCGGATTGGCGGATGGTGACTAGTGGAGTGCCCCAGGGGTCGGTGCTGGGGCCTCAGCTATTTACCATTTATATAGATGATCTGGAGGAGGGAACCGAGTGTATGGTGTCGAAATTTGCTGATGACACCAAGATTGGTGGAACGGCAAATTGTGCGGAGGGTGTGGAGAGTCTGCAGAAGGATCTAGATAGGCTGGGCGAATGGGCCAGGAACTGGCAAATGGAATTTAATGTTGGCAAGTGCGAGGTGGTCCACTTTGGTAGGAATAATGGTAGGAAGGACTATTACTTATGTGGCGAAAAACTGCAGCAGGCGACGGTGCAGAGGGACCTCGGGGTCCTTGTGCACGAGTCGCAAAAACCCAGCCTGCAGGTGCAGCAGGTGGCCAGGAAGGCTAATGGGATGCTGGCCTTCATAGCGAGGGGGATTGAATATAAAAGTAGGGAGGTCTTGCTGCGGCTGTATAGGGCATTGGTGAGGCCGCAGCTGGAGTACTGTGTGCAGTTTTGGGCGCCATACTTACGCAAGGATATTTTGGCCTTGGAGGGAGTACAGAGGAGGTTTACTAGGCTGATGCCGGAGCTGAAGGGGTTGAGCTATGAGGAGAGGCTGAATAAACTAGGCTTGTACTCGTTAGAGTTTAGAAGAGTGAGGGGAGATCTCATTGAGACATATAAGATGATGAATGGGATGGATAGGATAGAGGTGGAGAGACTCCTCCCGCTCAGAAAGGCCAGTAGGACTAGGGGGCACAGCCTCAAGATAAAGGGGGGGCGGTTTAGAACGGAGTTGAGGAAGAACTTCTTCACTCAAAGGGTGGTGAATCTCTGGAATTCTCTGCCCGTTGAAGTGGTGGAGGCTACCTCGCTAAATATTTTTAAGACGCGGGTTGATGGGTTTTTGATAAGCGAGGGGATTAAGGGTTATGGGGAGAGGGCGGGAATGTGGAACTGAGCCATGACAGATCAGCCATGATCTTATTGAATGGCGGGGCAGGCTCGAAGGGCTAGATGGCCTACTCCTGCTCCTATTTCTTATGTTCTTATGTATAAAGTACACAGATCTATCCTTTTTCAGTCCAAAATCTCACACTTGCTTTGATTGAAATCATTCTGCCACAGTTTTGCCCATTCACCTAGTCTATCAATATCCCATTATAACTTTATGCTATCATCTACACTGTCTACAATGCCACCTAACTTTGTGGCATCAGCAAATTTAGATATATGACTTTCTATGCTCTTATTGAAGTAATTAATAAATAATGTGAATAATTGAGGTCCTAACACAAATCCTCGTGGGCCATCACTAATCACATCTGTCAAATTGAGGACCGACCCACTATCCCTACTTTCTATCACCTGCTACTTAACCAAGTCCCCAGCCATGTCACAAATGTAATTTGCCCTCAATTCCATGGGCTTCTGCCTTAATTAACAGTCTCTTATTTGGGACTTTATCAAATGCCTTCTGGAAGTCTATACAAATAACATCTGCAGACATTTTCTGTCCACTACCACCGTCACCTCTTCAGAACATACAGTTAACTTTGTCTTACCTGTCATGAATCCATGCTGGTTTTCTCTAATTGACTGACAATTTGAAGTTTTCAGTTACCCTATCCTTGATTGTAGATTCCAACAATTTCCCCACCACAGATGTTAGGCTAACTGGTCTGTAATTCCCTGAATATCTTCTTTCACCCTTCTTAAAAAGCAGATAGAAATGATCAGTTTTCCAAACCAGGTGAAAGACTCCTGAATCCAGGAAATCTGAAAGATTATATTTGGGCATCAACAGTGTGCCCTTACTTTCTTTAACACCCTCAGATGGAAAGTATCACATCCTGGGGATTTGTCACTCCTTAATTCCATTAATTTCCTCCACCTTTATATATTCTGTGCCTGCCTGCCTCTCTCCACTTCATCTGACGAAGGAGCAGCGCTCCGAAAGCTTCTGATTTCAAATAAACCTGTTGGAACCTGGTGTTATGTGACCTCTCATTAATTTCCTCATTATTAACTTACATTAATTTTATTTAGACCCCGTCCTCAATCCACTATTAATTTCCTCTGGACTTCCGGCAATTTACTACCTCCCCATGTATACCTAGCGACTGAACCGTCCTAAACAACCTCCCATGACGGACCTTATCAAAGGCCTTGCTAAAATCCAGGTAGACAACATCCACCGCCTTTCCTTCATCCACTTTCCTGGTAACCTCTTCGAAAAACTCTAATAGATTGGTCAAACATGACCTACCACGCACAAAGCCATTCGACTCTCCCTAATGAGTCCCTGTCTATCCAAATATTTGTAGGTCCTATCCCTTATCACACCTTCCAATAACTTGCTCACTACCGACGTCAAACTTACTGGCCTGTAATTTCCTGGATTTCTTTTGGAACCTTTTTTAAACAACGGAACAACATGAGCCACCCTCCAATCATCTGGCACCTCCCCCGTGCATACTGACATTTTAAGTATGTCTGCCAGGGCCCCTGGAAGTTCACTACTAGCCTCCCTCAAGGTCCATGGGAATACCCTGTCCGGTCCTGGTTACTGATTAAATCTGGCTCATTATTCAATATTAAATCCAATATTGCTTGTTCCCTTGTTGTATTCAGAACATATTGCTAAAGGAAATTATCCTGGACACACTCAGGGAATTCACTACCCTTCTGACAGCTGCTTGCCTGCTTCTCCCAGCCTATGTTAAAGTTAAGAACATAAGAACTAGGAGCAGGAGTATGCCATTTGACCCCTCAAACCTGCTCCGCCATTCAATAATATCATGGCTGATCTTTTCATGGACTCAGCTCCACTTACCTGCTCACCATAACCTTTACTGTTCAAAAATCCATCTTTGTCTTAAAAACTTTCAATGAGGTAGCTTCAACAGCTTCATTGGGCAGGGAATTCCACAGATTCATAACCCTTTATGTGAAGAAGTTCCTTCTCAACTAATCCCAAATTTAGTCCCCCTTATTTTGAGACTATGCCCCTTAGTTCTGGTTTCACCTGTTGGTGGAAACAACCTCTCTGTTTCTATCTTATCTATTCCCTTCATAACCTTATATGTTTCTATAAGATCCCTCCTCATTCTTCTAAATTCCAATGAGTATAGTTCCAATCTACCCAGTTTCACCTCATAAGCCAACCCTCTCAACTTCGTAATCAACCTAATGAATCTCCTCTGCATCCTCTCCAGTGCCAGTATATCCTTTTTCTCAAGTAAGGAGATCAAAACTGTACACAGTACTCCAGATGTGGCCTCATCAGCACCTGATACAGCTGCAACATAACCTCCCTGTTTTTAAACTCCATCCCACTTGCAATGAAGGACAACATTCCCTTTGCTTTCCTAATTACCTGCTGCACTTGTAAACCAACTTTTTATGATTCATGCACAAGGACACCCAGTTTTCTCTGCACAGCATCATGTTGCAATGTTTTACTATTTATCCACCATAAATACTACTGTGCTTTTGCTACACACTTGCCTAATTCCTGCATTTATATATTATAGCAATTCAGAGCTGCTACCAGGGGGTCTATACACAACACCTATTACAGTTTTAGATCCTTTCCTAAGTTCCATCCATAAGGTGGAAAGCATCCACTGGATGTTTTCCCCTCATTATGTTCTCCCTCACCATTGAAGTCATTTTGTTCCTAATCAGTAAAGCTACTCCACCTTCTCTGCTATTTACCCCATCTGTCTTGTAAAACTTATATTTAGCTCAACCATCCTGCAGCCATGTCTCTGTAATGGCTACTGTATCAGTCTACGATTTGAATTTTTATCTCCAGTTTGTTTAATTTATTCTTTCCACTCCAAATATTTGTATCTAGAACTCATATTTGGGCCATAAATTCTAACCTGTCCCTCAGCACTGATGCTTTATTCGCCAGTTTATTATTTCTCTCTTCTGGTTTAACCAATATACTTCCAATAGTTTTACCATTACCTGCTGTACCTGAAGTAGGATTCCTGACTCTTTCTTTACTTTGTCCTATTGCTTATTTTTGAAACTGTATTGACTTCCCTCAAGGCAATGAGACAAAGACAATTCACAGTAAACTGTGCAAATCTATTCATGGGTAAACAGTATTAAAAATTAATTTAAAATAATTCAGAACCCGCTTATACATTATGGAAGCCAGAACTTCACCTGCCAAAAAGTAGTCATGGCTAACTAAAGAGATAAGAAATGAATGGTATTATCATGAATCTGCCTAGTAAAAGCAGGGACAAAAATTTAACAAGGATGGCACAATGGCAAGCACTGCTGCCTCACAGCACCATGGTTCAATTCCAGCCTTGAGTGACAATGTGGAGTTTACATGTTCTCCCTGTGTGGGTTTTGTCCAGGTGCTCTGGTTTCCTCCCACAGTCCAAAGATGTGTGGGTTAGGTTGATTGGCCATGCTAAATTGCCCCTTAGTACCAGGGGATCAGCAGGGTAAATGCGGGGGGGGTGGGATTAGCAGGGTAAATGCCAGGGGGTGTGGTGGTTACGGTGATAGGGCCTGGATGGAATTGTAGTCGGTATAGACTCAATGGACCGAATTGCCTCCTTTTGTATTGTAGGGTTTCTGTGATTCTAAGAAGGAGCGATAGGATATGCTCTACCGAGCAACAGGTTGAAAACCTACCTAAGTAACCAGTATTCAAAGGGGATGATGAGATGCAACCTTTCCTAGTAACGAGATTAGCAGGCAGTCAGATTGAATCAAGTGTAAACAGCCTTATCAGCAGGAAATAACTTACTTAGAAGACCGAGAAGTATACAGGGGTATAGAAATGCTAATTTTGAGATTCACAGAATGAGAGAGAAACAGACAGCCCAAATTCACAGGAGGGAGAATCAAACAGGAACCAGGGTATAATTGCAAGACAGACCAGTTTAGCATCTCACATCCAAGAGGCATTGTAACATTTAAGAGCTGACAAATCTCAGAGCAAAGAGAGGGCAAGAACCTTCGTAAAGGCAGTTTAAATTTCTTTGCTGGATCAGAAAAAGACATCTCCCAGACTTGATCATCTGCTCTGTATTGTGTAGTAACAATAAGCTAGATTTGACTTATAGGGTTATTTAACTTGATGCTGCTTGGAAACAGAAATGTCTTAAGGAGTTCAGGGATCACAGATGTATAGAGTCAGAGTTTTACAGCAATATAGCACAGAAACAGGCCCTTTGACCTTACCAGTCCATACAGACCATGGCGCCCTCCCAAGCTAGTCCCAGTTGCCCACATTGGCCATATCCCTCTAATCCTTTTCCATCCATGTAATTATCCAAATGCTTTTTAAATGTTGTTATTGTACTGGCCTCAACCACTTTCTTTGGTAGCTTATTCCATATATGCACCACCCTCTGTGAGAAGAAGTTGCCCCTCAGGTCCCTTTTAAATCTTTCCCCTCTCACCATGAACCTATACCCTCTACTTTTCAATTCCCCTTTCCTGGGGAAAAACAACTATGATTTCGTCCTATCTAAAAGAGAAATTGTCTATGCCCCTCATCATTTTATAGACCTCTATAAGGTCACCCCTCAGCCTCTTACGCTCAAGAGAAAAAAGTCCCATTCTATTCAGCCTCTGCTTAAAACTCAATCCATCAAACCCGGTAGCATCCTAGTAAACCTTTTCTGCACTCTTTCTAGTTTAATAATATCCTTTCTATAATATGGTGACCAGAATTGCACACAGAATTTCAAGTGTGGCCTTACCAATGTCTTGTACAACTTTAACAAGATGTTCCAACTCCTGTATTCAGTGTTCTGACCAATGAAACCAAGCATGCCGAATGCCTTCTTCGCCATTCTGTCCACCTGTCACTCAACTTTCAAGGAGCTATGAACATGTACCCCCTAGATCTCTTTGTTCTGTAACTCTCCCCAGTGCCCAATGATTAACTGAGTAAGTCCTGCCCTGGTTCAATCTACCAAAATGCATCACCTCGCATTTGTCTAAATTAAACTCCATCTGCCATTTGTCAGCCCACTGGCCCAATTGACCAAGATCCTATTGCAATTGGAGCTAACTTTCTTCACTGTCCACTGTGCCACCAATCTTAGTGTCATCTGCAAACTTACTAACCATGCCTCCTATATTCTCATCCAAATCATTAATATAAATGACAAATAACCATGGGCCCAGCACTGATCCCTGAGACACACCACTGGTCACAGGCCTCCAGTTTAAAAATAAACTCTCTACAACCACCCTCGGGCTTCTGTCAAGAAGTTAATTTTGTATCCATTTAGATACCTCACCGTGGATCCTGTGAAATTTAACTTGGTGCAACAACTTACCATGCGGTACCTTGTCAAAGGCCTTGCTAAAGTCCATGAAGACAACATCAGCTGCACTGCTCTCATCTACCTTCTTGGTTACCCCTTCAAAAAACTCAAAAGTGTCCAGAGGGGCAGTTTTTTCACATAGAGGGTGGTGAGTGGCTGGAACAAGCTGCCAGAGGTAGTAGTAGAGGCGGTATAATTTTATCTTTTAAAAAGCATTTAGATAGTTACGTGGGTATGATGGGTATAGAGGGATATGGGCCAAATGCAGGCAATTGGGAGTTTTAACAAAAAAGGGCGGCATGGACAAGTTGGGCTGAAGGACCTGTTTTCATGCTGTAAACATCTATGACTCTATGACTATGACTCTATGCCCCTTATGATTTTATAAACCTCGCTAAGGTGTATAAAATCTAATTCTCCTATATTCCAAGGAATAAAGTCCTAACCTGGCCAATCTCTCCCTCTAACTCAAGCCCACTAGTCCTGGCAACATCCTCAAATCTTCTTTTCACCCTTTTCAGTTTAACAATTTCTTTCCTATAACAGATGACCAAAACTGTACACAATACTCCAAGTGTGGCTCCAACAACTTATACAACTGTAACATTGACTGGAATTTTACAAGCCTGTCCACCATGGGAATCAATGAGGGGCAGACAATGAAAAGATCCGTTGACCATGGGTGGGATTTTACGGTTTCAGGATGAGTGAGGCCATAAAATCCCATCCATAATGCCCCAACTCTTATCAGCTCAATGTCCTGACTGATGAAGGCCAGTGTGCTAATTGCCTTCTTCATGACCCTGTCTACTGGTGACACCACTTTCAACAAATTATGTACTTGTCCTCCTATGTCCCTGTGTTCCTCAACAATCCTCAGGGCCCTACCATTTACTGTATAAGTCCTACCTTTGTTTGACTTTCCAAAATGCAACACTGCACACTTACAATTTGGAACAAGATTTAATTGCTGTATAAGTCTCACAATGCCAGATTAAAGTCCAACAGGTTTATTTGGTAGCACAAGCTTTCGGAGCACTGCTCCTTCATCAGGTGAGTGCCCCAAAAGCTCATGCTACCAAATAAACCTATTGACTTTAGCCTGGTTTTGACAGACTTCTTACTGTGCCTACCCCAGTCCAACACCAGCATCTCCACATCATATATATACTCATTAGTTTATATATGATGTCATTCATTCATTTATTTAACTGTCTTAGAGGATTAGAGTCCTGTTTGTGTTTACTTGTCTTTAATTTAGTAAATAGTCTTTAGTAATTGTTACATGACTGCACTAGTTATTCTCACTCAGGGTTTCACATGACTCCTCATACCATTCCAAAGTCAATGTTATATACCATCATGAACCAGTGTTTCAAGCTGGGATAACATAAGAACATAAGAAATAGGAGCAGGAGTAGGCCATCTAGCCCTTCGAGCCTGCCCCGCCATTCAATAAGATCATGGCTGATCTGAAGTGGCTCAGTTCCACTTTCCTGCCTTCTCCCCATAACCCTTAATCCCCTTGCCTACCAAAAACCTATCTACCCGCGTCTTAAATATATTTAGCGAGGAAGCCTCAACCACTTCAACGGGCAGAGAATTCCAGAGATTCACCACCCTTTGAGTGAAGAAGTTCCTCCTCAACTCCATTCTAAACTGCCCTCCACCCTTATCTTGAGGCTGTGCCGTCTAGTCCTGCTGTCCTTTCTGAGCGGGAAGAACCTCTCCACCTCTACCCTATCCATCCCTTTCATCATCTTGTACCTCTCAATGAGATCTCCCCTCATCCTTCTAAACTCTAACGAATACAAGCCTAGTTTATTCAGCCTCTCCTCATAGCTCAACCCCCTCAATTCTGGTATCAGCCTAGTGAACCTCCTCTGCACTCCCTCCAAGGCCAAAATATCCTTGCGCAAGTGCAGTGACCAAAACTGCACACAGTACTCCAGCTGCGGCCTCACCAGTGCCCTGTACAGTTGCAGCAAGACCTCCCTACTTTTATATTCAATCCCCCACGCTATGAAGGCCAGCATCCCATTTGCCTTCCTGACCACCTGCTGCACCTGCAGGCTGGGTTTTTGCGACTCATGCACAAGGACCCCCAGGTCCCTCTGCACCGTAGCATGCTGCAGCTTTTCGCCATGTAAGTAGTAGTCCTTCCTACCATTATTCCTACCAAAGTGGATAACCTCACACTTGCCAACATTGTATTCCATCTGCCAGGTCCTCGCCCACTCGCTCAGCCTATCTAGATCCCTCTGCAGACTTTCCACACCCTCCGCACAATTTGCCATTCCACCAATCTTTGTGTCATCAGCAAATTTCGACACCTTACACTCGGTTCCCTCCTCCAGATCATCTATATAAATGGTAAATAGCTGAGGTCCCAGCACCGATCCCTGGGGCACTCCATTAGTCACTAACCGCCATTCCGAATAGCACCCATTGATACCCACTCTCTGCCTCCTATTTGACAGCCAATCTCGTATCCACGCTAACACCCTACCCCCAACTCCATGCCCCCTAACCTTCTGTAACAATCTCTTGTGCGGCACCTTATCAAACGCCTTCTGAAAATCGAGAAACACCACATCCACCGGTTCCCCTCTATCCACCGCACTAGACACATCCTCATAGAATTCCAGTAAATTCGTCAGACACGACTTCCCCTTAACAAAACCGTGCTGCGTCTGCTCTATCAAACAATTCTTCTCAAGATGCCTCGCTATTTTCTCCTTAATTACGCATTCAAGCATTTTTCCTACAACAGACGTTAAACTAACCGGCCTATAATTCCCTGCCTTTTGCCTGCTACCCATTTTAAACAGCGGCGTAACATTAGCCGTTTTCCAATCTTCCGGCACTTCCCCGGAATCCAGCGAAGTTTGGAAAATAATCACCAAGGCATCCACTATCACCTCCGCCATTTCCTTCAGAATCCCTGGATGCATTCCATCCGGTCCTGGGGACTTGTCCACCATCAGTCCCTCTAGTCTGTCGAGCACTGCCTCTCTAGTAACAATGATCTCATTCAGGCCCTCCACTCCTACCATCTTCCCATCGTTAACACCCGGCGTCCTCTTCCGTAAAGACTGAAGCAAAAAAGTTATTCAAGGCCTCAGCCATTTCCTCATCCCCCACCACTAAATCCCTCCTCTCATCCTCTAAGGGTCCAACAGTCACCCTAGCCAGCCTCCTCCTTTTTATATATTTATAAAAACTCTTACTATCCTTTTTTATATTTAGCGCTAGCCCAGCTTCATAGTTTATCCTTCATTTCTTTATCAACTTCTTCATCATTCTTTGTTGATATTTAAACCTCTCCCAATACTCTTCTCGCCCACTACTCTTAGCCACTCTAAACACATCAGCTTTTAATTTAATACTCTCCTTTACCTCCTTTGTTATCCACGGCTGATTATCTCTCCTCCTAAGATCCTTTTTAACCATCGGAATAAATTTCTGCTGAGCACCAAGAAAGATCTCCTTAAAGATCCTCCACTGTTCCTCAGCAGACCTACCTTCCAATCTGTTCCCCCAATCAACATTCGCCAATTCCTCTCTCATCTTATTGTACTCCCCTTTGCTCAAACAAAGGACACAGGTCCGGGATCCCACTTTCTCCTCCTCCATCTGCATCAGAAACTCCACCATACAATGATTACTCTTCCCAAGAGGATCCTTCACCACAAGGTCCCTAATTCTACCTGCTTCATTACATAACACCAGATCTAAGATAGCTCGCTCCCTCGTCAGCTCCAACACACACTGTTCAAGGAAACTATCCCGGCAGCCTTCCAAGAACTCTTCCTCAAGCTCACCGCGTCCAACATGGGTTGACCAATCAATATGTAGATTGAAATCCCCCATAATTATCGCCGTTCCATTCCTGCACGCTGCATTTATTTGCATGTTTACAGCCCGCCCCACCTCCAGATCATTATTTGGGGGCCTATAGACGACACCCACTAGCGTCTTCCTCCCTTTGCTGTTCCTAATCTCCACCCACAACGATTCCACGTTCTGCTCTTTGGCGCCTATATCGTCCCTTACTACCACCCTGATACTATCCTTAATCAGCAGAGCTACCCCCGCCCCCCCTTTTTCCTCCCGTCTATCCTTCCTAAACACTTGATACCCCTGGACATTCAGCTCCCAGTCCCTGTCACCTTGCAACCACGTCTCTGTAATGGCCACCAGATCATATCCATTTGTGCTGATCTGCGCCACCAGCTCATTCACTTTGTTCTGAATGCTTCATGCATTCAGATAAAGTGTTTTTATCCCAGCCTTCACCTGGACCCTATTTGAAGGAACGCTACCAACCTTACTCATGCCCCCTACTTCCTTTATTATTGGGACATCCTTGGCCTCTTCCTGTACCTGTACCCTCTCCTTTACTTTAGACCCTGTAATTTCACCTACCCTCGCACCCTCCCCCCTGCTAATTAGTTTAAAGCCCTATCCACAGTCCTATTTACACAATTCGCCAGGACTCTGGTCCCAGCACGGTTCAGGCCAACACCATCCCACCTGAACAGGTCCCACCTACCCCAATACTGGTGCCAATGCCCCATAAATTCAAACCCTGAGCCACCCATTCACCTCTTTAATCGTATCTACCCTATGCCCATCTGCACGTGGTTCAGGCAGTAATCCAGAGATAACCACCTTGTCGGTTCTGCTTTTTAATTCCATTCCCATCTTTTCATACTCCCTCTCCAGATCCTCAGTTCGCATTTTGCCTATGTCGTTGGCACCCACATGCACCACAACGACCGGATTCTCACCCTCCCACTCCGGGTTCCTCTGCAGCCCAGATGCGACATCCTGGACCCGAGCACCAGGCAGGCAACACACCCTTCTGTGCTCTTTATCATTGTGACAAAAGACGGTGTCTATACCCTTAACCCCACTATCCCCAATTACCACTACATTCCTTTTTACCTTCCCTTTGTCTATGTCCGGCGGCTGCATCACTGTACCGTGTGCAGTTTGCTCACCACCTCACAGCTCTCGTTCTTGTCCACACTGGAAGCAAGAACCTCAAACCTGTTATGCAGATTGAGAGGCTGAGGCATTTGGTCCCCACCCTCCTTCCTCCAGTCCCCATCCTCCTTCCTCTGGTCCCCACCCTCCTTCCTCCTCTCCCCACCCTCCTTCCTCCTCTCCCCACCCTCCTTCCTCCTCTCAGCAACCCCCTCTTGTTCCTGACCCTTAAAGTGAGCCAGTCCAGGGGGGGTGGATGTCTCTTGTACCCCATTATCAATGGCACCCTCCCCCGCCCTGATGAGCTTCAGTGTCTGAAGCTCAGAGGCCAGCTCATCTACTTTGAGCTGGAGTTCCTCCAGCAACCAGCACTTACTGCAGACATGGTCTCTGGGAGTGACCCTGGGGTCCACCAGCTCCCACATCATACAGAAACAGCACATCACATGCCCCTCCATTATTCCCTTTAGTACTACTGAACACAGTTTACAAGTCAAACTTACCTGGCCCTTTTCTCTCAAGCCCTTTGATCCTAAGCCCTTACAGCTCACTCAGCTTCCCTCTCACTCCGCTGCCCGCTCCGATGCTGCCCACTGTCTACAGCAGGCCTCCTTCCTTCTCAGGTAACATCCATGCATTCATGAGAGTCTTCTTATTTAAGGGAAGATGTAAATATGTTAGAAGCAGTTCAGGGAGGGTTTATTAGCCTAATACCAGGGTTGTCTCATGAAAAAGGTTGGAGAGATTAGGTTTGTATCCGCTAGAGTTTAGAAGAGTAAGAGGTGACTTGATCAAAACCTTTAAGATCCTGAGGGGTGTTGACAGGCTGGATGTGGCAAGGATGTTTCCTGTTGTGGGAGAATCTAGAACTAGAGGTGGGGTCATCATTTAAAAATATCATTCATGATAGAGATGAGCAGAATTTCTTTCTCTCAGAAGGTTGAGAGTCTCTGGAACTCTCTTCCTCAACAGACAATGGAAGCAGAATCTTTGAATATTTTTAAGGCAAAGTTAAATAGATTCTTGATTAACAACGGGGTGAAAGATTATCAGGGGAAGGCAGGAATGTGGGGATCAGGTTACAATCAGAGCAGCCGTGACGTCAGAGTAGAGCAAATGGCAGAGCAGGCATGTGGGGCCAAGTGGCCTACACCTGTTCCTAACCTGTCTGTTCGTATGAAGAACAGCAAAGGCTAACATATCACAAACTAACAGCTACAAAAAGGGAGTATGAGAATAAACTTGCAAGGGATATCAAAATCAATACTTGAAAAAAAAAGGGGTCTGGAACAATATTAGCCCTTTGACAACTGATAACAGTGAATAAGGAAGTGGTAGACATGATAAATATGGAGGACATGGAAGAGCATTGGTCGCATGTGGGGATATGAAGGGACATATGACGTTGGGGGGGTGACAGTTGCTACACAGTGGGACAGTGACCCAATAAAAAGGCAGAGTGTCTCATGCTGGCTTCAGGGATGAGTGACCCCACTCTAGTAGACTCGACGGGATTGAGGTACATAAGGAGGAGGTGTTGGCAATTCTTAAGAGTGTGAAAATAGATATGTCCCCTGGGCTGGATAGGATTTTCCCTAGGATTCTCTGGGAGGAGATTGCAGAGCCTTTGGCTTTGATCTTCATGTCGTCATTGGCTTCAGGTGTAGTGCCGGAAGACTGGAGGATCGCAAATGTTGTCCCCTTGTTCAAGAAGGGGAGTAGAGACCATCCTGGGAATTATAGACCAGTGAGCCTTACTTCTGTTGTGGGCAAAGTTTTGGAAAGAATTGTAAGGGATAGGATTTATAATCATCTAGAGGGAAATAAATTGATTAGGGATAGTCAACATGGTTTTGTGAAGGCTAGGTTGTGCCTCACAAACCTTATCGAGTTTTTTGAAAAGGTGACCAAAGAGGTGGATAAAGGTAAGGCAGTTGACGAGGTGTATATGGATTTTAGCAAAGCATTTGATAAGGTTCCCCGTGGTAGGCTATTGCAGAAAATGCAGATGCATGGGATTGAGGGTGATGTAGCAGTTTGGATCAGGAATTGGCTAGCTGATAGAAGACAGAGGGTGATGGTTGATGGGAAATATTCAACTTGGAGTTCAGTTACAAGTGGTGTACCTCAAGGACCTGTTTTGGGGCCACTGCTGTTTGTCATTTTTATAAATGACCTAGATGAGGGTGTAGAAGGATGGATTAGTAAATTTGCTGACGACACCAAAGTTGGAGGAGTTGTAGACAGTGAGGATGCATGTTACATAGAACATAGAACACTACAGCGCAGAACAGGCCCTTCGGCCCACGATGTTGCGCCGACCAGTTAAAAAAAAAACAACAACAATGACCCACTAACCTAAACCAATCCCTTTTCGTCCATAAACCTATCTACAGACCTCTTAAACGCCCCCAGACTAGGCGCATTTACAACTGCAGCAGGCAGGGCATTCCAATCCCTCACCACCCTCTGGGTAAAGAACATTTGCTGTTTGCAAAGGGACATAGATAAGCTGCAGAGCTGGGCCAGAGCTGCAGATGGAGTTTAATACGGAAAAGTGTGAGGTGATTCACTTTGGTAAGAATAACAGGAGTACAGAATATAGGGCTAATGGAAGGACTCTTAGTAGTGTTGATGAGCAGAGAGATCTCGGTGTACATGTGCATAGCTCCCTGAAAGTTGGCACCCAGGTTGATAACGTTGTTAAGAAGGTGTGTTAGCTTTTATTGGTAGAGGGATTGAATTTCGGAACCGTGAGGTCATGTTACAACTGTACAAAACTCTGGTGCGGCCGCACTTGGAGTATTGCGTACAGTTCTGGTCGCCGCATTATAAGAAAGATGTGGAGGCATTGGAAAGGGTGCAGAGGAGGTTTACCAGGATGTTGCCTGGTATGGTGGGAAGGTCTTATGAGGAAAGGCTGAGGGACTTGAGGTTATTTTCATTGGAGAGAAGGTTACGAGGTGACCTGATTGAGGCATACAAGATGATCAAAGGATTGGATAGGGTGGACAGTGAGAGCCTTTTACCTCGGATGGTGATGGCTGACACAAGGGGACATAGCTTTAAATTAAGGGGTGGTAATTATAGGACGGATGTCAGAGGTAGGTTCTTTACTCAGAGGGTAGTAATGTTGTGGAATGCCCAGCCTGCAGCAGTTGTGGACTCGCCAACTTGAAGGGCGTTCAAATGGTCAGTGGATAGGCATATGGATAACATTAGAATAGTTTAGGTTAGAGGGTCATTAGATTGGTTCCACTGGTCGGCGCAACATCGAGGGCCGAAGGGCCTGTACTGCTGTAGGGCCTGTAATGTTCTATGTTCTATATGGGATCTAATGGCATTGGAAGTTACAGATAGTTCTATGGCTTGGTAGGTATAGATGTGATTGGCGCAACTTGTGGGCCGAAGGGCCTGTTTGTGCTGTAGTGTTCTATGTTCTATGTATTCCATTCCACCCTTGCAGCAGTGGCCTCCTTGATGAAGACCTGTTTGTAGAGTTGAGAACTTTCCCACCTCCAAATACCCATCTTTCTCACAAATTCCAGCCTGTTAGCTCAGTTTCCCTCAAAACAGGAACTACCAGGCCTGCTGAGTATTTCCAAAGTTTTTGTTTTTACTTATTATAATGACAAACTGTTATTAGAAAGCTGGATTTAGTCCTATAGCTATTTCTCCTTTGACAGATAAGCTTTCTGCAGACAGAGTGAAAGTGGTGATGGAACACATTTGGAAGCTGCAGGAATTCTGTAACAACATGGCCAGGCTGGGCATCGACAGGTTCGAGTACGCTTACCTCAAGGCTATTGTTCTCTTCAGTCCTGGTAAGACATCCATATTCTAAGACAACAAATCAGGGATACAGACAAGTGACTCTTTAACATTTTTCAATTTCCTAGCCCTAATTCTCTCTCCTCTTTACCACTGATTTCCAATCCTTCCATCCCCCACCAGGATAATCTGAAGGCTCTTCATTTCTTCCTTCAATGCTCCTCTTGCAGGATGTGGGAGGTAAGGGTCACCATTAGTGACCCTGCTGACTTCATCTGTGGGAGGTGCACCCAGCTCCAGCTCCTCAAAGACCGCCTTAGGGAAATGGAGCTGGAACTGGATGAACTTCAGATCATTTGGGAGGCAGAGCGAGTGATAGATAGCAGTTATCAGGAAGTGGTAACACCTAAAAATGAAGCTAGCTGGGTGACAGTCAGGAGAGGGGAGGGGTGGAAGCAGTCAGTGCAGGGATCCCCTATGGTTGTTCCCTTCCAAAACAAGTATCCGTTTTGGATACTGTGGAGGGGGATGACCTTCCAAGGTAAGCCATGGTGCGAAGTTGGGCTCTGCGGCTCAGAAGGAAAAGGGGGAGAATAAGAGAGCCACAGTAGTGGGGTCTCAGTCGTTAGAGACACAGACAGGCAGTTCTGTGGACACGAACGAGACTCCAGGATGGTAGTCTGCCTCCCTGGTGCTAGGGCGCTAGATGTCTCTGAGCAGGTAGAGAGCATCCTAAAAGGGGAGGGGAATCAGATAGACGTCATTGTCCACATTGGTACAAATGATGTAGGCAGAAAAAGCAGGGAGCTCCTGCAAGAGCAATTTAGGGAGGCTAAGAAACAGGACCTCTAGGGTAGCAATCTCTGGATTACTCCCCATGCCACGTGCTAGTGAGGCTAGGAACAGGAAGATTGTGCAGCTGAACACGTGGCTAAAGAACTGGTGCAGCAGGGAGGATTTCAGATTCGTGGATCACTGGAAAGTCTTCCAGAGAGGATGGGACCTGTACAAGAAGGGGTTACACCTGAACTGGAGGGGCACCAATATCCTGGCTTGGGAGGTTTGCTAGTATGGTTCGTGTGGGTTTAAACTAATGTGGCAGGGGGTGGAAATCAGAACAATAGGTCAGCAAGCGTAGAGACTGGGGATGAACATGGGGCCAAGTCAAGGCTACCTAAGAGGAAGAGCAATCTGGGAGAGGATGAATTCAGTGGGCCCGGAGGTCTGGAGTGCATCTGCTTAAATGCAAGGCACCTAACAGGCAAGACAGATGAACTTAGAACCTTAATGCATGCGCAGAACTTGGATGTGTGGTTGCAGTGACAGAGACTTGGTTAAAAGAAGGACAGGACCAGCAGCTGAATATTCCGGAGTATAAGTGTTTTAGGCGAGATAGGACGGCTAGAAGAGGTGGGGGAGTAGCGATACTGGTTAGGGAGCTTATTGTAGCAGTACAGAGGGTGGACAATTTGGAAGGATCATGTAACAAGACACTTTAGGTAGAGTTCAGAAACAGAAAGGGCAAAGTCACTATGCTGGGGGTATACTACAGGCCTCCCAACAGCCCATGGGAAGCTGAAGAACAGATATATAAGGAGATTCTGGACAGGTGTAGAAAAAAATAGGGTTGTTGTAGTGGGAGACTTTAATTTCCCTCATATAGACTGGAAATCCCTTAGGGCTAGGGGTCCAGATGGGGAGGAGTTTGTAAAGCGTGTCCAGGAAGGTTCTTTGGAACAATATGTTGATAGTCCAACTAAGAAGGAGCTATACTGGAGCTAGTACTGGTGAGTGAGCCTGGTCAGGTCATCAAAGTTTTAGTGGGGGAATATGTGGCAAACAGTGACCACAATTCTGTAAACTTTCTGTTGGTCATGGATGAGTGTTGTCCTGTGGGTAAGGTGCTGAATTGGGGGAAGGCTAACTACAAAGAACAAAAACAGCCCGGGAAACAGGCCCTTCGGCCCAACAAGCCCGCGCCGCCATCTCAACACCATCAGCTCCCCTCTCCACCCACAACCCTTGTCTAATGTTTTATGGCCATCCAGATTGAGGGAAACTGATTTAGGGACAATTTATTACTGCCAATCAGCCTAACAGCACATCTTTGGGGTGTGGGAGGAAACCGGAGCACCCGGAGAAAACCCACGCAAGCATGGGGAGAACGCACAAACTCCCACAGACACCGGCCCAAATCCATGTGTCTGCACAGCAATCAGCAATAGTCACTGAGCTGTCGTCTTGCCCAGTATCTTGTCCAGTTTAGGTACACACTAACAACATGAAGCACTAGGCCAATCTCGAACAACCAAGAGCAGCCCCAGTACGACCCATCGTGTGTATGCCCCTCATTGGACACAAGGCGGACCGACTTAAAACCTGTGAATGAAAAGGGAAAAAAAAAACTATAGCCAGATTAAGCAGGATTTGGTGGCTGTTGATAGGGAAAGGCTGTTTGAGGGTAAATCCACATCTGGCATGTGGGAGTCTTTTAAGGAGCAGTTGATAGGAGTGCAGGACAGGCGTGTGCCTGTAAAAAGGAAGGACAGGAAGGGTAGGATTCGAGAGCCATGGATAACCAGAGAAATTGTGGGTCTAATCAAAAAGATAAAAGAGGCATACATAAGGTCCAGACAGCTAAAAACAGATGAAGCATTGGAGGAATACAAAGTAGAAAAGATCTCAAACAGGGAGTTAGAAGGGCAAAAAGGGGTCACGAAACGTCCTTGGCAGATAGGATTAAGGAGAATCACAAGGCATTTTATACATACGTTAGGAACAAGAGGGTTGTTAGAGAAAGAATCGGACCTCTCAAGAACAAAGGAGGGGAATTATGCTTAGAACCCAAGGAAGTAGGTGAGATCCTAATGAATACTTTGCATCAGTATTCACAAATGAGAGGGATACATTGATTGGAAGTGTCACAGAGGGTTGTGTAGACCCATTAGAACAAATCACAGTTACAAGGAAGGAAGTGTTAGGTGGTTTAGGATGCATTAAGGTAGACAAATCCCCAGGGTCTGATGGCATTTGCCCTAGATTACTGAGGGAGACAAGAGATGAAATTGCTGGGCCTCTAATAGAAATCTTTGTTTCTTCATTGGACACAGGTGAGATTCCAGAGGATTGGAGGATGGCAAATGTGGTCCCATTATTTACGAAGGGTAGCAAGGATAACCCGGGTAATTATAGGCCAGTGAGCTTGATGTCCGTGGCAGGGAAAGTGTTGGAGAAGATTCTTAGAGATAGGATCTATATGCATTTAGAATAAAATAGTCTCATTAGCGATAGACAACATGGTTTTGTATGAGGTCATGCTTCACAAATTTGGTTGAGTTTTTTGAGGAGGTGACAAAAATGATTGACGAGGGAATGGCCATGGATGTTGTCTATATAGTTTTTAGTAAAGCGTTTGATAAGGTCCCTCATGGCAGGCTAGTGCAAAAGATTTCACCGGATCAAAGGTGAACTAGCTAGATGGGTGGAGAACTGGCTTGGCCATAGAAGACAGAGTAGCAGTGGAGGGATCTTTTTCTGATTGGAGGTCTGTGATTAGTGGTGTTCTGCAGGGCTGTGTACTGGGACCTCTGCTGTAGCTGGTCTGACTAGTAAGTTTGCGGATGACACAAAGATTGCTGGAGTGCGGATAGTGATGAACATTGTCAGAGAATACAGCAGGATATAGATAGGCTGGAAAATTGGGCGGAGAAATGGCAGATGGAATTTAATCCAAATAAATGCAAAGTGATATATTTTGGTAGATTTAATGCAGGGGGGCGCTACACAATAAATGGCAGAAACATCAGGAGTATAGACACACAGAGGGACCTGGGTGTGCAAGTCCACAGATTCCTAAAGGAGGCAGCACAGGTGGAGAGGGTGGTGAAGAAGGCATATGGCATGCTTGCCTTTTATTGGACGGGGCATGGAGTATAAAAGTTGGCATATGATGTTGCAGTTACATAGAACGTTGGTTAGGCCACATTTGGAATACTGCGTCCAGTTCTGGTCGCCACACTACCAGAAGGACGTGGAAGCTTTGGAGAGAGTGCAGAGAAGGTTTACCAGGATATTGCCTGGTATGGAGAGTCTTAGCTATGAGGTGAGATTGAATAAACTAGGGTTGTTCTCTCTGGAAAGACAGAGGTTGAGGGGCGACCTAATAGAAGTTTATAAAATTATGAAGGACATAGATAGGACATAGAACAGTTGGAAGCTTTTTCCCAGATCAGAAATGACAAACACAAGGGGTCACAATTCAAGGTAAGGGGGGCAAGGTTCAGTACAGATATGCGGGGGACATATTTTACACAGAGGGTGGTGGGGACCAGAAACCACTACCAAGCAGGTGAGGCAAATACACCAGGATCATTTAAGACTTATCTAGATAGCCACAGGAACAGACTGGGAATAGAGGGATACAAACTGATGGTCTAGTTAGGAACACATGATCAGTGCAGGCTTGGAGGACCAAAGGGCTTGTTCCTGTACTGTATTGTTCTTTGTTCTTGTTCTTTTGTTCTTTGAATAGAGTTCTAACCAGTCTCTATCCAACACCACCCTTCGCTCTTGATTGAATTTGTTCTCACATTGAAGAACTTCTCCTTCAGCTCATCTCACTTCCTCCACTTAAAAGCTGTTGCTAAGGGTACCTGGATCCTAACAATGCCTGCCCTTTTTTGGGACATGTGGAACATTGCTTGTTGCAGTTCTAGCTTTTCCTGGTATATTGTTGACTGTATTGGTGCTGTTTCCTGCTCGATCACATTTGTTTCCAACTCTCCACTCTTTTCTCTCCTTCTCATGCTTCATCTCTGAATCTTTATTTCCCTTTCTGGATTTCTATGGAGATAATTAACAAAATATTCCATTGACTCCCATAGCTACTGAGACGGCATTTCCTACCTGGAAGAATTCCATTCCATTCTCCCAGTTTCTCCATCTCCATCGCATCTATCCACAACAACCTTCCAGAACAGTGATTCTGAGATGTCTTCCTTATCCTTCAGTTGAGGATACCCACTGGTATGGGACTCTCAATAAATCTGTCCCCTTCCCCTTCCTCTTCCACCCCCTTCCTGGCCCATGATATGATTCCCCTTTTGTTCACTTTCCATCTGACCAGTCATAGAGCCATTGAGGTTTACAGCATGGAAACAGGCTCTTCGGCCCAACTTGTCCATGCGTTTTTTAAATACCTAAGCTGATCCCAATTGCCTGCTTTTGGCCCATATCCCTCTATACCCATCATATTCATGTAACTATCTGAATGCTTTTTAAAAGACAAAATTGTACCCACTCTACTACTACCTCTGGTAGCTTTTTCCAGACACTCACCACCCTCTGTGAAAAAATTGCCCCTCTGGACCCTTTTGTATCTCTCCCCACTCACCTTAAACCTATACTCTCTAGTTTTAGACTTTCCTACCTTTGGGGAAAGATATTGACTATCTAGCTGATCTGTGCCCCTCATTATTTTATAGGCCTCTATAAGATCAATCCTCAGCCTTCTACGCTCCAGAGAAAAAAGTCCCAGTCTACCCAGCCTCTCCTTGTAACTCAAACCATCAAATCCTGGTAGCATCCTAGTAAATCTTTCCTGCACTCTTTCTAGTTTAATAATATCCTTTCTATAATAGGGTGACCAGAACTGCACACAATATTCCAGTGTGGCCTTATCAATGTTTTGTACAATTTCAACAAGACGTCCCAATTTCTGTATTCAATGATCTGACAGATGAGCATGCTGAATGTGGTCTTCACCACTCTGTCCATCTGTGACTCCACTTTCAAGGAGCTATGAACATAAACCCCTAGATCTCTTTGGTCTGTAACTCTCCCCAGCGCTCTACCATTAACTGAGTAAGTCCTGCCCTGGTTCAGTCTACCAAAGTGCATCACCTCGCATTTATCTAAATTAAACTTCATCTGCCATTCATCAGCCCACTGTCCCAATTGATCAAGTCATAGAGGTTTATAGAATGGAAGCAGGCCCTTTGGCCCAACTTCTCCATGCTGCCCTTTTTTTTGCCCATAAGCTAGTCTCAATTGCCCATGTTTGGCCCATATCCTTCTATACCTATCTTACTCATGTAACTGTCCAAACTCTTTTTAAAAAGAAAAAAATTGTACCCAGCTCTACGACTACCTCTGGCAGCTTGTCCCACACACTCATCACCCTCTGTGTGAAAGAATTGCTCTTCTGGACCCTTTTGTATCTCTCCCCTCTCATTTTACACCTATGCCCTCTAGTGTTAGACTACCCTACCTTTGGGACAAGATATTGACTATCTAGCTGATCTATGCCGTCATAATTTTATAGGCCTCTATAAAATCATCCCTAAGCCTCCTACGCTGCAGAGAGAAAAGTTCCAGTCTATTCAGCCTCTCTTTATAACTCAAACCATCAAGTCCCGGTAGCATCCTAATAAATCTTTTCTGCGCTCTTTCTAGTCTAATAATATCCTTTCTATAGTAAGGTGTCAGAACAGTTGTTGTTCATCCATCATCAGTGAGGACCACGACACTATTAGTCATTTTGAGGCTGGTTGCAGTGTGTCCGAAGATGACTGATCAGGCCAATTCGGGCACAGAATGTCCTGGCATATATTGGACAGACTTGTGTAATCACTGTAGTTGTTGCGCTGGTGGCTCTGGACTTGCGCAGCTCGCGCTTAAGTTGTGCTTCAGCAATGCACCTTGCTTTGTAAGCTTGACAACCCTTGTGGATGATGCAGCGCCAGGTAGAGCACTTTTGTGCCAGCATTTCCCAGGTGGTCATGTCTATGTCAAGCGACTTAAGGGAGGCCTTGAGTGTGTCTTTGTAATGTTTCTTCTGCTCTCCACGCGAGTGCCTTCCAGCAGAGAGTTCCCCAAAAAAGGAGTTGCTTAGGTATGCGCTCATCTGACATAAGGATGACATGACCTGCCCACCGGATCTGATGGTAGACTTGCTCTGGAGAGAACTTAAGTGTCTGATACTTTGTCTTGCCATCTGATGCATAATATTCTGCGAAGACAAGTCACGTGGAAATGATAGAGCTGTCTTGCATGCCTTTGATACACAGTCTACGTTTCACAGCATACAGGAGGGTAGTGCGTACCACAGCACTGTAGACCTTCAGTTTTATTGCTGGGCTGATTCCTCGACGTTCCCATACAGTGGAGCGCAGTCTACTGAAAGCAGAACTTGCCTTTGATATTCTGCAGTTAACTTCTGTATCAATAGTCACTGCTTGGGAGAGGATGCTGCCAAGATATGTGAACTGGTCTACTACCTGTAGTTTCTGCCCTTTGATTGTGATTATAGTTCCTTGTACAGTGCATGAGGAGCAGGCTGGTGCATGACTTCAGTCTTTTTGATATTGATGGTGAATCCAAAGTTGTCACAAACCATCCATACTGATTTGCATAGGGTGTATGGGGTGTCAGGGAGGGGTAGTACCTCTGGTGGGGTCTGGTACCTTTCAGGTGGTCTGTCCATCCTTTGTCCTCACTTGGCACTCAGCTCTCACCTGTGGCTCCCCATAGCTGTTTGCATGCGACAGCAGCCACAGCCCTGTCAGAATGGTACACAGTATTCCAAGTGTGGCCTTACCAATGTCTTGTACAACTTCAATAAGATGTCCCAACTCCTGTATTCTGTGTTCTGACCAGTGAAACCAAACATGCTGAATGCCTTCTTCACCATTCTGTCCACCTGTGATGCTGCTTTCAAAGGAGCTATGAACCAGTACCCTGGATCTCTTTGTTCCATAACTCTCCCCAATCTCCTACTATTAACTGAGTAAGTTGTGCCCTGGTTTGATTGACCAGTACGCATCACCTCACATTTATCTAAATTAAATTCCATCTGCCATTCATCAGCCACTGGCCCAGTTGATCACGATACCGTTGCAATCCGAGATAACCTTCTTCACTGTCCACTATGCCACCAATCTTGACCAGCCTGTCTATTCAACGAATCAGAGAAACCCTACAGTTCAGAAGGAGGCCATTCAGCCCATTGAGCCTGCAATGACAATAATCCCACCCCACAACCCCACACATTTACCCCGCTAACCTACACATCCCAGGACACTATGGAGCAATTTAGCATGATCATTCAACCTAACACGCACATCTTTGGACTGTGGGAGGAAATCCACACAGACACAGGGAGAATGTGCAAACTCCACCCAGACAGTGACCCAAGCCGGGAATCAAACCTGGGTCCCTGGAGCTGTGTGGTAGTTGTGCTAACCACTGTGCCACCTTCTGCCATTTCCAACATGATACCACCACCAAACATATCTTCGTCTCCTCCATTTCAGCATTCCAAAGAGACCATATCTCCATTCAACAAATTTGGGCCACTCCTCAATCGCTGCCAACATCCATCTTCCTTTCCCACAGTTCCTTCCAATCCAATTACAGGAGTTGCAACAGCTACCGGTTTATCTCCCTTCTCCATACCATCCAAGGTTACTAACAAAAAGCTCCTTTGAAGTATTTAATCCGTCAATCTCTTCTTTAAACACTCCATGACTGAGCTTCCAAAACCCTCTGGGTTAGACAGAGCAAGGGAGCACTGAAGAAGGCTTGTTTTTATGCTTCCTGATTCAAGCTTATGGAAACTGGTTTAAGCTTGCTGCCTAATTAGCTAGCTGCTCAAAGAGTCTGCAGAGCCCCGGTTTTAAAGCTTTGTTATAAAATCAGCCTGTTTTAACCCTTATACGGTGGACAAATAACTTTGAGTAGACGTCTTATTAGTACAAACAATATTTATTTAAACCCACACAAATAATCACCCACCCGACCAACCATAAGTTATCTTACAGAAAATACTAGAATTCAAGTACAATACAAGACCTTGACTTAACTTTGTGTGACTGACAAGTACCCAAACAGATATTGGCCTTTATCTCTGCACTGGTCTTGGTAGTTGTCTGCATAGTCTGGTCCTTTAGTCTGGTGTGGCACCCCGCCTCTGATCTTCCTTCCTTCCTTCCTTCCTTCCTTCCTTCCTTCCTTCTCAGGTGTGGTGGCTCTCCGTCATTGTAGCTTGTTCGTGGGGTCAGGGAGAGAGAGATTCCTGGTTATGCAGCATCCTTTATACCCCGTTTGGTTTCACGCCCCTTTTTTGGCCATTGCCAATCAATCGATCAGGACTTGATCACCCTGATCGATAAGAGTCCAATCAGGTGCTACCACACCAATCTCTGGGTGTGTCCCCAGCGGCCATGCCTGTAGGTGTTGTAGGCACATAGGTCACATACCTTCCTCCTAAATAAGGATTCACGGTGCCCCTATGTCTGGTACACAGCCCAGTGTGACCAGAAAGCCCATATCCTGTGTATTCACTCATCAGGGTTGCAGCCTGTTTGTCTTTAAACTGCAGCCTGTTGGTTGAGTTTCTTGCCCAATTGTCCCAGAGTGCTTTACAAAATGCCATTTTAGCTGGCTTGTATGGCTACAGCTTGAATAAAAGTCAATTTCACCCCATCCAAAGAGCAACTTTTACGTAATTACTATATTAGAGGGAAGGTTAGATTCAATATAAATTAATACTTAAAACTCCCTCACTCAACCAACTTAAGCAGCCCATCAGAGCAGTGGCAGTCATTCAGAAAATAAATAGAAAATAAATAAATAGAGAATACAAAGCCAGCATGTTCCCATCATGGTAAAGCATGGGGCCTACAAGCTCAGAGATTCCTGGATGTCAAGGAATATACAGGGGTGGATGAGGAAAAAAGGGAGGCTTACGACAGGTACAAGGGGCTGGAACAGTGGAGACTCTAGAGGAGTATAGAAAATGCAGGACAACGAAGAAGGGGCATGAAAAAATATTGGCAGGCAAAAATAAAGCTAATGATTCCTCTGCAAGACATGCCGGTCATCAACATGGATACCACCATCACACATGAGAACACCATCCACCAGGGATACTTACTCATGCGACTCGGCCAACATTGTCTACCTCATACTCTGCAGGAAAAGATATCTTGAGGTGTTGTCATAGCGTCTGCAAGACCATGCAGACGCTATGACAACGAATGAACAGACACCGCATGACAATCGCCAAGCAGGGGTGTTTCCTTCCAGTCAGGGAACACTTCAGCAGTCAAGGGCATTCAGCCTCTGATTTTCGGAGAAGCTTTCTCCAAAGTGGCCTTCAAGACACACAACAGCGCAGAATTTCCAAGCAGAAACTGCTAGCCAAGTTCTGCACATATGAGGACAGCCTCAACCGGGATCTTGGGTTCATGTCACACTGTATGTAACCCCCACCATTTGGTGTGGGCTTGCAAAATCCTACTAACTGACCTGGCTTGAGACAATTCACACCTCTTTGAACTGTGATTATCCCTCTCTGCACTTGCATTGTCTGTACCTGTAAAGACTTGATTACCTGAAAAGACTTACAGTCCAACCATTATCCTGAAATTGTGTCTTTGTATATATGTCGTGTTTGTGAAATCTACCTCTCTACTCACCTGATGAAAGAGCAGCACTCCGAAATCTCGTGATTCCAAATAAATCTGTTGGACTTTAACCTGGTGTTGTGAGACTTCTGACTGTGCCCACCCCAGCCCAACGCCAGCATCTCCACGTCCATTTGGAGAGGCAAGAATTAATAAAGGATTGTCAGCATGGCTTTGTCAGGGGGAGATAGTGTCTAAGAAATTTGATTGAATTGTTCGAGGAGGTAACTAGTTGTACAGATGAGGGCAGTGTTGTTGATGTAACCTACACAGACTTCATTAAGGCTTTTGACAAGATCCCACATCTGACTAAGGAGATAAGAGCCCATGGGATCCAGATCAATTGGCAAATTGGATCCAAAATTGCCTTAGTTGCAGGAGGCAGAGGATGATGGTTAGAGGTTGTTTCTGGACTGGAAGCTTGTGTCCAATGCTGAACCAGTGGGATCAGTGCTGGTTTCCTTGATGTTTGTCGTGTACATTAATGTGAATGTGCATGTTGGGGATATGATATGATATGATAGTTTGCAGGAAGACTTAGACAGGTTGCAGAGCTGGGCCGAGAGGTGGCGGATGGAGTTTAATGCGGAGAAGTGTGAGGTAATTCACTTTGGTAGGAATAACAGATGTGTCGAGTATAGGGCTAACGGGAGGACTTTGAATAGTGTGGATGAGCAGAGGGATCTAGGTGTATGTGTACATAGATCCCTGAAAGTTGGGAGTCAAGTAGATAAGGTTGTTAAGAAGGCATACGGTGTCTTGGCGTTTATTGGTAGGGGGATTGAATTTAGGAGTCGCAGCGTCATGTTGCAACTGTACACAACTCTGGTGCGGCCGCACTTGGAGTACTGTGTGCAGTTCTGGTCCCCACATTACAGAAAGGATGTGGAGGCTTTGGAGAGGGTGCAGAGGAGGTTTACCAGGATGTTGCCTGGTATGGAGGGGAGGTCCTATGAGGAGAGGCTGAGGGATTTGGGGTTGTTTTCGCTGGAAAGAAGGCGGCTAAGAGGGGATCTTATTGAAACATATAAGATGATTAGAGGTTTAGATAGGGTGGATAGTAATAGCCTTTTTCCTCTGATGGAGAAATCTAGCACGAGGGGGCATGGCTTTAAATTAAGGGGTGGTAGTTATAGGACGGATGTCAGGGGTAGGTTCTTTACCCAGAGGGTGGTGAGGGATTGGAATGCCCTGCCTGCTGCAGTTGTAAATGCGCCTAGTTTGGGGGCGTTTAAGAGATCCGTGGATAGGTTTATGGACGAAAAGGGATTGGTTTAGGTTAGTGGGTCATTGTTTTGTAACTGGTCGGCGCAACATCGTGGGCCGAAGGGCCTGTTCTGCGCTGTAAAGTTCTATGTTCTATTATGTTCTATGATCAGTTAGTTCACAGATGACACAAAAACTGATGGCGTGGTAAACAGCGAGGAGGAAAGCATTAGGTTACAGGATGATATACAACAGGCTGGTCAGATGGACAAATGGAATTTAACCCTGAAAAATTGTAACCAATGCATTTTGGGAGGACTAAGGTGGCAAGAGAATTACCCAATGAATGTTAAGACACTAGGAAGTGCGTCTTGGGGTACATGTCCATAGATCCCTGAATACAGCAGGACAAATAGATAAAGTGGTTAGGAAGTCATATGGGATACTTGCCTTTATTAGTTAAGGCATAGGATGCAATAGCAGGGAGGATATGATGGAGCTGTATAAAACTGTTAGGCCACAACTTAGAGGCCTGTGTGCAGTTCTGGTTGACACACTTTTACAATGATGTGATTGCACTGGAGAGGGTGCAGAGAAAATTCACCAGAATGTTGCCTGGGCTGGAGCATTCAGCTATGAAGAAAGGCTGGTAAGGCTGGGGTTGTTTTCCTTAGAACAGAGAAGGCTGAGGGGGGACCTGTTTGAAATACACAAAATTATGAGGGACATAAGAAAATGAGAATGTCAGTATATTGAAGGAGGGAGTGTTGGGTATCCTAAATTGCATTAAGGTAGACGAGTCTCGGGGGCCAGAAGGGATTCATCCCAGGTTACTATAGGAGGCAAGGGAAGAAATAGCTGGGGCCTTAACAGATATCTCCATGTCCTCTTTGACCACATGCAAAGTTCCAGAGGACTGGAGAATAACCAGTATTGTTCCCTTGTTTAAGAAAGAAAGCAGGAATAATCCAGGAAATTATAGGCCAGTGAGCCTGACGTCAATGTTGGAGAGGGTTTTGGAGATGATACTGAGGGACAGGATGTAAGCACATTTGGAAGAAAATGGACTAGTTAGTGACAGGCAGCATGGTTATGTACAAAGAAAGTTATGTCTCACCAACTTGATTGAATATTTTTGAAGAGGTGACAAAGATAATTTATGAGGGAAGGGCTGTGGATGGACTTCCTATGAACTTCAGAAAGGTGTTTGACAAGGTCCCGCATGGCAGGCTGATACAAAAACTGAAATCACATGGAATCCGGGTGGGCTGGCTAGACAGATACAGAATCGGCTTGGTCATAGAAGACGGAGAGTAGTGGTGGAAAGGTGTTTTTCACAATGGAGAGCTGTGGCTAGTGGTGTCCTGCAGGAATCAGTGCTGGGACCTCTGTTGTTTGTAGTATATATAAATGATCTGGAGGAAAATGTGGATGGTCTGATTACTAAGTTTGCAGATGACATGAAGATTGGTGAAATTGTTGGGGATTGTCAAAGGATACAACCGAATGTAGATAGATTTCAGACTTGGGCACAGAAATGGCAGATGGAGTTTACTCCAGATAAATGTGAGGTGATGGGTTTATAACCCTTAAACATTAACGTACAGAAGGATCTGGGCAAGTAGGTCCATGATTCCCTAAAAGTGGCAACACAGGTGGCCAACATGATTAAGACACATGGCATACTTGCCGTCATTGGCTGGGGCATTGAGTACAAGAGTTGGGAAATCATGTTGTAGCTATATAAGACCTTGGTAAGGCTGTGTTTGGAATATTGCGTGCAGTTCTGGTTGCCATACTATTGGAAGGACTTGGAAGCTTTGGAGGGAGTGCAAAAAAGGAGTACCAGATCCTGGTCTCGAGGGTGTTGACAATGAGGAGAGGTTGAATAAAAAAAGTTTATCAAACTAGGCTTGTACTCGTTAGAGTTTAGAAGAATGAGGGGAGATCTCATTGAGACGTATAAGATGATGAATGGGATGGATAGGATAGAGGTGGAGAGACTCTTCCCGCTCAAAAAAGACAGTAGGACTAGGGGGCACAGCCTCAAGATAAAGGGGAGGCGGTTTAGAACGGAGTTGAGGAGGAACTTCTTCACTCAAAGGGTGGTGAATCTCTGGAATTCTCTGCCCGTTGAAGTGGTGGAGGCTGCCTCGCTAAATATTTTTAAGAAGCGGGTTGATGGGTTTTTGATAAGAGAAGGGATTAAGGGTTATGGGGAGAGGGCGGGAAAGTGGAACTGAGCCACGACAGATCAGCCATGATCTTATTGAATGGCGGGGCAGGCTCGAAGGGCTAGATGGCCTACTCCTGCTCCTATTTCTTATGTTCTTATGTTCTTATGTTCTTAAATTAGGATTGTTTTCACTGGAAAGATGGAGGCTAAGAGAAAACCTAAAAGACGTCTACAAAATTATGAGAGGCATAGACAGGATGGATGGTCAGAAGCTCCTTCCCAGGATGGAAGTGTCAATTCCAAGGGGACATATTTTCAATGTGAGGGGGAAGTTTAGAGGATAGGGACCTGGGAAGTTTTTCACGCAGAGAATAGAAAGTACTTGGAACATGCTGCCAGTGGGGATGGTGGAATCAGGCACATTAGCAACATTTAAGAGGCATCTGGATGGGTACATGAATAGGGAGGGAATAGAGGGATATGGACCGAGTAAGGATAGAAGTTTTTTTTTGTATTTTAATTAGGGCATCATGATTGGCATGGGCTGAAGGGGCTGTTCCTGTTCTGTAGTTTTCTTCATTCTTCATTTGTTCTATAAATAGGGTAGATCGGAAGAAATGTTTCCCCTTAGTAGAGGGGTCAATAACCAGGGGCATTGATTTAAGGTAAGGGCAGGAGAATTAGAGGGTATTTGAGGGAAAACTTTTTCACTCAGAGTGTGGTGGGAATCTGGAACTTACTGCCTGTAAGAGTGGAAGAGCAGGAATCCTCACAACATTTAGATAAGCAGTTGAAACACCAAGGGCTGGAAAGTGGATTGGAATAGATAGGTGCTTGATCGCTGGCATAGTCATGATGGGCTGAAGAACTTCTTTATGTGCTGTAGTAGCACAATGATCAATATGCTGTTTAAAGCACAATCTCAACATTCCCTGCTACCTGTGAGAATTTATGTACGGAGACATCAAGATTTCTGTTCATTTACACTTTGTGGCATTGTGCCCTTTTCTATTATTCATTTACAGGATGTACGCATCGCTGGCAAGGCCAGCATTTATTGTCCATCTCTAGCTGCTCTTGAGGACATGGTGGTGAGCTTCCTTCTTGAACTGCTACATTCCCTGAGGTGTAGGTACACCCACAGTGCTGTTAGGGAGGGTGTTTCAGGATTATGACCCAGTAACAGTGAAGGAATGACAATACATGTCCAAGTCAGGATGGTGAGTGGTTTGGTGGGGAACCTCCAGGTGGTGGAGTTCCCAGGTACCTGCTGCCTTTGTCCTTCTAGATGGTAGTAGTCCTGGGTTTGGAAGCTGCTGCCTAAGGGCCCTTGGCCCTGCAGTGCGCTTTGTATGTGGTATACATGGCTGCTGCTGTTCGTTGTGGCCAAGGGAGTGAAGGTTTGTCAATCAACGGGCTGATTTGTACTGGATGGAGTTGAGCTGCTTGAGTGTTGTTGGAGCTGCACCCATCCAGGTAAGTGGAGAATATTCCATTACACTCCAGACTTGTACGTGTAAATGGTGGACAGGCTTTGGGGAGTCAAGAGGCAGGATTCCAAACCTTTGACCTGTTCTTGTAGCCACAGTATTTATATGGTGATCCAGTTCAGTTCCTGGTCAATGGTACCCCCAGGATGTTGATAATGGAGGACAATGATGGTAGTGCCACTGAATGTCATAGGTTGATGGTTAGATGTTCTCTTGTTAGAGATGGTCATTATCTGGCATTTGTGTGGTGCGAATATTACTTATCACTTGTCAGTCCAAGCCTGGATATTGTCCAAGACTTGCTGTTTTTAGACACGGATTGCTTTGATTTTGCATTGTGTTGCTGTTGATGTTCTTTTCACAGGCGATGTCCTACTTTAAGAATAAAGAATAAAGAGTCTTTGCTGGAAGTTAGAAGAGTTTCTTCAAGAATTATTGACTTAACTTGTACCCTTCTCATTCAGATCACCCGGGACTCAATAGTATGAGTCAGATTGGAAAGTTCCAAGATAAAGCACAGATGGAGTTACAGGATTATGTACAAAAAACATATCCTGAAGATAGCTACAGGTAGGATTCAGCTATAAACAATATTATAGGCTTTCACATATTCTCACAATCATTAGCTTCAGTTTTAATCTTCAACTACATCTTTCATCTTAAATCGTGGTGTATCAATGATAGTTCATGGCCCCTGGATAATTGGGGCAGTAATGCTGCAACTTTATAAGACCCTTGTCAGACCTCACTTGGAGTACTGTGCCCAGTTCTGGTTGCCTCACTACAAGAAGAACGTGGAAGCTATTGAGAGGGTGCAGAGGAGATTTACAAGGATGTTGCCTGGATTGGGAGGCATGCTTTATGAAGATAGGTTGAGGGAGCTAGGTCTCTTCTCCCTGGAGAGACGAAGGTTGAGAGACGACCTGATAGAGGTTTATAAAATGTTGAGAGGTATAGATAGGGTGGATTCTCGGAGGCTATTTCCCAGGGCTGAAATGGTCGCTACGAGAGGACACTGGTTTAAAGTGCTGGGGAGTAGGTACAGAGGAGATGTCAGGGGTAAGTTTTTCACTCAGAGGGTGGTGAGTGAGTGCAATTGGCTGCCGTTGGTGGTGGTAGAGGCGAACTCGTTGGGGTCTTTTAAAATACTTCTGGATGAGTACATGGGATTTAATGGGATTGAGGGTTATAGATAGGCCTAGTAGGTATGGATATGATCGGCGCAACTTGAGGGCCGAAGGGCCTGCTTGTGCTTGTGTTCTATGTTCTATTACACAGTCTGGAGCTTTGTTTTTGTTTCCATTCAAGGTTGAATACACCTCTAGTACTTCCTCTTTTCTAAGCACAATGTTCATAAATAGGCCTGTTCTGATAGACAAGTACAGGCTTTTTCACAGTCAGGCAGGAGTTTTCATATCCTCCTTTGTAACCATTTATAAACATGCTTGTTCTTAACTGCAGTGTTTATAAACCAGCATGTTCTTTGATCTGAAAACCTTGGCTGACTTTTTTTTCCCATAGTGAGTCTTCTTCAGTCACTCATGTTGGAATAGCATGCCTGCACTAATTTTCAGCCACAGAAGAGACTGGCACCACTCCCCCTGCCATCTTTGCAGTAGTAGTTGAGCCCTCTGACTGGGGGATGGGGCAGGGGGTTAGTTGGATCACCCATGCTTACATGATGTGAGGGAGAGGATGGTGGGGAGTAAGCCCCTCTATGCTGAAGACTTGGGAGAACCCCCCTGGTGGGGGGAGGGGAGGAACGCTGAGATTGGGGCACCCCTTAAAAACAGCTCCCGATCTTTGTGAAGCTAGAGGTTCTGACGCATTTCCCATAGAGGATTTTTTCTCCCCTAAAAGTGGTTGAAGCCCACCTGGGAGGCGCCTGCAGGAAACATTCTGGTTTTCCCACTGGTGGGAGCAGTTCGAACAAAAGTGGGAAAATCGTGCTCAGAAAGAAAGTATCAGTTGGATAATAGAAGGTAAAGGTATGAAATAGATGTGAAGGTATGAAAGAACCTATTTAGAAGTTAATTTTTTTAATCAAACAAGACATCTCCTGATATATGAAAAAATTGCATATCACGACTTTGTACTTGTAACACATAGACAGGTAGTTCTGATTGACTGCAGTAAGCTTCGTTATAACAGGTAGAAGAGAGGGAGGAGCAGTTGAAAAGGGATTTCACAATGAGTGCAGTACCACCGTCACTTAGCATTAAGTAGGGAAGAAGGTAGATTGTCCAATATAAGAATGTAGGGGACCGAAGCTGGATAATTGTCAACATTGTGTAAATATATAAGGACGAGGTCATTCAATCATCCTACCAACACCATTCACTCATTGACTCACCAAGAAATACTCATTCAGCTCCATTCATGCACAGTGAAACTTGTTCCAGCATGATCATTACATCAGCAGGAGAGAATTTCAATAAAATCTGATTCATTTCACTTGACAGATTAGCCCGAATACTCCTTCGTCTCCCAGCTCTTCGATTGATGAATTCTAGCATTACAGAGGAGCTCTTCTTTACGGGCCTGATTGGAAATGTTCAGATTGACAGCATCATTCCTTACATCCTGCGAATGGAAACTGCAGAATACAACAGCCAGATCATTGGTACATCAGCATGATAACATACAGCTCAGCGTCCAGACTCCAACCAAGCTGAACAGCTGCAGAAGCAGAGAGAAAGAGAGCAGATTACTGAAGTATTCCACATTCAGAGAAGAAACTGATCAACTGCACACAGCTCACTGCAGCAACTGTTCACAACATCCGCTGCTCCCTGCACCCACTGCTCCCTGCACCCACTGCTCCCTGCACCCACTGCTCCCTGCACCCACTGCTCCCTGCACCAACAGCGCACTGCAGCAAATGTTCACTATACCCACTGCTCACTGCACCAACAGCGCATTGCAAAAAAAACTCACTGCGCCCACTGCTCACTGCACCAACAGCACATTGCACCAACAGCTCATTTTACCCATTCCACCCACTGCTCACTCCACCCTTTGCTCACTCCACCCCTTGCTCACTGCACCCACTTCACACTGCACCCACGGCTCCCTGCACTCACGGTCCCTGCACACACTGCTCCCTGCCCCATTGCACCCTGCCCCACTGCATCAACAGTGCATTGCAGCAAGAGCTCACTGCACCAACAACGCGCTGCACCAACATCACATTCCACCTGCTGCTCACTCCACCCACTGCTCATACAGCCCGCTGCTCACTCCACCCGCTGCTCAGACAACCCCCTGCTCACTCCACCCCTTGATCTCTGCATCCCCTGCTCCATGCATTGCTGCTCCCTGCACGCACTGGTCCCTGCACCCATTGCTCACTGCACTCACTGTGCCAACAGCACACTGCACCAACAGCTCACTGCACCCACAGCTCACGGCACCAACAGTGCAGTGCACCCACTGCACATTCCACTCACTGCTCACTTCAGCACTGCATCCATGGCTACTTTCACCCACTGCTCCCTGCACCCACTGTTCTCTCCACACACTGCACACTGCACCCACTGGTCTCTGCACCACCTGCTCCCTGCGCCCCCTGCTCACTGCATTCACTGCTCACGGTGCCCCTGCTCACTGCGCCCCCTGTTCGCTGCCTCCCCCCCCCCCCACCCCATTCACTGGCTCTCACTGCACCCGCTGCTCACTGCACCTGCTGCTCACTGCACCCGCTGCTCACTGCACCAGCTATCACTGTACCAGCTCTCACTGTACCCCCTGTTCACTGCTCTTGCACTCACTACTCCCCATGCTCACTGCATTCATTACTCACTACATTGGTGGCACGGTGTCACAGTGGTTAGCCGTTCTACGTTACACCGCCAGATGTCCATGTTCAGTTCCAGTGTTGGGAAACTGTGTGGATGCTGCATGTTCTCCCTGTGTCAGCGTGTTTGCTCCGGGTGTTCTGGTATAATCCTACACTCCAAAGATTTGTTGATTCGGTGTTTTGGCCATGTAAATTTTCCCTCAGTATTTCCAAACAGGCGCCGGAGCATGCCTACTCAGGGATTTTCACAATAGCTTCATTCAGGTGTTAATGAAAGCGTACTAATAAATAATGTTTAAAACTTAAAACTCATCGCATCCACTACTCACTTCACCCACCAGTCACTGCACTCATGACTCACTGCACCCATTTTTCCTGCACCCACTGCTCACTGCCCTCACTGCTCACTACGCCCACTGCTCACTGCACCCAATTCTCACTGCCCCCATTGCTGACTGCTCCCACAGCTCATTGCACCCATTGCTCATTGGACCCACTGATCACTGCTCCCGCTGCTCACTGCTCCCACTGCTTACATCGCCCACTGCTCATTGCACCCACTGGTCATTGCACCCAATGATCAATGCGCCCATTGCTGTTTGCACCCCCGGCTCTCTGCATCCCCAGTTCTCTGCAACCCTGGCTCCTTGTGCTCACTACTCACTGCACCTGCTGCTCACTGCACGCCCTGCTCACTGCACTCATTTCTCATTGCTATTTGGGTAGCATGGTGTCACAGTGATTAGCCGTTCTGTGTCACACCACTAGGTGCCCCGGTTCAATTCCAGTAAATTTTCCCTCAGTATACCCAAACAGGCGCCGGAGCATGCCGGCTCAGGGATTTTCACAATAACATCATTCAGATGTTAATGAAAGCCAACTAATAAATAATGTTTAAAACTTAAAACTCATGGTACTCACTGCTCACTGCACCCACTGCTCATGGCACTCACTGCACCCATTTTTCACTGCACCCACTGGTCACTGCACCCAATTCTCACTGCACACACATCACACTGCACCCACTGCTCATGGCACACACTGCTCTCTGCTCCCACTGCTAACTGCACCCATGGCTCACTGCTCCCACTGCGAACTTCGCCCACTGCTCACTTCGCCCAATACTCACTTTGCCCACTGCTCACTGCGCCCATTGATCACTGCGCCCACTGCTAACTGCTCCCACTGCTCACTTTGCCAACTGCTCACTTCGTCCACTATTCACTGCACCCACTGATCACTGAGCCCCCTGCTCGCTGCACCAGCTGCTCACTGCACATTACTCCCCCTGCTCACTGCACTCATTGCTCACTACGTGGGTGGCACGGTGTCACAGTAATTAGCTGTTTTGCGTCACACCGCCAGGTGCCCCGGTTCAATCCTAGTGTTGGGAAACTGTGTGGATACTGCATGTTCTCCCTACGTCAGCATGTTTTCCCTGAGTGTTCTGCTTTAATCCCAAAGATGTGTTGATTCGGTGTTTTGGCCATGTAAATTTTCCCTCAGTATTTCCAAACAGGCGCGGGAGCATTGGGCTCGGGGATTTCACCATAACTCACAATAACTTCATTCAGGTGTGAATGAAAGCCTACTAATAAATAATGTTTAAAACTTAAAACTCACTGCACGCACTGCTCACTGCACCCAATTCTCACTTCACACACGTTACACTGCGCCCACTGCTCACTGCACTCACAGCACACCCACAGCTCATTGCTTCTACTGCTCCCACTGCTCACTGCGCCCAGCGCTCACTGCACCCACTGATCACTTTGCCTACTGTTCTCTGCGCCCACCACTCTGTGCGCCCACTGCTCTGTGTTCACTGCTCTATGCGCCCACCGCTCTGAGCACCCGTGGTTCTCTGTGCCTGCCGCTCTCTGTGCCCACCTCTCTCTGTGCTCATCACTCCCTGCTCTCTATGCTCCCCGCTCCCTGTAACCCCTGCTCCCTGTAACCCCTGCTCCCTGTACCTCCGTTCCCTGTAACCCTGCTCCCTATGACCCCTGCTCCCTGCACATTTGGCCCACTGCACCCCTGCTTACTGCGCCCCCTGCTCACTGCGTCTCCTGCTCACTGCACCCAATTCTCACTGCACACACGTTGCACTGCACCCAATGCTCACTGCAGCCACTGCTGACTGCACCCACTGACCACTGCTCCCACTACTCACTGCATCCATTGCTTTCTGCACACACTGCTCTGGGCGCCCGCTGCTCTCTGTGCCTGCTGCTGTGTGCCCGCCACTCTGTGCGCCCACCTTTCTCTGCACCCATCGCTCCCTACGCCCGTCGCTCTTGCATCCCCTGCTCCCTGGAACCCCTGCTCCCTGGGCCTCCTGATCCCTGTACTGCCTGTTCCCTGTATCCCTTGCTCCATATATCCCCTGCTCCCTGGACCCACTGACCACTGCTCTGTGCGCCCGCCGCTCTGTACGCCCGCCCTTCTCTGCGCCCGCCACTCTTGCGTCCCCTGCTCCCTGGACCCCCTGCTCCCTGTGCCGCCTGTTCCCTGTGCCGCCTGTTCCCTGTGCCGCCTGTTCCCTGTACTGCCTGTTCCCTGTACTGCCTGTTCCCTGTAAGCCCTGCTCACTGCGCCCCCTGCTCACTGCCCTCACTGATCACTGCACCCATTGCCCACTGCTCCCACTGCTCACTGCGCCCAATTTTCACTGCACCCAATTCTCACTGCACACACGTCGCACTGCGCCCACTGCTCACTGCACACGCTGCTCACTGGACCCACTGCTCACTGCTCTCTGCGCCCCCTCCTCCCTGCACCCCTCCACTCCCTGCTCCCTGTACCCTCTGCTCCCTGTGTATCCGGCTCACTGCAGCAACCTGCTCACTGCAGCACCTGCTCACTGGGCCCCCTGCTAACTGGGCCACCTGCTCCGTGCACCCCCTGCTCCCTGCACCCACTGCTCACTGCACTCATTTCTCACAATGTGGAGATGCCGGCGTTGGACTGGGGTAAACACACTAAAAAGTCTCACACCAGGTTAAATTCCAACCTATTTATTTGATAGTAAACCCACAAGTTTTCGGACCTGACGAAAGTTTTCAGTGTTTCCGAAAGCTTGTGGGTTTACTATCAAAAAGATTGGTTGGACTTTAACCTGGTGTTGTGAGACTTTTTACTCATTCCTCACTACATGGGTGTCATGGTACCACACTGATTAGCTGTTCTCCCTCACACTGCCAGCTGCCTGGATTCAATTCCAGCCTTGGGAGAATGTCTGGTTGCCAAATGTTCTCCCCGTGTCTGCTTGTGTTTTCTCTGGTTTACTCAAACATTCCAAATACGTGCTGATTCTGTGTTTTGGCCATGTAAATTCTCCCTCAGAAAACCCAAACAGATGCTGGAGCATGCCGACTCGGGGATTTTCACTGCGTTGTTAATGAAAGCCTACTTCTAACCCTAATAAATAATGTTTAAAACTTCAAACTCACGGCGCACACAGCTCTCTGCCCCTCCTGCTCACTGCGCCCTCTGATACTGCAACCTCTGTTCACTGCACCCGCTGCTCACTACTCCCCCTGCTCGCTGCACTCATTGCTCACTACATGGGTGGCACGGTGTCACAGCGATTAGCCAATCTGCGTCACACCGCCAGGTGCTCCGGTTCAATTCCAGTGTTGGAAAACTGCTGCATGTTCTCCCCATATCAGCGTGTTTTCCCCAGGTGTTCTGCTTTAATCCCAAAGATTTGTTGATTCTGTGTTTTGGCCATATAAATTTTCCCTCAGTATTTCCAAACAGGCGCCGGAGCATGCCAGCTAGGAGATTTTCACAATATTTCAGGTGTTAATGAAAGCCTATCAATATATAATGTTTAATACTTACAACTCTCTGCACCCCATGGCACTTCACTGCTCACTGATTACTGTGCCCACTGATCACTGTGTTCACTGATCAATGCGCCCACTGCTCACTGCGCTCACCGCTCTCTGCGCCCATCTCTTTGCACCCACCTGTCTCTGCGCCCACTGCTCTGAACACGTACCCTCTGTGCCCATTGCTGCCTATGCTCACCGTTCTCTGTGCCCACCGCTCTCCGTGCGCCCACTGCTATATGCACCCGCCGCTATATGCACCCGTCACTCTCTGCGCCCACCGCACTCTGCACCTCCTGCTCCCTGAACCCTCTGCTCCCTACATATCTGGCTCACTGCAGCACCGTCTCACTTGGCCCCCTGCTGACTGGGCCTCCTGCTCACTGCGCTCCCTGCTCATTGCATCCCCGACTCACTTCATCCCATGCTCATTGCGTCCCCTGCTCACTGTGCCCCCTGCTCACTGCACCCACTGATCACTGCCCCCACTGATCACTGAACTAACTGTGCTCTCTGTTCACTGCACCCACTGCTCACTGCTCCCGCTGATCACTACGCCCACTGATCACTGCACTAACTGCGCTCTTTGCTTGCTGCACCCCCTGCTCCGTGCAATCCCCTGCGCTGCTTACTGCACTCATTTCTCACAACATGGGTGTCAGAGTGTCAGTGATTAGTTGTTCTCCCTCACACCGCCAGGTGCCCGGGTTCAATTCCAGCCTTGGGAGACTGTCTGGTTGCCGAATGTTCTCCCCTGTTCAAACACTTCAAATAAGTGCTGATTCTGTGTTTTGGCCATGTACATTCTCCCTCAGAAAACCCAAACAGACGCTGGGACATGGACTTGAGGATTTTCATTGTGTTGTTAATGAAAGCCTATTTCCACCCCTAATAAGTAGTGTTTAAAACTTCAAATTCACTGCCCCCCACTGCTCACTGCCCCCCACTGCTCACTGCCCCCCACTGCTCACTGCCCCCCACTGCTCACTGCCCCCCACTGCTCACTGCACCCTCTGCTCACTGCACCCCCTGCTCACTGCACCCGCTGCTCACTGCACTCCCTGCTCACTGCGCCCACTGGTCAGTGCACCCGCTGCTCACTGGACCCACTGACCACTGCTCTCTGCACACACTGCTCTGTGCGCCCACCGCTGTGTGCGCCCACATTTCTCTGCGCCCATCGCTCTCTACGCCCATCGCTCTTGCGTCCCCTGCTCCCTGGATCCCCTGCTCCCTGTACCGCCTGTTCCCCGTACCTCCTGCTCCCTGTATCCCTTGCTCCCTGGACCCACTGACCACTGCTCACTGCACACACTGCTCTGCGCGCCCGCCACTCTGTGCGTCTGCCGCTCTGTATGCCCACCTTTCTCTGCGCCTGCCACTCTTGCGTCCCCTGCTCCCTGGACCCCCTGCTCTCTATGCCGCCTGTTCCCCGTGCCACCTGTTCCCTCTATCCCCTGCTCCCTGTACCCCGTTCCCTTTACGCCCTGCTCCCTGTAACCCCAGCACACTGCGCCCCCTGCTCACTGCACCCATTGCTGACTGCTTCCACTGCTCACTGCGCCCAATTTTCACTGCACACAGTGCTCACTGCACCCACTGCTCACTGCACCCGCTGCTCTGTGCGCCCGCTGCTCTGTGCGCCCGCCGCTCTGTGCGCCCGCCGTACTCGGCACCCACCGCACTCTGCACCCACCGCTCTCTGCACCCCCTGCTCCCTGTACCCTCTGCTGCCTGCATATCCGGCTCACTGCAGCAACCTGCTCATAGATCACTGCACCCATTGCTCACTACTCCCACTGCTATATGCTCCGACTGTTCACTTCGCCCACTGCTCTCTGCACCCACTGCTCTCTGCGCCCACTGTCCTCTGTGCAGCCACCGCTCTCTGCGCCCGCCGCTCTTGTGTCCCCTGCTCCCTGTACCGCCTGCTCCTTCTACCGCCTGTTCCCTGTACCTCCTGCTCCCTGCACATTTGGCCCACTGCGCCCCTGCTCACAGCGCCCAATTCTCACTGCACACACGTCGCATTGCGCCCACTGCTCACTGCATACACTGCTGACTGCACCCACTGCTCACTGGACCCATTGCTCCCTGGACCCACTGACCACTGCTCCCACTGCTCTGTGCAGCTGCCGCGTTCTGCGCCCGCCGCTCTCTGCGCCCCCTCCTCCCTGCGCCCCCTGCTCCCTGTACCCTCTGCTCCCTGCATATCCAGCTCACTGCAGCAACCTGCTCACTGCAGCACCTGCTCACTGGGCCCCCTGCTGACTGGGCCTCCTGCTCACAGCACCCCCTGGTCCTTCCACCCCCCTGCTCCGTGCACCCTCTGCTCCGTGCACCCAATGCTCACTGCAGCCCCTGCTCCCTGCACCCACTGCTCACTGCACTCATTTCTCACGATGTGGAGATGCCAACGTTGGACTGGGGTAAACACACTAAAAAGTCTCACAACACAAAGTTAAATTCCAATTTATTTGATAGTAAACCCACAAGCTTTCGGACCTGACGAAAGTTTTCAGTGTTTCCGAAAGCTTGTGGGTTTACTATCAAATAAATTGGTTGGACTTTAACCTGGTGTTGTGAGATTTTTTACTCATTCCTCACTACATGGGTGTCATGGTACCACACTGATTAGCTGTTCTCCCTCACACTGCCAGGTGCCTGGATTCAATTCCAGCCTTGGGAGAATGTCTGGTTGTCGAATGTTCTCCCCGTGTCTGCTTGTGTTTTCTCTGGTTTACTCAAACATTCCAAATATGTGCTGATTCTGTGTTTTGGCCATGTAAATTCTCCCTCAGAAAACCCAAACAGATGCTGGAGCATGCCGACTTGGGGATTTTCACTGTATTGTTAATGAAAGCCTACTTCTAACCCGAATAAATAATGTTTAAAACTTCAAACTCACGGCGCACACAGCTCTCTGCCCCTCCTGGTCACTGCACCCCCTGCTCACTGCACCCTCTGATCACTGCACCCCCTGATCACTGCACCCACTGATCACTGCACTAACTGCACTCTCTGCTCGCTGCACCCCCTGCTCCGTGCAACCCCCTGCGCTGCTCACTGCACTCATTTCTCATTACGTGGGTGTCACAGTGTCAGTGATTAGCTGTTCTCCCTCACACCGCCAGGTGCCCGGGTTCAATTCCAGCCTTGGGAGACTGTCTGGTTGCCGAATGTTCTCCCCTCTTCAAACACTTCAAATACGTGCTGATTCTGTGTTTTGGCCTCAGAAAACCCAAACAGATGCTGGAACATGGACTTGAGGATTTTCATTGTGTTGTTAATGAAAGCCTACTTCTACCCCTAATAAGTAATGTTTAAAACTTCAAATTCACTGCGCCCACTGCTCACTGTCCCCACTGCTCACTGCACCCTCTGCTCACTGCCCCTTCTGCTCACTTCGCCCACTGCTCACTGCACCCCCTGCTCACTGCACCCTCTGCTCACTGCACTCCCTGCTCACTGCACTCCCTGCTCACTGCACCCCCCTGCTCACTGCACTCCCTGCTCACTGCGTCTTCTGCTCACTGCCCCCACTGCTCACTGCACCCCCTGATCACTGCACTAATTTCTCCCACTGCTCAGCGCATCTTCTGCTCACTGTGCCCTCTGCTCACTGCACCCGCTGCTATTACTCCCCCTGCTCACTGCACTCATTCCTCACTACATGGGTGGCACAGTGTCACAGTGATTAGCCATTCTGCATCACATCGCCTGGTGCCCCGGTTCAATTCCAGTGTTGGGAAACTGTGCGGATGCTGCATGTTCTCCCTATGTCAGCATGTTTTCCCCGGGCATTTTGCTTTAATCCCAAAGGTGTATTGATTCAGTGTTTTGGCCACGTAAATTTTCCCTCAGTATTTTAAAACAGGTGCCGAGCGTGCCAGTTCAGAGATTTTCACAATAACTGATTTCAGGTGTTAATGAAAGCCTACTAATAAATAATGTTTAAATCTTAAAACTCACTGCACCCACTGCTCATGGCACTCACTGCGCCCATTTTTCACTGCACTCACTGCACCCAATTCTCACCGCACACACATTGCACTGCACCCACTGCTTACTGCACCCACTGCTTACTGCACCCAGTGGTCGCTATGCCCACTGCCCTCTGCTCTGACTGCTCACAATGCCCACTGCTCACAATGCCCACTGCGCCCACTGATTACTGTGCCCACTGCTCATTACGCCCACTGCTCTCTGCGCCCATTGCTGTCTATGCCCACTGCTGTCTGTGCCCACCGCTCTGTGCCCGCCTATCTGCACCATCCGTTCACTGAGCCTGCCGCTCTCTGCATCCCCTGCTCCGTGGACCCCCTCCCTGCTCCCTGTACCCCCTTCTCCTGTATCCCCTGACCCCTGTACCGCCTGATCCCTGTATCCCCTGTTCCCTGCACATCCGGCTCACTGCACTCCCTGTTCACTGCAGCACCTGCTCACTGTGCCTCCTCCTCACTGCGCCCCCTGCTCACTGTGCTCTCTGCTCGCTGAGCCCCCTGCTCGCTGTGCCCCCATTTGCTGTGCCCTGTGTTCGCTGCGCCCCCTGCTCACTGTACCCCCTGCTCACTGTGCCACTGCTCACTGCACCACTGCTCACTGCACTCATTGCATGGGCGGCACGGTGTCACAGTGATTAGCCATTCTGCGTCATACCGCCAGGTGCTCCTGTTCAATTCTAGTGTTGGGAAACTGTGTGGATGCTTCACGTTCTCCGTGTTCTGCTTTAATTCCAAAGATGTGTTGATTCGGTGTTTTGGCCATGTAAATTTTCCCTCAGTATTTCCAAACAGGCGCCGGAGCATGCTGGCTCAGGGATTTCACAATAACTTCACTCAGGTGTTAATGAAAGCCTACTAATAAATAATGTTTAAAACTTGAAACTCACTGCTCACTGCACCCACTGCTCACTGCTCCCACTGCTCACTGCTCCCACTGATCACCGCCCACCACTCTCTGCGCCCACTGTTCACTTCGCCCACCGCTCTCTGTGCCCACGTCTCTCTGTGCCCACTGCTGTGCGCCCATGGCTCTGTGCGCCCACCACTGTCTGTGCCCGCCTCTCTCTGTGCCTGCCGATCTCTGCGCCCGCCACTCTCTGCATCCATTGGTCTCTGCACCACCTGTTCACTGCACCCCGGCTCACGGTACTCTCAACTCACTGCTCTCCCCGGCTCCCTGCAGCCCTGGCTCACTGCATGCACTTCTCAACACTGTCATTGCTCACTGCACCCCCTGCTGACTGTATCTCCTGCTCACTGCGCCCCCTGTTCACTCCACCCCCTGCTCACTGCACCCCCTGCTCCCTGCACCCCCTGCTCCCTGCACACAGTGTTCACTGCACCCCTGCCCAATTTACCCACTTCTCACTGCATCCCTTGGTCACTGCACCCTCTGCTCACTGCACCCCCTGCTCACTGCACCCCCTGCTCACTGCAGACCCTACTCGCTGCACCCCGAGCTCGCTGCACCCCGAGCTCGCTGCACCCCGTGCTCTCTGCACGCCCTGCTCTCTGCACGCCCTGCTCTCTGCACGCACTGCTCGCTGCACCCCGAGCTCAATGCACTCCCGGCTCACTGCAGCCCCGGCTCACCGCACCCCCATTTCACTGCACTCCCTCTAGGCACCCCCAGCTCACTCCACACACTTCTCACTGTACACCCTGATCACTGCGTCCCTTGGTCACTGCATCCCCTGGCTCACAGCACCCCCGGTTCACTGCAACCCAGGCTCACGGCACTCTCGACTCACTGCTCTCCCCGGCTCCCTGCAGCCCCAGCTCACTGCATGCACTTCTCAACACCGTCATTGGTCACTGCATCCCCTGCTGACTGCGCCCCCTGTTCACTCCACCCCCTGCTCACTGCACCCTCTGCTCACTGCACCCTCTGCTTCCTGCACGCCCTGCTCACTGCACCCCCAGCTCACTGCACGCACTGCTCACTGCACCCCTTGCTCGCCGCACCCCTTGCTCACTGCATCAACTGCTCGTTGCACCAACTGCTCATTGCACCCTTCTGCTCACTGCACCCCATTTTTACTGCAACTCACTGCACACCCTGCTCACTGCACCCCCTGCTCACTGCACCCTTGGTTCATTGCACTGCCTGTTCGCTGCACCCCCTGTTCATTGCGCCCCCTCCTGCTCACTGCCCCCCCGCTCGCTGAACCCCCTGCTCACTGCACCCCCGACTCGCTGTACCCCTTGCTCACTGCACATCCTTGCTCGCCGCACCCCATGCTGTCTGCACCCACTGCTTGCTGCACCCCCTGCTCACTGCACCCTCCTGCTCACTTCACCCCCTTTTTACTGCAACCCACTGCTCATTGCACGCCCTTTTTCCTGCAACCCACTGTTCACACTGCACCCCCTGCTTGCTGCACCCCCTGCTCACTGCACCCTCCTGCTCACTTCACCCCCTTTTTACTGCAACCCACTGCTCATTGCACGCCCTTTTTCCTGCAACCCACTGTTCACACTGCACCCCCTGCTCGCTGCAACCCTGGCTCGCTGCACCCCCCGGCTCACTGCACGCCATGCTCATTGCACACCCTGTTCACTGTACCCCATGCTCACAGCACGCCATGCTCACTGTACCTGCTGCTCACCATACATCCTTCTCATGGCACCACCTGCTCATGACACTCCCTGTTCATGGCATCCCTGACTCACTCCACGCATGGCTGCATGGTGGTCATGCTCACTGTATGCCTTGTTCACTGCACTCCCTGTTCACTGTACTTGCTGCTCACTACCCTCGCTGCTCACTACCCTCACTGCTCACTGTACCTACTGCTCACTGCCCTCATTGCTTTGTGCATTGACTTCTCACTGCACAAACCGCTCACTGCACCAACTGCTCATGGCCCCATTGCTCACTGCGCCCCCTGCTCACTGCGCCCCCCTGCTCACTGCGCCCCCCTGCTCACTGCGCCCCCCTGCTCACTGCGCCCCCCTGCTCGCTGCGCCCCCTGCTCGCTGCACCTCCTGCTTGCTGGACCAATTGCTCATTACACCCCACCTGCTCACTGCACCCCTTGCTCACTTGACCCTCTTCACACTACCCTTACTGCTCACTGCTCACTGCACCAGCAGCTCACTGCACCCAATGGTCACTTCATCTGCTTCTCACTGAATGCAGTGCTCGCTGCACCTGCTGCTCACTGCCTTCATTGCTTTGTGCACTGACTTCTCACTGCATAAACTGCTCACTGTACTCACTGCTCTCTGCACCCACCGCTCATGTCTCCACTGCTGACTGCATGCAGTGCACCCCCTGCTCACTACTCTCCCTGTTCACTGCAACCCTTGCTCGCTGCACCCCCTGCTTGCTGCACCCCCGGCTCGGTGCATCCCCGGCTCGGTGCACCCCGAGCTCACTGCACCCCCTGCTCACTGCACCCCCTGCTTACTGCACCCCCTGCTCACTGCACCCCAAGCTCAATGCACCCCCGGCTCACTGCATCCCCGGCTCACTGCACCCCCGGCTCACTGCACCCCCGGCTCACTGCACCCACTGCTCAATGTCATGGGTGGAGAGGGGACTCATAGTGTTGGAATGGCGGCATGGGCTCGTTGGGCCGAGGGGCCTGTTTCCTGTGCTATGTTGTTCTTTGTCATTTGTTCACCCTCTGCTCACTGCACCCCCGCCACACTGCACCCCCGGCTCACTGCACACATGCTTACTGCAGGCCCAGCTCACTGCACGTCCAGCTCATTGCACTCCCTGTTCACTGCACTGCCTGGTCACTGTACCCACTTCTCACTTCCCTCACTGCCCCTGCTGCTCACTGCACCTGCTGTTCATTGAACCCGTTGCTCACTGCACCCCACCACTTGCTGCACCAACTGCTCACTGTCCTCATGCTTCATGCACTACTTCTCACTGTACAAACCACTCACTGCTCTCTGCACCCGCTGCTCGCTGCACCCCTTGCTCGCTGCATCCACTGACATCTCACAGAGGAGATGTCAGGGGTAAGTTTTTCACTCAGAGGGTGGTGAGTGAGTGGAATCGGCTGCCGTCAGTGGTGGTGGAGGCGAACTCATTGGGGTCTTTTAAGAGACTTCTGGATGAGTACATGGGATTTAATGGGATTGAGGGTTATAGAGAGGCCCGGTAGGTAGGGATATGATCGGCGCAACTTGTGGGCCGAAGGGCCTGTTTGTACTGTAGTGTTCTATGTTCTATACAAAGAACAAAGAACAACCCAGCACGGGAAACAGGCCCTTCGGCCCAACGAGCCCACACCGCCATCTTAACAAAGCATTTTCCTACGCTACCTTGCCCCGTGTGTATGCTAATGGTACCCTTATTGTAACCAGATTCAGGGGAGAATAGTGTAGGGTCAATTTGGTAAACCAATCAGCCTAAAAGCACATCTTTGGGGTGTGGGAGGAAACCGGAGCACCCGGAGGAAACCCAAGCAACCACAGGGAGAATGCGTAAACTCCCGCAGACACCGGCCCAAATCCATGTATCTGCACAGCTAGCAGTGATAGTCACTGAGCTGTTGTGGTGCCCATCTGCTGGTCCAGGATTAAGCACACACAACGACGCGAAGTACTAGGCCACTCTCGAAACCTCCAAGAGCAGCCCACACACGACCCACCGTGTGCATGCCCCTCGTTTGACAACAAGGTGGACCGACACACCTGTGGATTAAAAGAGACAAAACATTAACATGTAGTATTACATTTCCAGTATCGTCCCGAGGCTCTGACCCTTTTTAAAACCGTCGCCAATAACCCTCCATCCCTGTGTCACTCATGTGCCTATCTAAGTAAACCTTAAACAAGTCCAGCGTGCCTGCCTCAACCACCTTACTTGGTAACGCATTCCATACCCCCATGACCCTCTGTGTGAAAAACCTCCCTCTTAGTATCCATATTATACTTCTCCCCCCTCACCCTTAGCTCATGACCCCCTGGTGATATTTGTCTCCAATCTAGGAAAAAGCCTGCCACTGTTGACTCTATCTATACCCTTCATTATTTTATACACCTCTATCAGATCCCCCCTTAATCTCCGTCTTTCTAAGGAAAAAAGCCCCAGTTTACCCAATCTTTCCTCATATCCCAGTCCTTCCATACCAGGCAGCATCCTGGTAAACCTCCTCTGCACTCTCTCCAGGGTCTCCACGTCCTTCCGGTAGTAAGGTGACCAGAACTGGACGCAGTACTCCAAATGCGGTCTAACCAACGTTCTGTACAACTGAAGCATTAGACACCAACTCTTATACTCTATACCCCTTCCTATAAAGGCCAGCATTCCATAAGCTTTCTTCGCAACCTTCTCCACCTGGGTTGCCACCTTCAGAGACTTGTGCACTTGCACTTCCAAGTCCCTCTGCATTTCTATACTCTTAATTGGTCTACCTTTTATCATGTAACTCCTCCCTGCATTATTCCTTCCAAAATGCATCACCTCGCATTTGTCAGGATTAAATGCCATCTGCCATCTATGTGCCCAGTATACTAGCCTATCTATATCCTGTTCTGTCTGTACCTCTTGCTCGCTGCTCCTGCTCACTGCACCCCCGTCTCACTGTGCCCCCTGCTCGCTGCACCTCCTTCTAACTATCCTCACTGCTCATTGAACCTACTGCTCACTGCACCTCCTGCTCACTGCACCCTTTGCTCGCTGCACCTCCTGCTCACTGGACCAATTGCTCATTACACCCCACCCGCTCATTGCACCCCCTGCTCGTTGCACCCCCTGCTCGCTGCACCCCTTGCTCACTTGAGCTCCTTCACACTACCTTCACTTCTCATTGCAACCGCTGCTCACTGCACCCAATGCTCACTTCATCTGCTTCTCACTGAATACAGTGCTCGTTGCACCCACCACTTGCTGCACCTGCTGCTCACTGCCTTCATTGCTTTGTGCACTGACTTCTCACTGCATAAACTGCTCACTGTACTCACTGCTCTCTGCATCCACTACTCTCTGCAGCTACTACTCATGACCCCACTGCTGACTGCGCGCAGTGCAACCCTGCTCACTATTCTCCCTCTTCACTGCAACCCTTGCTCGCTGCACCCCCTGCTCGCTGCAGCCCCATCTCGCTGCACCTCTGCCTCACTGGTCCCCCACTCGCAGCACCTCTGCCTCACTGGATCCCTACCTCACCAGACCCCTGCCTCACTGCAGGCCCTGCCCACTGCAACCCTCCTCCCTGCTTGCCCTGCTCACTGCAGCCCCGGCTCACTGCAGCCCTGATTCACTGCAGGACCTCCTCCCTGCATGCCCTGCTCACTGCACATTTTGCTCACTCCATGCCCTGTTCACTTCAACTCACGTTCACTGCACCCACTTCTCACTGCACCCACTGCTCTCTGTGCTCCCTGCTCACTGCACCCACTGCTCTCTGCACCCACTGCTGATGGACCCACTGACAACTGCACGCACTGCACCCCCTGCTCACTGCACCACCTGCTTACTGCACCCCTTGCTCGCTACTCCTCCTGTTCGCTGCACCAACTGCTCATTGCACCCCCCACTCGCTGCACCTCCTGCAGACTGCACCCCCGGCTTGCTGCACCCCGTGTTCTCTGCACCCCTTGCTTGCTGCTCCAACTGCTCACTGCACCCCCTGCTCCCTGCACCCCTGCTCCCTGCACCCGCTGCTCTCTGCACCCGCTGCTCACTGCACGCTATGCTCACTGAACCCCCTGCTGTCTGCATCCCCTGCTCACTGCACCCCTTGCTTGCTGTACCCCTTGCTTGCTGCTCCTCCTGCTCACTGCACCCGCTGCTCACGGCACGCAACGCTCTCTGCACCCACTGCTGATGGCCCCACTGATCATGTCAAGCACTGCACCCCCTGTTCACTGCACCTCCTGCTCGCTGGATCCCCTGCTCGCTAGACTCCACTGCCCGCTGCCCCCCGTGCTCGCTGTACCCCTTGCTCACTGCTCCTCCTGCTCACTGCACCAACTGCTCACTGCACCCACTGCTCATTGCACCTCTTGCTCGCTGCACCCCCTGCTTGCTGCTTCTCCTGTTCACTGCACCAACTGCTCATTGCACCTCCCTGCTCACTGCACCCCCTGCTCGCTGCATCCCTCCTCACTGCACTCCCTGCAGGCTGCACCACCTGCTCGCTGCACTCACCGCTCGCTGCACTCCCTGCTTGCTGCACCCGCTGCTCACTGCATCCGCTGCTCACTGCACCCACTGCTGATGGCCCCACTGATCACTGCACGCACTGCACACCCTGCTCACTGCACGCTCTGCTCACTGGACCCTCTGCTCACTGGACCCTCTGCTCACTGGACCCTCTGCTCACTGGACCCTCTGCTCGCTGCACGCCGAGCTCGCTGCACCCCTTGCGTGCTGCTCCTCCTGCTCACTGCACACCCTGCTTACTGCACCCATTGCTCACTGCATCCCATGCAGACTGCAACCCCTGCTGTCTGCACCCCCTGCTGTCTGCACCCCCTGCTGTCTGCACCCCCTGCTCACTGCACCCGCTGATCACAGCACGCACTTCACCCCTGCTTGCTGCACCCCTTGCTCACTGCTCCTCCTGCTCGCTGCATCCCTTGCTCGCTGCATCCCTTGCTCGCTGCACCCCCTGCTCGCTGCACCCCCTGCTCGCTGCACCCCCTGCTCGCTGCACCCCCTGCTCGCTGCACCCCCTGCTCGCTGCACCCCCTGCTCGCTGCACCCCCTGCTCGCTGCACCCCCTGCTCGCTGCTCCTCCTGCTCGCTGCACCCCCTGCTCGCTGCACCCCCTGCTCGCTGCACCCCCTGCTCGCTGCACCCCCTGCTCGCTGCTCCTCCTGCTCGCTGCACCCCTTGCTCGCTGCATCCCTTGCTCGCTGCTCCTCCTGCTCACTGCTCCTCCTGCTCGCTGCATCCCTTGCTCGCTGCATCCCTTGCTCGCTGCTCCTCCTGCTCACTGCTCCTCCTGCTCGCTGCATCCCTTGCTCGCTGCTCCTCCTGCTTGCTGCACCCCTTGCTCGCTGCATCCCTTGCTCGCTGCTCCTCCTGCTCACTGCTCCTCCTGCTCGCTGCATCCCTTGCTCGCTGCTCCTCCTGCTTGCTGCACCCCCTGTCCGCTGCACCCCTTACTTGCTGCTCCTCCTGTTCACTGCATGAGTCCTCACTGCACCCCCCTGCCTCCTGCACCCCCCTGCCTCCTGCACCCCGCCTCGCTGCACCCCTGCCTCACTGCACCCCCTGCTCACTACACCCCCTGCTTACTGCACCCTCTGCTCACTGCACCACCTGCTCGCTGCACCCCTTGCTCGCAGCTCCTCCTGTTTGCTGCACCAACTGCTCATTGCGCCTCCCTGCTCACTGCACCCCCTGCTTGCTGCACCCCTTGCTTGCTGTAACCCCTTGCTCACTGCTCCTCCTGCTCATTGCACCACCTGCTCGCTGCACCCCTTGCTCGCTGCACCCCTTGCTCGCTGCACCCCTTGCTCGCTGCACCCCTTGCTCGCTGCACCCCCTGCTCGCTGCACCCCTTGCTCGCTGCATCCCTTGCTCGCTGCATCCCTTGCTCACTGCTCCTCCTGCTCGCTGCACCCCCTGTTCTGCTGCACCCCTTGCTCGCTGCTCCTCCTGTTCACTGCACGACTGCTCATTGCACCCCACTGCTCGCTGCACCCCCTGCAGACAGCACCCCCTGCTCGCTGCACCACTGGCTCACTGCACCCCCCCTCTGCCTCATGCACCCCCGCCTCACTGCAGCCCCTGTTTACCGCACCCACTGCTCACAGCACCCCCGCTACTGCATCACCTGCTTGCTGCACCCCCTTCTCACTGCACCCCTTGCTCGCTGCTCCTCCTGTTTGCTGTCCTAACTGCTTATTGCGCCTCCCTGCTCACTGCATCCCCTGCAGACTACACCCCCTGCTCGCTGCGCCCCCTGCTCCCTGCACCCGCTGCTGATGGCCCCACTGTCACTGCACGCACTGCACCCCCTGCTGTCTGCACCCACCTGCTCGCTGCACCCCTTGCTTGCTGCTCCTCCTGCTCTCTGCACCCCCTGTTCGCTGCAGCCACTGCTGATGGCCCCACTGATCACTGCAAGCACTGTCCCCCCGCTCACTGCACCTCCTGCTCGCTGGACCCCCCGCGCTCGCTGCACCCCTTGCTTGCTGTATCCCTTGTTCGCTGCTCCTCCTGCTCACCTCACCAGCTGCTCATTGCACCTCTTGCTCGCTGCACACCCTGCTGAGTGCAGCCCCTGCTTACTGCACCCCCTGCTCACTGCACCCCCTGTCTGTTGCATCCCTTGCTCGCTGCTCCTCCTGTTCACTGCACAACTGCTTATTGCACCCCCTGGTCACTGCACCCTGTTTACTGCACCCCCTGCTCACTGCACCCCCTGTCTGCTGCACCCCTTGCTCGCTGCTCCTCCTGTTCACTGCAGAACTGCTCATTGCACCCCCCTGCTCGCTGCACCCCTTGCAGACAGCACCTCCTGCTCACTGCACCACTGGCTCACTGCATCCCCCCTGCCTCGTGCACCCCCACCTCACTGCAGCCCCTGTTTACCGCACCCACTGCTCACAGCACCCCCATTTACTGCACCCCCTTCTCACTGCACCCTTTGCTTGCTGCTCCTCCTGTTCGCTGCACCAACTGCTCATTGCGCCTCCCTGCTCACTGCATCCCCGGCAGACTACACCCCCTGCTCGCTGCACCCCCTGCTCCCTGCATCCGCTGCTTACTGCACCCGCTGCTGATGGCCCCACTGATTACTGCACGCACTGCACCCCCTGCTTTCTGCACCCCCCGCTCGCTGCACCCCTTGCTTTCTGTACCTCCTGCTCTCTGCACCCCCTGCTTACTGCACCCACTGCTGATGGCCCCACTGATCACTGCAAGCACTGCACCCACTGATCACTGCAAGCACTGCACCCCCTGCTCACTGGACTCCCTGCTCGCTGCCCACCCCGTGCTCGCTGCACCCCTTGCTCGCTGCTCCTCCTGCTCACCTCACCAACTGCTCACTGCAGCCGCTGCTCATTGCACCTCTTGCTCACTGCACCCCCTGCTTGCTGCACACCCTGCTCGCTGCACACCCTGTTCAGTGCAGCCCCTGCTTACTGCACCCACTGCTCATTGCACCCCTTGCTCGCTGTACTCATTGCTTGCTGCTCCTCCTGTTCGCTGCACCAACTGCTCATTGCACCTCCCTGCTCACTGCACCTCCCTGCTCACTGCACCTCCTGCAGACTGCACCCCATGCTCGTTGCTCGTCCTGCTCACTGCACCCGCCGCTCTCCGCACCCATTGCTGATGGCCCCACTGACCACTGCACGCCCTGCTCACTGGACCCTCTGCTCGCTGCACACCGTGCTCGCTGCACCCCTTGCTTGCTGTAACCCCTTGCTCGCTGCTCCTCCTGCTCACTGCACCCCCTGCTCACTGCACCCAACTGCTCGCTGCACCCACCTGCTTGCTGCACCCCATGCTCACTGCTCCTCCTGCTCATTGCACCACCGGCTCACTGCACCCCCCCCCCCGCCTCTTGCACCCCGCCTCACTGCACCCGCTGTTTACCGCATCCACTGCTCACAGCACCCCCGTTTACCGCATCCACTGCACCACCTGCTCGCTGCACCCCTTGCTCACTGCTCCTCCTGTTCGCTGCACCAACTGCTCATTGCGCCTCCCTGCCTCACTGCATCCCCTGCAGACTACATCCCCTGCTCCCTGCATCTGCTGCTCACTGCACCCGCTGCTGATGGCCCCACTGATCACTGTACGCACTTCACCCCCTGCTGTCTGCACCCACCTGCTTGCTGCACCCCATGCTCGCTGCACCCCTTGCTTGCTGCTCCTCCTGCTCTCTGTACCCCCTGTTGACGGCCCCACTGATCACTGCACCCCCTGCTCGCTGCCCCCCCTGCTCGCTGCCCCCCCTGCAGACAGCACCCACTGCTTGCTGCACCAGCGGCTCACTGCACCCCCCTGCCTCGTGCACTCCTGCCTCGCTGCACCCCTGCCTCACTGCACCCCCTGTTTACAGCACCCCCATTTACTGCATCCACTGCACCACCTGTTCGCTGCACCCTTCTCGCTGCTCCTCCTGTTCGCTGCACCAACTGCTCATTGCGCCTCCCTGCTCACTGCATCCCCTGCAGACTACACCCCTTGCTCGCTGCACCCCCTGCTCCCTGCATCCGCTGCTGATGGCCCCACTGATCACTGCACGGACTGCACCCCCTGCTGTCTGCACCCCCCGCTTGCTGCACCCTGTGCTTGGTGCACCCCTTGCTCGCTGCACCCCCTGCTCTCCGCACCCACTGCTGATGGCCCCACTGATCACTGCAAGCACTGCACCCCCTGTCTGCTGCACCCCCTGCTCACTGCACCCCCTGTCTGCTGCACCCCCTGCTCACTGCACCCCCTGCTAGCTGCAACCCCTGCTCGCTGCACCACCGGCTCACTGCACCCCGCCCCCCACCTGATGCACCCCTGCCTCACTGCACCCCCGTTTACTGCATCCACTGCACCACCTGCTCACTGCACCCCTTTCTTACTGCATTCCCTGCAGACTGCACCCCCTGCTCGCTGCACCAACTGCTCATTGCACCTCCCTGCTCACTGCATCCCCTGCAGACTACACCCCCTGCTCGCTGCACCCCCTGCTCCCTGCATCCGCTGCTCACTGCACACGCTGCTGATGGCCCCACTGATCACTACACGCACTGCACCCCCTGCTGTCTGCACCCCCCGCTCGCTGCACCCACCTGCTCGCTGCACTCCTTGCTCGCTGCAGCCCCTGCCTGCTGCACCCCCGGCTCGCTGCACGTCTGGCTCGCTGCACCCCTGCCTCATTGGACCCCTACCTCACCAGACCCCTGCCTCATTGCACACTGCAAGCCCTGCCCACTGCATGCCTTCCTCCCTGCTTGCCCTGCTCTCTGCACGCCACGCACACTGCTCGCTTTGCTCACTGCATGCATTGCTCACTTCATGCCCTGCTCACTGCACTCCTTGCTCACTGCACCCCTGGCTCAGCAGACCCCTGATTCACTGCAGGCCCTCCTCCCTCATGCCCTGCTCACTGCACACTTTGTTCACTGCATGGCCTGCTCACTCCATGCCCTGTTCACTTCAACTCATGTTCACTGCACCCATTCTCACTGCACGCACTGTTCACTATGCCCACTGATAACTGCACACACTGCTTTCTGCACCCACTGCTCACTGCGCCCACTGCTCTCTGCATCCACTGCTGATGGCCCCACTGATCACTGCACGCACTGCACCCCCTGCTCACTGCACCCCCCTGCTCGTTGCACCCCCCTGCTCGCTGCACCCCTCTGCTCGCTGCACCCAGTGCTCGTTGCACCCAGTGCTCGTTGCACTCCTTGCTCGCTGCACCTCCTGCTTGCTGCATCCCTTGCTTGCTGTACCAACTGCTCTTGTAGTCCCCTGCTCAGTGCATCCCTGCTCAGTGCACCCTCTGCTCACTGCACCCGGGGTTCACCGGACCTCTGATTCACTGCATGCCCTATCCACTGCAGGCCCTCCTCCCTGCACACTCTGCTCTCTGCACACCATTCTCACTGCACGCTTTGCTCACTGCATGCTCTGCTCATTCCATGCCCTGTTAACTTCACCTCCTGCTCACTGCACCCACTGCTCACTGCGCCCCTTGCTCACTGCACCCTTTGTTCATTGCACCCCTGGCTCACCAGACCCCTGACTCACTGCACCCCTGACTCACTGCAGCCCCTGCCCACTGCATGCCCTCCTCCCTGCATGCCCTGCTTTCTGCATGTCATGCTCACGGTATTTGCTGCTCACTGCACGCCCTGCTCACTTCACTTCCTGCTCACCGCACTCACTGCACTCCTTCTCACTACTCTCAGTGCTCACTGCACCTGCTGCTCCCTGCACCCACTGCTGACTGCACACACTGCTCACTGTGCCCACTGCTCGTTGCACCCATTGCTTGCTGCACCCACTGCTCACTGCGCCCATTGGTCTCTGCACCCCCTATTCGCTGCACTCCTTGCTCGCTGCACCCCCATTCGCTGCACCCCTTGCTCGCTGCACTCCCTGTTCACTGCACTCCTTGCTTGCTGCACCCACTGATCGCTGCACCCACTGATCGCTGCACCCCCTGATCGCTGCACCCACTGCTCCCTGCACCCCTGCTCGCTGCACCCACTGCTCCCTGCACCCGCTGCTCCCTGCACCCACTGCTCCCTGCACCCGTGGCTCCCTGCACCCATGGCTTGCTGCACCCACTGCTCCCTGCATCCACTGCTCCCTGCACCCACTGCTCCCTGCACCCACTGCTCCCTGCATCTACTGCTCGCTGCGCCCACTGCTCGCTGCACCCAAGGTTTGCTGCACCCACTGTTTACAATTCTTTGAGAACATTACATGTACAGTGGACAATTGGAGAACTATGGATGTGGTCTATCTGGATTTCCAGAAGGCATTTGACAAGTGTTGCACCAAAGACTGCTACATAAAATAAAGATGCGTAGTGTCACGGGTAATATATTAGCATGGATTAAACTGATTCAGAGGGGGGATGGGAACCTGAATTGTAGCTCCAATGTACAGGAGGATGAGAATAGGGATAAGGTTTCTAGGTCGCAGCAGAGTATTGCCAGGCGGGAGGGTGGGTTGAAGCATGTATACTTTAATGCGAGGAGCATACGCAATAAGGTGGATGAACTTGCAGCTTGGATTGGTGTCTGGGACTTCGATGTTCTGGCCATTTCAGAGACATGGATAGAGCAGGGACAGGAATGGTTGTTGCAGGTTCCGGGGTTCAGATGTTTCAGTCAGAGCAGAGAAGGCGGTAGAAGAGGGGGAGGCGTGGCATTGTTAGGCAAGGACTGTATTACGGTGGCAGTAAGGACATTTGATGTGGACCTGTCTATTGAGGTAGTATGGGCTAAGATTAGAAACAAGAAAGGAGAGGTCACCCTGCTGGGAGTTTTTTATAGGCCTCCAAAAAGTTCCAGAGATGTAGAGGAAAGGATTGCAAAGATGATCCTGGATAGGTGCAAGATTAACAGGGCACTTGTTATGGAGGACTTTAACTTTACAAATATCAATTGGAAAAGCTATAGTTCAAGCACGTTAGAGGGGTCAGTTTTTGTCCGTGTGCAGGAAGGTTTCCTGACATAGTGTGTAGATAGGGCAACAAGAGGTGAAGCTACTTTGGATTTGGTACTGGGTAATGAACCAGACTAGGTGTTAGACTTGGAGGTAGGTGAGCACTTTGGTGATAGTGACCACAATTCGGTTACGTTTACCTTAGTGATGGAAAGGGATAGGTATATACCAAAGGGCAGAAGTTATAGCTGGGGGAAAGTTAATTATGAGGCTATTAGGCGAGATTTAGGATACATAGGGTGGAGTAGGAAACTGCAGGGACTGGGAACAACTGAAATGTGGAGCTTATTCAAGGAGCAGCTACTGCGAGTCCTTGATAAATATGTACCTGTCAGGCAGGGAGGAAGTGGTCAGGCGAGGGAACCGTGGTGTACTAAAGAAGTTGAATCTCTAGTGAAGAGGAAGAAGAAGGCTTATGTAACAATGAGACATGAAGGCTCAGTTAGGGCACTGGAGAGTTACATATTAGCCAGGAAGGAGCTAAAGAGAGTGTTAGGAAGAGCTAGAAGAGGACATGAGAAGACTTTGGCGGATAGGATCAAGGAGAACCCTAAAGCTTTCTATAGGTATGTCAAAATAAAGGATTGGTTAGGGCAAGATTAGGGCCAGTCAGAGACAGCAGTGGGAAGTTGTGTGTGGAGCCTGAAGAGATAGGAGAGGCACTGAATGAATATTTTTCGTCAGTATTCACGCAGGAAAAAGTCAATGTAATCGAGGAGAATACTGAGATACAGTCTTGTAGACTAGACGGGATTGAGGTACTGAAGGAGGAAATGTTAGCAATTCTTGAGAGTATGAAAATAGATAAGTCCCCTGGGCCAGATGGGATTTACCCCAGGATTCTCTGGGAGGCTAGGGAGGAGATTGCAAAGCCTTTGGCTTTAATCTTCATGTCGTCATTGGCTACAAGTATAGTGCTGGAAGACTGGAGGATAGCAAATGTTGTCCCCTTGTTCAAGAAGGGGAATAGAGACCATCCTGGGAATTATAGACCAATGAGCCTTACTTCTGTTGTCGGTAAAGTTTTGGAAAGAATTATAAGGGATAGGATTTATAATCATCTAGAGAGAAATAAATTGATTAGGGATAGTCAACACGGTTTTGTGAAGGGTAGGTCGTGCCTCACAAACCTTATCGAGTTTTTTGAAAAGGTGACCAAAGAGGTGGATAAGGGTAAGGCAGTTGACGTGGTGTATATGGATTTTAGCAAAGCGTTTGATAAGGTTCCCCATGGTAGGCTACTGCAGAAAATGCAGATGCATGGGATTGAGGGTGATTTAGCAGTTTGGATCAGGCATTGGCTAGCTGATAGAAGACAGAGGGTGGTGGTTGATGGGAAATATTCAACCTGGAGTTCAGTTACAAGTGGTGTACCTCAAGGATCTGTTTTGGGGCCACTGATGTTTGTCATTTTTATAAATGACCTAGATGAGGGTGTAGAAGGAAGGGTTAGTAAATTTGCTGACGACACCAAAGTCGGAGGAGTCGTAGATAGTGAGGATGGATGTTACAGTTTGCAGAGGGACATAGATAAGCTGCAGAGCTGGGCTGAGAGGTGGCAAATGGATTTTAATGCAGAAAAGTGTGAGCTGATTCACTTTGGTAAGAGTAACAGGAGTACAGAGTATAGGGCTAATGGAAGGACTCTTGGTAGTGTCAACACGCAAAGAGATTTCGGTGTACATGTGCATAGATCGCTGAAAGTTGGCATCCAGGTTGATAAGGTTGTTAAGAAGGCACATGGTGTGTTGGCTTTTATTGGTAGAGGGATTGAATTTCGGAGCCGTGAGTTCATGTTGCAACTGTACAAAACTCTGGTGCAGCCGCACTTGGAGTATTGCATACAGTTCTGCTCGCCGCATTATAAGAAGGATGTGGAGGCATTGGAAAGGGTGCAGAGGAGGTTTACCAGGATGTTGCCTGGTATGGTGGGAAGGTCTTATGAGGAAAGGCTGAGGGACTTGAGGTTGTTTTCGTTAGCAAGAAGGTTGAGAGGTGACCGAATTGAGGCATACAAGATGATCAGAGGGTTAAATAGGGTATAGTGAGAGCCTTTTACCTCAGATGGTGACGGCTAACACGAGGGGACATAGCTTTAAATTAAGGGGTGGTAATTATAGGACGGATGTCAGAGATAGGTTCTTTACTCAGAGGTGTGGAAGGGTGTAAGGGTGTGGAATGCCCTGCCTGCAGCAGTAGTGGACTCGCCAACTTTAAGGGCGTTCAAATAGTCAGTGGATAGGCATATGGATAACATTGAGCAGGCGGGTAAGTGGAGCTGAGTTCACAAAAAAATCAGCCATGATATTATTGAATAGCGAAGCAGGCTCAAGGGGCCAGATGGCCTACTCATGCTCCTAATTCTTATGTTTTTATGTCCCTCCAAATACTGCTCGCTGCACCCGCTGCTCCCTGCACCCACTGCTCCCTGCACCCACTGCTCCCTGCACCCACCGTTCACTGCACATGCTGCTGCTCCCTGCACCCCCTGCTCCCTGCACCCCTTGCTCCCTGCACCCCCTCCTCACTGCACCCCCTCCTCCTGCACCCATTGCTTGCTACGTCCACTGCTTGCTGCACCTACTGTGCACTGCACCCACTGCTCAGTGCGCCAAATGTTCGCTGCGCCCACAGCTCTCTGCGCCCACTGCTCGCTACACCTACTGTGCACTGCACCCACTACTCAGTGCGCCGAATGTTCGCTATGCCCACTGCTCTCTGCATCCCCGCTGTCTGCACCCACTATTCACTGTACCGACTGCTCAGCATTCCGGCTAGGTCCACTGCACACTTCTCTCACTGCTCACTCCTGACAGTACCCCCTGCTCAGTGCACCCATTGCTCAATGCATCCACTGCTCAGTGTCCTGAATGCTCAGTGCACCCACGGATCACTGCAGCCACCACTCACTGCACCCTCTGCTCACTATACCCACTGCTCCCTGCACCCACGCTCACTGTACCACTGCTCACTGTACCGACTGCTCACCTTTCCGTCTAGCCCCACTGCACACTACTGTCACTGCTCACTACCCTCACTCCTGACAGCACCCACTGCTCAATGCAGCCATTGCTGCACCCAGTAGTCACTACCCTAAATGTTCACTGCACCCACTGCTCAATGTACTCACTGGAATTACAGCTCAGTGCGCCGAATGCTCGCTACACCCACTGCTCAGTGTGATGAACAATCAGTGCACCTACAGGTCACTGCACCCCCTGCACACTGCAAGCCCTGCTCACTGTACACACTGCTCACTGCACCCACCGCTTGCTGCACCTACTGCTCACTGTGCTCACTGCTCTCTGCACCCCTGTTCACTGCACTCCTTACTCACTGAATGTACTGTTCACTACAGCCAATGTTCACTGCACCCTTACTCAGTGCACCCACTGCTCACTGCATTGATTGTTCATTGCACCCACTGTTCAATGCACCTGCTGCTCACTGCACCCACTGCTCATTGAACTTACTGCTCACTGAACCCAATGCTAACTACACCCACTACTCACTACACCCACTGCTCACTGGAATTACAACCCAATGCACTGAATGTTCGCTGCACCCACTGCTCAGTATGCTGAATACTCCGTGCACCTGCTGCTCATTGCACTCACTGCCCCCACTGCTCACTGCATTCACTGCGGACTGTACCCACCACTCACTGCACCCACCGTTCACTGCATTTACTGCTCACTGCAGAGTCATAGAGGTTTACAGCATGGAAACAGGCCCTTCGGCCCAACTTGTCAATGCCACTCTTTTTTTTAAAACCCGTAAACTAATCCCAATTGCCCGCATTTGGCCCATATCCCTCTATACCCACAGTACCCATGTAACTATCTAAATGCTTTTTAAAAGATAAAATTGTACCTGCCTCTGGCAGCTTGTTCCAGACACTCATGACCCTCTGTGTGAAAAAAATTGCCCCTCTGGACTGTATTATATCTCTCCTCTCACTTAAACCTATGTCCTCTAGTTTTAGACTCCCCTACCATTAGGAAAAGATATTGACTATCTGCCTTGTCTATGCCCCTCATTATTTTATAGACCTCTAAAAAGTCACCCCTCAGCCTCCTACGCTCCAGAGAAAAAGTCCCAGTCTAATCAGCCTGTCCTTATAACTCAATCCATCAATTCCAGTAGCATCCTAGTAAATATTTTCTACACTCTTTCAAGTTTAATAATATAAGAACAAAAGAAATAGGAGCAGGAGTAGGCCATCTAGCCCCTCAAGCCTGCCCCGCCATTCAATAAGATCATGGCTGATCTGTCGTGGCTCAGTTCCACATTCCCGCCCTCTCCCCATAACCCTTAATCCCCTTGCCTATCAAAAACCTATCAACCCGCGTCTTAAAAATATTTAGCGAGGCAGCCTCCACCACTTCAACGGGCAGAGAATTCCAGAGATTCACCACCCTTTGAGTGAAGAAGTTCCTCCTCAATTCCGTTCTAAACCGCCCCCCGTTTATCTTGAGGCTGTGCCCTCTAGTCCTACTGTCCTTTCTGAGCGGGAAGAGCCTCTCCACCTCTATCCTATCCATCCCATTCATCATCTTATACGTCTCAATGAGATCTCCCCTCATTCTTCTAAACTCTAACGAGTACAAGCCTAGTTTATTCAGCCTCTCCTCATAGTTCAACCCCCTCAACTCCAGTATCAGCCTAGTAAACCTCCTCTGCACTCCCTCCAAGGCCAAAATATCCTTGCATAAGTGCGGCGACCAAAACTGCACACAGTACTCCAGCCGCGGCCTCACCAGTGCCCTATACAGCTGCAGCAAGACCTCCCTACTTTTATATTCAATCCCCCTCGCGATGAAGGCCAGCATCCCATTCGCCTTCCTGACCACCTGCTGCACCTGTAGGCTGGGTTTTTGTGACTCATGCACAAGGACCCCGAGGTCCCTCTGCACCGTCGCATGCTGCAGTTTTTCACCATGTAAGTAATAGTCCTTCCTACCATTATTCCTACCAAAGTGGACAACCTCACATTTGCAATAATACCCTTTTCTATAATAGGGTGACCATAATTGCACACAGTATTCCAAGAGTTGCCTTACCAATGTCTTGTACAACTTCAACAAGACATCCCAACTCCTGTATTCAGTGTTCTGATCGATGAAACCACGCATTCCTTCTTCACCACTCTGTCCACCTGTCACTCCACTTTCAAGGAGCTATGAACATGTACCCTTAGATTTCTTTGTTCTGTAACTCTCCCCAGTGCCCTGCCATTAACTGAGTAAGTCCTGCCCTGGTTCAATCTGCCAAAATGCATTACCTCACATTTGTCTAAATTAAACTCCATCTGACATTTGTCAGCCCACTGGCCCAATTGATCGAGATCCCCTTGCAATTGGAGATAACTTTCTTCACTGTCCACAATGCCACCAATCTTGGTGTCATCTGCAAACTTACTAACCATGCCCCCTATATTCTCATCCAAATCATTAATATAAATGACAAACAACAATGGACCCAGCACTGATCCCTGAGGCACACCGCTGGATACAGGCCTCCAGTTTGAAAATTAACCCTGTATGACCACCTTCTGGCTTCTGTCAAGAAGCCAATTTTGTACCCTTTTAGATACCTCACCCTGGATCCCGTGAGAATAAACTTTATGCAACAACTCATCATGCGGTACCTTGTCAAAGGCCTTGCTAAAGTCCATGTAGACAATACTGCACACACTCCTCACTGCACCCATTGCACACTGAACTTATTGCTCACTGCACCTACTGCTCCCTGCAGCACTGCTCTGTGCACCCACTGCTCTCTGCATCCACTGCTCTGTGCACCCACTGCTCTCTGCATCCACTGCTCACTGCACCCATTGCTCACTGTACCGACTGCTCACCGTCCCAACTAGCCACACTCACAGCCAAAATCAGTAAGGATAGGCAACAATACCTCCTCTACGATCATCCTCACACCACTGCCCCACAAGATTGTGTTCTCAGCCCCCTACTGTACTTCATATATACATATGTCTGTGTGGCCAATTTCCCCTCCAATTTGATTTTCAAGTTTGCTGACAATACCACTGTAATGGATTGGACCTCAAACAATGACGAGACAAAGTACAGGAACGAGATAGAGAATCTGATGAACTGGTGCGGCAACAATAATCTTTCCCTGAATGTCAGTAAAATGAAGGAGATTGTCATTGACTTCAGGAAGCGTAAAGGAGAACATGCCCCTGTCTACATCAATTGGGACAAAGTAGAAGGGTTGAGAGCTTCAGGTTTTTTGGTGCCCAGATCACCAACAACCTCTCCTGGTCACCCCATGCTGACAGTATAGTTAAGAAAGCCCATCAACGCCTCTATTTTCTCAGAAGACTGACATGTCAACAACGACTCTCACCAAATTTTACAAATGCACCATAGAAAGCATTCTTTTTGGTTGTATTAAGTTTGGTATGGCTCCTGTTCTTGCCAAGATCGCAAGGAACTACAAAAGGTTGTGAATATTGCCCAATCCATCACACAAACCAGTTTCTCACCCATTGACTCTATCTACACTTCCTGCTGCCTTGGCAAAGCAGCCAACGTGATTAAGGACCCCACACACCCCGGACATTCTCTCTTCCATCTTCTTCCATTGGGAATAAGATACAAAAGCCTGAGGTCATGTACCAACAAACTCAAGAACAGATTCTTCTCTGCTGCTGTCAGACTTTTGAATGGACTTACCTTGCATTAAGTTGATCTTTCTCTACATCCTAGCCAGGACTGTAAAACTACATTCTGCACTCTCTCATTTCCTTCTCTATGAATGGTATGTTTTGTCTGTATAGCATGCAAGAAACAATATTTTTCATTGGATGTTAATACATATGACAATAATAAATCAAATCAAATCGCTGCTCATTACTGTCACTGCTCACTATCCTCACTGCTCACAGCACCCTCTGCTCAGTGCTCCCAATATGAGTGCACACACTGCTCTCTGCACGCACTGCTCCGACTGCTGACTGCACCCGCTGCTCACTGTACCGACTAGCCCCAATGCTCACTGCACCCGCTGCTCACTGCGCCCGCTGCTCACTGCTCCCAGTGCTCACTGCATGCTCTGCTCACTGCACCCATTCCTCATTGCACCAAATACTTAGTGCATCCACTGCTCACAGCCCCCGCTGCTCAGTGCACCCACAGCTCTCTGCACCCACAGCTCTGCACCCACAGCTCTCTGCACCCACAGCTCTCTGCACCCACAGCTCTCGGCACCCACTGCTCATTATACCGATTGCTCACTGTACTGACTAGTCCCACTGCATGTTGCATCCCCTGCTCACTTGCACCCACCGCTCACTGCATCCACTACTTATTGCACCCACTGCTCAGTGTGCTGAATGCTCTCTGCACCCACGATTCATTATACTGATTGCTCACTGTACTGACTAGTCCCACTACTTGTTGCACCTATTGCTCACTGCACCCACTGCTCTCTGCACCAACTGCTCTCTGTACCGATTGCTCACCATCCCAACTAGCCATACTCACAGTCAAAATCAGTAAGGATAGGCAACAGCACCTCCTCTACGATCATCCTCACACCACTGCCCCACAAGATTGTGTTCTCAGCCCCCTACTGTACTCCATATATACATATGTCTGTGTGGCCAAATTCCCCTCCAGTTTGATTTTCAAGTTTGCTGATGACAACACTGTAATGGGTTGTATCTCAAACAATTACAAGACAAAGTACAGGAATGAGATAGAGAATCTGGTGAACTGGTGTGGCAACAATAATCTCTCCCTGAATGTCAACAAAACGAAGGAGATTGTCATTGACTTGAGGAAGCGTAAAGGAGAACATGCCCCTGTCTACATCAACGGGGACAAAGTAGAAGGGTTGAGAGCTTCAGGTTTTTCGATGTCCAGGTCACCAACAACCTCTCCTGGTCACCCCATGCCGACACTATAGTTACGAAAGCCCATCAACGTCTGTACTTTCTCAAAAGACGAAGGAAATTTGGCATGTCAGCGACGACTCTCACCAAATTTTACAAATGCACCATAGAAAGCATTTTTTTGGTTGTATCACAGTTTGATATGGCTCCTGCTCTTGCCAAGATCAGAAGGAACTACAAAAGGTTGTGAATGTAGCCAATCCATCACACAAACCATTGATTGACTCTATCTACACTTCCTGCTGCCTTGGCAAAGCAGCCAACATGATTAAGGACCCCACACACCCCAGACATTCTCTCTTCCATCTTCTTCCATTGGGAATAAGATACAAAAGCCTGAGGTCATGTACCAACAAACTCAAGAACAGATTCTTCCCTGCTGCTGTCAGACTTTTGAATGGACTTAGCTTGCATTAAGTTGATCTTTCTCTACATCCTAGCCAGGACTGTAACACTACATTCTGCACTCTCTCATTTCCTTTTCTATGAATGGTATGTTTTGTCTGTATTGCATGCAAGAAACAATATTTTTCACTGTAAATACATGTGACAATAATAAATCAAATCACTGCTCACTACTCTCACTGCTCACAGTACTCTCTGCTCAGTGCTCCCACTGCTCTCTGTACCCATTGCTCACTGCTCCGACTGCTCACTGCACTGACTGCTCACTGTACCAACGAGCCCCAATGCTCACTGCGCCTGCTGCTTACCGCACCTGCTGTTCATTGCAACCACTGCTTATCTGCTCACTGCTCCCAGTGCTCCCTGCATGCATTCCTCATTGCGCCAAATGCTTAGTGCACACATTGCTCACTGCACCAACCACTCACTGCATCCATTGCTCACAGCACCCACTGCTCAGTGCACCAACTGCTCTCTGCATCCACTGCTCATTATACCAATTGCTTACTGTACTGAGTCACCCCACTGCTCATTGCACCCACTGCTTGCTGCACCCACCGGTCACTGCATCCACTGTTTACTGCACCTACTGCTCAGTGCACCCTGCACCCACTGCTCTCTATACCGACTGCTCACCGTCCCGACTAGCCTTACTCACAGCTAAAATCAGTAAGGATAGGCAATGACACCTCCTCTACAATCATCCTCACACCACTGCCCCACAAGATTGTGTTCTCAGCCCCCTACTGTACTCCATATATATTTATGTCTGTGTGACCAAGTTCCCCTCCAATTCGATTTTCAAGTTTGCTGACGACACCACTGTAATGGATCGGATCTCAAACAATGACGAGACAAAGTATGGAATGAGATAGAGAATCTGATGAACTGGTGCAGCAACAATAATCTTTCCCTGAATGTCAGCAAAACGAAGGAGATTGCCATTGGCTTGAGGAAGCGTAAAGGAGAACATGCCCCTGTCTACATCAACGGGGACAAAGTAGAAAGGGTCGAGAGCTTCAGGTTTTTCGGTGTCCAGATCACCAACAACCTCTCCTGGTCCCCTTCATTCTAACACTATAGTTACGAAAGCCCATCAACGCCTCTACTTTCCCAGACTAAGGAAATTTGGCATGTCAGCAACGACTCTCACCAACTTTTACAAATGCACCATAGAAAGCATTCTTTTTGGTTATATCACAGTTTGGTATGGCTCCTGTTCTTGGCAAGATCACAAGGAACTACAAAAAGGTTGTGAATATTGCCCAATCCATCACACAAACCAGCTTCCCATCGATTGACTCTGTCTACACTTCCTGCTGCCTTGGCAAAGCAGCCAACGTGATTAAGGACCCCACACACCCCGGACATTCTCTCTTCCATTGGGAATAAGATACAAAAGTCTGAAGTCATGTACCAACCAACTCAGATTCTTCTCTGCTGCTGTCAGACTTTTGAATGGACTTACCTTGCATTAAGTTGATCTTTCTCTACATCCTAGCCAGGACTGTAACACTACATTCTGCACTCTCTCGTTTCCTTCTCTATGAGTGGTATGTTTTGTCTGTATTGCATGCAAGAAACATTATTTTTCACTGTATGTTAATACTTGTGACAATAATAAATCAAATCACTGCTCACTACCCTCACTGCTCTCAGCACCCTCTGCTCAGTGCTCCCACTGCTCACTGTACCAACTAGCCCCAACGCTCACTGCACCCGCTGCTCGTTGCACTTACTGCTCACTGCATGCACTGCTCCCTGCACCCACTGCTCACTGCACCTATTTCTCATTGCGCCAAATGCTTAGTGCACCCATTGCTCACTCCACCCTCTGCTCACTGCACCAACTGCTCGCTGCATCCACTGCTCCCTGCACTCACTGCTACCCGCACCTACTGCTTACTGCATCTACTGCTCATTGCGCCAAATGCTTAATGCACCCATTGCCCATCCCACCCTTCACCAACTCCTCACTGTACCTACTGCTGACCGTACCAACTAGCCCCACTGCTCACCACCCACACTGCTCATTGCACCCTTCCTCATTGCGCCAAATGCTTAGGGCACCCATAGTTCACTCCACCCTCTGCTCACTGCACCAACTGCTCACTCCATACACTGCTCACAGCACCCATTGCTCAGTGCACCAACTGGTCCCTGCACCCACTGCTCACCATACCGATTGCTCACTGTACTGATTAGCCCCCCCCCCCCCCCGCATGTTGCATCCGCTGCTCGCTGCACCCACTGCTCATTGAACCTATTGCTCGCTGCACACACTGCTCACCACACCCACAACTCACTGCACCCACTGCTCCATGCATCCATTGCTTGCTGCACCCACTGCTCACAGCATTCACTGCTCACCCCACCGACTGCTCACTGCATCCACTGCTCACTGTGCCAAATGCTTAGTGCATCCACTGCTTATTCCACCCTCTGCTCACTGCACCTACTGCTCCCTGCATCCACTGCTCACTGCATGCACTGCTGAATGTGCCAAATACTTAGTGCATCCACTGCTCACTCCACCCGCTATTCACGCAGCCAATGCTCTCTGCACCCTCTGCTGACTCCACCCTCTACTCAACACTTATTACATTCACTCTACACCCTCCTTGCCACTCTCACTGCTTACTACTGAGCCTGCTCAGTGCACATTTCACAGATGGCTCTTTGCAGTCTGTAGTCTGTCAGTGACTTTTTCTTGATTGACGTTACTGAACGTATTCCTGTTTCTGAAACTATTCTGTTTCTCATTCATCTATGCTTGTTTTAAAAATAGTTTATTGATATTCCTGACTGTTGTTTCAAATTAGATTAAAAAATGTTTTTTTGGGTGAGAAAATCTCTGTAAGAGGATGTTATTTTTATTCAATTTAATGCACTCTGTAGATTGTCTATAGACTGTATTCTAGCAAATCATTATTGTCATTTCTAGATGAGTGTCTGCTGTGTTGACAGAACTTACATTGTTGCTTTGTCAACTTTTTAGTGAAATCATCTTTGTAAATGTGATTTTATGAAAATAATTGCATGATCCTTTTTTTTAAGAATCAGCATTTTATATTTAGTCATGATATGGAACTGCATTGTTTTTTGTACATAGAATGTAGCAATGCATGGAGGTGCATTTCATTAAATGTCCCCTGAATGTTGCATCCTGCTTTGTTGCAAAGAACTTCTGCTTTTGAAAGGTTTATACTATTAAAATGAACCATTTCCTTCCATGCCTGATTCCTTTATTGGATTAGTACGTGCTTGTCCATTCCTCTTACAGGTGTGGAATGCTGTCTTTGGTGTCACATTCAACAGTGACCAGACTTGATCAGTCACTGGTGTTGACCCAACATTGACGCGACATTCACTAGATTCAATCCCACAGTCACTGGACTTGACCCCATAGTCATTGGTGTCAACCCCACAGTCGCTAGATTTGACCCAACAGTCAGTTTGGACCTGTGGGGGACAGTCAGGAGATTATAAGGAAAGTTCAAGGACTGCAAAGCGGAGTCAGCGTGTACCCCCACAACTTCACCACCACTTCAGTGAGCAGCGGGGGCAAAAGGAAGTGTGACATCACAGGAAACTCATAAGCCGATTGGTCAGTAAGTGTTCGGTGTAAAGGGCAGTGTGTGAAAAACCAACATCTGGACTGAGGAAAAGTTAAAAGTTTTTTTAAAGTAAAGTTTATTTATTAGTCACAAGTAAGGCTTACATTAATACTGCAATGAAATTACTGTGAAGTTCCCATACTTGCCACACTCTGGCACCTGTTCAGGTCAATGCATCTAACCAGCACATCTTTCAGACTGTGGGAGGAAATCAGAGCACCTGGAAGAAACCCATGCAGACATGAGGAGAATGTGCAAACTCCACACAGACAGTGACCCAAGGCAGGAATTGAACCTGGGTCCCTGGTACTGTGAGGCAGCAGTGCTACTGTGCTGCCATGTTGGGACCAAGATAGTAATACAATAAAAGTAATCCAAAGTAGAATAAGGTGAACATAAGTGATGTAAAGTTAAGTCATACCAGGGCAGCTCAGTCACGTTGAATGTGTGTCCTATAGTGTGTGAAGTCGTAGACGCTCCTGGTGTTCTAAATGATCATTTGTGCAGGAAGTGCTGCCAACTGTGGAAACTTGAGCTCTAGGTTTCAGAACTTGAGTGGTGGCTGGTGTCAGTGTGGTGCATGCACAAGGTTGCGAGCTATATGGATAGCATAGTCAAAGAGGTGGTCACACTACAGCTTAAGGCCTTAGAGGCACTGATAGACTGGATAACCACGAGGCAGTCTAGTCAGACTAGAGACTAGTCAGGTAATGCAGGAGTCCCCTAGGGTCCCACTCAGTAATTGGTTTTAGAACATAGAACACTACAGCACAAACAGGCCCTTCGGCCCACGAGTTGCGCCGATCACATCAACACCTACCAACCTACAGACCTATCTATAACCCTCAATCTCATTAAACCCCATATACTCATCCAGAAGTCTTTTAAAAGACCCCAGTGAGTTCACCTCCACCACCACTGACGGCAGCCAATTCCATTCACTCACCACCCTGAGTGAAAAACTTACCCCTAACATCACTTCTGAACTTCCCTCCCTGCACCTTAAATCTGTGTCCTCTCGTAGCAACCATTTCAACCCAGGGAAATAGCCTCTGAGTCCACCCTATCTATTCCTCTCAACATTTTGTAAACTTCTATCAGGTTGCCTCTCAACCTTCGTCTCTCCAGGGAAAAGAGTCCCAGCTCCCTCAACCTAACTTCATAAGGCATGCCTCCCAGTCCAGGCAACATCCTTGTAAATCTCCTCTGTACCCTCTCAATAGCTTCTACATCCTTCCTATAGTGAGGCGACCAGAACCACGCACAATACTCTAAATGAGGCCTGACAAGGGTCTTACAAAGTTGCAGCATTACCTCCCGACTCCTAAACTCAATCCCTCGATTAATGAAGGCCAGTACACCATACGCCTTCTTGACCACCTCCTCCACCTGCGAGGCCGATTTAAGAGTCCTGTGGACCCGGACCCTAAGATCCTTCTGCTCTTCAACACTACTCAGACTTCTGCCCTTGATAGAGTACTCGTTCATCCCGTTGGTTCTGCCAAAATGGACGACTACACATTTATCCGCGTTGAAGTCCATATGCCACTTCTCCGCCCAGTCCTGCATCCTATCTATGTCCTGCTGCAACTTTTGCCATCCTTCCAGACCACCCACAACACCACCGACCTTAGTGTCATCAGCGAACTTACTTACCCATCCCTCCACTTCCTCATCCAGGTCATTTATGAAAATGACAAACAACAAGGGTCCCAGAACAGATCCTTGAGGCACTCCGCTGGTGACTGACCTCCATTCAGAAAAAGCCCCATCCACAACCACTCTCTGCCTTCTGCAGGCAAGCCAGTTCTGAATCCACAAGGCCAAAGGCCCTTGGATCCCATGCCCTCTCACCTTCTCAAGAAGTCTTGCATGGGGGACCTTATCAAACGCCTTTCTGAAGTCCATGTACACTACATCCACGGCACTTCCTTCGTCAATGTGTTCAGTCACATTATCGAAGAACTCAACTAGGCTTGTAAGGCACGACCTGCCCTTGACAAATCCATGCTGACTATTCCTGATCATGTCAAACCTCTCCAAATGTTCGTAAATCTTGTCCCTCAGAAGCCTCTCCATCAGCTTACCAACCACAGAGGTCAGACTCACCAGTCGGTAATTTCCCGGGCTATCTCTGTTCCCTTTCTTGAAAATAGGAACTACATCCGCAATCCTCTGGAACCTCTCCCGTCTCCATTGACGACGCAAAGATCATCGCCAGGGGCTCTGCAATCTCTTCCCTCGCCTCCCACAGTATCCTGGGGTACATCCCATCTGGTCCAGGCGACTTATCTACCTTGATAGAATTCAAAAGTTCCAACACATCCTCCTCCTTAATATTCACGTACTCAATCTTTTCCATCTGCTGCAAATCCATAACAAAATCTCCCAGATCAGCTTCCACTGTGAATACTGAGGCGAAGTACTCATTAAGCACCTCTGCCATTTCTTCTGGTTCCACACAAACCTTTCCCCCCTCACCTTTTATAGGTCCTATCCCTTCTCTTCTTATCCTTTTACCTTTCACATATTTATAGAAGGCCTTGGGATTCTCCTTAATCTTACCCGCCAAGGTCTTCTCATGACCCCTTCTGGCTCTCCTAATTTCCCTTTTAAGTTCCTTCCTACAGTCCTTATACTCCTCAAGATCTTTAACCTCTCCTAATTCCCTGAACCTCTTGTACACCTTCCTTTTCCTCCCGACTAGGTTCAACACAGCCTTTGTGCACCACGGTTCCCGCGACCTACCAAAACCCCTTTGTCTCATCGGAACATTGTCATTCAGAGCTCCAGACACACATTCCTTGAATATCTGCCACCTTCCTTCGGTGCTTTTCCCTACGAACGCCTCCTTCCAGTTTATTTGTCCAAGTAACTTCCTGACTTCTTCGTATCTCCCCTTACCCCAGACAAACACCTTCCTAGCCTGCCTGATCCTATCTCGTTCCAATGCAATTGTGAAGGAGATAGAATTATGGTCACCATTTCCAAGATGCTCTCCTACCAAAAGATCCATCACCTGCCCTGGTTCATTCGCCAGTACCAGGTCAAGTACAGCCTCTCCCCTCGTAGGCTTATTCACATACTGTGTCAGGAAACCCTCCTGAACACACCTAACAAACTCCTCCCCATCCAAACCCCTTACCCTAGGGATATTCCAGTCGATGTTTGGGAAATTGAAGTCTCCCATCACGACAACTCTGTTATTAAAACATCTCTCCAGAATCTGTTTCCCTATTTGCACTTCAACTTCCCTGTCACTATTGGGCGGCCTATAGAATACACCCAGCAAAGTTTTCGACCCTTTGCTGTTTGTAACTTCCACCCACAGAGATTCTGTAGACAGTCCCTCCACAACATCCTCTTTGCAGCCATGACACTGTCCCTGATCAGTGCCACTCCACCACCCCTTCTGCCACCCTCCCTGTCCTTCCTGAAGCATCTGAAGCCTGGCACCTGAAGTACCCAGTCCTGTCCCTGAGACATCCAAGTCTCCGTAATGGCCACCACATCACAATCCCAAACAGCAATCCACGCCCTAAGCTCATCTACCTTATTCACTACACTCCTTGCATTAAAATATATACACTTCAGGCCCTCAGTCTGGGCATTTCCCATCTCCACCGCCTGTCTAACCTCCCTCCCATACTGCCTGCGGTCCTCCCCTACCTGGGAGCGAACCTCCTCCGTCCCAGTTTCCCCATCACAGTTCCCTCCCCCCATCCTTTCTAGTTTAAAGTCCCCCCGGTAGCCTTAGCCAGTCTTCCCGCCAAGATATTAGTCCCCCTGGTATTTAAGTGCCACCCGTCCTTACTATACAGGTCCCACCTACCCCTAAAGAGGTCCCAGTGATCTAGGAACCGAAATCCCTGCCCTCTACACCAGTCCCTCAGCCACGCATTCACCCTCCACCTCATTTCATTTCTTCCCTCATTCTCCCGTGGCACAGGCAGCAATCCTGAGATTACTACCTTCGCTTTTCTCTTCCTCAGCTGCCTACCCAGTTCCCTATAGTCCCTTTTCACGAGTGCCTCCCTCTTCTTACCTACGTCAGTAGTACCTATATGTACTACAACCTCTGGTTCCTCACCCTCCCCTTTCAGGATGTCTGGGACCCGCCCAGAGACATCCCGGATCCCAGCCCCAGGGAGACAAACCACCATCCGCGACTCCCTTCTACGTCCACAAAAACGCCTGTCCGCGCCCCTCACTGTGGAGTCCCCTATTAACACTACCTTTCTGCTTCCCTTTTTGATTTTTTGGCTCACTGGCTCAGCTCCAGAGACCTGGTCACCGCTTCCTCCCTCAGATGAGCTGTCCCCCCCAGTAGTACTCAGGCCGGAGTACTTATTTTGAAGGGGGACATCCACCAGAGTGCTCTCCATCACCCGTGTTTTCCCCTTCCTAATAGTTACCCAAGTGCCCTCATCCCGTTGCCCTGGTGTGACTACCTGCTGGTAGCTCCTATCCATAAGCTCCTCACTCTCCTGAACGAGCCGAAGGTCCTCGAGCTGCATTTGCAGCTCCTTAACCTGGTTTCGTAGGGCCTGCAGCTCCACACACCGAGCACAGGTGTGGATGTCTGGCAGGCCAGGAGCCTCCAAGACCTCCCACATGTTGCATTGGCAGCAACATACAGGTCTCACACTCATACTTACCCCTTATAGCAACCCAGAGGAAAAAGTAAAAAAAACTTATAATTTACCTTATCTCTTGGCCCTGTGAGCCAAAGCCCTTACAGCACACACAAAAACAAAAGCAGTCTTACCAGCTCTCTGACAGAGCCTCTCTCTTTTTTTTCAGGTTAGGGGAGGGGGGAGGGCTGGGATACTCTACCTGTGTAGAGTATTGGGAAACCCCTCCGGTCTAATGTATAGTAGGTGAAAAAAAAACGTGACCCGAGTGCTCTCGCAACTACTTCCAGGGTCAAACTTAAAACAATCAGAAAAAAAACCCCCACTAAACAAAGTTAGTTTTTAAAAGAAAGAAAAAGTCGCTGAACTCACCCACAAGCTCTCCACTCGCAAATCGCAGCCTCTCTTCAGTGCTCCCACGGAACAATGAGTGGCTCAGCAGTACCAAAGGAAGGTGGTGAGGGAACTGGTTCCTCAGAAGATTGCAGTCAGAGCCAGGTTTGTGGTACCATGAGTGGCTCAGCAGTACCAAAGGGAAAAGCAATAGTGATAGGGGATTCATTATTTGGGGCAGGATTTCACAAACCTTTCCAACCAAGGAATCGTTATTATGTTGAAACTTATTATGTTGAAGAGTCACATAAATATGATTATTTCTTCCAGGTGTTCTGATTTCCTCCCACAGTCTGAAAGATGTGCTGGTTAGATGCAATGACCTGAACAGGTGCCAGAGTGTGGCAAGTAGGGGAACATGGTGGTGTAGTAATTAGCACTGTTACCGCACAGCACCAGGTATCTGGGTTCAATTTCTGGCTTGGACCCAGTGTGGAGATTGCACGTTCTCCTTGTTTCTGCATGGGTTTCCACCAGGTGCTCCAAGATGTGCAGGTTAGGTTGATTGGCCATGCTAAATCAACCATTGAAGTGTGAGGAGATTAGCAGGTAAATATGTGGGGTTACAGGAATAGGGCCTGGGTAGAATAGTGGTCAGTGCAGACTCGATGGACTGAATGGCCTCCTTCTGCACATAAAGCTTCTATGATTTTTGCACAGTAGGTATATAAAAATATCAGAAACAGAACAGTACAGGCCCTTCAGCCCTCAATGGTGTCAAGCTTTGTCTGAAATCAAGATCAAGCTATTCTACTCCCTATCATTCTGGTGTGCTCCATGTAATATCATTTATAGAAATCTTCTATGCCTCCTGTTTATATGATTATTATAAAAGATCTCTTATTTTGAAGGGTGGTCAAGTCTTACCTTTGTCACTTAGTGGGAAGAGTGCTGCTGAAAACTGGATTCTCATGTTGGACACAAGAGGCACGCACACATTCACACCTCACTGATACACATACACGGTCTCACTGTCCTCACATTCAGCACTCCTTCCCCTCATGTTCTCACCTCTCCTCACTTTCACGTATTCTCATCTTTCAAGCTTTCTGCTCTTCTCTCTCACATATGCACCCTATCAGCTCATCTCATTTTCTCACTAACTCTCACCTTCCCCTTCACACACTGACATTCTCATGTTGCCTCATGCTCACACATTCTCTGCTGCTTCTCCTTTAAAAGCTCACTCTCATGGATGGCATGGTAGCACAGTGGTTAGAAGTGCTGCTTCACAGCTCTAGGGACCTGGGTTCAATTCCTGGCTTGGGTCACTGTCTGTGTGGAGTTTGCACATTCCCCTTGTGTCTGCATGGGTTTCCTCCCACAGTCCAAAGATGTGCGGGTTAGGTTGATTGGCCATGCTAAAATTGCCCCTTAGTGTCCCGAGATGTGTAGGTTAGAAGGATTAGTGGATAAAATATAGGGATATGGGTGTAGGGCCTGGGTGGGATTGTGGTCAGTGCAGACTCAGTGGGCCGAATGCCTTCTCACTGTACTATAGGGATTCTATTCTGTGACCTCTCCACACTTACTCTCTTATTTCACCTCTCTTTCATACAATCACACTCTCACCTCTACTCTCTTGCTCATACATTCACATTCTCACCTCTCTCTCATTCACCTTCTTACTCACACATTCACTCACACTCTCCCACTCCCTCAGACACATTCACATGCTCACCTCTCTCTTACACACATTTATGTTGTCTCCACTCCTATGATTCAAGTCACCCACTGGAAAGGTTTATCAAATAAGTTTATTTAAGAACAGTTAAAATATAAAATAATTGGTATAACTTTTACCAATTACAAAGAACAACTATGATATTGTATGAACCTTAACAGCTAATAATAATGTTCCAAGTCAAACATTAAGCACAAACATATGCCTCTTTCTAGTGTTATGAAGCAGAGGTTGATCCTCTGAGAGCTAACACCTAACTACTCAAAGAGGAGTACCTCACCTGTTAAAAGCATGAGAAGGACAATCTGCTCTTCAGCAACTTTTAGTGGTTAACTCAATAACTACCTGACTCTTTGTAAAAATCAACAAGTTAAGACTTTATTCATCTAACAGTGAACCCCCTCAGGCAACGCTTCCTACACCCCCTCCCCACCAAAAAAAAATGGCTCATACACTCTGCCATACATCTGGGCAGTCTCAGGGTGGGCATAGCTCCCAATTGGAAACAATAGCAACAGTGGCACCATCACCAGTGGCAGGGCCTTCTAAGCAGGTGAAGCAGCAGCCACAGCCCCTGCTGCTCCAAAGGCCCTGCCACCCTTTTAATTATTGGCCAAAGAGTAAAAAAAGTGAACAGGTTAACTGAACTATTAACAACCCAAATAAAACACTATTCTAATGGAATACTGTTTAGATAAATACAATTAAGAAACAAATAGAATGTTTAGTCACTCAAAATTATAATTGGGTTTTCCATTCCAGAATCTTCTGTCTTTTGGTACCTTTGCTATTGACTGAGAATAGCAATGGTGCATACTACCGTGTCTAGAATATTGTTGATCCTACATGTAACATTGTAGTAATTTGTTGTCATATCCACAGAAGTAAAGGGAGAAGGATGCTATACATTTAAATGGTTGTATGATTTCTTTAAAGGTCACATGATGTAATCAGGCAGTCATAGGATGTTTCACAGTCTTCTGTCTTAATTTCAGTTTCTACTCTGTAGAGATAACAGTTCCTCAATAAACCTTGTTGTTATTTTAAATCTACCTATGCAAAACCACATTTTTTCCTTTTTGTTTAAAATTCACAACCCCCAACATAGTTAAGACATTACACTCACTCTCACCTCTCTTTTCTCTCTCACACACAATCATACTCTCTCCTCTACCTCACTGATACTACTCCCAGTCACCATTCCTCCTTTTTCCTTTAACGAATTATCTTACAAGACCGTAAGAAATAGGAACTGGAATAAGCCGTTCTACCCCTCCAGCTTACTCCATCAATCAGTAGGATCACGGCTGATCCGACATTCCTCAGAGTCACTTCCCTGAAATATATTTCAGCTTTAAATACACTCAGAGACTGTACCCCCACAGTCCCCTATAACAAGCAATTCCAAAGTCTCACAAACCTCAGGGAAGAAACTCCTCCCCCTCTCACTCCGACATTCGGCGCCCCTTTATTCGGAAGGTGCGCAGGCGCGGTGCGAGACGGCGGAAGTGCGCAGGCGCGGTGCGAGACGGCGGAAGTGCGCAGGCGCAGTTTGAGAAGCCGCCATGCCGATGAAGGGTCGCTTTCCCATTCGGCGGACGTTGGAGTTCCTGCGGAGCGGCTCAGTGGTGTTCAAGGATTCGGTTAAAATCCTGACGGTGAATTATAACACACACGGGGAGAGAAGTGACGGAGCAAGGTCAGTGGGCTGGTGCGGACTACTGTCAGCAGGGAGATTGAGGGATGGGCGACTGTCAGTTATGGAGACTTGGGGCAATTGTGTGGGTGCAGACCGGGGGTGGGCTTACTGTCTGTAGGGGAATTGGGGAGGGCCGAGCAGCATAGCAGAAGAACAGGCCTTCGGCCCTCCAAGCCTCATAGTCACCATTCCTCCTTTTCCCTTTAACAAATTATCTTACAAGACTATAAGAAATAGGAACTGGAATAAGCCGTTCTGCCCCTCCAGCTTACTCCATCAATCAGTAGGATCACGTTTATCCATCTAACTAACTGCTTATATCCTTCTATTCCCCGTTTGTTCATATGCTTTTCAAGGTAAATCTTAAATGTGGCTAACTTAACTGCCTCAACCACCTCATTTGGCAGTGCATTCCAGGCCCCACCAGTCTCTATAAAAAAAACCCCTGCACATTTCCATGAACCTTCCCCCCCCCCCCCCAACTTGAACTTGTGCCCCCTTGTAATTGTCATTTCTATCCTGGGGAAAAAGTTTCCAACTGTTCACCCTGTCTATTACCTCTCAATTTTATGAACTTTCAGGTTGCCCCTCAGCTTCTGTTTTTCCAGGGACAGCAATCCCAGTTTGACCAATCTCTCCTCATAGCTAGTACGCTCCATACCAGGCAATATCCTGGTAAATCTTTTCTGTACTCTCTCCAAAGCCTCCACGTCTTTCTGGTAGTGTGGAGACCAAAATTGGACACAGTATTCCAGATGTGGCCTAACCAATGTTTTATACAATTGTAATATAATTTGCTAACTTTTATACTCGATGCCCTGTCCATTGAAGGCAAGCAGGCGATATGCTTTCTTCACCACTTTTTTGATCTGCGCTGCCACTTTTAAGGATCTGTGGACCTGTACTTCCAGATCTATGTGTCTGGGCTCCTAATTGCTCTGCCATTTATTTTATGGGTCCCACCTGAATTGGATCCACCAAAATGCCAATTTACCATCTCGCATTTGTCCAGATTAAATTCCACCTGCCATTTCTTCACCAACTTTCCAGCCTAACTATATCCTGCTGTATTCTCTGACAATCTTCATCGTATCCACAACTCTGTCAGTCTTAGTATCATCCACAAACTTGCTAATCAGACCAGCTATGTTTTCTTCCAAGTCATGTGTGTGTGTAAAATATATATGCAGCGCAGGTCCAGCACTGATCCCTGCAGAACAGCACGAATTACAGATCTCTATTCAGAAAAACACGCTTCCACCACTATCCTCTATCTTACATGGCCAAGATGTGGAGATGCCAGCCTTGGGCTGGGGTAGGCACAATAAGAAATCTCACAACACCAGGTTAAATCCAACAGATTTATTTGGTATCATTAGCTTTTGGATCCTCAGACTCCTTCAGGTGAGTAAGGATTTGTGTTCACAAACAGAGCATATAAAGACGCAAACTCAAAGTACAGACAATGTGCATGGACAGAGGGCCAAGCACAGGTTAAACAGGTGTGTATTGTCTCCAGCCAGGACAGTTATTGAGATTTTGCAAGTTGTGGGGGGTTACAGATAGTGTGACGTGAACTCAAGATCCCGGTTGAGGTCGTCCTTGCGTGTGGAACTTGGCTATCAGTCTCTGCTCAGCGACTCTGTGTTGTCATGAAGGTTGCCTTGGAGAATGCTTACCCGAAGATAAGAGGCTGAATACCTGTGACCGCTGAAGTGTTCTCCAATAGGAAGAGAACATTCTTGCCTGGTGACTGTTGGGTGGTGTTCATTCATTCGTTGTCATAGCGCCTGCATGTTCTCCCCAATGTACCATGCCTTGGGACATTCTTTCCTGCAGCGTATTGGCCCTATCTCCACTCACGTTGGCTGTACCTTGATTACCTGTAAAGACTCGCATTCCAACCATTAGCTTGTAAATTGAGATTGTGTCTTTATATGCCCTTTTTTAAACACAAGTCCTCACTCACCTGAAGAAGGAACTTGAGGTTCTGAAAGCAAGTCCTGCCAAATAAACCTATTGGACTTTAGCCTGGTGTTAGAACATAGGAAAACCATAGCACATGTATTGTATAGTGTTGTGAGACTTCTTATTGGGCTTATATGGCCAAGCCAGTTCTGAATCTAATTAGCTAGTTCACCCCTGATCTTGTGAGATTTAATCTTTTGCATCAGTCTGCCATGAGGGACCTTGTCAAATGCCTTACAAAGTCCATGTGGACAACATCTACAGTCCTTCCCTCATCAATAATTTTTGCCACTTCCTCAGAAAACTCAAAGTAGTAAGACATGACCTCCCACATACAAAACCTGTCCCTGGAGGGAGAATCCGCCGTGGGGGGCTGTGTCTCTTTGGGGGAGTGGGGTTGGGGGGGGGGAGGGGGGAGATATGCTGTCCTCGGGGGGGGATCAGAAGATTCTTGTCTGAATAAGAGAATGGAGGAATGAAAGAGAGCTTTAGATAGCTGGAAGCAAGGAGAGCAGGAGGAAGCTGGATGTGGAAATAAATGATGGAGTGTGGATATGGAGGGACGAAGGGTTACATTGTGATAGAAAGAGCAGGGAAGGTTACATCGACAGCGCTGGAATACAGAAGCAGAGGGAGCTGAGCCTTTATCTGCAGAGGCAGATTGAGAAACCTAATTGAGTACAAGGGATCTGGGATCTATAAATGGAATGATAGGACACAGAAACAAGGAAGTTGCTGGGAACAATTAGAAAACATTGATCCTGAGTCCTCCTTGAAGATTCCATTCAGTTCTGCCTGATGCACGTTCGGCATTGATGAACGTGCAAGAATAGTTCATGAGAAAGATTCAATGGCATGGTGAATTCAGTGGACCACTTCTCTGTGGAGCATGGCAGAATCAATGGATCACTGCTCTGGATCATAAGAACATAAGAAATAGGAGCCCTGCCATTCAATAAGATCATGGATGATCTGAAGTGGATCAGTTCCACTTTCCCGCTTTCTCCCCATAACCCTTAATTCCCCTGTATCAAAAACGTATCTACCCGTGACTTAAATATATTTAGCGAGGTAGCCTCCACCACTTCAACAGGCAGAGAATTCCAGAGATTCACCACCTTTTGAGTGAAGAAGTTCCTCCTCAACTCTGATCTAAACTGACCCCACCCCCCCGCTTATCTTGAGGCTGTGCCCTCTAGTCCTGCTGTCCTTTCTGGGCGGGAAGAATCTCTCTATCTCTACCCTATCCATTCCCTTCATTATCTTATACGTCTCTATAAGATCCCCCCTCATCCTTCTAAACTCCAACGAGTACAGACCTTGTCTATTTAGTGCCTCTTCATAGTCCAACCCCCTCATCTCCAGTATCAGCCTCGTGAACCTCCTCTGCACTCCCTGCAAGGCCAATATATCCTTCCACAAGTGCAGCGACCAAAATTGCGCACAGTACTCCAGCTGCGGCCTCAGCAGTACCCTGTACAGTTGCAGCAAGACCTCCCTGCTTTTATATTCTATCCCCCTCGCTATAAAGGCCAACATTCCTTTCGCCTTCCTGATCTCCTGCTGCACCTGCAGACTGGGTTTTTGCGACTCATGCACAAGGACCCCCAGGTCCCTCTGCACCATAGCATGCTGCAGCTTTTCGCCTTTTAAATAATAATCCTTCCTACTATTATTTCTACCAAAGTGGATAACCTCACACTTGCTAACATTATACTCCATCTGCCAGGTCCTCGCCCACTCGCTGAGCCTATCCAGATCTCTCTGCAGACTTTCCGCACCTTCCATGCAGTTTGCTTTTCCACTCATCTTCGAGTCATCAGCAAATTTTGTCACCCTACACTCAGCCCCCTCCTCTAGATCATCTACATAAATGGTAAATAGCTGAGGCCCCAGCACCAATCCCTGTGGCACTCCACTAGTCACCAACCGCCAACCAGAATAGCACTCATTGATACCAACTCTCTGCTTTCTATTAGGCAGCCAATCCTCTATCCACGCTATCATGCACATAGCTGATTGGATCAGTGCTGTATGGAAATCTTGGATAATTCAGTGGAATACTGCTTTGTGGAAGCTGGGCATGGCTGATTCCGTGGATCACTGCTTTGTTGATCCCAGATATGGCTGATTCAGTGGATCACTGCCCTGTGCATACTAAGCATGGCAAATCAGTGGATTGCTATCCTGCGGATACCAGACATGGCTGTTTCAATGAATCATTGCTCTGTAGATCCCAGATATGGCTGATTCAGTCGATATTGGGCATGGCTGATTGAGAAGCTCTTCTAGGTTTTTGTACTAGTCCGATGTGAGGTTTTGAATACCTATTGTGAAGCAGGGAAATACCCTCTGAAATCAGTCCAGCTCTACAGTCTCCGGTACCTTTGATCCCACGCTTGGCTGTCATTCTGTAACTTAAACTCGAGCTGATCTGTTTCTATTTATTTCTTTTCAGGAAGTTTGTCTTCTTCAACATACCTCAGATCCAGTACCAAAATCCCTGGGTTCAAATTCTTATGTTCAAGAACATGACACCATCACCATTCCTCAGGTTTTATTTGGGTAAGTTTTCTGCCGCTCTCTGATTTGTGGATCCCGGGTGTGGCTGATTCAGTGGATCACTGCTCTTTTGATCATGGTATGGCTGATTCGGTGGATTCTGGGCTTGGCTGATTCACTGGATGACTGACCTGTGCGTACTTGGCATGGCTGATCCACTGGATCGCTGAACTCTGGATCCTAAGCAAAACTGATTCAGCGAATCATGGTCCTGTGAAAACCAGGCTTGGCCGATTCAGTGTATCGCTGCTCTGTGGCTACCAGGCAAGGCTGATCAGTGGGTTGCTGCCCAGTGGACGCTGGGCATGACTGTTTCAATGAATTGCTGCCCTATGAGTGCTGGGCAAGGCTGATTCAGTGGATCACTCCTCTGTGGATCCCAGGTATGGCTGATTTAGTGGATCACTATCCTGTGCATACACGGCATGGCTGATCATTGAATTGTTGTCCCATGGATGCCAGGCGTGGCTGTTTCAGTGAATCATAAGAACATAAGAAATAGGAGCAGGAGTAGGCCAACTAGCCCTTCAAGCCTGCCCTGCCATTCAATAAGATCATAACTGATCTGTCGTGGCTCAGTTCCACATTCCCGCCCTCTCCCCATAACCCTTAATCCCCTCTTATCAAAAACCCATCAACCCGCGTCTTAAAAATATTTAGCGAGGTAGCCTCCACCACTTCAACGGGCAGAGAATTCCAGATATTCACCACCCTTTGAGTGAAGAAGTTCCTCCTCAACTCTGTTCTAAACCGCCCCCCCTTTATCTTGAGGCTGTGCCCCCTAGTCCTACTATCCTTTCTGAGCGGGAAGAGTCTCTCCACCTCTATCCTATCCATCCCATTCATCATCTTATACGTCTCAATGAGATCTCCCCTCATTCTTCTAAACTCTAACGAGTACAAGCCGAATTTATTCAGCCTCTCCTCATAGCTCAACCCCCTCAACTCTGGTATCAGCCTAGTAAACCTCCTCTGCACTCCCTCCAAGGCCAGAATATCCTTGCGTAAGTACGGCGCCCAAAACTGCACACAGTACTCCAGCTGCGGCCTCACCAATGCCCTATACAGCCGCAGCAAGACCTCCCTACTTTTATATTCAATCCCCCTCGCGATGAAGGCCAGCATCCCATTCGCCTTCCTGACCACCTGCTGCACCTGCAAGCTGGGTTGTTGCGACTCATGCACAAGGACCCCGAGGTCCCTCTGCACCGTCGCCTGCTGCAGTTTTTCTCCACGTAAGTAATAATCCTTCCTACCATTATTCCTACCAAAGTGGACCACCTCGCACTTGCCAACATTAAATTCCATTTGCCATTTCCTGGCCCATTCGCCCAACCTATCTAGATCCTTCTGTAGACTCTCCCCACCCTCCGCACAATTTGCCTTTCCACCAATTTTGGTGTCATCAGCAAATTTCGACACCCTACACTCGGTTCCCTCCTCCAGATCATCTATATAAATGGTAAATAGCTGAGGCCCCAGCACCGACCCCTGGGGCACTCCACTAGTCACCATCCGCCAATCCGAATAGCACCCATTGACCCCCACTCTCTGCCTCCTATTTGACAACCAGTCCTCTATCCACGCTAACACCCTACCCCCAACTCCATGCCCCCTGACCTTCTGCAATAACCTCTTGTGAGGTACCTTGTCAAACGCCTTCTGAAAATCAAGAAAGACCACATCCACTGGCTCTCCTCTGTCCACCGCCCTAGACACATCCTCATAGAACTCCAGTAAATTTGTCAGACACGACTTCCCTTTAACAAAACCGTGCTACGTCTGCTCTATCAAGCAGTTCCCCTCAAGATGCCTCGCTATTTCCTCCTTGATGACGGATTCTAACATTTTACCTACAACAGACGTTAAACTAACAGGCCTATAATTCCCCGCCTTTTGCCTGGCACCCTTCTTAAACAACGGCGTAACATTAGCCGCTTTCCAATCATAGAACATAGAACATTACAGCGCAGAACAGGCCCTTCGGCCCACGATGTTGCGCCGACCAGTTACAAAAACAATGACCCACTAGCCTATACCAATCCCTTTTCGTCCATAAACCTATCCATAGATCTCTTAAACGCCCCCAAACTAGGCGCATTTACAACCGCAGCAGGCAGGGCATTCCAATCCCTCACCACCCGCTGGGTAAAGAACCTACCCCTGACATCCGTCCTGTAGCTACCCCCCCTTAATTTAAAGCCATGCCCCCTCGTGCTAGCTTTCTCCATCCGAGAAAAAAGGCTATCACTATCCACCCTATCTAAACCTCTAATCATCTTATATGTTTCAATAAGATCCCCTCTTAGCCGCCTTCTTTCCAACGAAAACAACCCTAAATCCCTCAGTCTCTCCTCATAGGACCTCCCCACCATACCAGGCAACATCCTAGTAAACCTCCTCTGCACCCTCTCCAAAGCCTCCACATCCTTCTTGTAATGTGGGGACCAGAACTGCACACAGTACTCCAAGTGCAGCCGCACCAGAGTAGTGTACAATTGCAACATGACGCTGCGACTCCTAAATTCAATCCCCCTACCAATAAACGCCAAGACACCGTACGCCTTCTTAACAACCTTATCTACTTGATTCCCAACTTTCAGGGATCTATGTACACATACACCTAGATCCCTCTGTTCATCCACACTATTCAAAGTCCTCCCGTTAGCCCTATACTCGACACATCTGTTGCTCCTACCAAAGTGAATTACCTCACACTTCTCCGCATTAAATTCCATCTGCCACCTCTCGGCCCAGCTCTGCAACCTATCTAAGTCTCCCTGCAGACTATGACACCCTTCCTCACAATCTACCACACCTCCGACTTTGGTGTCATCAGCAAATTTACTAATCCACCCAACTATACCCTCATCCAGATCATTAATAAAGATTACAAACAACAGTGGCCCCAAAACAAATCCCTGAGGCACACCACTCGTAACCGAACTCCATGATGAATATTTACCATCAACCACCACCCTCTGTCTCCTATCTGATAGCCAATTCCTGATCCAACTTCCTAGATTACCCACAATCCCATACATCTGCATTTTCTGCAGAAGCCTACCATGGTGAACCTTATCGAACGCCTTACTAAAATCCATATATACCACGTCAACTGCCTTGCCCCCATCCACCTCTTTGGTCACCTTCTCAAAAAACTCAATAAGGTTAGTAAGGCACGACCTACCCGCTACAAAACCATGCTGACTATTTCTAATCAATTCATTACACTCCAAATAACTATAAATCCTATCCCTAATAATTTTTTCTAAAACCTTGCCCACAACAGAAGTAAGACTCACCGGTCTATAATTCCCGGCAAAGTCTCTGTTCCCCTTCTTAAACAATGGGACAACATTCGCTATCCTCCAATTCTCCGGGACTACACCAGAGACCAATGACGACCTGAAGATCAGAGCCAGAGGCTCTGCAATCACCTCTCTAGCCTCCCAGAGAATCCTAGGGTAGATCCCATCCAGACCAGGGGACTTATCTATTTTCAGCCCCTCAAGAATATCCAGCACATCCCCCTTATCAACCGTAATACTGTCTATTTTACACCCCTGCAACCCAGTGTCCTCCTCAGCTATATTCATGTCCCCCTGCGTGAACACCGAAGAGAAATATTGGTTCAATGCTTCTCCAATCTCCTCCAGTTCCACACACAACTTCCCTCTGCTGTCTGTAACTGGCCCTAATCTTGCCCTGACCAACCTTCTGTTCCTGACATACCTATAGAACGCCTTAGGATTCTCCTTAATCCTATCAGCCAATGTCTTCTCATGTCCTCTTTTAGCCCTTCTTAACTCACTCTTCAACTCCCTCCTAGCCAATCTAAAGCTTTCAAGTGAACTACCTGAGCCCTCAATTCTCATCCGAACATAAGCCTCCTTTTTCTTTTTAACCATCGACTCAACTCTTTTAGTGCACCACGGTTCCCTAGATCTACCAATTCCAATCTTCCGGCACTTCCCCGAAATCCAGCGACGTCTGGAAAATAACCACCAAGGCATCCACTATCACCTCCGCCATTTCTTTCAGGACCCTCGGATGCATTCCATCCGGTCCTGGGGACTTGTCCACAATCAGCCCCTCCAGTCTGTCGAGCACCACCTCTCTAGTAACAGTAATGTCATCGAGACCCTCCAGTCCTACCACCTTTCCATCTCTAACATCCGGCAAATTATTCACGTCCTCCTCCGTGAAGACCGAAACAAAAAAGTTATTTAAGACCTCAGCCATTTCCCCATCCCCTACCACTAAGTCCCCCTTCTCATCCTCTAAGGGACCAATGTTCACCCTAGCCAGCCTCTTCTTTTTTATATATTTATAAAAACTCTTGCTATCCTTTTTTATATTAAGCGCTAGCCCAGCTTCATAGTTTCTCCTACCCTTCTTTATAAACTTCTTTGTCAATCTTTGTTGACATTTAAACCTCTCCCAATCCTCTTCTCGCCCACTACTCTTAGCTACTCTAAATGCCTCCGCTTTTAATTTAACACTTCCCTTCACCTCCTTCGTTATCCACGGCTTATTACCTCTCCTCCTACGGTCCTTTTTGACCATCGGAATAAATTTCTGCTGAGCACCAAGAAAGACCTCCTTAAAGATCCTCCACTGCTCCTCAGCAGACCTACTTTCCAACGCGCTCCCCCAGTCCACATTCGCCAATTCTTCTCTCATCCTACCGTACTCCCCTCTGTTCAAACAAAGGACGCGCGTCCGGGAACCCACTTTCTCCTCCTCCATCTGCACCAGAAACTCCACCATACAATGATCACTCTCCCCAAGAGGATCCTTCACCACAAGGTCCCTAATTCTACCTGCCTCATTACATAGCACCAGATCCAAGATAGCTCGCTCCCTCGTCGGCTCCGACACACACTGTTCCAGGAAACTATCCCAGCAGCATTCCAAGAACTCCTTCTCGAGCCCACCGCGTCCAACATGGGTCGACCAATCAATATGCAGATTGAAATCCCCCATAATTACGGCCGTTCCATTCCTGCACGCCACACTTATTTGCGCGTTAACAGCCCGCCCCACCTCCAGATCATTATTTGGGGGCCTATAGACGACACCCACCAGCGTCTTCCTTCCTTTGCTGTTCCTAATCTCTACCCACAACGATTCCACGTTCTGCTCCTTGGCTCCAATATCATCCCTTGCTACCACCCTGATGCTATCCTTAATCAGCAGAGCTACGCCCCCACCTTTTCCCTCCCGCCTATCCTTCCTAAACACTTGATACCCCTGGACATTCAGCTCCCAGTCCCTGTCACTTTGCAGCCACGTCTCTTTAATGGCCACCAGATCATATCCATTTGTGTCGATCTGCGCCACCAACTCATCCACTTTATTCCTAATGCTTCGCACATTCAGATAAAGCGCCTTCATCCCAGCCTTCACCTGGACCTTATTTGCTGGAACGCCGCCAACCATACTCACGCCCCTTACTCCCTCTATTATTGGGACATCCTCGGCCTCTATCCTTACCTGTACCGTCTCCTTAACTTTAGACCCCGTAATGTCACCTACCCTCACACCCTCTCCCCCCCCTAATTAGTTTAAAGCCCTGTCTACAGTCCTCTTTACACAATTCGCCAGCACTCTGGTCCCAGCACGGTTCAGACCAACCCCATCCCGCCCGAACAGGTCCCACCTACCCCAATACTGGTGCCAATGCCCCATAAATTCAAACCCATTCCTCCCACACCAATCCCTGAGCCACCCATTCACTTCCTTAATCCTATCAACCCTACGCCCGTCTGCACTCGGTTCAGGCAGTAGCCCAGAGATGACCACCTTGTCGGTTCTACTTTTTAATTCCATTCCCAGCTTTTCATACTCCCTCCCCAGATCCTCATTTTGCATTTTGTCTACGTCGTCGGCACCCACATGAACCACAACGACCGGATTCTCACCCTCCCACTCCAGGTTCCGCTACAGCCCAGATGTGACATCCTGGACCCGAGCACCAGGCAGACAACACACCCTTCTGTGCACTTTGTCATTGTGACAAAGGACAGTGTCAATACCCTTCACCCCACTATTCCCAATTACAACTACGTTCCTCTTCTCCTTCTCTTTGCCTACGTCCTGCTGCATCACTGTACTGTGTGCAGTCTGCTCACCGACCTCACCTCCCTCGTCCTCTTCCAGACTGGAAGCAAGAACCTCAAACCTGTTATGCAGCTTGAGAGTCTGAGGCCTCCTTTCCCCACCCTCCTTCCTCTTCTCAGCAGCCCCCTCTTGTTCCTGACCCTTAGAGTTAGCCAGTCTAAGGGGGTGGATGTCTCTTGCACCCCATTGACAATGGCACCCTCTCTCCCCCTGATGAGCCTCAGTATCTGTAGCTCAGAGGCCAGCTCATCTACCTTGAGCTGGAGCTCCTCCAGCAACCTGCACTTACTGCAGACATGGTCACTGGGGAGGACCCTGGGGTCCACCAGTTCCCACATCATACAGAAACCACACATCACATGCCCCTCCATTATTCACTGTAGTAATGTTGAAAATTTCCACCCGAACTCACCTGGCCCTTTTTCTCTCCAGCCCTTTTGATATTAAGCCCTAAATGCTCACTCTACTTCCCTCTCACTCCGCTGCCCGCTCAGACGCTGCCCGCTGTCTACACCAGGCCTCCTTTTAAACCTGGCGCTGATTTAAAGCTGGCTGGCCCACAACTCCTTCTAACCACTCCCTCAGAATTCTTAAAGCAGTAAATACAATAAAATAAATGCTTTAAACAGTTCTACAAAGAACAAAGACTGCTCTGTAGATCACAGGTATGGCTGATTCAATGGATCACTGTGGATCCTGGATATGCCTGAAGGAACAAGGGTCAGATTGTCTCAGCAAAGAAACCAGCCATCTTGGGTGCTGGGGAGACGTGATTGGGTATGGGAGATAATGTCAGCCGTTTTTCAGTATTAGTTTTAATTTTGTGCTTTTGCCATTTCTCCCTAGATGATGGTGAACAGGTCTTGGTTGACGTAGAAGGAAAAAACCACAAACAAATTGTTGAACATGTGAAGACAATCCTGGGAAAGAATGAGTGAGCTTTGTTTATCTGTGTTTATATACTGTAGGCATGCAATGTTTGATTTCTGTCTGCCTTGTAGAATCACATGTTAAAATCTGTCTGTTTGGCTGTGGATAAAGCCACAGTACAAAATGGCCTCCTCTGACAGGAGATTTCTTCATATTTCGTTCATATATGCTACCCTCTGCCCCAAGAAGTACACACCCTCCAATTCTCTGTTCCCACCCAGGCCTGCTCCACTAGAGTGAGTTGTTTCCCCAGGTCAACCATTACTTTGAGAATGAATTTTAGTGGGCTAGAGGAATAAAGGGATCAAAGGGTACCTGTACACAAATCACCAGCACTTGGAATAAAAATGGTAAAATCATCCCCATCATCTCTGACAGTGCAACACCCCAGCACAACATTTCTGACAGTGTAGCACCCCCAATCCAGCATCTCTGACAATATAGTACCACAAACACGTCATCTCTGACAATTTAGCATCTCCACAAAGCAGGACCAATTTTACCATCATGTTGCACTCATTTTCAGGCACGTGAACTTAGTAAAGTCAGGTGTGAGGTGAGTAGCGCACCTCACCAGTTGCCTCTTTACCAAGGCCCAAAAAAAGGCTGCAATCAGGACCATGCCTGAAAAAGGTCCAACGGCCATTTAAGTGCATTTTCATGTATTTAAACTGACTTAATGGGCGGCACGCCCAACTTTACTGGTTCTTCCCCCTTTATGATTGCATTGGCCCATCCAGAATCAACGCAAAACTGACACACACCATATCAGTAAAAGCAACCTACTGCGGATGCTGGAATCTGAAACCAGAAGAGAAAATGCTGAAAAATCTCAACAGGTCTGCCAGCATCTGTAAGGAGAGAAAAAAACTGACGTTTTGAGTCCAGATGACCCTTTGGCAAAGCCCTTTTGTTACAAAGTACAAGAACAACACAGCACGGGAAACAGGCCCTTCGGCCCAACAAGCCCATGCTGCCATCTTAACAATGTGTTTTTCCTCTTCCACCCTTGATCCATGTCTATGCTTATGGTACCCCCATTGGAAACCAGATTAAGGGGAGAATAATTTAGGGACAATTTGTTACACCAGTCAGCCTAAGAGCACATCTTTGGGGTGTGGGAGGAAACCAGAGCACCCGGAGGAAACCCACGCAACCACAGGGAGAATGTGCAAACTCCCACAGACACTAGCCCAAATCCATGTATCTGCACAGCAAACAGTGATAGTCACTGAGCTGTCGTGGTGCCCATCTGCTGGTCCAGTATTAAGCGTACAGAAATGACACAAAGTACTAGGCTACTCTCAAAACATCCAAGAGCAGCCCACGCACGACCCACCACATGTATGCCTCTCGTTAGACAACAAGGTGGACCAATGCACCTGCGGAGTGAAAGAGAAAACCATCAACACATGTAACAGTTGATTTCCAGGAACGTCCCGAGGCTCTGATCCTTATTTAAAACAGTCTCCTATAACCCTCCATCCCTATTTCGCTCATGTGTCTATCTAAGTAAACCTTAAACAAGTCCAGCGTGCCTGCTTCCACCACGTTACTTGGCAGTGCATTCCATACCCCCACGACCCTCTGTGTGAAAAACCTCCCTCTAGCATCCAAATTATACCACTTCCCCCCTCACCTTAAGCCTGTGGCCCCTTGTGATATTTGTCTCCAATCTAGGAAAAAGCCTGCCACTGTTTACTCTATCTATACCCTTCATTATCTTATACACCTCTGTTAGATTCCCCCTCAATCTCCATCTTTCTAAGGAAAACAGCCCCAATTTACCAAATCTTTCCTCATAACCCAGTCCTTCCATAGCAGGCAGCATCCTGGTAAACCACCTCTGCACTCTCTCCAGGGTCCCCACGTCCTTCCGGTAGTAAGGTGACCAGAACTGGACGCAGTACTCCAAATGCGGTCTAACCGACGTTCTGTACAACTGCAGCATTAGACGCCAGTTCTTGTACTCTATACCCCTTCCTATAAAGGCTAGTATACCATAAGCTTTCTTCGCAACCTTCTCTACCTGTGTTGCCACCTTCAAAGACTTGTGCACTTGCACTCCCAGATCCCTCTGCATTTCTATACTCATTTGTTGCGACCATTTTCTTTCTTGAGTCGGTGGGGGCTCTCTGAGTGTGTGGGGGGGTGGGTGGTGAGGGAGGCTGTTGCTCAGCAGGGTTCCGACATCTGATCTGCAGCATGGACTCATGTCTCAGCACTGCCCTCGGGTCTTGTGGATGCTGCTGGGTCCTAATGCACTCAGTATTCTACCAGCTGAAGGATGTGCACAAAGCCCTTGCAAATTGCACTGCTGCAGCCTCACAACTTTTCAAGGAGCTGTGATTCTAGGGAGCACGTGGCTGGGGGAATTGGGGGAGGGGGGTCGTCTGTGATTTTGAGGAGCATATAGCTGGGGGAATGGGCAGTATGGACAGTTACGTTGGTCCTTTAGAGGATGAGAAAGGGGACCTAGTGGTAGGGGATGGGGATATGGCTAAGGTATTGAATAACGTTTTTGTTTCTGTCTTCACGGAGGAGGACGTGAATAATTTGCCGGGTGTTAGCGATGGAAAGGTCTGGAGGGTCTTAATGACATTACTGTTACTAGAGAGGCGGTGCTCGACAGACTGGAGGGGCTGATTGTGGACAAGTCCCCAGGACCGGATGGAATGCATCCGAGGGTTCTGAAAGAAATGGCGGAGGTGATAGTGGATGTCTTGGTGGTTATTTTCCAGACGTCGCTGGATTCCGGGGAAGTGCCGGATGATTGGAAAACGGCTAATGTTACGCCGTTGTTTAAGAAGGGTGCCAGGCAAAAGGCGGGGAATTATAGGTCGGTTAGTTTAACGTCTGTGGTAGGTAAAATGTTAGAATCTGTCATTAAGGAGGAAATTGCAAGGCATCTTGAAGGGAATTGCTTGATAGAGCAGACGCAGCACGGTTTCATTAAAGGGAAGTCGTGTCTAACAAATTTACTGGAGTTCTATGAGGATGTGTCTAGGGCAGTGGATAGAGGAGAGCCGGTGGATGTGGTCTTTCTAGATTTTCAGAAGGCGTTTGACAAAGTACCTCACAAGAGGTTATTGCAGAAGGTTGAGGGACATGGAGTTGGGGGTAGGGTGTTAGCGTGGATAGAGGATTGGTTGTCAAATAGGAGGCAGAGAGTGGGGGTCAACGGGTGCTATTCGGATTGGCGGATGGTGACTAGTGGAGTGCCCCAGGGGTCGGTGCTGGGGCCTCAGCTTTTTACCATTTATATAGATGATCTGGAGGAGGGAACTGAGTGTAGGGTGTCGAAATTTGCTGATGACACCAAGATTGGGGGAAAGGCAAATTGTGCGGAGGGTGTGGAGTGTCTGCAGAAGGATCTAGATAGGCTGGGCGAATGGGCCAGGAAATGGCAAATGGAATTTAATGTTGGCAAGTGTGAGGTGGTCCACTTTGGTAGGAATAATGGTAGGAAGGACTATTACTTACGTGGCGAAAAACTGCAGCAGGCGACGGTGCAGAGGGACCTCGGGGTCCTAGTGCATGAGTCGCAAAAACCCAGCTTGCAGGCGCAGCAGGTGGTCAGGAAGGCGAATGGGATGCTGGCCTTCATCGCGAGGGGGATTGAATATAAAAGTAGGGAGGTCTTGCTGCAGCTGTATAGGGCATTGGTGAGGCCGCAGCTGGAGTACTGTGTGCAGTTTTGGGTGCCGCACCTGCGCAAAGATATTTTGGCCTTGGAGGGAGTGCAGAGGAGGTTTACTAGGCTGATGCCGGAGTTGAGGGGGTTGAGCTATCAGGAGAGGCTGAATAAATTAGGCTTGTACTCATTAGAGTTTAGAAGGATGAGGGGAGATCTCATTGAGACGTATAAGATGATGAATGGGATGGATAGGATAGAGGTGGAGAGACTCTTCCCGCTCAAAAAATACAGTAGGACTAGGGGGCACAGCCTCAAGTTAAAGGGGGGGCGGTTTAGAACGGAGTTGAGGAGGAACTTCTTCACTCAAAGGGTGGTGAATCTCTGGAATTCTCTGCCCGTTGAAGTGGTGGAGGCTGCCTCGCTAAATATTTTTAAGACGCGGGTTGATGGGTTTTTGATAAGAAAGGGGATTAAGGGTTATGGGGAGAGGGCGGGAATGTGGAACTGAGCCGCGACAGATCAGCCATGATCTTATTGAATGGTGGGGCAGGCTCAAAGGGCTGGATGGCCTACTCCTGCTCCTATTTCTTGTGTTCTTACTGTTGATGGCTAGGGGCAAGCAGCATTCCTTAACCTCTGCACATGTTCCTCTCCATCTCCAAATCCTACCCTGCCCCCTTCAGAGTGACAAGATGGCTTTTGCGATGCTGCCAATTAATCCAAAAAAAAACAGTTCTTCTGGTTGCTGCCAGAGCTGAGAGATAGAAGAGGAAAAATTGCACACACAGGAGGCCCAGCCCTCACCACTTGCAGGAGGGAGACGACCATCAGGGGCAGGAGGTAGCCACCATTCGCCGGGGGGGGATACACAGGAGAAGGAGAAAGCAGAGACCCCGGCAGTTCTGTGCACAAGTGTTATGTGAATAGATCATAGAATCATAGAACCCTACAGTGCAGAAAGAGGCCCTTCGGCCCATCGAGTCTGCACCGAACACAATCCCACCCAGGCTGTACCCCCATATCCTTACATATTATACCCACTAATCCCTCTAACCTATGCATCCCTAGACAATAAGGGACAATTTTCTAGCATGGCCAATCAACCTAACCCGCACATCTTTGGACTGTGAGAGGAAACCGGAGCACCCGGAGGAAACCCATGCACGTGGTGTCCATGTCGGACACCATGTGCCGTCAACGTCGCCGCTTCTGAAAGGAGACAGTGCAACACCTGTGTAACCTGTTGTGGGACCTGACACCTCAGGACGGTGGGGGCACCCACTCTCGTTGGCTGTCAAATTGACAGCCGCTCTGAACTTTTATGCAACTGGCTCCTTCCAGACCCTTAGCGACATTTCCCAGTCAGCTGTGCACACCTGTGTCGAGTAGGTTACGGAAGCCCTGTATGCCTGGGTTGGACAGTACATCAAATTTCAGACCCGTCAGGAGGTCTTAGCTGCTGGGTTCGTGGCCATTGCAGGGGTACCTGATATATAGGGGCCATCGACTGCACCCTCATCGTCCTCAAAGCCCTCCTGCAGAATCCACAAAGATTCATTGACAGGAAGAGGTCCCACTCCCTGAATGTCCAACTGATGTGTGACCACAGTATGTACATTAGGCACTTCTGCACAAGACACCCAGGCAGCATGCATGACAGTTTCATTGTCGAGGAGCTCAGGCTGCACGGGTGGCTCATGGATGATATGGGTTACCCGCTTCAAACATGGCTGATGACACTTGTAGGGAGACCGGTGACTGAGGCAGACACTGCTATAATGAGGCCTATGTATCTACCTGTGCTATAGTAGAGAGGTGCATTGGGCTCCTCAAAATGCGATTCCAGTTTGTGAAACGCTCTGGCGGGGCCCTACAATACAGCCCCCGATCACTTCCCGTGTTGTGGTGGTATGTTGTGCCTTGCAGAGAGGTGACCTATTGGAGGAGGAAGATGTGGAGGCTAAGCAGCCAGACGTAGCTGGGGAGGAGGCTGCACAGCAGGAGGAGGAAGAGCACAAAAGGCTGGCAGTTTGAATGAGGTGTGCAAGGACAGCAAGGGAGGCCTTGATCTCTAGGGGGTTGTGTCTGTGGTTTTCATCTCCCCCTACCTCCCTTCTTAAACAGCGGTGTTACATTTGCTACTTTCCAATCCTCTGACATCCTGCCTCCAGTGATTCCCAAAAGATCACTATCAATGCCTCCACAATTTCCTCAGTTATCTCTTTTAAAACTCTGAGGTGTAGTCCATCCAGTCCAGGTGATTTATCCACTTCCAGGCCTTTCAGTTTCCCCAGAACCTTCTCCTTAGTGATGGCTACTACACTCACTTGTGCCCACTGACTCTCCTGGAGCTCTGATGTCTTCCATCGTGAAGACTGATGCAAAGTAACTATTCAGTTCCTTTGCCATTCAGTTCCTCTGCCATGTCATTTGTTACCTATTATTTTATCAATAATCACTGCTTGGGAGAGGATGCTGCCAACATAAATGAACTGTAGTTTCTGCCCTGTGATTGCGATTATGGGTTCTGTGTCCGGTGCATGAAGAACAGGCTGGTGCATGACTTTGGTCTTTTTAATGTTGATGGTGAATCCAAAGTTGCCACAAGCCATGAAAAATTTGTCCATGCTGACTTGTATCTCTGGCTTTGAGCCAGTATACAGGGCGCAGTCATCGGCAAAGAGCAAGTCTCTCAGAACAGTCACCCTTCACTTTGGTAATAGCTTGAAGTCTCCTCGGGTTGAAGAGCTTCCCATCCACTCTGTACTTGAGGCTGATTCTAGCAACTCGGTCCTGGAAGGCATCATTCAGCATGGCAGTAAACGTCATGCTGAACAGGGTGGGTGCGAGCACACAGCCTTGTATGATGCCATTGCTGCAGCACAACTTAAGCGCAAGCTGCACAAGTCCAGAGCCACCAGCACAACAACTACAGTGTCCACACAAGTCTGTCCACTATGTGACTGGACATTCCATGCCCGAATTTGTCCTGATCAGTCATCTTCAGACACACTGCAACCAGCCTCAAAATGACAAGTGGTGTCGAGGTCCTCATGACGACAATGGATGAACAACTACCTATCATTACTTCTCTAGCCTCATTTTCCAGTGATCCAATGGTAATTTTTGTCTCCTTGCCTTTTATGTATTGAAAAAGATTCTTTCTATCTTCTTTTATATTACTAGCTAGCTTACACTCATATTTCATCTTCTCCCCCCTTATGGCTTTTTTAGTTGTCCTCTGCTCACTTTTAAAGGCTCCCCAGTCTTCTGGTTTCCCACAAATCCTTGCCACTTTATATGCTCCCGTATGACCTGTGCCATCTTAATGCAACTATAACTTCCTAACCTTACGTGGTCTACTACTACATCATCTCCCCATAATGTACATCGGAGGTGGAGACGGTCAGCTGCCTACCTCATCCCATTGCCTGTGATGCGCATGGTGGGCATCCTCTGGAGATCCTGGACCTTGAGGACCCTGACTGTCTTCCAGATGTCTGGGATGTTTCCATAGCACCCTCTTCATCCTGTTGCCCCTGAGATGCCCCGGTGTCAGGAAGGGGGATGTCGGAAGGTGTGTAGCCACAGTGTCCTGGCTGGGCTCAAGCCTTTGGGGTTCCTGTGGGTCTCTGGGTCACTCCACGGGACAGTGGTGCTTCTGCTCTGAGCTCCAGAAGCTCCGGCATCACCTGACCCCTCCAATTCTAGAAGAGCACCTGCTTCCTATGTATGGTGGTTGAGCCCTCTGCGGTGGCCACTTGAGTCGGGGGCCACCTTTCAGTGGCCACAGCAAGTGCCCTCTGAAGACTGGGCTATGCTCTGTAGCCCCTCAGCCATGACCTCTGCGACTGGGCCACGTTCTCAAGGGCTGCTGCTGTAGCCCATTGTGTCTTAGCACTGTCCCACTGCGTCTGCTGCAAGCTCTGCAACCCCTCAGCCATGTCCTGTTATGAAGGGGCCACGTTCTGAAGGACTGCAACCATAGTCCGCTGTGTCTCAGCACTGTCCTGCTGGGTCTCCTGCAAGCCCCTTTGACAAGGTAGCGCGTGATAGGTTAAATCTGAAATGGATATCTTAAATCTTTTATTTAAATCTTAAATCTCTAAATGGATACAAAATTGGCTTGATGACAGATTTAGAAGTCCAACAGATTTATTTGGTAGCAAAAGCCACTAGCTTTCAGAGCACTGCCCCTTCAGGTGAGTAGGAGTTCTGTTCACAAACAGGGCATATAAAGACATAAACTCAATTTACAAAATAATGGTTGGAGTGCGAGACTTTATAAGTAATCAAGTCATAAAGGTATAGACAATGTGAGTGGAGAGAGGGTTGACACAGGTTAAAGAGATGTGTTTTGTCGCCAGCCAGGACAGTTACTGAGATTTTGCAAGTCCAGGCAAGTTGTGAGGATTACATATAGTGTGACATGAACCCAAGATCACGGTTGAGGCCGTCCTCAGGTGTGCGGAACTTGGCTATTAGTCTCGGTTCAGCGACTCTGCGTTGTCGTGTGTCGTGAATGCTGCCTTGGAGAATGCCTATCTAAAGATCGGAGGCCAAGTGCCCAGACTGCTGAAGTGTTCCCTAAAAGGAAGAGAACACTCTTGCCCCAGTGATTGTCAAGCGGTGTTCATTCATCCGTTGTCATAGCGTCTGCATGGTCTCCTCAATGTACCATGCCTCAGGACATCCTTTCCTGCAGCATATCAGGTAGACAACGTTGGCCAAGTTGCAAGTGTATGTACCATGTACCTGATGGATGGTTTTCTCACATGAGATGGTGGCATCTGTGTCGATGAGCCGGCATGCCTTGCAGAGGTTGCTGTGGCAGGGTTGTATGGTGTCATGGTCACTTGTCCTGAAGGCTGGGTAGTTTGCTGCAGACAATGGTCTGTTTGAGGTTGTGTGGTTGTTCGAAGGCAAGATGTGGGCATGGCCTTGGCAAGATGTTCATCTTCATCAATGACATGTTGAAAGCTCCGGAGAAGCCTTCTCCACTTTGGCAAAGTACTGGACAACGACTCCCATGCTTGTTTATTGAGGAGGTCAGTGCGGTTTTTCGCTGTGGCACGTTGGAATTGTCGATCAGTGAGTCGAGCGCCATATGCTGTTATGGGGGCATCTTTGTGTCTGGATGTGTCTGTTGCGATCCTCTTCATTTGAGCAGAACCTGTGTATTTGGAGGGCTTGTCTGTGGGGGATGGCTTTTTTTAACGTGTTTAGGGTGGAAGCTGGAGAAGTGGAGCATCGTGACGTTGTCCATGGGCTTGCGGTACAGTGAAGTGACTGTCATTGATGGAGATGCGTGTGTCCAAGAGTGCAACCGATTCTGGAGAGTAGTCCATGGTGAGTCTCATGGTGGGATAGAACTTGTTGATGTCGTCATATAGTTGTTTCTGTGATTGTTCACCATGAGTCCAAAGGAAGAAAATGTTGTCGATGTATCTAGTGTCTTGTATGTCTTGCAAAACTTCAACAAGATAGAACATAGAACGCTACAACACAAACAGGCCCTTCGGCCCACAAGTTGCGCCGATCATATCCATACCTACCAGGCCATAGAACTATCTGTAACTCCCAATCCCATTAAAACCCATGTACTCATCCAGAAGTCTTTTAAGAGACCCCAGCGAGTTCGCCTCTACCACCACTGATGGCAGCCGATTCCACTCACTCACCACCCTCTGAGTGAAAAACTTACCCCTAAGTTAGTACCCCTAACTTGACCTCTTTAGGGGCAGGTGTGACCTGTACAATAAAGACGGGTGGCACTTGAATCCCAGAAGGACCAATATCTTGGCGGGAAGGTTGGCTAGCGCTACTGGGGGGACTTTAAACTAGAAAGGTTGGGGGGAGGGAATGGAGATGAGGTGACTGAGGAGGTTCAAGGGACTGCAGCGGTTCAAGAAGGCTGTTCAGCCGCACCTGATGTGGAGATGCTGGCGTTGGACTGGGGTAAAACAGAAAGAAATCCCACGACACCAGCTTAACATCCATCTAGTTTATTTGTAGCAAATGCTGCAAGCTTTCAGAACAGGCTATCCCTTCGTCAGCTGCACCTTCACAAGGGTATTTTAGGAGGGGCAATAAATGCTGGCCTAGCCAGTGAAATAATTTTAACAATATTTTGTACATGAGTGAGAGAACGGGGCTTGCTGATAATGTGTTGATTCTTGTCTGTGTAAAATGTGAGTAGCTGCTGATGATGTATTGTGTTTTCTCATAGTGTGTTACTAGAAGCGGATGAGCAAGTTCAGAAGGAGCATTCACATCCTGCACACTTTGGACCCAAAAAGTACTGCCTGCGGGAATGCATATGTGAAGTGGAGGGGCAAGTTCCCTGCCCAGGTGTGGTGCCTTTACCCAAGGAAATGACTGGGAAGTATTGGACTGCCCTGCGAGCAGGGTCTGCTATGTAAATAAAGCTTTCAACCAGAATTAAAATATTTTAGTTTCAAATGACAGGAACAACTCAGTTTCAACTGTCAGCTATCAGAAAGTCAGTACAGATTTTGTAGATCATGCCTAATCAGATTTTTTGTTTAAAGGTGTTGTTCAAGCACTGAAGAGGAGAATGTCAATGCATGTTATTCATATTCCATTCATTCCTCAGTATAGACATAGATGGCACTAATAAGTTGGTTTTTTTATTGAATAATTTAAAATGAACAAATTACAGAAAGCAAAAAAAAGCTTACTTGAGTGAGAAAGAGATAGATACCAGCAAAAACTAGTCCAGATACAGACTCGATCCAATCTTACACTGGACTGACCTGAACAAATATAGCAGTATACAGCATCATGACTTTTCAGTTATCTGTGTTAGGGAATTACTAGGTACTAACAGTGTCTCTAACTTTCTAAACAACTTGCAGCTGTGGCCATGAAGGTGCTTGTTTATGAAAAACTTTGCTTTGCTTATGAAAAAGTCATTTCCGCTAACATTTGACTGCATTCTGTGAAAATACAATTTCTGAGCTAATCCCGGCATGCCTGCTAAGCCTTAAAATGTGGCCAAATTAGTTTCAAAGCTTAGCAGAGTTAGTTACATAGGCAGAAATATCTTAAAATGAAGTCTTTTGCATAAATTAAGCAAACCATTCACAAGCTCAACAATTCCTCCTTTTGATTCCATCTAACCATTTTGAATCAAATATGTGAAACTTCCTTCAGGTGCGAGAATGGTTTGCTTCCTGTTCCTTTGACGGTCATCATCATGATGGATTTACCCTTCTCTATTGTCATTAAACAGTTACACATGCATTTAAGGAACAGAATTATGCAGTACATAATTACAATAATAATAAAGAATAACACCAGTCCTTGCATCATGGAGCTTCCAATTGAACGTAGCCAATCAGTTGCCTGCTCCACAAGGTGGAGGGTGGCAGCTGTTTAAATTTTTTGATTTCCTTTTTAATGTGTCAAGCTAAATTGGTGATTTTTTTGAACTGTTCTGGGTATGTATGTAATGACTATATTAATCAAGTGCAACACCACAATTCCAACAAAGCAGACACAGACTTTACCACCTACTGGTGTGTTGATCCAGGTGTTTGTAGGTGAAAGAGCCATGACTAAGGATAACAATTGCTGGGCAAGTTTGAGCTGAGTGGAATTTCACCTGCTCCATGGGGTGTGCCTCAAATTGAGGTGGCATTTGATATTGATGCCAATGGTATTTTGAATCTGTCTGCAAGGGATAAAGCACTGGAAAGGAAAACGAGATAACCCTCACCTGACAAAGGTTGCTTGAACAACAAAGATAATATATATGGTCCTGGAAGCTGAAAAGCACAAAATGGAAGATGACCAAAAACATGAAAAAGTTGCTGCCAAAAATGCTTTGGAATTTTATGCTTTCAACTCAGGGTGAAAAGTTGAAAGGAAACATTGGAGATGATGATAAGCAGAAGATTTTGGACAAATGTAATAAATTTATATTCCCCTCCAGTTCAATTTTCAAGTTTGCTGACGACATCACCATAGTGGATCAGATCTCAAACAATGATGAGACAGAGTACAGGAATAACATAGAGAATCTGATGAACTGGTGCGGCAACAATAATCTTTCTCTGAATTTCAGCAAAATGAAGGAGATTGTTGTTGACTTCAGGAAGTGTAAAGGAGAACATGCCCCGTCTACATCTAGAGGGACGAAGTAGAAAGGATCAAGGTCTTCAAGTTTTAGCTGTCCAAATCACCAACAACCTGCCCTGGTCCCCCCATGCCGACACTATAGTTAAGAAAGCTCACCAACACCTCTACTTTCTCAGAAGACTAAGGAAATTTGGCGTGTCAGCTACGACTCTCTTCAAGTCTCTCAGATGCACAAAAGGAAGCATTCTTTCTGGTTGTATCACAGTTTAGCATGGTTTCTGCTCTGCCCGAGACCACAAGAAACTACAAAAGGTGGTGAATGTAGCCCGATCCATCACACAAACCAGTCTCTGATCCATTGACTCTGTCTACACTTCCTGTTGTCTCGGCAAAGCAGCCAGCATTATTATTAAGGACCCCACGCACCTGGACATCCTCTCTTTGATCTTCCGTCAGGAAAAAGACAAAATCTGAGGTCATGTACCAACCGACTTAAGAACAGCTTCTTCCCTGCTGCTGTTTTGCATGGACTTTTGAATGGACTTACCTTGCATTCGTTAAACACAACTTCCCCTTCACGAATCCGTGCTGCATCTGCTTGATCAAACCGTTGTTTTCTGTCCCTCCTGAAACATCTGAAACCCAGCACTTGAAGTATCCAGTCCTGTCCTTGAGACGTCCAAGTCTCTGTAATGGCCACCACATCACATTTCCAAGCAGCGATCCACACTCTAAATTCATCCACCTTGTTCACAACACTCCTAGCGTTAAAATAAACACATCTCAAACCTTTGGTCTGAGCACTCCCCTTCTCCATCACCTGTTTATCCTCCCTCTTACACTGTCGACAATCTCTCTCTATTTGTGAGCTAACCTCCTCACTCCCAGTCACTTCATTTCGATTCCCTCCCCTCCAACCATTCTAGTTTCTCCCCAGTAACCTTCGCCAACTGTCCCACCAGGATATTGGTCCCCCTGAGATTCAAGTGCCACCCGTTTTAAATTATCCAATAAAAAAAATTCAACTTCATATCAGTGCTGTCTGCATCTATTCTGAGCATACAGCATGCTTGCCTTCATTGGTCAGGGCATTGAGTATAAAAATTTGCAGGTCGTGCTGCAACTGTACAGAACCTTAGTTAGGCCTCATTTGGAATATTGTGTACAATTCTGGTTGCCAGAAGGAGGTGGATGCTTTGGAAGAAGAACTGAAGAGGTTTACCAGGATGTTGTCTAGTCTGGAAGGTGTTTGCTATGAGGAGAGATTGGATAAACTCGATTTGTTCTCACTGGAATGACGGAGGTTGAGGGGTGACCTGATAGAAGTTTACAAGATTATGAGTCCCATGGACAAAGTGAATAGTCAGATGCTCTTTCATAATGTAGAAAATCAAGTACTAGACCACATAGATTTAAGATGTGTGGGGAAAAGTTTAAGGGAGGTGTGCGAGGCAAGTTTTTTTTTACAGTGTTGTGAATGTCTGGAGTGCACTACCTGGGGAGGTAATGGGATCTGGTACGATAGCAGCATTTAAGGGGCATCAAAAAGAATCCATGAATAGGATAGGAATGCAAGGATACCAATTCCATAAGTGTGTACGGTTTTAGTTTAGGGAGGCATCATGGTTGGTGCAGGCTTGGAGTGCCAAAGGGCCTGTTCCTATGCTGTTACTGTTCTTTGTTCACATTTTTAAACAAAAATAAACTTTGCTTGTTTTGTTTAATTCTTTCATATACAATAATTTTAACATAAGTTATAACTATGTATGTAAAGTACTCAGTTTTACTCTTTTCTGCTGTTTCCAGTCTTTCCTTCAAATATTACAATAGAGTAGTAATACAGCACCAAAAAGGTCCTTCAACCCACCAAGTCTCTCTTTCTTTCTCTCTCTCTCTTTCTCTCGCCGTGCAGGGACCTGGTCTCTTTTTCTCTGTCTCTCTGTCTTTCTGCTGGATCCTGGTTTCTTTCTCCCTGTGCCTAGCCTCTCACTCTGTGCCCAATAGTGTGGATTGTTCCCATTTTTCAACCTTCACAGAATGGTTCTTCTATAACCTTAATCACAGAAATATGGCGGCACATTGGTTCGCACTGCTGCCTCTCAGTGCCAGGGACCTGGGTTCAGTTCTGGCCTCAGGTGACTGCTCATGTGGAGTTTGCACATTCTCCATATGTCTGCCAGGGTTTCCTCCGGGTGCTTTAGCCCAAAGAGATGCAGGTTAGTTGGGTTGGCCATGCTAAATTACCCCTTAATGTGAGGGGATTAGAACATACATTAAATGTATGAGGTTATGGGGACAGGGTGTGGGTGGGATTTTTGTCAGTGCAGGCTCAATGGGCCAAATGACCTCCTTCTGCAGTATGACAAGGTCAGTTTGATTAAATTCCAGAGAGTGACAGAAGCATTGGTAGGAATAATGGTAGGAAGGATTATTACTTACGTGGAGAAAAACTGCAGCAGGCGACGGTGCAGAGGGACCTCGGGGTCCTTGTGCATGAGTCGCAAAAACCCAGCTTGCAGGTGCAGCAGGTGGTCAGGAAGGCGAATGGGATGCTGGCCTTCATCGCGAGGGGGATTGAATATAAAAGTAGGGAGGTCTTGCTGCAGCTGTATAGGGCATTGGTGAGGCCGCAGCTGGAGTACTGTGTGCAGTTTTGGGCGCCGTACTTACGCAAGGATATTTTGGCCTTGGAGGGAGTGCAGAGGAGGTTTACTAGGCTGATGCCGGAGTTGAGGGGGTTGAGCTATCAGGAGAGGCTGAATAAATTAGGCTTGTACTCATTAGAGTTTAGAAGAATGAGGGGAGATCTCATTGAGACGTATAAGATGATGAATGGGATGGATAGGATAGAGGTGGAGAGACTCTTCCCGCTCAGAAAGGATAGTAGGACTAGGGGGCACAGCCTCAAGATATAGTGGGGGGCGGTTTATAACAGAGTTGAGGAGGAACTTCTTCACTCAAAGGGTGGTGAATATCTGGAATTCTCTGCCCGTTGAAGTGGAGGCTACCTTGCTAAATATTTTTAAGACGCGGGTTGATGGGTTTTTGATAAGAGAGGGGATTAAGGGTTATGGGGAGAGGGCGGGAATGTGGAACTGAGCCACGACAGATCAGCCATGATCTTATTGAATGGCGGGGCAGGCTCGAAGGGCTAGTTGGCCTACTCCTGCTCCTATTTCTTATGTTCTTATGTTCATTGCTGTACAAAGCATAGCTGTTCTGCACGAAGTCGTGCAATCACATTTCCCCACTTGAGTTTTTAAGCTCTATAAGTGTATTTCCATTGAGTGCCTATCCAAATTTTCTTTTAAATAATTGATTATCTCTGCTTCCTTCATCCTTAAAGTAGTTCTGTCGTGATGTGGAGGGTATGGTTTCGTCAAGGGGAAGTCATGCCTGACAAATCTGTTAGAGTTCTTTGAGGAGATAATGAGCAGATTAGACAGAGAGCCAGTGAATGTTGTTTACTTGAATTTCCAGAAGGCCTTTGACAAGACGCTGCACAAGGCTGCTGAATAAGATAGGAGCTTACAGTGTTAGAGCAAGGTGCTAGCATGGATAGAAGATTGACTGACTGGCAGAAGGCAGAGAGTGGGGATAAAGGGGTCCTTTTCAGAGTGGCAGCTGATGACTAATGGAGTGTTGCAGGGGTCAGTGTTGAGACCACAACTTTTTACTTCATACATTAATGATCTGGATGAAGGAACTGGCGGGCATTTGCAGATGATACAAAGATAGGTGGAGGGACAGGTAGTATTGAGGAGATGGGGAGGCTGCAGAAGGATTTGGACAGGTTAGGAGAATGGGCAAAATAGATGGAATATAACATGGCTAAGCATGCGTCACAGAGATTTACAGCATAGAAACAGACCCATTGGTCCAACTTGTCCATGCCACCCAGTTTTTACCATTAAACTAGTCCCAGTTACCCATGTTTGGCCCATATCTCTCTAAACCCATCTTATCCATACCTAAATGCTTCTTAAAAGACAAAATTTTTGAACCTTCACAGAACGGTTATAGACGGAACCATAATCACAGACATTGGTTAGCACTGCTGCCTCTCAGTGCCAGGGACCCGGGTTCAATTACCCGTCTACGACTACCTTTGGCAGCTCGTTCCAGATACTCTCAACTCTGTGAAAAGATTGCCCCTTTGGACCCTTTAGTATTTCTCCCCTCTTACCTTAAACCTATGACGTCTAGTTTTAGACTCTCCTACCATTGGGAAAATATGTTGACCTTATCTATGTCCCTCATAAGTGAGGTTATGCACTTTGGTAGGAAGAACATAAGAGTAGACTATTTCCTAAATGGGGAGATAATTTAGAAATCGGAAGTGCAAAGGTATTTGGGAATTTTAGTTCAGGATTCATTTGCAGGTTGAATTGGTAGTTAGGAATGCAACGTTAGTATTCATTTCAAGATAACTAAAATACAAAAGCAGTTTGTTGATACTGTTGTGTTTTTATAAGGCTCTGGTCAGACCACATTTGGAATATTGTGAGCAATTTTGGGCCCCACATCTCAGTAAGGATATGCTGGTCTACAGAAGGTGGTCAAGAATGATCCTGGGAATTGAAAGCTTGACATATGAGGTGCATTTGAGGACTCTGGGTCTGTATTGGATGGAGTTTACATGGAACACAAACAACACAAACAGGCCCTTTGGCCCACAAGTTGCACTGATCATATCTCTACCTACCAGGCCTATCTATAACCCGCAATCCCATTAAATCCCATGTACTCATCCAGAAGTCTCTTAAAAGACCCTAACAGTTTAGAAGGTAGGGGGGGTGGGAATCTCATTGAAATTTGCAGAATACTTAAAGGCCTGGATAGAATGGACATGGGGAAGTTGTTTCCATTAATGGGCAAGACTAGGATCCAAAGGCACTTTAGAACTGAGGTGAGGAGAAATTGCTTCAGAAATTCCACGGAATCTATCGAATTCATTGCTACAGAAAGCTGTGGAGGCCAGATCATTGAGTGTATTTAAGTCAAAGACAGGTTCTTGATTGGTAAGGTTACAGGGAAAAGATGGATGAATGGGGGTGAGACATTTATCAGCTAAGGTTGAATGGTGGAGCAGGTGTAATAGGCTGAATGGCCCAATTCTGCTCCTATATCAACACAAAGTCATGAAGCTCATTTAAAGAGCTGGTGCAAATCACTCCCTTCTGTGTCATAACAATTTATGATTCAGTGAGTTGCAGGTTTCCATTTACTGGGCAAAAGGTCTTACTGATATTGCTCTGTTTGTCTTACCTGATCCTTAAATCAACACCCCCTCTCAATCCTTGCATGATTAGTTAATGGCAACAGTTAGTCGATCTTCATAAAAATAAATTGTGAATAAAATGTTTTATTTGGTTTTAAGATGTTTTGCTCTCATAAAATGATGTATGTTTACACTGCAAAGTGTACGTTCAGTTGAAATATTTATAAGGAACTTGGCCAAGAAGGTAAAAGTCCACCTCTCATTCTCTGCAGAAGCTTTTTAAATTTGTTATCTAAACTCAGACTTTGTACAACTTTTGGCACAAATTCATGTTTCTGAGAAGGAGTCGGCAGATTTCAGCATCGTCCGAGTGCCACAAAGGGAACTATCTGCAGACACAGTTCAACTACAGTAGGTAGATCACAGCCAGTAACGCTTGTTCAATTCGATACCTCCATATATAAGCTATCCTTGGTTACTGATGGGCCAACCCTTGTCAATTTGGTAGTTATGGGAACTGAGTCTTGTATCTTCATGGGTACTGGCATTCGGGAGGTGCATGCGCACTTTGTCCAAAGTGTGACCAGGCCAAAAGGCTCTTGGATTACCTTGAATGTTGGGAGACAAGCCTGTCAGAGGCTGAAGCTTCATCTTCAACTTCCTGAAAAGCAAAATTGGTAGAAGGCAATTCATCTAACACACAAATTATATTCGAACCTTTACAGCTGGATTTCCACTTGTGGGTTTTGACAGAGTCAATGCAATTGAGAATGTTTATACAATGGAGAAATTTAATGCTTTTTATTCTTTCATGCCACTGGAACAGCCAACATTTATTGCCCATCCTTAATTGCCCTTCAACTGAATATCTCACTTGGCCATTTAAAAAAGCAGTTAAGGGTCAACCATATTGCTGTGGGTCTGGGGTCACATGTAGGCCAGACCAGGTAAGAATGATAGGTTTCCTTCACTAAAGAATAATAAACCAGATGGATTTTTACCACAATTGATAATAGTTATCATTACTGGGACAAGTTTTCAGTGAATGCAGTGCGAGCGTGTGTGTCTCTCTCAGTGGACAATATGTATATGTGTGTGTCTGTATGCCTGTGTGTGTGTGTGTGTGTGCGCGCGCGCGCATGCCCCAGTGGACAATGTGTGTGTCTCTGTGCCCTTGTGTGTGTGTGTGCGTGTGTCTAAGTATGGCTCAGTGAGATTGTGGTGCCTGCTATTAGTTTCCAGTGCTGTGAACAGAGGATCTAAGTTCGCCAGCCCATCTGGCACAGGATGTACTTTGCAATCACTGAGAAATGACAACATTATTTAGCAATTCCACATAATATAACATTGGAGAACTTAACCTTGTATGTTTCGTATAGTCATCTAGCGTCATCTGCTGTTTCTTGTTGCTAGGGGACAGAGCTCTAGCATCCTTCCCTTTCCAACGCCTTCTCCTGGTCTTAGACACTCTGAGGAAAAATCCAGAGAAACGTGAAAAATTCAAAGTAAGCCAAGTAAAATAAGTGAAATAAAATGAGTGAAGCTGCAACACAATGATGAGTTCTAGATTTCTAGCAGTGATGGTCCAAGGTCAGAGATTTCATCAATGTTTGGATAGTAAAATGTGGGAATTTACAACAATGGGACAATCATTGCAATATCTCCACTCCAATCACTGATCAGGAATATGAGTTACAGGCATTTTGATACATCATGGAGGTGCATTGTGTGCACAGTTTACTCCAGACCTGCAAAGAGATATAGATTCAGAATGGAGTTGGTGCAGAGTAAGAGAAACCAGATGAGAGGATCCTCAGAAACTGAGGATCAGAAATATCTGATTATATTACTATCCCTGAGGTTAAGGAAAATGAGCATCAAAGACAGCCAGATGGTAGTCAAAGTAGTTTGGAGCAAAAGCTGTCTAAAAGAGCAGGGATAATGGAAGGAGAGGAGAATGTTAATTACCCAAATATTGGTTTGGATATAACAAAGAACAACACAGCACAGGAAACAGGCCCTTCGGCCCAACAAGCCCGCGCCGCCATTTTAACATTGTGCTTTTCCTCTTCCACCCTTGCTTATGGCACCCACATTGGAAACCAGATTGAGGGGAGAATAATTTAGGGACAATTTGTTACACCAGTCAGCCTATGAGCACATCTTTGGGATGTGGGAGGAAATCGGAGCACTGGAGGAAACCCACGCAACCACAGGGAGAACGTGCAAACTCCCACAGATACTGGCCCAAATCCATGTATCTGCACAGCAAACAGTGATAGTCACTGAACTATCGTGGTGCCCATCTGCTGGTCCAGTTGAAGCGTACACAAATGACGCAAAGTACTAGGCTACTCTCGAAACATCCAAGAGCAGCCCACGCACGACCCACTGCATGTATGCCACTCGTTAGACAACAAGGTGGACTGACGCACCTGTGGAGTAAAAGAGAAAAACATCAACACATGTAACAGTTGATTTCCAGGAACGTCCCAAGGCTCTGATGCTTATTTAAAACAGTTTCCTATAACCCTAATATAATTGTAAGGGTAAAGTGAAGGGAGGGCAAGGTATTTCTGAAATGTGTTCAGGAGAACTTCCTTGAACATTCTATTCCTCAGACCATCCAGAAATCTGGATCTGGTATTGGGGAATGAGGTGAATCAAGTGACTGGAGGGACATGCTTGGTCAGTATTTTTAAAAAATATTTCACGTTTCAGGTGTTGCTAGTTCAGAGAGCGAACTATTCCTCATCCCTAAATCGCCCTCAAGAAGGTGGTGATGAGCTGCCTTCTCGAACCACTGCAGTCCCACACTGCTGTTAGGGAGGGAATTCCAGGATTTTGATCCAGCAACAATGAAAGAACAGATCTATTTCCAAGTCAACATGAGTGACCTGTAGGAGAAAGTGCAGATAGTGGTGTTCCCATGTGTCTGCTGCCCTTGTCCTTCTAGAGGGTAGTGGTCATAGGTTTGGAAGGTGTTGCCTAAGGAACCTTGGTGAATGCAGTACAGCTTGTAGATGGGTACACATGGCTGCCACTGTGCTAACCTGAAACTGACTCATCATTGGACAACACCACGCGAGCCAGCTCCTCTGGCCTTTGCGAAGTTTTAATTACATTCCTGGATGCCCAAGGCAATCTGCTGTTAACAACCAGTTTGTTTTCCCTGAAGCCAGGCTCAAGTCCTTCAAGCCTGGAAAGTTTCTGTCATTGCCTGTAGAGTACGCCAAGTCTCTGGCTACCAGCCTCATCTTGTTGAGTCAATCAACTTTGAAGGAATTTAGCAAATTCTTTTCTCAGTGAGTTGAACCCATCTGAACCTTAATTCCTGTGAAGAAACCTTCATTGGCTCTGGTTCTTTTACAATTACTCCTTTATATGTAGCTCTTTTCTCTCCAATTTGCTTTGTGTGTGTCTCTGCCTGTGCACATCTTCGTCTGTGTGTGCATGTGCTTGTGTACATGTGTGTGTATGCGTCCCTGTATGCACATGTGCACGCGCACGCCTGCATGGTGTGCCTGTGTGCACATGCTTGTGCATCCGTGTTTGTGTGCCCGTGCATGTGTGCTTGTGCCCCGTGCGTGTGCGCTTGGGTCTGCGCGAATGGATGTGCCTGTGTGCGCGTGTGCATGTGCCTGTGCGCACAACCTGTCACCAACCAAAGAACTCTCTGAATGTTGCAGAATTTCTACCAGCAATGTCTCTGAAAGATAGTCAAAGTCAGGTGAACAAACTTCAGCATCCTCACCAAAGACAACCTCTCCAGTGTTGCAACCATGATCATGTGAAATCAGTTCCACTGGTCTGAACACTGCATCCGCAAATAAATCTCCACATCATGACTACCACTGACATCGCAAACTGCCGGACCCAAATGGAGAGGATCGCAAAGAAGATTGCACATATCAACTGGTTTGAACATCTGTAAATAAATACTCAGCTTCCCTTCTCACAAGTTAAGGATGGTACCTGGTTTCAAGGTGTACAGAGAAAATATTTTAAAGATAATCTGAAGAACTCTTTTTGAAAAAGGGACTAATTAAGACTGGTACATGGAAGGAATGTGTGTGCATTCATGTACACGTGTACATGTGCTGTGCATGCATGTGTGTATGTGTGGGGTCTAGAATTCCAATGATGCAAACTCCAAACTGGAGATGTGAACAAAGAACAGTATAGCGCAGGAATGGGCCCTCCAGCCCTCCAAACCTGTGCTGATCACGATGCCTGCCTAAACTATAACCACTTATGGAGTCTATATCCTTCCATACCCATCCTATTCATGTATTCATCTAGTTGCTCCTTAAATGCCAATAGCGTACCTGCTCCCATCATCTCCCGGGCAGCACGTTCCAGACATTCACCACCTGTATAAAAACGTGCCTCGCACATCTCTAAACCTGCGCACCTTATACTCCCCTGGTACTTGACTTTTCTGATGTGGAGATGCCAGCGTTGGACTGGGATAAACACATTAAGAAGTCTCACAACCCCATGTTAAAGTGCATCTTTGTTGAAACTTGATGTCTGTATCAATATGCTTTAACCTGGTGTTGTAAGAATTCTTACTGTGTTTACCCCAGTCCAACGCCAGCATCTCCACATCATGACTACCACTGACATCGCAAACTGCCGGACCCAAATGGAGAGGATCGCAAAGAAGATTGCACATATCAACTGGTTTGAACATCTGTAAATAAATACTCAGCTTCCCTTTTCACAAGTTAAGGATGGTACCTGGTCTCAAGATGTACAGAGAAAATACTTCAAAGATAATCTGAAGGACTCTTTTTGAAAAGAGACAAATTAAGATTGGTAAGTAGAAGGAATTTGCCATGTGTTTACACGTCATTCTCGACACAATCAGAAACCAATGGCATAAACTCTACGATGCAGAAGTAACAAAAGTGAAAGGTGAGAGAGCAGAATGCTGGTAAAATTATTGTTCTAACGTTTGAGATTGTTGTTAAGTTTCTTATGTAGAAACTTGTCAAGTGCTTTCTGGAAATCCACATTAAGAAAAAGCCGTGGACATTCTCATCTTTACCATCTTGATGCCTTTTCAAAAATGTTTAACTTGGTTTATTAAACATGATTTACCCTTCACAAATCTATGCTGTTTCTCAGATTAACTCATATTATCCAAATACTCAGTCATTCTGTCCCTAATAACAGATTCCAGTATCATCTCCACAAATCATATTAGGTTACAGAGGTAACATTTCCTTGTTTAATTATCCTGTCTTCTCAAAGAAAAGAGTGACATTAGCAATTTTCTAAACAGGAGGAATAATTCCTGCATAGGGACTGTTTTGAACTATCATGACTAATCCAACCATTTCCTCCTGTTATGTTATTAAACATGAAAATAATTTAAAACTTAGTACATAAAACATTCTTCTTGTTGCTGTTCACTGAACCAAAGAATAGCTGTTATAAGTCACATGAATCATAGGATTGGCCATCGCTACGAGAAGCTTCCAACATGAGTTCAAGAATTAAAGCATTTACTCCATTTTAAAACATTATATTCACAAAACCAGATGATTTGCAGATCAAAACTCCTGCTGAGTTGTTAACAGATCCGTCTCACATCTGGGACTACCCAGGTCTATTTCGAAAGGGAATCATTGAAGGATAGAGGGCACCATCTACATCTTGATTAGTTTATCCCTCTAGCAGAGTCACAAGATCTATGTGTGCGAGTGAGTTGGTCTGTGTTTATAGGGGAAAGCTTATAAAAAGCCTTTGGATTTTCCTGGTTAAGGAGAATCTCACAGCTGTACTGCTGGAGGATGCCTCGGAGGTTTCATACAGTGAGGCAATATGGGTAAAGCTCAAGAATAGGAAGGGTGTGTAGTCACAATGTTGGGGGTTTACTATAGGCCACCCAACTGCTAGCAGGAGATAGAGGAACTGATATGTAGGCAGATTTTGGCATGGTGTAAAAGTAACAGGGTTGTTATGGTGGGAGATTTTAACTTCCCCTATATTGACTGGAACTCACTTAGTGCTAAGGGCATGGATGGGGCAGAGTTTGTAAGGAGCATCCAGGAGGGCTTCTTGAAACAGTATGTAGATAGTCCAGTTAGGGAAGGGGCCATGCTGGATCTGGCATTGGGGAATGAGCCAGGCCAGGGGAGCAATTTGGGGACAGTGACCACAATTCAGTACGCTTTAAGGTACTGATGGATAAAGGTAAGTGTAGTCTGAGGTGAAGCTGCTAAACTGGGGGAAGGCTAATTACAACAATATTAGGTAGGAACAAGAATATAGATTGGGGACAAATGTTTGAACGCAATTCAACATCTGGCATGTGGGAGGCTTTCAAGTGCAACTTGACAGAGATTCAGGACCAGCACATTCCTGTAAGGAAAAAGGATAAGTATGGCAAGTTTTGGATAACAAGAGATATCGTAAGCCTAATCAAAGAGAAAAAGGAAGCATTGTCGAGGCTAGGAACACATGAATCAAGTGTGGAATATAAGCAAAGTAGAAAGAAACTTAAGCAAGGAGGGCTACAAGAAGTCACGAAAAAGCATTGGCAAAGTATTGAGCTTTTTTGAGGAAGTGACAAAGATGATTGATGAGGGTAGATCAGTGTATGTTTTCTACAGACTTCAGTAAGGCCTTTGACGAGGTCCCTCATAGCAGGATTAAGGAAAATCCCAAGCTTTTTTTTTACATATATAAAGAGCAAAGGGTAGCAAAGGAGAGGGTTGGCCCACTCAAGGACAAGGAAGGGAATCTATGCTTGGAGCCAGAGGAAATGGGCAAGGTATTAAATGAGTACTGTGCATAAGTATTCACCAAAGAGAAGGACTTGGTGGATGATGAGTCTGGGAAAGGGTGTGCAGATAGTTTGAGTCATATTGGGATCAAAAAGGAGGTTGTAGAAAAACATTAAGGTAGGTAAGTCCCCAGGGCCAGATGGGATATATACCCCAGAATACTGAGAGAGGCAAGGGAAGAAATTGCTGGAGCCTTGAGAGAAATCTTTGTATCCTCACTGGCTACAAGGAGGTAGCAGAGGATTGGAGAATAAACAATGTTGTTCCTTTGTTTCAGAAGGTAGCAAGAATAATCCAGGTAACTAGGCTGATGAGCATTACAGCAGTGGTAGGGAAATTATTAGAGAGGATTCTTCGAGACAAGATTTATTCCCACTTGGAAATACGTGGACGTGTTAGTGAGAGACAACATGGTTTGGTGAAGGGGAGGTTGTGTCTCACTAATTTTATTGAGTTTTTCAAGGAAGTGATGAAGATGATTGATAAGGGTAGGGCAGTGGATGTTTTCTACACAGACTTCAGTAAGGCCTTTGATAAGGTCCCTCATGGCAGACTGGTACAGAAGGTGAAGTTGCATAGGATCAGAGGTGAGCTGGCAAGGTGGATTCAAAACTGACTTGGTCAAAAAAGACACGAGGGTAGCAGTGGAAGGGTGCATTTCCGAATGGAGGGCTGTGACAAGTGGCGTTCCTCAGGCATCAGTGCTGGGACCTTTGCTATTTGATATATAAATGATTTTGAGGAAAATGTAACTGGTTTGATTAGTAAGTTTGCGGATGACACAAAGGTTTGTGGATAGCGATGAGGACCATCAGAGGATACAGCAGGATATAGATCGGTTGGAGACTTGAGCGGAGAGATGGCAGATGGAGATTAATGTGCATTTGGAAGGTCTAATACAGATAAAAAATGTACAGTAAATGGCAGAACCCTTAAGAGTAATGATAGGCAAAGGGTGTACAGGTACACAGGTCACTGAAAATGACAACACAGGTGGAGAAGATAGTCAAGAAGGCATATGGCATGGTTGCATTCATCAGCCAGGGCACTGAGTTTAAAAATTGGCAAATCATGTTGCAGCTTTATAGAACCTTAGTTAGGTTGCACTTGGAATATAGTGTTCAATTCTGGTTGCCACACTACCAGAAAGATGTGGAGGCTTTGGAGAGGGTACAGAAAAGCTTTACCAGGATGTTGCCCTGGTATGGAGGGTATTAGCTATGAGAAGAGATTTGAGAAACTAGATTGTTCTCACTGGAACGATGGAGGTTGGGAAGTCTACAAGATTATGAGAGGCATGGACAAAGTGGCTAGTCAGAAGCTTTTTCCCAGGGTGAAAGAGTCAATTACTAGGGGGCACAGGTTTCAGGTGCAAGGGGCAAGATTTAAAGGAGATGTACGAGACAGAGTTCTTGCACAGAGGGTCATGGGTGCCTGGAACTCGCTGCCGGGGGACATGGTAGAAGCGGATATGGACAAATACATGAATAGGATGGGAATGGAGGGATTTGGTCCCCGGAAGGGTAGGGGATTTTATTTACGTTGGGTAGCATGGTCGGTGCAGGCTTGGAGAGCCGAAGGGCCTGTTCCTGTGGTGTAGGTTTCTTTGTTCTTTATCTACACACCCTTCCCCAGACTCATATTCCACCAAGTCCTTTTCTTTGGTGAATACTGACACAAAGTACTCATTTAATACCTTACCTAGGTTAGGTTGAAGTTAGGTTGAGGGAGCTGGGACTCTTTTCCCTGGAGAGACAAAGGTTGAGAGGCGACCTGATAGAAGTTTATAAAATGTTGAGAGGAATAGATAGGGTGGATTCTCAGAGGCTATTTCCCCGGGTTGGAATGGTCGCTACGAGAGGACACAGATTTAAGTTGCGGGGAGCTAAGTACAGAAGTGATGTTAGGGGTAAGTTTTTCACTTAGAGGGTGGTGAGTGAATGGAATCGGCTGCCGTCAGTGGTGGTGGAGGTGAACTCGCTGGGGTCTTTTAAAAGACTTCTGGATGAGTATATGGGGTTTAATGGGATTGGGGGTTATAGATAGGTCTATAGATTGGTAGGTGTTGATGTGATCGGCGCAACTCGTGGGCCGAAGGGCCTATTTGTGCTGTAGTGTTCTATGTTCTATGTTCTACTTCGTCTGGCTCCACACATAGATTCCCTCCCCTGCTCTTGAGCTCTTTATACATGTATATATTATATTATATGTATATTATATTATGTATATATATATATTCCCTCTCCCTGGCTCTTTATATGTATATATAAAAATCCTTGGGATTTTCATTAATTCTGTTGGCCAATGACTTCTTGTGACCCGTTTTAGCCCTTATTATTCCTTGCTTAAGTTTCTTTCTACTTTTCTTGTATTCCACACTGCTTCGTGTGTTCCCAGCCTCCTAGCATTGACAAATGTTTCCTTTTTCTCTTTGATTAGGCTCATAATATCTCTTGTTATCCAACGTTCCCAAAACTTGCCATACTTGCCCTTCATCCTTACAGGAATGTGCCGGTCCTGAATTCTTATCAACTTACACTTGAAAGCCTCCTACATGCCAGATGTTGATTTGCCCTCAAACATCTGCCCCCAATCTATTTGCTTCAGGTCTAATATTGCCTAATATTGTTGTGATTAGCCTTCCCCAATTTAGCACCTTAACTTGAGGACTACAGTTACCTTGATCCATCAGTACCTTAAATTGGTACTGTTCCTGAACTGTTCCCCTACTGAAACGTCAACCATGTGGCCAGGTTCAAAGTAAAGTAAAATTTATTTATTAGTCACAAGTAAGGCATACGTTAACACTGCAATGGAGTTACTGTGAAATTCCCCTAGTTGTCATGCTCTGGCACCTGTTCGGGTCAGTGCACCTAACCAGTATGTCTTTCAGACTGTGGGAGGAAACCAGAGTGCCTGGAGGAAATCCACACAGACACTGGGAGAACGTGCAAACTCCACATAGACACTAATCCAAGCCGGGAATCGAACCTGGGACCCTGGCATTGTGAGGCAGCTGTGCTAACCACTGTGCCATCCATCATTCCCTTTCCTAGCTAGACTATCTATATACTGTTTCGAGAAGCTCTTCTGGATGCCACTAAGTGAATCCCAATCGATACAGGAAAAGTTAAAATAGGGTCCTATCTTATTTTCATTCTAAGTGCTGGGTAGACTTAAAACTGGGAGTGTTTCAGATTCGACTTTTAGACCCGTTCTCAAGCGCCCCCATATGGACTCTGCCTGAAAAAATAGCAGAAATTCTGAATTGCGCTGCAGGAGCCTGTGGGCAGGGTTTAACGCACCCAAAATCCTGCAGCTCAGATTGGCACATCCAACTGCGCATATGCAGAAAGAAAAACACTCTCCTGTCACATCACTCCCAGGCTGGAAATGCATCCCCTCTGGCCCCCACAGACATTGTCCCACCCCCACAACATTACTAACCCCCTAATTCCACCCCCCCAACACCCAGATCAATCATTCCACCACCCCCCCCCCGCCACTGATCTGAGTCAGAGAGCATCTGACTCACCTCCCTCCCCCCAATCTGAGTCAGAGAGCCATTTGACCCACCACCCTTCCCCCCCTCCCCACTCCACTACCACTGATATGAATCAGAGAGCCATTTGACCCAACCCCATCCCCCCCACCCCCCCACATTCTGAGTCAGAGAGCCATCTGACCCACCTCCCTATGATTGGGAGTGTGAGTATGTTTATGTGAGGGCATGAGTCTGACTGTGTATGAGTCTGATTGTGTGATTGTGAGAGCATAATTTTGTGAGCGTATCTGTATGTGTGAAAACGTGACTGAGAGCAAGATTGTTGAGTGTGAGATTGAGAGAGTGTCTCTGTTATTGTGTGAGCAAATGAGTGCGTTTGTATGAGTGTGTGTGATTGTGAGAGTGTGATTTTGTGTTTGTGTGAAAACGTGATTGTGATTGTGTGTATTTGTGTATGTGTGATTAAGTGTGTATGTATATGTATGTGACTGGTTTTGTGTGTGTGTGTGTGTGTGTGTGTTTGTGTGTGTGTGTGAGAAAGATTGCATGAATGAAATTGTGATTGTGTGTGATTGTCTAATTGTTTGAGTCATTGTGTGTGTGAATGTGTGTGAGAGTATGTGAGTGTGGTTTTGTGTGTGTGTGTGTGTGTGTGAAAATGTGACTGTGATTACGTGTTTATATGATTGCCAGGGTGTACATATGTGACTGTATTTGTAACAGTGCTTGTGAGATTGTGAGAGTCAGACTGTGATTTTGTGTGTGTGAAAATGTGACTGAGAGTGTTTTTTTGTGTGTTCTTGAATGAGATTTTGTGTGAGGATGTGTGAGAGAATGTGACTGAGATTGTGTGCTGTTGTGTGCGCGCGCGTAGTTTTGCGCGCATGAGTGTGTGTGTTTGAACGTGAATATGTGAGCATGAGCAAGCAAGAGTCAGTGGGCATGAACGTGATTGAGCGAGTGTGAGTATGTAAGCATGAGCAATCGAGTGTGAGTGAGCAAGTGTGAGCGTGAGCAAACAAGTGTGAGTGAGCAGGAGCGTGAGCAATTATGAGCGTGAGCGATTGATAGTGTGAGTATGTGAGCGAGCATGAGTGAGCAAGTGTGAGTGTGAGTATGTGAGCATGAGCGAGCAAGAGTGAGCGAGCATGAGCGTGACTGAGCATGAACGTGAGCAATTGTGAGCGTGAGCGATTGAGAGTGTGAGCACGTGAGCGACTGTGTGTGTGAGGGTGAGCGTGAGCGAGCGTGAATGAGCAAGCACGAGCGTGAGCAATTATGAGCATGAGTGATTGTGAGTGGAGTACTGTGTGCAGTTTTGGGCGCCGTACTTACGCAAGGATATTTTGGCCTTGGAGGGAGTGCAGAGGAGGTTTACTGGGCTGATGCCGGAGTTGAAAGGGTTGAGCTATGAGGAGAGGCTGAATAAACTAGGCTTGTACTCGTTGGAGTTTAGAAGAATGAGGGGAGATCTCATTGAGACATATAAGATGATGAATGGGATGGATAGGATAGAGGTGGAGAGACTCTTCCTGCTCAGAAAGGACAGTAGGACTAGGGGGCACAGCCTCAAGATAAAGGGGGGGCGGTTTAGAATGGAGTTGAGGAAGAACTTCTTCACTCAAAGGGTGGTGAATCTCTGGAATTCTCTGCCCGTTGAAGTGGTGGAGGCTGCCTCGCTAAATATTTTTAAGACGCGGGTTGATGGGTTTTTGATAAGAGAGGGGATTAAGGGTTATGGGGGGAGGGCGGGAATGTGGAACTGAGCCACGACAGATCAGCCATGATCTTATTGAATGGCGGGGCAGGCTCGAAGGGCTAGATGGCCTACTCCTGCTCCTATTTCTTATGTTCTTATGAGTGTGAGCGTGAGCGATTGGGAATGTGAGTATGTGAGTGACTGTGTGTGAGGGTGAGCATGAGCGAGTGAGCACGAGCGTGAGCGACTGGGAGTGTGTGTATGTGAGCAACTGTGTGTGTGAGGGTGAGCGTGAGTGAGCAATAGTGAACGAGTGTGAGCGTGAGCGTGCAAGAGTGAACGAGTGTGAGCATGAGCAATTATGAGCGTGAGCAATCGAGAGTAAATGATTGTGAGTGTGAGCGTTTCATTGTGTGAGCTTGTCAGTGTGTGAACGTGCATGTGAGTGGTTCTGTAGTGTACATATGAATTTGAGAGTGTGATTGTGTATGTGCTTGTATGAATGTATGTCAGTGTAAAAACGTGACTGTAAGAGTGTCTGTATGTATGTTGCTGTATTTGTAGGTGTGTGTGTGAGATTGTGTGATTGCGTTTTTTTTAGACTGTGAGAGTATGTTTGTATGAGTGTATCATTGTATATGTGTGAATATGTTAGTATGAATATGAGAGTGTGATTTTACAAGTGTGTATATGAAATTATGAGTGTGATTGTGACTGTGTGTTTGTGTGAAAGAATGTCACTATGATTGTACGATTCTGAGAGTGTGTGCGTGCATGAAAGTGTGAGTATGTGAATATGATTGCGTGGGTGTGGATGTGAGTTTATGACTGTGATTGTGTGATTATGATTGTGTGTTGTAGAGTCATAGAGGTTTACAGCATAGAAACAGGCCCTTGGCCTGACTTGTCCATGCCGCCCTTTTTTTTAATCCTCTAAGCTAGTCCCAATTGCCCACATTTGGCCCATATATACCCATCTCATCCATGTAACTATCTGAACATTTTTTAAAAGACAAAATTGTAACCCTTTTACTGCCAGGTTGAATACAGGAGTTGGGACGTTGTTCCAGACACTCACCACTCTGTGTGTGAAAAAACTGCCTCCCTGGACCCACTTATATCTCCCCCCTCACCTTAAACCTATGCTCTCTAGTTTTAGACTCCCCTACCTTTGGGAAAAGATATTGACTATCTAGCTGATCTACGCCTCTCATTATTTTATAGACCTCAATAAGATCACCCCTCAGCCTTCTACGCTCCCAGAGAAAAAAGTCACTATCCAGTGTCTCCTTATAACTCAAACCATCAAATCCCAATAGCATCCTGGTAAATCTCTCCTGCACTCTTTCTAGTTTAATAATATCCTTTCTATGATAGAGTGACCAGAACTGCACACAGTGTTCTAAGTGTGGCCGTACCAATGTCTTCTACAACTTCAACAACATGTCCCAACTCCTGTATTCAATGTTCTGACCAATGAAACCAAGCATGCTGAATGCCATCTTCACCACTCTGTCCACCTGTGAGTCCACTTTCAAGGAGCTATGAACCTGTACCCCTAAACCTCTTTGTTCTGTAACTCTTTCCCATGGCCTACCATCAACTGAGTAAGTCCTGCCCTGGTTCAATCTACCAAAATGCATCACCTCGCATTTGTCTAAATTAAACTCCACCTGCTATTCATCAGCCCACTGGCCCAAATGATCAAGATCCCGTTGCAATCCAAGATAACTTTCTTCACTGTCCACTACGCCACCAATCTTGGCTGCTATCGTGTGAGCGCGTGTATTTGTGTGAGGGTACGTGATCGTGTGTGAGATTGAGAGAGTGTGATTGTGTGTGTGTGTGTGTGTGTGTGTGTGTGTATCATTGTGTATAAATACGAGTATGTGTGAATCTGAGTGTGTGTGCTCATGTGTGTGTGTGCTCCTGTGAATGTGTGAGAGTGATTGTGTGTATGTGTGTGAGCTTGTGACTGATTCTGTGTGTGTGTGGTGTATGTGTGTGTATGTTTGTGTGTGTGTATGACAGTACATGGCAGTTTGAGATTGTGCGAGTCAGTGAATGTGTGTATGATATTGTATGCATGTGATTGTGTGTGTGTGTTTATATATGTGTGATTGTGTGTTTGAGAGAGACTGTGTTTGTGTGTGTGTGATTGTGTTTGTGTGTGACTGTATTTGTGTGTGTGTGTGACTGTATTTGTGTGTGTGTGTGACTGTATTTGTGTGTGTGTGTGACTGTGTGTGTGTGCGATTGTGCTTGTACAATGTGTTTGTGATTATGTTTGTGAGTCTTTGATTATGTGCATGTGTGTGATTATGTAATTTGTGTGTGTTTGGATTGTGACTGTAAATGATTATGTGAGTGTGAATGATTACATGAGTACATGTGTGTATGAGTGAGTCTGTGTATGTGAGAACGTGCAAAAATTGCAGCATGCTGATATACAGAGGAACCTGGGTATCCTTGTGCAGGAATCTCAAGGAGTTGGTTTGCAGCTACAGCAGATAATTAAGAAGGTAAATGGAATTTTGTCCTTCATTGCTAGAGGGATGGAGTTTAAAAACAGCGAGGTTATGTTGCAGCTGTATAATAGATCATATAACATAGAACCCTACAGTGCAGACAGAGGCCCTTCAGCCCATCGAGTCTGCAACTAACACAATCCCACCCAGGCCCAAACCCCATACCCCTACATGTTGTACCCACTAACCCTCTAACCTACTCATCTCTGGATACTAAGTGGCAATTTCTTAGCATGGCCAGTCAACCTAACCCGCACATCTTTGGACTAGGTATAACGTGCTAGTGAGGCAACACCTGGAGTACTGTGTACAGTTTTGGTCTCCTTACTTGAGAAAGGATATACTGGCACTGGAGGGGGTGCAGAGGAGATCCACTAGGTTGATTCTGGAGTTGAGAGGGTTGGCTTATGAGAAGAGACTGAGTAGACTGGAGCTATACACTTTGGAATTCAGAAGAATAAGGGGACATCTTATAGAAACATATAAGATTATGAAGGGAATAGATAAGATAGAAGCAGGAAACTGGCGGGTGAAACTAAAACTAGGGGGCATAGCCTCAAAATAAGGGGAAACAGATTTAGGACTGAGTTGAGGAGGAACTTCTTCACACAAAGGATTGTGAATCTGTGGAATTCCCTGCCCAGTGAAGCAGTTGAGGCTACTTATTGAATGTTTTTAAGGCAAGGATAGATAAATTTTTGAACAGTAAAGGAATTAAGGGTTATGGTGAGCAGGCGGGTAAGTGAAGGTGAGCCCACAAAAAGATCAGCCATGATCTTATTGAATGGCTAGGTGAGCTCGAGGGGCCAGATAGCCCACTCCTGCTCCTACTTCTTAGGCTCTTATGACTGTGATTATGTGACTGTGTGTTTCGGAGTGTCATAGTGTGTGTGAGAGTATGTGACTGTGAATGTGAGTGTTTATGAGAGTGTGACTGTAATTGTAACTGTATGTATGCGAATGTGTGAGTGTATGTGTACGTGCCTGTGATTGTGTGGGCATGTGCTCACTTGGAAAATATATGACACTGATTGCGTGTGCGTACGTGACTGTGGGTTTGCGCGTGTGCATACGTGACTGTGGGTTTGCGCGTGTGCGTACGTGACTGTGATTTGTTGTGTGAGCGACTGTGAGAGCGTGACTATGATTGGGCATGCGCGCGCATGACTGTGAGCGTGACTGTGGGTGTGCATCACTGTGAGAGACTGAGTTTGTGACGGTGAGCATGACAGTGGGCATGCGTCACTGTGAGAGACTGAGTTTGTGACTGAGTGTGTGTGTGTGTGTGTGTGTGTGTGTGAGAGAGACTGCGCGTGTGTATATTGTTGAAAATTTATCCCCCAACCCCTTCATGTTTGAACATGAAATAAACTAACTTTCTGAATGAATCTGAACGCGAGTTTGATGTGTGTTACTATTAAATTGGATCACTTGGCACAACCAACTTTCAAAGCAATGCAAAAGCACCTCTGTATGGAAGCAGATGGTGAGAAGGTCAGTTTGCCTCTAACACCTACTGATTGTGTGAGGCAATTATTGCCGAATAATAATAATGAGTTCAGTGTTCATACAGTATCTCATATCCTATCTCTCAGAAATGTCTCAATAGTCTTCACACAGAATTAAATACTATCCCATGGGCATTTGTACCAGTCTGTTTGTGAACAGCAAAGTTCCTACAAAGAAAAGAACAAACAACCCAGCATGGGAAACAGGCCCTATTAATCTTTTTCGTACTGCTGCTGATCGAGAGAGGATTCACAAACGCTAGGAAAATTCCCTGCATGGAAGGCAAACAAATAGTTGAGTGGAAACTGATAAAGACCAGCTCAAATTCAAAGAGTTGACACTTGAACTAGAGTCTTCACCTTCAGGAGAGAACTTACAAAGATGTTAGAAATTATAGTGAGGATGGTGGGAGAATAAACAGTCACACTACCTCTGCTTTGTCCCTGTCTCTTCAATTACTTCCTTCAAGAGACTCTTTTCCCGTCCTATCTCCAGCTGGACATTGCCCTTCCCCTGTGCCAATTCACGGTTTAGCTGGGCTGAAGCGATTTGCCTTCTAGGATATTGATAAAATGGAGAATTATTTACAGACACTCCTGCATTGTTTAGCACTCAGTGTCTTCATGAAGTTATCTCAATAGAAGCACTTACATCTTAACAAAATATAGTGGTTCCTAAGAGAATGGCCACTGATAGAAACATAAATCTTGCACGTTGGAAGGCCATTTACCAAAATTTTCCAATAATTAACGAGCATGTAATCAGAGCAAAGAGCATGAATTTTAGGCATTTATAGCTGAACAAAGTTCAAAACTTTTAAAGATTTCACAGAATAAAATATTTTAACTGTAGCTGTAAATTTGCTTATGATTCCCCTCACTTTATCACCATTTATGTATATAACAAGCCATAAAGGGTCCCAGCATGAACCTTGTGGTAGGCCACTGGATACCGGCCTCCAGTCACTCAAACAGCATTCTACCATCACTCTTTGTGTCTTATTACTAAGTAAAAAGTCTCACAACACCAGGTTAAACTCTAACAGGTTTATTTGATATTAAACCCACAAGCTCATTGTTCCTGTGGAGCAGCACGGAGAGGCAGCGATTTGGGCGTGCGTGGAGGTCGAGATTAAGGTAATTTACTTAAAATTTTTAACTTTTTCTTTCTAGTTTAAAGTTGCGAGCAGCGGTGTTTTTTTTTTCTAAGTTAGCTAGAAACCGGAAGTCGTCATTAGGAGGCTTACCAGTAGTTGTAGTTTTTTTTTGTCCCTCTGACCCTATAAATTGGTACAGGGAGGATACCCGATCCTCTACACAGGTAGAGTATCCCACCCTCCCCCCTCCTCTAACCTAATAATAAGTGTGTGGGAAGTTTTTTTTTCTCCCCTCCTGGAAATTGTTTCAGAGATGGCGGTTCAGGCAGTAAGCTGCACCTCCTGCGGTATGTACGAGGTGAGGGACACCAGTAATGTTCCTACTGATTTTACCTGCAGGAAGTGTGTATACTTGCAGCTTCTGGAGGATCGTTTTAAGGAGCTGGAGCTGGAATTGGAGGAACTCCGGATAATTCGGGAGATTGAGGCGGACATTGATAGGAGTTACAAAGAGATAGTCACTCCTAAAAATGAGTCTTGGGTAACTGCTAGGAAGAGGGGTAAGAAGCAGTCGGGGAGACAATCCCCTAGGGCTGTTCCCCTCCAAAATAAGTTTTCTGTCCTGGAGGCTACAGTTGAGGAAGAATCAACTGGAGATAGCCAAAGGGAGCAGGTCTCTGGAGGTGAGCCTGCTGTGAAGGCTCAGGTGGGTAAGGATTGGGCCTGGTGATTGGGGACTCCATAGTTAGGGGGACAGATAGGAGAGTCAACAGTAATGGAAGGGACTCAGGGCTGGTGTGTTGCCTCCCAGGGGCTGGGGTCCGGGATGTTTCAGAGCGGGTGTTCAAGACTCTTAAGGGAGAGGGGAGTCAGCCTCATAGTTCATGTGGGGACACATGACATAGGGAGGATAAGGGAAGAGGATATTAAACAGAAATTTATGGAGTTGGGGTGGAAACTTAGGGCCAAATCAAACAGAGTGGTTATCTCGGGACTCTTGCCTGTGCCACGGGATAGTTTAGAGAAGAACAGAGAGAGGGAAAGTTTGAACTCGTGGCTGAGGGGATGGTGCAGGAGGGAGGGGTTCAGGTTCTTGAACAATTGGGGCTCATTCTGGGGAAGGTGGGACCTATACAAGAGTGATGGTCTACACCTGAATCAGAGGGGAACCAATATCTTGGGGGGAAAATTTGCAAAGGCTATGCAGGGGGGTTTAAACTGATTCAGAGGGGGGGTGGGATCCTGAGTAGCAGGAATGAAATTGAGGGGGTCATAGATGAGGACTGTAAAGCGCGGCATCGTGGGGGTGGAGTAGAGCATGGTTTGAAATGCGTATACTTTAATGCGAGGAGTATTCGCAATAAGGTGGATGAACTTGCAGCGTGGATCAGTACACCTGGAACTTTGATGTTGTGGCCATTTCAGAGACATGGATAGAGTAGGGACAGGAATGGTTGTTGCAGGTTCCGGGATTCAAATGCTTCAGTCGGAGTAGAGAAGGAGGTAGAAGGGGGGGAGGAGTAGCATTATTAGTCAAGGACTGTATCACAGTGACAGAAAAGAAGTTTGATGAGGACTTGTCTGTTGAGGTAGTATGGGCTGAGATTAGAAATAGGAGAGGAGAGGTCACCCTGTTGGGAGTCTTTTATAGACCTCCTAAAAGTTCTAGAGAGGTAGAGGAAAAGATTGCAGAGACGATCCTGGACAGGAGTGAAAGTAATAGGGTAATTGTTATGGGAGACTTTAACTTTACTAATATTGATTGGAATAGCTATAGCTCTAGCTCGTTAGAGGGGTCAGTTTTTACACAAAGCGTGCAGGAAGGTTTTTTGACTCAGTATGTAGATAGGCCAACTAGAGGTGAGGCGATATTGGATTTGGTGCTGGGAAATGAGCCAGACCAGGTGTTAGACTTGGAAGTTGGTGAGCATTTCGGTGACAGTGACCACAATTCGGTTACGTTCACCTTAGTGATGGAAAGGGATAGGCATGAACTCGGGGCAGTAGTTATAGCTGGGGGAAGGGTAATTATGAGGCTATTAGGAGAGAATTAGGGAGCATAGGTTGGACTAGGAAACTACAGGGGCTGGGAACATCCGAAATGTGGAGTTTATTCAAGGAGCAGTTACTGCGAGTCCTTCATAAGTATGTCCCTGTCAGGCAAGGAGGAAATGGTCGAGCAAGGGAACCATGGTGCACTAAGAAAGTTGATTCGCTGGTTAAAAGGAAAAAGGAGGCTTATGTCAGGATGAGGCTTGAGGGCTCAGGTAGTGCACTGGAAAGCTATAGATTAGCCAGGAGGGAGTTAAAGAGTGAGTTAAGAAGAGCTAAAAGAGGACACGAGAAGCCTTCGGCTGATAGGATTAAGGAGAATCCTAAGGCTTTCTTCAGATATGTTAAGAATAGAAGATTGGTTAGAGCAAGATTAGGGTTAGTCAGAGACAGCAGTGGGAAGTTATGTGTGGAACCGGAAGAGATTGGAGAGGCACTGAACAAATATTTCTCTTCGGTATTCACGCAGGGAGACGTAAATGTAGTTGTGGAGGACACTGGGTTACAGGCTTGTAAACTGGATAGTATTGTAGTAGATAAGGAGGATGTGCTAGATATTCTTGAGGGTTTGAAAACAGATAAGTCCCCTGGGCCGGACGGGATTTACCCTAGGATTCTCTGGGAGGCAAGAGAGGCGATTGCAGAGCCTCTGGCTCTGATCTTCAGGTCGTCGTTGGTCACAGGTATAGTGCCAGAAGACTGGAGGATAGCGAATGTTGTCCCATTGTTTAAGAAGGGGAACAGAGACTTCCCCGGGAATTATAGACCGGTGAGTCTTACTTCTGTTGTGGGCAAAGTATTAGAAAAAATTATTAGGGGTAGGATTTATAGTTATTTAGAGAGTAATGAATTGATTGGAGATAGTCAGCATGGTTTTGTGAAGGGTAGGTCATGCCTTACTAACCTTATTGAGTTTTTTGAAAAAGTGACCAAAGAGGTGGATGGGGGTAAGGCAGTTGACGTGGTATATATGGACTTTAGTAAGGCGTTTGATAAGGTTCACCATGGAAGGCTTCTGCAGAAAATGCAGATGTATGGGATTGAGGGTGATTTAGTTAATTGGATCAGGAATTGGCTAGCAGATAGAAGACAGAGGGTGGTGGTTGATGGAAAGTATTCGTCATGGAGTTCGGTTACAAGTGGTGTGCCTCAGGGATCTGTTTTGGGGCCACTGCTGTTTGTAATTTTTATAAATGATCTGGATGAGGGTATAGAAGGATGGATTAGTAAATTTGCTGATGACACCAAAGTCGGAGGAGTGGTAGATAGTGAAGAGGGGTATCATAGTTTACAGAGAGACTTGGACAAGTTGCAGAGCTGGGCCGAGAGGTGGCAGATGGAGTTTAATGCGGAAAAGTGTGAGGTAATTCACTTTGGCAGGAATAACAGATGTGTAGAGTATAGGGCTAACGGTAGGACTCTGAATAGTGTTGACGAACAGAGGGATCTAGGTGTATATGTGCATAGATCCCTGAAAGTTGGAAATCAAGTCAATAAGGTTGTTAGGAAGGCATACGGTGTCTCGGCGTTTATTGGTAGGGGGATTGAATTTAGGAGCCGCAATGTCATGTTGCAACTGTACAAAACTCTGGTGCGGCCGCACTTGGAGTATTGTGTACTGTTCTGGTCCCCACATTATAGGAAGGATGTGGAGGCATTGGAGAGGGTGCAGAGGAGGTTTACCAGGATGTTGCCTGGTATGGAGGAAAGGTCCTATGAGGAGAGACTGAGGGATTTGAGGTTGTTTTCATTAGAAAGAAGGCGGCTAAGAGGAGACCTTATTGAAACATACAAGATGATTAGAGGTTTAGATAGGGCGGACAGTGATAGCCTTTTTCCTTGGATGGAGAAAGCTAGCACGAGGGGACATAGCTTTAAATCAAGGGGTGGTAGTCATAGGACGGATGTCAGAGGTAGGTTCTTTACCCAGAGGGTGGTGGGGGAATGGAATGCCCTGCCTGCTGCAGTTGTAGATGCGCCTAGTTTGGGGGCATTTAAGAGGTCTGTGGATAGGTTTATGGATGGAAAGGGATTGGTTTAGGTTAGAGGGTCATTGCTTTTTTCTTAATTGGTCGGCGCAAGCCGAAGGGCCTGTTCTGCGCTGTAATGTTCTATGTTCTATGTTCTAAGCTTTCGGAAACACTGTTCCTTCATCAGGTGTGTGCAAGGTTCCACTGAAGGAACAGTGTTTCCAAAAGCTTGTGGGTTTACTATCAAATAAACTGGTTGGACTTTGACCTGGTGTTGTGAGACTTTTTACTGTGTTTAGCCCAGTCCAATGCCGGCATCTCCACATCTTATTACTAAGCTAGTTTTGGATCCATCTCACTAAGTTTCCCGGAATTTTATAAATTTCAGCCTTCTCAATCAGTCTCCCATGTGGGACTTCGCCAAAGGTTTCGCTAAAATCCATATGAACTACACTTAATCTAATCTCTGGGTTACAGAAACAAAACCAAATGCTGGAACTCGGAAATAAAAACAAAATGCTGGAAATAATCAGCAGGTCTGGCATTATCAGTGGAGAAAGAAACAGAGTGAACATTTCAGCTCAAGGACGCAAAATTCTCATCTAATTTAAACCCATTCCTAACAAATAATGTGCACCATCATCTCAACTTTAACAAGATCAGCAGGTCCAACCCTGATGGACAAGCCGGATCTCTTTTTTACCTGGTAGAATGCCTCTTCTCCACATGTTCAGCAGGTAGCACACTGGTCCCAGGTTGCCTCAATTTCAAATATAGCTCTGGTTTTAACTTATCTCCAGGGTGAAGTAAAGCTGCAAAGAAAAGCCAAATCTGTAAATAAATTACAACTCTACAACCTCAAAGTAGTAATTTGTACTGGTCCACTTCAAAAAACATTCCAAATAGGCAGTCTTAGTATGAGTGTGGATATGTGGTCAGTTTGGGGCCATATATGACACCAAGGTTGCTAACAGCCTCAAATCAGGCATCAGCGATCAAGTTGGTTCAGAAACAGCATTTGCAATGACGACTGAAGATAATGCCGTTGGTTTTGCAATGTATAGTTGGAAAGAATTTTTGCTTATCTGTTACTGTGTGCCGGAACAGAACTGTGCCAGGTTACAAACAGTGCTGAATACCATTTACTTTGAGATAATCCTTGAATTCCTGTGAAGTAAACTGTGAACCATTATCTGTTCCAATTTACCAAATCTTGCAAAACTTTCATCAAGTTTTTCAATCATTTGTTAAGTTGTAATAGATCTCACAATAACAACTTCTGGCCACTTTGAGTGTACATCATTTATGACTAAGAACATGTAACCCTCAAACAAATCTACATGCAATCATTTTGGCCACTCCAAAGGGTGTAAAGGAGACAACGATGGTATATTTTTTATTCGTACATAGGATTGACACTGCCCCGTTTTTCCTTCAGTCTCAGTATCCAAACCCAACCACCAAAAATGACTATGTGCTAATTTCTCCATTCAGAGCATACCAGGACGTCATTCATTTGGCTGTTCAAGAACTCTTCCACAGAGACTAAGAGGAATAATCAGTCAGATTCCCCATAATAGACACCCAGTCAAATCAAGCAACCTTGACACATATGCTTGAGTAGCGCAGTGGGCTGGGAGATATCAGCGGGAATCCTATAGTGGGAGTCACAGTCAATTGCAACTCTCCCAGACCATTTTTTAAAAACGTAGTCAGTCTTACTTCCAGCTCTTCAGCCAGTCTGGCCCTCATGTCCTTGTCATCCCATTTTTCCCAGCAGCCCTGACCACTCATATCACTTCTCCAACATCTGACCAAGTGCTCCTGGGTCATATACCACCCCTTTTCCTCTCAACTACCCTCTCCTACTTTTTATTCAGGAACCTCCAACCTGACTTCCATTTCACCTGCAACACCTAATCAACAACTTCTATTTATATAGGTCCTTCAGATAGTGGCTCAAGACATTTTGTGGAGGCAAGATTGAGCAATTGTTGGCCAAGAAGGAGGTATTGGGAATGCTAACCTAAGATTTGGTCAAAGAGGGTTTTTCCCCTACAGATATGCAGACACGCAATACTGCCTTGCTCCAAACATTTGGTGGCTTGTTTCCTCAGCATGCATTGTGTGTAGCTGACTGTCCCAAAAGCCATTACAAACTTTTATCTCTATGGCACTCTTGTGTAAGAAGGAATTTCAAGTGCTCCTTTCTCGATTTTACTATCACCTGTTTTTGCCCAATGATTTTAAAAAGTTATTACCCTTGCCCAGCTCCAGTTTTTTCCCCTTTTACTCTGTTGCTTGGCACCTAGTGTTTTTTCCCTCTTCAACTTAAAGCAGCTGAAATGTTTTCCAATTTGTTGCTGCTCCAGGAGAGACCATTTAATATCTCCTTTCTTGCACTGGTCAAATACTAGGAGGAACCACAGGTATCTGAAACAGCAGCATTTTGTTATTGTGATGCAGCGTACCCATACCCTTTCAGAGAACTGACATATTTCACGACCATGATGGCCATCCTGCATTTACTCTGAGCTATGTCATTACTGTGACTCTGTCTGTAAGGATGGCATGGCCCCAGTGATTGATTTTGGTTCTAATTCTACCTTCACTTCTGGCCATCACATCTTAAAATATACCTTGGAGACAGTACAGCAGAAATCAGTACAAGGCTGATTACAATACGGAGATGTCAATTTCCACATCATTAGCAACCCCGGATCCTCAGATTAAAGCTGGTCCTCGTCAATGGGGACAGGTGTGATGACCCCGATGGTGGCGACAAAGGCCATTGAGGCTCCCCTGGGAGGTCGGAGGCAAAGGGGGGGGAGGGGGAGAGGTGTCCCTTGGTCAGTGCCAGCCTGGCACCCTGACGTGGCCAAGCAGTGCCAAGGGGGCGGGGCCGATCATTAGTGAGGGAGGGGGCTGCTACGGACTCTGCATTAGGGATTGGTGGGATTTAAAGAACAGGCTAGACTTGGGGGGGGTGGGGGGGAGCAGTGATTGGGACTTGATATGCAGAGGGGAGGGGATATTGTCAGGCTGGATTCCCAGACTACAGGGTCTGGGAACGTCCGAAATGTGGAGTTTTTTCAAGGAGCAGCTACTGCGAGTCCTTGATATGTATGTCCCTGTCAGGCAAGGAAGAAATGGTCGAGCTAGGGAACCGTGGTGCACTAAAAAAGTTGATTCGCTGGTTAAAAGGAAAAAGGAAGCTTATGTCAGGATGAGACTTGAGGGCTCAGGTAGTGCACTGGAAAGCTTTAGATTGGCTAGGAGGGAGTTAAAGAGTGAGTTAAGAAGGGCTAAAAGAGGACATGAGAAGACTTTGGCTGATAGGATTAAGGAGAATCCTAAGGCGTTCTATAGATATGTTAAGAACAGAAGATTGGTTAGGGCAAGATTAGGGCCAGTTAGGGACAGCAGTGGGAAGTTATGTGTGGAACCGGAAGAGATTGGAGGGGCATTGAACAAATATTTCTCTTCGGTATTCACGCAGGGAGACGTAAATGTAGCTGTGGAGAGCACTGGGTTACAGGGTTGTAAACTGGATAGTATTGCAGTTGATAAGGAGGATGTGCTAGATATTCTTGAGGGTTTGAAAACAGATAAGTCCCCTGGGCCGGACGGGATTTACCCTAGGATTCTCTGGGAGGCAAAAGAGGCGATTGCGGAGCCTCTGGCTCTGATCTTCAGGTCGTTGTTGGTCACAGGTATAGTGCCAGAAGATTGGAGGATAGCAAATGTTGTCCCATTGTTTAAGAAGGGGAACAGAGACTTCCCCGGGAATTATAGACCGGTGAGTCTGACTTCTGTTGTGGGCAAGGTTTTAGAAAAAATTATTAGGGATAGGATTTATAGTTATTTAGAGAGTAATGAATTGATTGGAGATAGTCAGCATGGTTTTGTGGAGGGTAGGTCGTGCCTTACTAACCTTATTGAGTTTTTTGAGAAAGTGACCAAAGAGGTGGATGGGGGTAGGGCAGTTGACGTGGTATATATGGACTTTAGCAAGGCATTTGATAAGGTTCACCATGGAAGGCTTCTGCAGAAATTGCAGATGTATGGGATTGAGGGTGATTTAGTTAATTGGATCAGGAATTGGCTAGCAGATAGGAGACAGAGGAGACAGAGGTTGATGGTAAGTATTCGTCATGGAGTTTGGTTACAAGTGGTGTGCCTCAGGGATCTGTTTTGGGGCCACGGCTGTTTGTAATTTTTATAAATGATCTGGATGAGGGTATAGTTGGGTGGATTAGTAAATTTGCTGATGACACCAAAGTCGGAGGTGTGGTAGATAGTGAGGAGGGGTATCATAGTTTACAGAGAGACTTGGACAAGTTGCAGAGCTGGGCCAAGAGGTGGCGGATGGAATTCAATGCGGAAAAGTGTGAGGTAATTCACTTTGGCAGGAATAACAGATGTGTAGAGTATAGGGCTAACGGTTGGACTCTGAATAGCGTTGATGAGCAGAGGGATCTAGGTGTATGTGTACATAGATCCCTGAAAGTTGGGAATCAAGTCGATAAGGTTGTTAGGAAGGCATACGGTGTCTTGGCTTTTGTTGGTAGGGGGATTGAGTTTAGGAGCCACAGCGTCATGTTGCAACTGTACAAAACTCTGGTGCAGCCGCACTTGGAGTATTGTGTGCAGTTCTGGTCCCCACATTATAGGAAGGATGTGGAGGCATTGGAGAGGGTGCAGAGGAGGTTTACCAGGATGTTGCCTGGTATGGAGGGAAGGTCCTATGAGGAGAGACTGAGGGATTTGAGGTTGTTTTCGTTAGAAAGAAGGCGGCTGAGAGGGGACCTTATTGAAACATATAAGATGATTAGAGGTTTAGATAGGGTGGACAGTGACAGCCTTTTTCCTCGGATGGAGAAAGCTAGCACGAGGGGGCATTGCTTTAAATTAAGGGGTGGTAGTTATAGGACGGATGTCAGAGGTAGGTTCTTTACCCAGAGGGTGGTAAGGGATTGGAATGCCCTGCCTGCTACAGTTGTAAATGCGCCTAGTTTGGGGGCGTTTAAGAGATCCGTGGATAGGTTTATGGATGGAAAGGGATTGGTTTAGGTTAGAGGGTCATTGCTTTTTAATTGGTTGGCGTAACATCGTGGGCCGAAGGGCCTGTTCTGCGCTGTAATGTTCTATGTTCTATGTTCTATGATATGGGGGTGGGGTTATTATGAAGGCCATCGATCAGAGGGGTTGAGGCAGCATTTGGGAAGCCAGAAATGGAGGGGGTTGCGCAGTGCGGTGACAAATTGGCATTGGCACATGTACAGCCGTGATGCAAAGTCCATTCCACTCAGCTCACTCAAAAAAACTGATCTGAAAAAAATCCTGTATTCCTGCCTGTTGGGCACTTCAGTTTTTTTTAGAAAAATCACCCCCATGGTTTCAAATCAGGAAGCATTCCAGCTATTGTTCATTTCAACACCATATCCATCACTTTCCCCATCAGGGCTTCATTTCTGGTATGTCTCTTAATTTGAGAAGCTGTCACATGCAAATGATCTTCAACCAACAAAAATGAATGAGCAAAATTAGTAGGTAGTATAATGAAAAAAATTTAAGAGTAATGATGGTAAGCTATGGTTGAGATTCAGCAGCTACATACATCTGTAAATATGTTTGTGAAAGATCAATCTTGCTGAATTTCTGCTGACTTGATACCTAGCAAACAAATCTTCGATCTTTGTTTTCGCTGGAAAGAAGGCGGCTAAGAGGGGATCTTATTGAAACATATAAGATGATTAGAGGTTTAGATAGGGTGGATAGTGATAGCCTTTTTCCTCTGATGGAAAAATCTAGCACGAGGGGGCATGGCTTTAAACTAAGGGGGGGTAGTTATAGGACAGATGTCAGGGGTAGGTTCTTTACCCAGAGGGTGGTGAGGGATTGGAATGCCCTGCCTGCTGCAGTTGTAAATGCGCCTAGTTTGGGGGCGTTTAAGAGGTCTGTGGACAGGTTTATGGACGAAAAGGGATTGGTTTAGGTTAGTGGGACATTGTTGTTTTTTTTTAAACTGGTCGGCGCAACATCGTGGGCCGAAGGGCCTGTTCTGCGCTGTAATGTTCTATGTTCTATGTTAAAGGAAGTGAATATTGATCAGCACAAGTTGCTGGATAGATGGTTGTTTAAAAATCATCACAAATATAAACGGCACTTCTTGTGAATGCCCTCAGCCTCCGACATTCAAGTGAAAACAAACCAAGTTTATCCAATTTCTCCCCATAGCTAATATCCTCCAAACCAGGCAACATCCCGGTAAACCTTTTATGTACCCTTTCCAAAGCTTCCACGTCCTTCTGGGATGTGGCGACCAGAACTCTATGCAACGATCCAAATGTTGCCTATCTAAAGTTCTATACGGCTGCAACATGACTTGGCAATTTCAATTTGACAGCACAACCCTGTCAGTACTCGTTACCAGAAAATTCTCCGTGAGCTGGAAAGGGATCTGATCCAAAGGGAATTAAGTCAAGAACAGATAGGGGAAACAGCAATTCAACAATGGGAGGCTTTTGTTACAGAATAGATACATTCACAAGAGAGAAGTTTGACTCCCCATATAACTAAAGACTATGTTGTATCATTCTATGCAATATTAGTACACATAGAACATAACAGTGCAGAACAGGCCCTTCGGCCCACGATGTTGCGCCGACCAATTAAGAAAAAAGCAATGACCCTCTAACCTAAACCAATCCCTTTCCATCCATAAACCTATCCACGGACCTCTTAAACGCCCCCAAACTAGGCGCATCTACAACTGCAGCAGGCAGGGCGTTCCATTCCCCCACCACCCTCTGGGTAAAGAACCTACCTCTGACATCCGTCCTATAACTACCACCCTTTGATTTAAAGCTATGTCCCCTCGTGCTAGCTTTCTCCATCCGAGGAAAAAGGCTATCACTGTCCACCCTATCTAAACCTCTAATCATCTTGTATGTTTCAATAAGGTCTCCTCTTAGCTGCCTTCTTTCTAACGAAAACAACCTCAAATCCCTCAGTCTCTCCTCATAGGACCTTTCCTCCATACCAGGCAACATCCTGGTAAACCTCCTCTGCACCCTCTCCAATGCCTCCACATCCTTCCTATAATGTGGGGACCAGAACTGTACACAATACTCCAAGTGCGGCCGCACCAGGGTTTTGTACAGTTGCAACATGACGTTGCGGCTCCTAAATTCAATCCCCCTACCAATAAACGCCAAGACACCGTATGCCTTCCTAACAACCTTATCAACTTGATTTCCAACTTTCAGGGATCTATGCACATATACACCTATACAATATAAATATATAACCAGCTCTGCAACTTGTCCAAGTCTCTCTGTAAACTATGATACCCCTCTTCACTATCTACCACTCCTCCGACTTTGGTGTCATCAGCAAATTTACTAATCCATCCTTCTATACCCTCATCCAGATCATTTATAAAAATTACAAACAGCAGTGGCCCCAAAACAGATCCCTGAGGCACACCACTTGTAACCGAACTCCATGACGAATACTTTCCATCAACCACCACCCTCTGTCTTCTATCAGCTAGCCAATTCCTGATCCAATTAACTAAATCACCCTCAATCCCATACATCTGCATTTTCTGCAGAAGCATTTCACGTATATTGAAACTGAGGCCAAAAAGCTGACTCTCCACTCAGTTCCTTCATTGTGACTAAAGGGCAATCTGCAGATTATATCTAACGTTGAGATTGTAGCATTGTGAAGCAGGTTGCAATAAGATAGATTTGAATATCACCTTTGTCAAGCATCCTCTCTGTAAAGGAGATGCCATAGTTTTCGCACATTTGTAGAATCTTCTTATATTCCATCAGGCACCGTTGCCGATACACATTGGTTGCCTCTCCCATCTCTCCTCCCATTGTAGTTGGTAGAGAATGACTGGCCATGGAATGCTCCTCTTCTGTCAGCAGCAGAAATTCTTCTGTCAGATCCATGTGATGATGCAGTTTGCTCTACAGGGTTAAGATCAGAGCCAATGAATGGCAAATATTGAATCATATCTTTCAGAATAGCTGATGTTTCAATGGGTAAATTGATCATAAGAAGTCAGACAACACCAGGTTTAAGTCCAACCGATTGTCAGACTTCTTACTGTGTTTACCCCAGTCCAATGCCAGCATCTCCACATCATAAATTGATTGTAACAGTTGAAAATCAGAAAGGCTTAGGGAAGCAATTAATGTTGCTGACAATGCCTCTCAAGACAATAACCCTGTTCGCTGTCTTGACCATGACTGAGCAACTCCCACAGAAAGAGTTTGTGCATGAACTTTAACAACATTAGAAAAGGTTTGACTAATTGAGACACGGGTTAACAAGGTCATAAGTAAAACCAACTCAAGCACTAAGAGAACATGAGTTGAAAAGTCAGAAAGTTATTCTAATCTGTGACATTAAATTTAAATTTTATGAAGTTTTAAGTTTTGAAGTTTATTTATTAGTATCACAAGTAGGGTTACATTGACACTGCAATGAAGTTGCTGTGAAAACCCCTAATAGCCAGTTCCTGGCACCTTCTTGGGTAAACACAGTGAGAAGTCTCACAACACCAGGTTAAAGTCCAACCAGTTTATTTGATAGTAAGCCCACAAGCTTTCGGAAACGCTGTTCCTCCGTCAGGTGTGTGGAAAGTTCCGATCAGAGAAGGGCATATGCAGGATATAGGTCAGCTGCAGATATGGGCAGAGAAATGGCAGATGGAATTTAATCTGGGCAAATGTGAAGTGCTTCACCTTGGGAGATTAAATATTCAGGGTGAGTATAAAGTTAACGGCAGAACCCTGAACAGCATTGATGTACAGGACTTTGGAGTTCAAATCCATAGCACCCTGAAAGTGGCCAAATAAACAGACAGGATGATAAAGAAGGCATATGGCATGCTTACCTTTACAGATCAGGGCTTTGAGTACAAGAGTCAGGATTTCATATTGCAGCTTTATAAAAATTTAGTTAGACTGGACTTAGAGTATTGCATTCAATTCTGGTTGCCACATTATAGGAAGGATGTGGATGTTTTGGACAAGAGTGCAAAAAAGGTTTACCAGGATACTGCCTGAATTAGAGGGCTGAGTTATAAGAAGAGGCTGGACAAATTAGGGTACTTATCTCTGGAGCTGTGGAGGCTGAGGGGAGACCTGACGGAAATTATGAGAGTTGACAGAATATTTTTTTCCCAGACTTGAAATGTCTAATATTAGAGGGCATCCACTTATGGTGAGAGAGGGAAAGTTCAAATAAAATGTGAGGTGCAAGTTTTTTTTTAAAAACATAGAGAGTGGTAGTGTCTGGAATGTGCTGCCAGGGGTGGTGGTGCAGGCAGAAATGATAGGGGCATTTATGGGACTTTTAGATGAAAACATGAATATGCAAGGAATAGAGGAATATGGACAGAAGGCAAGCAGAGGTGATTAGTTTAATTTGGTGCCATATTTGGCACAACGTGGGCCAAAGGGCCTATTCCTGTGGCTGTTCTGTTCTGTGTTCTATTGCCATCAACACAGAGTCCATTTCCACATCTCCTGACTTCCACTGTATTCACCATCAGTAACAATGCCTGTTTCCACATCACCTGTTTCCAAAAGTGTGTGGGATAAATGTGTAGTGGTCTATTTTGGCAGGTCCAATGGGATGAAGGAGTACAATATCAAGGGTAGGACTCTTAGCAGTGTTGAGGAGTGGCTCTGAGTTTCATTAATATGGCAGGTAACACCTCAGTCCATCTTTTTACCCCCTGAGTCCTGCATGGTCTTTGCCAGGGAGGCCTTAAGTGTTCTATTCATAGCTCCACCATTCCCGAGCTTTGAGGGTGGTAGGGTATGTGAAATTTCTGTTTTATCCCCATCAGTTGACATATGGTTTTTACTACCATCCCTGTGGAATGTGTGCCTTGAGCGGAGTCTATTTTGTAATGGTACTCCCACCTTGGGATAATTTCCTCAGCTAATATTCTCGCCACCGTAGTAGCTGAACAATTTTTAGTCAGGAATGCCTCTACCCATCTGGTGAATTGGTCAATTATCACCAAGCCGTAGGTTCTCCCGTGTGACTGAGGAAGAGGTCCTGTAAAGTTAATTTGTAGATGTTCCCAGGGACCCTTAGGCGAGACTGGTGCCTGATCCTGATTTTGAGAGGCCTCCCTGGATTATACTGGGCACAGGTTACACACCAATGACAATGCCGTGCAATATCCCGTCCCATTCCTTTCCACCACCACTCCTTCCCTACACTGGTTGTCACGGCATCTCTTCCCACATGTGACAGTCTATGATGTAACTGCATCAGAGTATGCTGGATACATTCTAGTGCTAGAACCTTATCATTTAATCTCCACACACCCTTTTTGTCAGTGTAGCTCCTTGAGCTTTCCACCTCACACACTTTTCTTCAGGTGTATCAGCATGTAGCTGTGAGATGGCTGTTGGGGGTTCAACTTTAACCAAGGGGGCCGACACAGCCTGTTTCTAAGGCTGATTGTGCCGCTTTGTCGGCTGCCCGGTTTGTCTTAAAAGTATACCATTCAGGGCTTTGCTTATCTGGTTCCGTTTGGCGTGCCCTTACTTTCAATACCACAGCTTCCAATGGGAGCTCGCTGGCATCCAATAAGGCTTTGATTATCTGTCCATGCTTGACTGGAGAGCCACCTGTTGTAACAAATCCCCTTCTTCCCCAAAAGGTCATACAGTCATGCACAATTCCAAATGCATATCTACTGTTGGTGTAAATGTTGACTCTTCTCGCCGCCGCCTCAATAAAAGCCTGGGTCAAGGCCACTAGCTCTGCCACTTGTGCTGACATCCCTCCCTCTACCCTTCCTGCTCGGACCACTTGTAAGTCTGTGTTTACCACCCCCCACCCTGTTTGCAGTGACCCATCTACAAACAGGGTCTCCTCCCGTGCCAAGGGCACATCCTTTATTCTATTTTCCTCTATCTCCTCATCTAAGTTGCCGCACGTGTGTGGTTTCCCTTCACCTAACATTCCTTCGGTGGGGTTCTCTCTCATACTATGTGATGGACCTAGAAGAGGGAAGAAGTACTGCCTCCCACTTCGCCCTTCTCATATGCGAGACAGATCGTACTTTCCCTGTATTTAACGTTTCCACCAAGGTATGTTTGGTGTGCAAGACTATATTTTCTGTCATTACAATGGGCTCACTGACTTTTACTACCCATGCCATGCAATCCAGCGCGGTGAAACACCGGGGTAATCCAATTACTTTGGGGCCCTCGGCTGTGGAATAATATCCCACCGGCCGCTGTTTGTCCCCACAGGTTTGGGTTACTACTGCCGAATAGAGCCCTCCTTCATTGTTACAAGATATGAAAATCCTTATTAGCGTCTGGTAACCCAAGTCCTAGGGCTTAATTAATCCTCCTTTTGGTTTACTATATGCCTCTTCCTGTTCCAATCCCCACTCCACAACTTCTAGAGTGGCTTTCCCCCCTTTTAACAGCCTTTGGAGTTGCTCAACTAATTTGGGATATTCTGGTATGAAGTTGCTGCTGGAATTAAACAAACCTTCCTTACTCCTCGGACAGTTACTGGCCTTGGCATTTGTCGTATCACCGTTTTCTTGTCCACTGGCATTTCCTTGGTCCCTTTGGATATTAAATGTCCCAAATATAATACCTGTGCTTTTCCGGCTTGCTTTTAGTCCTTGAAGTGCTTCAAGACCAAGTATAGTGCTATCTGATGTTCCACTTTAGTTTCAGAGACTATCAAGATATCATCTACATACTGTAAAATAGTGCTCAGAAGTTCCACTTGTTCCAGTATCTTATTCATTACCCAGTGAAATATGGCCAGACTATTACAGAAGTCCTGAGGGAGCCTAGTCCATGTATACTGCTTATCACCACTGTAAAAACAAAATTTATCCTGTGAATTAAAATCCAAGGGGATGGACCAAAACCCATTGGCAATGTCTAATACTGTAAAAATCTCATGGGATGGTGTCAATCCATTTAGAATGGTGGAGGGGCTGGCCACAATGGGATGTAGTTTAGGAGTTACTTTATTTAAAGTTATATAATCAATGGTTAATTGGCAATTCCCATGCGGTTTGGACACCAGCCAAGTCAGGGAGTTGGTGGTACTGGTGGTCTCCTGCAGGATCCCTTTTTCCACCAATCCTTTCACAATTCCTCGACCGCCTTCTTGGCTTTGGGCTTAATCGAATATTGTCGATGAGGTTTATGCTCCGGACCTTCCACTATTATGGGGTCAACTTTAATTAGCCCGGTATCCAGTTTAGTTTTTGCCCATATCCCTGGGACAGAGGCGCATATGGCAGCAAATCCACTGTCCTCTAATCACCGATCACATCCTGGTCACAGATGCTGCATGGACAATTACCAAATGATTTGCATAGGCTCTCACTTTTTCCTTTTTCCCATTGGGACAGGGCCAAATCAATTTGCCCTTTCCACAATCTATTAAAACTTCATATTCCTTCAGTAAATTAATCCCCATAATTGCTCCTTCATTGCTCTTACACACAAAAATTGCATGCGTACATACAAATTATTTAATTCTACCAGAGTGGTTTCATTTAGTTTTCTGTCTGGTCATTCTTCTCATGCAAGTCATTTTATTAGTTGTGGGTAGGGGTAGGTCCGTGATGGATATGGAGGCTCCCATGTCCACCAGCATCTCACATTGCACTAGTAGGGGGCAGACAGACATGTAAATCCTACCTTCCTTATTACCCGTATCCTCCGTTGCAGCGGGGGAGGCTGGGTTAGGTTAGCCATGTTTGCTCCAACAAGTGGCTTTATGTCCACTCTTATTGCAAAATTGGCATGTAAGCATTTTCCTCTTACCCCCACTTTAGGCAAAATATCCTGGCTTCCCACAATTATGACAAGTCCCCTTAGACTTAATCCCATTAGTTAAGGCAAAATGCTCCTGCTTTATTGTTGAGTAATGCATTTCGTCTAGTCCGTCCTTAATTCCAGAAGCCCATTCCATTAATTCATCATAATCCCGTGAACTGATAACTCCCATTTTAAGGATTTTCTGATGCACTGGTGACAGCCCATCTTTAAAAGTCTGGATGAACGCCCGATTTGTACAGGCGGTTTCGGGCATCCCCAAGCATTCCTAGTAGACCTTAAGTTGCTCCCCATACTCAGAGGCCCCTTCACCCTCCTGTTGTTTAGTATTTGTAATTTTAGAACAGTTGGTTGACGCATCACCCAGGACATGCTGAACCTCTGCCTTACGTCAATTAAATGGTTCCTGTTGTGCTTTCACTTCTGCTGTTAACTTGACTGCATGTCCACCTTCCTCCCCGGTAATCAAACACAGGCTGGTCAGCGGGGTCCTGTCAGTCCGCCCCATCACCCATCGGTCTCCATTTGTCCTGTGGGCAGGTGGCTCATACCAACTGATGTATATCAGTAACTGGTGGTCAATTCAGACTGTGTCCAACTTCAACCAAAATTTGGCATTCGCACTCCGAGGCTGAAGATTCCCCAGCGAAATCAGGTGTTTTTCCCCTTGTGATTCCGCCGTATTATTGATAAGTTTATACTCACCACCTGGAGTCTTCTATCCTCCCTTTTCGCTCTCCCACTCCTAGGTCGCTTTTATCAGAGTCCAGAGATACCTGTTAAGAGTGATTAAATCCTTCCACACCACCGCTTATTCTATGAAACCAGCTTTTCTTTTCCCTCCGGCAATCACTCAGACAGTTGCTCTCTCATTCACGTCTGAACATCACACCTTAGGCACCTCTTTCTCCAGTCTCGACACTCACTTCAAATTCCTGACCTGCGCGTGCGTGTCTGTGTGTGGCAGTGGGGCGGGTCCTACCCCTCTTAACAACTGGTCTAAGGCTGTGTGTGTGTTAGAGATGGATGCTTCCTTGTGTTCAGTTCAGAATATGTTCACTTCAGACGTCTTCCACTTCCATATTCTCTCATCACAGATGATTGTCCACTGTAGTTTGATCCACTTCATTAGGCTCGGTGTTCTATTCTGCTGTCCCAGTTGTGGCCATTCAACTGGGTCCACAAACAGAATCCCACTCCTGACACTAATTTGTTGTAGGTAAAATAATACCTCTGGGACTGTTAGTGTGAGTCAAAGTATAGTGGCTTTATTACAAAAGCTTTTGGGAGAAGCAGGTTCCTAAAAGCAGTCTGCCAGACTTCTCCCCGAATACAAGTGAGTGTGGATATTTATACAGTATAGTCCCGATCCCAGTCACAACGCAGTTCTTTCTGCTTCAGTTGCGATTGTAGCTCCCAGTTCTAGTCAAGACCACAGTTCTTCCTGCTTCAGTCATGATCGCAGTTCCTTCCTTGTGTAGTTGCTCTCAGTATGACTTCTCCTTTCAAACAGCCGATATTGCGTTTTAGCATCTGCAGCTGCTTAGCTATGTTTAGTTAACACACTAGCCTACACAAACAGATAAGGGTTGCAATGCTCTTGCACAAATTCCAGGTACAAAATTCATTAACCCTTTTCCTTCTTCAAGCCTGCTCCACCGTTCATCTTGATCAAGGCTAAACAAACCAAGTTTCTCCAAGCTCTTCTCATAGCTAATGCCCTCCATACCAGGCAACATCCTGGTAAATTTTTTCTGTACTCTCTCCAAAGTCTCCACATCCTTCTGGTAGAGTGGCAACCAGAATTGAAGCATTTGTCAGGACTAGGAGGCTGTGAACACACGCAGCAAGGAAAGTAGAAAGAAACTTAAGGAAGGAGTAAGGAGGGTTAAAAGGGTTCACAAAAAGTCATTGGCCAGCAAGATGAAGGAAAATCCCCAGGTTTTTTTGGCATCTCCACATCATGGCTACCCTTAATAACGTCAACTCAACAATCTGAATGTGAGCCTTGGCAGAAGCCTGCCAGATAACAGAGGGACAAATAGCTAATATTTATACGGACTCACGGTACACTTCCGGAGTCACCCACAACTTTGGTAAGAAGGGGTTTCCTCATGGCAGCAGGTGAACCTTTCCATTATGGGAGAGAAGTCCAAGACTTACTAGAAGCCATTACTAGTTGCCCCAGAAGGTATCCATTTTGAAGTGCATACTAAGGAAAACACTGAGGAAGCAAAGAGAAATCCCTAGCCGATCATGCAGCCAAAGAGGCTGCCTTACAATCCGCCTGGTCAGGAGAATCAACCCAGATGTGCTGTCTGGAAGCATTTAGTCAGACACAAGATCTGCAGAAAATGCAAAATGAGTGTACATGGGAAGAAAAATGGACATGGATCAAGGCAGAAATGAAGCTATGGGAAGACAGTATATGGAGGCAGAGACATCTAGAAGCCAGTTGCACCCAGGCGCTGATGCCCTTTCTAGCACAGCTAGAGACACCTGGCCCTGCAACAGATGATGGCGCAGTTTCAGAAAAGCTGGTGGGGGACGAGGATTCAAGAAATACGCCCAGCTGGTGGCAGTCCATTGTGTTTTCTGACAGAAAACAATCTGGGACCCATCGCGGTAATGCCCTAGCTTGAGGCCCCCTGCACCGACGGGACCATTCGCTCCCACCATGTCAAGGATACAAAGACATCTTGGTCATTGTGAATAGATTCTCCAGATGGACAGAGGCTGTTCCACTAAGACAATCCACTGTCAAACACACCTACCAGGAATTAGCCTGGTAAACATCACTGCACTCCCTCAAGAACAAAAACATCCTTCCTCAGATAAGGACACCAAAACTGCATACAATGTTCCAGATGTGGCCTCACAAGGCCCTGTATAATTACATCAAGACATCCCTATTCCTGTATTCAAATCCTCTCACTATGAAGGCAAACATAACATTTGCTTTCTTTGCCACTTGCTGCACCGATGACTGGTGTACAAGGATACTCAGGTCTCATTACACATTCCCCTCTCCTAATTTATGGCCATTCAGATAGTAAACAGCCTTCCCATTTTTGCTGCCATAGTGGATAACCTCACATTTATCCGAATTATACTGCATCTGTCATTCGTTTGCCCACTCACTCAAATTTTCCAAATTAAACTGAAGGATCTCTGCATCTTCCTCTCACCCATCTTGGTGTAATCTGAAAATCTGGAGATATTACATTTAGTTACCCCATCTAAATCATTAATATAGGACACGCTATTTATGTCCTCCTTTTCAACGACAGAACCAAAGTATGTATTCAGCTGGTCCACCATTTCCTTGTTCCCCATTAAAAGCTCCCCTGTCTCTGATCTGTTTTCGCCAATCTTTTTCTTTTCACTTACCTATAGAAACTTTTAGTTAGTTTTTATGTTCCCCACAAGCTTACTCTTGTGCTCTATTTCCCCCTTTCTTAATCAGCCTCTTGGTCCTCCTTTGCTAAATGCTAAACTGCTCCCAATCCTCAGTTCTGCTGGCCAGTTGGTATTCCTCATCCTTAGATCTAATACTATTTCCAATATCCCTTATAAGCCATATTTGGATATCCTTCCCACTTTTTTGTTTCACACAGTATCAACTGTTGCAGTTCACCCCTGCACTCTTTGAATGTTTGTGTATCCACTAAGTAATGTTTCCCAACTCACCCTTCATACCATCGAAGTTTCCTTTACTAAGATTCAGGATCCTATTCTCAGAATCAACTACATCACTCTGCATCTTGATGAAGGATTCTATCATATTAGAATAGATGACTAGAATAGATGAATAGAATAGACTAGATTGCCGATTACTTGATACCCATTCTAGAATGGCTTGTTCTTGAGTTGGTTCCTTAGTGTATTGGCCCAGAAAACCACCTTGTATTAACTCCAGGAATTCCTCCTCTACAGTATTGTTTCTCATTTGATTTGTCCAGTCTCTATGCAGATTAAAGTCACCCATAACTACAGATTGCATGCATCTCTAATTTTCTGTTTAATACCATTCCCAACATCACCACTACAGTTTGGGGGTCTATATATAAATGACATCCACTAAAGTTTTTTTGCCCGTGTTTCTTAGTTCTACCCATACAGGTTCCACATCATCAGAGCTAATAGCCTTCGTCACTATTGCGATAATTTCTTCTTGTAAATGTAACTACCACCTTCACCTTTGTTTCTGTCCTTCCTAATTACTGAAACCCTCGAATGTTCAGTTCCTATCCCTGGTCATCCTGCAGCCATGTCCTCATAATCCTGACTAATATATCTGTTTATATTTACTATTTATTGTAAATTCTCTGTGTATTTAAGGCACAAAAACTTGAGGCTTGTCTTTTTAACATACTGGTTCCATTCTCATTATTTTTCACTGCAGCTCTGTTTGATTCTGGCCCTTACATAGAACACTACAGCACACACAGGCCCTTCAGCCCACGAGTTGCGCTGATCACATCAACACCTACCAATCCATAGACTTATCTATAACCCCCAATCCCACTAAATCCCATATACTCACCCAGAAGTCTTTTAAAAGACCCCAGTGAGTTCGCCTCCACCACCACTGACGGCAGCCGATTCCATTCACTCACCACCCTCTGAGTGAAAAACTTACCCCTAACATCACTTCTGTACTTGCCTCCCCGCACCTTAAATCTGTGTCCTCTCGTAGCGACCATTTCAACCCGGGGAAATTGCCTCTGAGAATCCACCCTATCTATTCCTCTCAACATTTTATAACCTCTATCAGGTCACCTTTCAACCTTCGTCTCTTCAGGGAGAAGAGTCCCAGCTCCCTCAACCTATCTTCATAAGGCATGTCTCCCAATCCAGGCAACATCCTTGTAAATCTCCTCTGTACCCTTTCAATAGCTTCTACGTCCTTCCTATAGTGAGGCGACCAGAACTGCGCACAGTACTCCAAGTGAGGCCTGACAAGGGTCTTATAAAGTTGCAGCATTACCTCCCGATTCCTAAACTCAATCCCTCGATTAATGAAGGCCAGTACACCATACACTTTCTTGACCACATCCTCCACCTGCGAGGCCGATTTAAGAGTCCTGTGGACCCGGACCCCAAGATCCTTCTGCTCTTCAATACTACTAAGACTCCTGCCCTTGATAGTGTACTCGTTCATCCCGTTGGTCCTGCCAAAATGGATGACTACACATTTATCCACGTTGAAGTCCATCTGCCACTTCTCCGCCCAGTCCTGCATCCTATTTATGTCCTGCTGCAACTTCTGACATCCTTCCAGATCATCCACAACACCACCGACCTTCGTGTCATCGGCGAACTTACTAACCCATCCCTCCACTTCCTCATCTAGGTCATTTATGAAAATGACAAACAGCAAGGGTCCTAGAACAGATCCCTGGGGCACTCCACTGGTGACTGACCTCCATGCAGAAAAAGACCCATCCACAACCACTCTCTGCCTTCTGCAGGCAAGCCAGTTCTGGATCCACAAGGCCAAAGCCCCTTGGACCCCATGCCCTCTCACCTTTTCTCTGCCTATCACTTCTCTTAATCCTCTTTTTATCTCTTGTTCTTATCCTGTCATCCCTTCCTCTGGCTCCTTGCAAAAGTTTCCAACCCCATGCCATTTTAATTTAAACCTTCCCAACTCTAGCAAGTATCTCATATTGACATCTGTCGCAATCAAGCCCAGGTCCAATTTGTACAGGTCAAACCTGTGGCCAATTGCACCATCTAAAATGGTGATTTGTAAAACACTCTGGGATAATTGGGCAAGAACTAAAACGACAGGCTGCAGCCTAAAAATCAGAAATAAACCGGCTGCAATCCAGATGACTGAATACACAGGATATGGGTCATCCCCAGGACAAGAGAGACTTTCTGGTCAAACCACGTTGTTTACCAGACATAGGGATGCCGTAGCACCTTATCTAGGAGGGATGTGTGTATTCTACGTGCCCCCAGCACTTACAGATATGGCCATTGGGAACATACCCAGAGATTGGTGTGGCAGCACCCGATTGGACTTTATCGATCAGGGTGATCAAGTCCTGATCGATAGATTGGCAATGGCCAAAAGGGGCATGAAACCCAATGGGGTATAAAGGGTGCTGCGCAACCAAGAATCTCTCTCTCTCTCTGACCCCACGAATGAGCTACAGCAACAGTGACCATTGCCAGAGACAACCAGCACGAGGAAAGCCACCACACCTGAGAAAGAAGGAAGACCACACCGCCAGACCAAACCAAAGGATCAGGCTACGTGCAGGACAACTGAGACCAACACATAGATAAAGGCCAATGTCTGCTTGGGTGCTTTCCAGACATGCCAATTTAAGTCAACATCTTATATTGGACTTGAACTCTGGTATTTTCTGTAAGATAACTTATTGTTGGTTGGGTGGGTGATTATTGATTGTGTGTCTTAAATAAATATTGATTGTACTAACAAGATGTCTACTCGCAGTTATTTGTCCACCGTATAAGGGTTAAAACAGACTGTGTGGCAGGCACAACAAATCTTCCCTTGAACCAGTCTCATTGCCCTTGGAATATAAAACCCTCCCCCTCACACCTTCGCTTCAGCTACGTATTCATCTGATATATCATGCTATTTCTGCTCTATTATGTACCACTGGTAATAATCCTGAGATCACTACCTTTGAGATCTGACTTCTCAACTTTCTTCTAACTCCCTATAATCTGCTTTTAGGACCTCATTCCATTTTTTACCCATGTTGTTTATACCGATGTGTACCATGGCCACTGGCCTCCTGCTCCTGTAGCCGCTCTGAAACATCCTTGAGCCTAGCACCAATGAGTCAACATGTCATCTTGTTTGTGGCCACTGAAATGCCTATATATTCCCCTACTTTTATCACTTCTGGCTTGTAAGGTCTTTATTTTTTGATTTATAATTGAATCTCTTTTACTATTGTATTCCCACACTTCTTTCTCTTCTCCTGTGCAGCAGAACCAACTGTGGTGCAAAATGAATTTGGCTGCTGCTGCCCTCCTGTAAGAGACCATTTCCCCAACAGTATCCTAAGTGGTATACTTGTTTTGCAAGGGAATGGCCACCGGAGATTCCTGTACTGTCTGCCTGGTGATCATTCATTTCCTATCTGCACGTGGTGTGACTACCTATCTGCACTTCTATCCACAATACTCTCCATCTCACAGATGCTCCAGTATCCCCAGCCGGCGCTCCAGCTCTGAAAACTGGGCTTCCAGGAGATGCAGCAAGAGATACTTCCTCAGGACATGCTGGTTCCGGCACTGAAAATGTTCCTGGCCTCCCACATAGAGCAAGAGACGCACACCACAGTTTTCAGCTCTCCTGCCACAATTTAGCCCTTTAAATTAAACCTTTTGGATGATACTTAAAATTAAATATTATATTGCCTGGTACTTTTAACAATAGAATATAACACTTAAATACTAAATCACAAAATAAAGATCTTACAAACCATAAGCGATACAAGTAGTAAATGCTTATCTGACCTTTTTGGTTTACACAAAGGGTGATGGATGCCTGGAATTCGTTGCAGGGGCAGGTAGTGGAAGCAGATGTGATAGTGAGTTTTAAGAGGCATCTAAACAAATACATGAATAGGATGGGAATAGAGGGATATGGTCCTCAGAAGGGTAGGGGGTTTTAGTTCAGTCAAGCAGCATGGTCAGAGCAGGCTTTGAGGGCCAAAGGACTGTAATTTTCTTCGCTGTAATTTTCCTTGTTCTCTGTTCTCATATTCACCTAATCTATCTACTGGAAAGACATATTGGAAATTCAGGGACATGACCCTGTGACATGTCATGTCATTGAAGCCTAATGCTCAAACGTCTGTGCTCATCTTTGCAAACATCATGAGATCATAGAACGTTACAGCACAGAAACAGGCCTTTTGGCTGAGTCAAACCATTTTTTTGCCTAGTCCCATTGACCTGCGCCTGGACCATATCCCTCCACACCCCTCCCATCCGTGTACATAGAAACATAGAAAAACTACAGCACAAACAGGCCCATAGGCCCACAAATTGTGCCAAACATGTCCCTACCTACTAGGCTTACCTATAGCCCTCTATCTTACAAATTTCCATGTACTTATCCAAAAGTCTTTTAAAAGACTCTATCGAATCCGCCTCCCCCACCACTGCCGATAGCCAATTCCATGCACCCACCACCCTCAGTGAAAAACTACTCCTGACATCTCCTCTGTACCTACTCCCCAGCACCTTAAACCTGTGTCCTCTTGTGGCAACCACTTCAGCCCTGGGAAAAAGTCTCTGAGAATCCAACCAATCAATACCTCTCATCATCTTATACACCTCTATCAGGTCACCCCTCACCCTTCATCTCTCCAAGGAGAAAAGACAGAGCTCTCTCAACCTTTCCTCATAAGGCTTGCCACCCAATCCAGGCAACATCCTTGTAAATCTCCTCTGCATCCTAGCTATGGCTTCCACATCCTTCCTGTAATGAGGCGACCAGAACTGAGCACAAGTGGGGTCTGACCAGGGTCTTATACAGCTGCAGCATTATCCCCCGACTCCTAAACTCAGTTCCTTGATTGATGAATGCCAGTACACCATATACCTTCTTAACCACAGCCTCTACCTGCGAAGCCGCTTTGAGCGTCCTATGAAGATCCTTCTGATCTTCCACACTGCCAAGAGTATTACTCTTAATATTATAATCTGTCATCCTATTTGACCTGCCAAAATGTATCACCACACACTTATCTGGGTTGAAGTCCATCTGGCACTTCCCTGCCCAGTCTTGCATCCTATCAATGTGTTTTCAAAAGACTCCTATATTTAGGAGTAGCATACTCTCAATGAACACTTAATGTTCAACCATCTAAGACTCAGAATCTCTTTGAGAGAGACCTACAACATGGTGGCAGTGAAAGCCCAGAACCCTAGAGAAGCTGAAGTGGAAATTCAAATACTAGAAAATTAAAGGAACAGCATATTGACTTTGTTAAAAACAAATGAAAAGAAGGCATAGAGGGAGGGTGGCTGAACAAGCCTCTATTGCAGAACTGAAAGCAGAACAACAGAAGCAAAACCTCTACTATGCAACTGAGGGCTCCACAAGATCACATACCCATTGAGTGCAATCAAATGATCTAGCAGGGATGAGCAAATATTTCAGTTCTAAGTCAGGACTTTTAAAAGTTTAAAAAGCTTCAGTATTGCAAAATAATCAGAGCAAGCCATTTCAGAATGCATCAGGGCCAACCTGAGTTCTGAATCAGCGTTCTCCCACATGGCAGCCAAGCTTGTTGTAAGAGAGAAATAATATGGAAGATTTAACAACCTGAGCCAAAGCAGGAATTGATTGTCAACTGCCCAAAAGTTCTCTGATGTCACAGGAAATGCAGGGATTGGTTAATTGAATAAATTGGTGCTCAAAACAAGAGAGAGGGGTCAGGACTTTCATCACCGCCAAAATTCAAAAAACATGGGAGGCCTCAGAAAAATTGGCTACTGAACTGCCAACTTTTCAATCTGCACAGCACTTAGAGCTCTATCTTCAACTTTAAAACAACTATTGACAACAAATCAACATTACCAGACCAGGGTGGGCAAATTCAAGGACCAGTTCACTTCCCAGAGTAATGCCTTAATCAGAGTTAGGTGGCCTGGTTTGAACAATACTTGGCAGTTAGCTGATAGTTATCAGTTAATTGGTGCATTGTCCATGGCAACATCTCTACCAATCAACTCTTTTTTCTCATGCAGTATGAATTGCTGTTTCCTTTACAATTTGGTGTTCTTACGAACATCCTGATGAGTATGAGATGAAAACTTCTGACAATGCATCTCTTTTCAGCAATACTCAAGTTCTGTACTGTGAAATGATTGTACGCAATGTAAAGACATTGTAAAGTCTTTAGCACAGAAAGGTTAATTTGCAAATGGGAAACAGTATCTTCCACAGTGTGTGGTAAAAGAAAACATAACCTGATCCTGTCGTCAGTTGTGAACCGGCTGTACAAGCAAGCATGGAGTTTGTGTAGAAGCAAACATAGAGTTTGCTCATAAATTGAGCAAGACCATGAATATACATACATAGTCATGTGTTCTCAACAAATATTTAATTTTCAAACATACAGGACTCAGAACCTCTATGAGAGACCTACTGAATATACAACAAACAATTGACAATACAGGCAGGGCAGAGGATGAGGGATAGTTGGGCTCAGGATATGGCCGCTGACCTCAGGCTTTATCTGCTGGGTAAGGGTCTTGTCCCATGGTCGGTCTCTCCACTCGTGGCTTTCCAGTGTCTCCAGGATACGGAGCTCCAAGTCATTGACTGAGATTTTGCTGTTGATCCATCTCTTGACATTAGCCATCAACTCTAGCTCCCTTCTCTGCCTCTTTCTCACTGACAACCATTCAATATAATCAGCCACCCCCCACACAGCCTCGTCAGATACTGTCCCACTAAGCACTTTCTCCACCTTAGCCACCTGTTGGTGGGGCCGGGGTCGGGGTCGGCACTGGGCTGGAGCTGGCATTGCAGTTATGATTCTGAGCCGGCATTTTGGGGATCCAAACATCTTGGATGCCATTCGGTAGAAGTGGGTTTGGACCATTTGTCGATGGCGACGACGCCAGAGATTTGAAACCATCACCCTCCCTGGTTCCCACTCCCCATTCTCCTCCCTCTCTTTCGCTCCTTCCTCCCACTCCCATGGGCTCCTGTCCTCTGGACCTCCATTCCCTGGACCCTGGTCCCCTAAGCTTCCATCCCCTGGGTTCTTCTCCATCGAGAGCCCCTCCTCTGGGCTCCTCTCCTTCAAGGCCTCCTCCCCCAGGCTCCTCATCCCCCATTTCTTCTCCCTCGACACAGAGCTCCTCTCCTGCAACACCCCCTCACCCTCGTTCCTCTGGCCCAGAGGAGAGGGGCTCCGGACAATCTCCCTCAGGCTCCTTTCCCCTGGGGCCCTCTCATGCTTCTCCGGGCCCTTCTCCACCACACCCCACTCCCTCGAGCTCCTTTCCTCTGGGCCCATCTCCCTCAGGCTCCTCTCCCCCAGGCTCATTCCGCTGCCAATTGTTGTTCCAGTTTTGTGATCGCCTTTGGTTGCCGGGACAACCGAGCAGTGATTTTTTATTCCGCAAACGTCACCAAGACGACAGCTTTTCGCTTCTTGATTGATTCAATGTCTGATTGATCAATCCTTCAGAGCGCCTCGGATTCACTGATCAGGAACAGGTTCTTTGAAAGCGATTGGCTCTCATGGACTTTGTGCGAGCGCCACTGGGCCTCACCTCCCCTCACACTGCCCCAATCAGCCCCGCCCCCACACTGCCCCAATCAGCCCCGCCCTCACACTGCCCCAATCAGCCCCGCCCTCACACTGCCCCAATCAGCACTGCCCCAATCAGCCCCGCCCCCACACTGCCCCAATCAGCCCTGCCCCCACACTGCCCCAATCAGCCCCGCCCTCACACTGCCCCAATCAGCACTGCCCCAATCAGCCCCGCCCTCACACTGCCCCAATCAGCCCCGCCCTCACACTGCCCCAATCAGCCCCGCCCCCACACTGCCCCAATCAGCCCCGCCCTCACACTGCCCCAATCAGCCCCGCCCCCACACTGCCCCAATCAGCCCCGCCCTCACACTGCCCCAATCAGCCCCGCCCCCACACTGCCCCAATCAGCCCCGCCCTCACACTGCCCCAATCAGCACTGCCCCAATCAGCCCCGCCCCCACACTGCCCCAATCAGCCCTGCCCCCACACTGCCCCAATCAGCCCCGCCCTCACACTGCCCCAATCAGCACTGCCCCAATCAGCCCCGCCCTCACACTGCCCCAATCAGCCCCGCCCTCACACTGCCCCAATCAGCCCCGCCCCCACACTGCCCCAATCAGCCCCGCCCTCACACTGCCCCAATCAGCCCCGCCCTCACACTGCCCCAATCAGCCCCGCCCCCACACTGCCCCAATCAGCCCCGCCCCCACACTGCCCCAATCAGCCCCGCCCTCACACTGCCCCAATCAGCCCCGCCCTCGCACTGCCCCAATCAGCCCCGCCCCCACACTGCCCCAATCAGCCCCGCCCTCACACTGCCCCAATCAGCCCCATCCCCACACTGCCCCAATCAGCACTGCCCCAATCAGCCCCGCCCCCACACTGCCCCAATCAGCCCCACCCTCACACTGCCCCAATCAGCCCCATCCCCACACTGCCCCAATCAGCCCCGCCCTCACACTGCCCCAATCAGCCCCATCCCCACACTGCCCCAATCAGCCCCGCCCTCACACTGCCCCAATCAGCCCCGCCCCCACACTGCCCCAATCAGCACTGCCCCAATCAGCCCCGCCCCCACACTGCCCCAATCAGCCCCGCCCCCACACTGCCCCAATCAGCCCCGCCCTCACACTGCCCCAATCAGCCCCATCCCCACACTGCCCCAATCAGCCCCGCCCTCACACTGCCCCAATCAGCCCCGCCCCCACACTGCCCCAATCAGCACTGCCCCAATCAGCCCCGCCCCCACACTGCCCCAATCAGCCCCGCCCTCACACTGCCCCAATCAGCCCCATCCCCACACTGCCCCAATCAGCCCCGCCCTCACACTGCCCCAATCAGCCCCGCCCCCACACTGCCCCAATCAGCACTGCCCCAATCAGCCCCGCCCCCACACTGCCCCAATCAGCCCCGCCCTCACACTGCCCCAATCAGCCCCGCCCTCACACTGCCCCAATCAGCCCCACCCCCACACTGATCCACTGCCCCAAACAGCCCCGCCCCCACACTGATCCACTGCCCCAATCAGCTCCACCCCCACACTGATCCACTGCCCCAATCAGCCCAGCCCTCACACTGATCCACTGCCCCAATCAGCCCCGCCTCCACACTGAGCCAATCCCCCTCCCAGCTCTGCCCCCACACTGAGCCACGCCCCCTCCTGGCCCCACCCCCACACTGAGCCACTCCTGACAGCCCTGCCTCCACACTGAGCTCTCCTCTTCTGGACCTGCCCTCACACTGATCCACTGCCCCAGTCAGACCCACTGAGCTACTCCTCCTAGCCCTGCCCCCACATTGATCCTCCCCTCACAGCCCTGCCCCCAGACTGGGCACTCCCCCTCTTGGCCCTGCCCCCACACTGAGCCACTCCCCCTTCCAGCCTTGCCCCCACACTGAGCCACTCCCATTCCTGGCCCTGTACCCACACTGAGCCACTCCCCCTCCCAGCCCCGCCCCCACACTCAGCCATTCCCCCTCCCAGCTGCACCCCCGCCCTGAGCCACCCCCTGTTTTCAGCCCCACTCCCACACTAAGCCATCCCCATTCCCAGCCCTGTCACCGTACTGAGCTGCCACTCCCCTTCTGAATCCTGACCCTGCACTGAAGCTCTCCTCCCAGTCCCACCCCCACACTGAGCCGCTCCCTACCGAACCCAGCCCTTCCCTGAGGCTCTCCTCTGTCCATCCCTTCCCCCCAACACCGAGGCTTTTCCCTTTCCAGCCCAGCCACCACACTGAGCCCTTCCTCTCTCAACCCCACCCCTGCACTGCACCCTTCAGTTCTGTCCCCCGGACCCTTTGAAGTCTATCCCTGAAACCTGCCATCATCTTAATGTTTCCGAAGGATCGTGCTTAATCCGGCTGTAGTTAGCCTTCTCCCAATTCAGCGCCTTTGTGATTGTGTATGAATGAAGCAGTGGCATGATGGGAAAAATGGTCAAGTACTTAGTATGAACTCAGGACAGCAGACCAAGCCATTTCAAAATGCCAGACCCCTGTAAAACTGACTGACCCTGAACAAAGAAATGACCACAACCAGAGAAGGCCAAATGCTTGGCCTCAGTCTATTTTGATAAGGTTGACTCCATATACCGTGAGATAACATACAAGACATTAGATAAGGTCGGGGAGGAGGGAGTCACAGAATTTGTTTATTATAGAAAACAAGGCATAAAGGAGTCACAGAACCAAGGTCAGGGTGAGGGAGTCACAGAATTTGTTTTGTTCAATGTACCACTGCTTGTATTACTAACACCATGTAAGCTGATAAGAAAATGTATAATTATTGAATTGATCCTTGTAGTGCGCGCAGTCTTGGAATAGAATCAGCAGTTAGTGCGGACTGCTGTCTGTTTCCAAGATTCGGCCATATACTGCATGCAGTTTTGTGATAATAAAAATGAGTTTATTTTTAGAAAAGCAAACGTTGTTAAGTTTAATTATCACAACCCAGGAAACAAGAAATTCTCCAGTACAACACCTTACCCATAGGACAACACATCTTTTTCCATTACTTTCATAAAGTTTACAGAATTGTGGTCACTATTTGCCACATGTTCCCCTACTGAAACTTTGATGACCTGACCGGGCTCATTCCCCAGTACTAGGTCCAGTACAGCCCCCTCTCTAGCTGGACTATCAACATATTGTTCCAAAGAACCTTCCTGTACGCATTTTATAAATTCCTCCCCGTCCAGACCCCCAGCCCTAAGGGATTTCCAGTCTATACACAGGAAATTAAAGTCTTTCACTATAACAACCCTACTTTTTCTGCCCCTGTCCAGAATCTCCTTTCATATCCGTTCCTCAACTTCCCTTGGGCTGTTGGGAGGCCTGTAGTATACGCCCAGCATAGTGACTGCGCCCTTCCTGTTTCTGAGCTCCACCCACAGTGACTCATTACACAACCCTTCTAAATTTTCCACCCTCTGTACCGTTGTAATATGCCCCCTAACCAGTATTGCTACTCCCCCACCTTTTCCAGCCCTTCTTCTGTCTCACCTAAAACACTTATACCCTGGAATATTCAGCTGCCAGTCTTGTCCTTTTAACCAAGTCTCCGTCACTGCAACCACGTCCAAGTTCCGAGCAAGCATTAAGGCTCTAAGTTCGTCTGTCTTGCCCGTTACGCTCCTTGCATTGAAGCAGATGCACTCCTGCCCTCCAGGCCCACTGAGGTCATCCTCCCCCAGAATGCTCTTCCTCTTAGATATCCTTGTCCTGGCTCCAATCTCGTCCCCTGCCTCTATGCTTATTGACCTATTGTTTTGATTCCCACCCCCATGCCACATTAGTTTAAACCCACCCAAAACTCCCAGCCAGGATATTCGTGCGCCTCCAGTTTAGGTGTAACCCATCCTTCTTGTACAGGTGCCATCCTCTCTTGAAGACTTCCCAGTGATCCACGAATTTGAAACCCTCCCTCCTGCACCAGTCCTTTAGCCACGTGTTCAGTTGTACAATCTCCCTGTTCCTAGCCTCACTAGCACGTGGCACTGGGAGTAGTCCAGAGATTGCTACCCTAGAGGCACTGCTTTTTAGCCTACTACCCAACTCCCTGAATTGCTCTCACAGGACCTCCCTGTTCTTTCTGCCTACGTCATTTGCACCAATGTGGACAATGACGTCTGTCTGATTACCCGCCCCTGTTAGGATGCTTCCTGCTGACTCAGAGACATGCAGGACCCCTGCACCAGGGAGGCAGACTACCATCCTGGAATCTCGTTCGTGCCCACAGAACCGCCTGTCTGTGCCTCTAACTGTTGTGTCCCCCACTACTATTGCTCTCCTAGTCGCCCTCTTTCCCTGCTGAGCCACAGAGCCCGACTCTGTGCCAGTGACCTGGTCACCGTGGCTTACTCCTGGAGGGTCACCACAGTATCCAAAACGGTATACTTATTTTGGAGGGGGACAACCACAGGGGATCCCTTCACTGATTGCTCTCTCCTGTCCCCTCCCCTCTCTGTCACGCAGTCCTTACTGTTAAAAGGAACAGCCACCGGGGTACTCTCTGGTACCTGACCCTCACCCTTCCTAACCGTGACCCACGTAGCTTCCTCCCATAGCCCTGGTGTGACTACCTGCCTGTAACTTCTCTCTATTAATTCCTCATTCTCCCTGACTAGGCTAAGGTCATTGAGCTGCAGCTCCAGTTCCCTAACATGGTCCCTCAGGAGCTGCAGTTCAATGCACCTGGCGCAGGTATGGACTTCCGGGAGGCTAGGCGACTCCATGAACTCCCACGTTGGACACCGAAAGCAACAAACTGGCCTCTCACTCATAGTTACCCCTTTCTTTGGGGCCACTGCTGTTTGTCACTTTTATAAATGACATAGATGAGGGTGTAGAAGGAAGGGTTAGTAAATTTGCTGACGACACCAAAGTCGCTGGAGTTGTAGACAGTGAGGATGGATGTTACAGTTTGCAGAGGGACATAGATAAGCTGCAGGGCTGGGCCGAGAGGTGGCAAATGGAGTTTAATGCGGAAAAGTGTGAGGTGATTCACTTTGGTAAGATTAACAGGAGTACAGAATATAGGGCTAATGGAAGGACTCTTGGTAGTGTCGAGGAGCAGAGAGATCTCGGTGTACGTGTGCATAGATCCCTGAAAGTTGGCACCCTGGTTGATAAGGTTGTTAAGAAGGCGTACAGTGTGTTAGCTTTTATTGGTAGACGGATTGAATTTCGGAGCTGTGAGGCCATGTTACAACTGTACAAAACTCTGGTGCGGCCGCACTTGGAGTATTGTGCACAGTTTTGGTTGCCGCATTATAAGAACGATGTGGAGGCATTGGAAAGGGTGCAAAGGAGGTTTATCAGGATGTTGCCTGGTATGGTGGGAAGGTCTTATGAGGAAAGGCTGAGGGACTTGAGGTTATTTTCATTAGAGAGAAGAAGGTTAAGAGGTGATCTAATTGAGGCATACAAGATGATCAGAGGGTTCGATAAGGTGGACAGTGAGAGCCTTTTTCCTCGGATGGTGATGGCTAACACGAGGGGACATAGCTTTAAATTAAGGGGTGGTAATTATAGGACAGATGTCAGAGGTAGGTTCTTTACTCAGAGGGTAGTAAGGGTGTGGAATGCCCTGCCTGCAGCAGTTGTGGACTCGCCAACTTTAAGGGCATTCAAATGGTCAGTGGATAGGCATATGGATAACATTGGAATAGTTTAGGTTAGAGGGTCATTAGATTGGTTCCACAGGTCGGCGCAACATCGAGGGCTGAAGGGCCTGTACTGCGCTGTAATGTTCCATGTTCTATGTTCTATGATCTTTAAATTACTGGAAGAACGAAGAACAGAACCTACCCTGCCTCTACCTGTTTACGCTGAAGCCCGTTGAGCCAAAGCCCTTCAGCCTTCACTCTGCTCCCTCTCACTTCGCGCCCGCTCTCAACGCTGCTCGCAGTATAGAGTGGCCTGCTCTTTATAGCTCCTGTTCACCAGTGGCTGACATCAGGTGCCTGTGCAATTTTGCCAAGAAAAAAAACTTTTTAAGGAAAAAAGCCCACGAAAAAACTTAACAATAAATAAATAAATATCCAAACACTAGCTGCCTTACCCTCAGCACGCATCTCTCTCTCTCAATCTTGCTCTGGTCACAAAATGAGGTCAATTCCCCAGGTAAGTGACTTTTATATTAAAATTTTTTTTAAAACTCTAACTCCCAGGCTACCCTGTGGCTCACTTCTGCTTTCCCAGTTAAAAAAACTTTTTCAGGAAAAAAGCCCGTGAAAAGACTTAACAGATAAATAAATAATAGCCAAACACTAGCTGCCTCACTCTCAGCACGAATCTCTCTCCCAATCTTGCTCTGGTTGCATAATGAGCGAATGAAGTGGGGATTGTGGTGAATGCAGCAGTGTTTGAGGCAAATGATTTATTTTCACAGATTTGTATACAACGAAAAGTATTGCTTCTTGCGGGCTGTACAGACAAAACATGCCATTCATAGAGTACAAAGGGGTGAAGGAGCGGGTGCAGAGTGTAGTGTTACAGTCATAGCTAGGGTGTAGAGAAAGCGCAACCTTAATATAGGATGAATACATTCAAAAGTCTGATGGCAGCAGGGAAGAAGCTGTTTTTGAGTTGGTTGGTACGTGATCTCAGACTTTTATATTTTTTTCCCAATGGAAGAAGGTGGAAGGGAGTATGTCTGGGGTAGGGTCCTTGATTATTCTGGCTGCTTTTGAGGCAATGAGAAGTGTAGGTGGAGTCAATGGATGGGAAGCACGTTGTGTGGTGGATTGGTCTACATTCACAATCTTCTGTAGTTTCTCGCGATCTTGGTCAGAGCAGGAGCCATACCAAGCTGTGATACAGAAGGGATGCTTTCTATGGTGCATCTGTAAAAACTGGTGAGAGAACATAAGAACAGAAGAACTAAGAGCAGGAGTAGGTCATCTGGCCCTTCAAGTCTGCTCTGCCACTCAATAAGATCATGGCTGATCTTTTTGTGGACTCAGCTCCACTTCCCACCTACTCGCCATAACCATTATTTTCTTTCCTGTTCAAAAATTTATCTATCCTTGCCTTAAAAACATTCAATGAGGTAGACTCAACTGCTTCACTGGGCAGGGAATTCCACAGATTCAGAATCTTTTGTATGAAGAAGTTCCTCCTCAACTCAGTCCTAAATCTGCTTCCCCTTATTTTGAGGCTATGCCCCCAAGTTCTAGTTTTTCCCACTAGTAGAAAAAACTGCAGTGCTTCTATCTTATCTATTCCCTTCATAATCTTGTATGTTTCTATAAGATCTCCCCTCATTCTTCTGAATTCCAATGTGTATACAAAGAACAAAGAACAAAAACAGCCCAGGAAACAGGCCCTTTGGCCCAACTTGCCCGTGCCGCCATTTTAACACAACCAGTCCCCCCCTCCACCCATGACCCTTATCTATTGTTTTATGGCCATCCACATTGAGGGAAACTGATTTAGGGACAATTTATTACTGCCAATCAGCCTAACAGCACATCTTTGGGTGTGGGAGGAAACCCACGCAAGCACGGGGAGAATGCGCAAACTCCCACAGACACTGGCCCAAATCCATGTGTCTGCACAGCAATCAGCGATAGTCACTGAGCTGTCGTGTTGCCCAGTATCTGGTCCAGTTTAGGCACACACTAACGACATGAAGCACTAGGCCAATCTCAAACAACCAAGAGCAGCCCCAGTACGACCCATCGCGTGTATGCCCCTTGTTGGACACGAGGCGGACCGACTTAAAACCTGTGAATGAAAAGAGAAAAAACATTATTATCATACCATATCCATTTACCTTACCAGGGACACCCCAATGCTAATGAACCTTATTTAAAACAATCTCCTATATCCACCCATCTCCAACCCACTCATGTGCCTGTCTAAGTTACTCTTAAAGGACTCTAGCATGTTTGCCTCCACCACCTTACTTGCCAGAGCATTCCATACCCCCACTACCCTCTGTGTGAAAAACCTCCCTCTAATATCTGTGTTGTACCTCTCCCCCCTCACCTTAAGCCCATGGCCCCTCGTACTGTGTGTCTCTAACATAGGAAATAGCTTACCTCTGTTTGCTCTGTCTATACCCTTCATAATCTTATATACCTCTATTAGATCCCCCCTCAGTCGCCGTCTTTCAAGGGAAAACAGCCCCAATTTGTTCAATCTTTCCTCATAACCCAATCCTTCCATACTAGGCAACATCCTGGTAAACCTCCTCTGCACTCTCTCCAGAGTCTCCACATCCTTCCGGTAGTAAGGCGACCAGAACTGGACGCAGTACTCTAAATGCGGCCTAACCAACATTCTATACAACTGCAACATTAGACTCCAGCTCTTATATTCTATACCCCTTCCTATAAAGTTAACATACCACAGGCTTTCTTCACAATCTTCTCCACTTGTACTGCCACCTTCAAAGACTAGTGCGCTTGCACCCCCAGGTCTCGCTGCGACTCTATACTCCTTATGGGCTTACCCTTTATCATATAACTCCCCCCTACATTATTCCGGCCAAAATGCATCACCCCACATTTATCCGGATTAGACTCCATTTGCCATATATCTGCCCAATATACCAATCTATCAATATTCTAGTATTGCCAGACACTGCTCCTCACTGCCTGCCAATCCAGCCATTTTGGTGTCATCAGCAAATTTGCTGATCACACCACTTACCCCCTCTTCCAAGTCATTTATATACACTACAAAGAGAAGAGGTCCCAGTACTGAGCCCTACGGCACACCACTAGTGACAGACCTCAGCTAGAAAAGGACCCCTCCACTATTACTCTCTGTCTCCTCTTATCAAGCCAGTTCTCAACCCATCTAGATACCTGGCCACCTATCCCATGAGCCTTAATCTTTTCTAACAACCTACCATGAGGGACTTTGTCAAACGCCTTGCTAAAATCCATATAGACGACATCAACGGCTCATCCTTCGTCGACCGTTTTTGTCACCTCCTCAAAAAGTTCTACCAGATTTGTAAGGCAAGACTTCCCCTTTACAAAGCCATGCTGCATATCCTTAATCAGATCGCAACGCTTTAAGTGCTCATACATCCTATCCCTAAGAATCCTCTCCATCAACTTGCCTACCACTGACGTCAAACTCACCGGCCTATAGTTACCCGGGTTATCCTTCCTACCCTTTTTAAACAACGGTACCACGTTCGCTATCCTCCAGTCCTCTGGGACCTCACCTGTGTCCAAAGAAGAGTCAAAGATTTGCGTCAGAGGCCCAGCAATTTCATCTCTCACCTCCCTAAGCAACCTAGGGTAAATGCCATCGGGCCCCGGAGATTTATCAGTTTTAATGCTACCTAAAAGCCCTAACACTTCTTCCCTCGTAATCAATAGATCCTTCAATTGTTCTGTAGCTCCCTCGAAGACCGTACCAGACTTCAAGCCCCTCTCCTTCGTGATTACCAACGCAAAGTATTCATTCAGGATCTCCCCCATTCCCTCAGACCCTAAGCACAATTCCCCTTGTCTGTCCCTGAGAGGACCAATTTTACCCCTAGCCACCCTTTTGCTCCAAACATAGGAGTAAAACGCCTTTGGATTTTCCTTAATCCTACCTGCCAAAGCCATTTCATGCCCCCTTTTTGCCCTCCTAATTCCCCTTTTGAGACCCCTCCTACTCTCTCTGTATTCCTTCAACGCTCTCTCCTTTCCCAGCTGCTTAGACCTGACATACGTCTCTCGTTTCTTCCTAACCAGGTCTTCTATATCTCTAGTAGCCCAAGGCTCTCTAATCCTACCTTTCCCATCCTTCCTCTTAACTGGCACATGTCTTTCCTGCACCCATTTCAGTTTTCCCTTGAAAGACTCCCACATGCCTAACGTGGACTTGCCCTCCAACAGCCTATCCCAGTCTGTATCCCCAAGCTCCTGCCTAATCCGGCTGTATCTAGCCTTCCCCCAATTTAGTACCCTCCCCTTAGGACAGCACTCATCTTTTTCCATTCGTATCCTAAAGTAGACGGAGTTGTGGTCACTATTAGCCACATGTTCACCTACCGCAACCTCAACCACCTGACCCGGCTCATTGCCCAGAACTAAATCCAGTATCGCCCCCTCTCTAGTCGGGCTATATACACACTGCTCCAAGGATCCTTCCAATACACATCTTACAAATTCCTCTCCATCCAACCCCCAGCTCTCGGCACCTTCTAATCCACCCCAGGGAGATTAAAATCTCCCACTACAACAACCCTGTTCTTCCTACACTTATCCAAAATGTCTCTACATATACCCTCTTCCACTGCCCGTGGGCTGTCGGGTGGCCTGTAGTACACCCCTAGCATAGTAATCGCTCCCTTCCTATTCCCCAGCTCCACCCACAGAGACTCAATTCCCAACCCCTCCATGTTATCTTCCCTCTGCACCGCTGTGATGTGCTCCCTAACTAACAGCGCCACTCCCCCTCCTCTTTTCGACCCTGCCCTGTCACGCCGAAAACACTTAAGCCCAGGAATATTAAGCTGCCAGTCCTGCCCTTGCTTTAACCACGTCTCTGTCACTGCCACCACATCTAAATTCCTCATGAACGTTAAGGCCTTAAGTTCATCCGTCTTACCCATCACACTCCTCGCATTAAAACAGATGCACTGAAGACCCTCAGGCCCACTCGGATCCTCCTTCTCCTGGGAGATTTTCCTCTCATCTAGACTTACCCTGTCACCCAACTCACTCCCACTCCCAGTGCCTACTCAGCTATCTGTCCCCACACCCCCCCATATTAGTTTAAACCCTGCCAAAACACTCCAACTAACCTCCCAGCGAAAATATGTGTACCCTTCCCATTTAAATGTTCCCCATCCCACTTGTACAAGTGCCCTTCCCTCACAAAGACTTCCCAATGGTCTACAAAACTAAAACCCTCTGTCCTGCACCAATCCCTCAGCCACGCATTCAGCTGCAGGATCTCATTATTTTTATCCCTGCTATTACTGGGCACTGGCAGCAGCCCAGAGATTGCCACTCTGGAGGCCCTGCACTTCAGCCTGGCCCCCAACTCCCTGAACTGCCTATGTATATCCCCCCTACTCTTCCTTCCTACCTCCTTCTCAACTACATGTATAATTACATCCGCCTGGGTTCCTTGGCCCTTCAAGATTCCCTCTACCCTCTCCGACACATCCTGTACCCCTGCTCCAGGGAGGCAGACTACCATCCTAGAGTCCCGCTTTTGCCCACAGAACCGCCTATCAATTCCTTTAACCCTCCCGTCCCCCATCACTATCCTTCCCTCTGAGGCATTCTGGTCTTCCTCTCTTGCCCTTTCCACCCCAGTTGTCACCTTACCCCTGATATTTTGGGAGGCTACCTCTGGAACATCACTCCTCTTCTTTTTCCCCTTCCTAACTGTAACCCACGCATCCGCCACCCATCACCCCCCCACCCCCCCCCTCACCAGGCTCTGGGATCTCCTCGTGATCATGGTTCCTATTCATAGCCCCAGTCTACTCAGTCTTTCTTCATAAGCCAACCCTCTCAATTCCGGAATCAACCTAGTGAATCTCCTCTGCACCTCCTCCAGTGCTAATATATCCTTTCTCAAGTAAGGAGACCAAAACTGTACACAGTACTCCAGGCGTGGCCTCACCTTATACAATTGCAACATAACCTCCCTGTTTTTAAATTTCATCCCTCTAACAATGAAGAACAAAATTCCATTTGCCTCCTTAATTACCTGCTGCACCTGCAAACCTTGAGACTTCTGCACAAGGACACCCAGGTCCCTCTGCACAGCAACAATTTTTTATCACTTAAATAATAGTCCATTTTGCTGTTATTCTATCAAAATGGATGACCTCACATTTACCAATATTGTACTCCATCTGCCAGACCCTTGCCCACTCACTCAGACTATCTATATCCCTTTGCAGACTTTCAGCATCCTCTGCACAGTTTGCTCTTCCACCCATCTTACCGTCATCTGCGAATTTTGGCTCACTACACTTGGTCCCCAACTCCAAATCATCCATGTAAGTCATAAACAATTGCGGTCCCAACACTGATCCCTGAGGTACACCAGTAGTCACTGATTGCCAAACAGAAAACCACCCATTTACCCGCACTCTTTGCTTTCTGTTAGTTAACTAGTCCTCTATCCACGCTAATACATTACCCATACCATCTTATGTAGGAGTCTTTGGTGCGGCACCTTGTCAAATGCCTTCTGGAAATCCAGATACACCACATCCACAGGTTCCCCATTGTCCACTACACTGTAATGTTCTCAAAGAATTCCACTAAATCAGTCAAACATGACCTTCCCTTCATGAACCCATGCTGCTTGTTACCAATGGGATAATTTATAGATTGTCTCGCTATTTCTTCCTTGATGATAGATTCAAGCATTTTCCCTACTACAGGAGTTAAGCTAACCAACCTATAGTTACCTGCCTTTTGTCTACCTCCATTTTTAAACAGTGGCATCACATTTGCTGTTTTCCAATCTGCGGAAACTACCCCAGACTCCAGCTAATTTTGGTAAATTATTTGCTATTTCTCCTGCCATCTCTTTTAGTATCCTGGGATGCATTCCATCAGGACCAGAAGGCTTGTCTACCTTTGGCCCCATTAATTTGCCCAACACTACCTCTTTCATGATAATGATAGTTTCTAGGTTCTCACCTGCCATAGCCTTCCTGTCAACAATTTTTGGCATGTTATTTCTGTCTTTCACTGTGAAGACTGACACAAAATACCTTTTCAATGCCGCAACCATTTTCTCATTTCCAGTTATTACATCCCCCTTCTCATCCTCTAAAGGACCTCTAAATGTTTACTTTAGCCACTCTTTTTTGTTTTATATATTTGTAGAAACTTTTGCTATCTGTTTTTATATTCTAAATTAATTTACTCTCATAATCCATCTTATTTTTCTTCATAGCTTTTCTCGTGGCTTTCTGCTGACCTTTAAAGATTCCCCAATCCTCAAGATTCCCACTAATCTTTGCCACTTTGTATGCGTTTTCTTTCAATTTGATACCCGTGTTTATTTCCATAGATACCCATGGCTGATTATCTCTTTGTCTACAGTCCTTCCTTATCACTGATATAGACTTTTGCTGAGCACTGTGAAAGATCGCTTTGAAAGTCCTCCACTGTTCCTCAATTATCCGACCAGAAAGCTTTTGCTCCCAGTCTACCTTAGCCAACTCCTCATTGTTCTCTGGAGCAGTGTACCTGGTGGCTGTGGTGAGTGTTTGATTTTCCTTTGGAAGCTTTTGACTGCATTTCTGGTTCGCGGGGTTTTTTTGATTACTTTTTCTTTCCGTAGCGGAAGTTAGACGAGGGGCTAGTCGGGAAGGGAGAGCGGGAGGTATAAAAAGAAGGCAATAATAGACAGCGGGCAGCGTCAGGAGCAGGCAGCGGAGTGAGTGGGAGCAGAGTGAGAGCTATAAGGGCTTTGGCTCGCTGGGATTAGGCAAGAGCAGGATTAGGCAAGGTACTAGTTCCATCTTTCCTGTGTTCCATTTCAGTATATATGATTCCAAGGGTGGTCAGGTACATGGCAAGGTCTATGGGGAGACGCTTTAGCTGTGTTAGGTGCCACATGTGGGAGTTCCTGGAGGCATCACGTCTTCCGAAAGCCCACATCTGCGTCAAGTGTTTAGAGCTGCAGCATTTGAGGGCTCGGGTCAGGCAATTAGAGCTGCGTTTAGAGGATGCATTTCTGGTCAGGGAGAATGAGGAGATAATGGCTATGAACCATGGACAAGTGGAGGTCCCAGGGCCTGGGGGACAGGACGAGTGGGTAACTGTTAGGAAGGGGAAGAAGAAGAAGAGTAGTCCTGGTCCAAAGACTATCCAGTGGCCCCCCAAAAGGCATCAACAGGGGTACAAAAGGTATGTCAGGAGGACCAGAATGCCTCAGAGGGAAGGAAGGGGGCTGGCAATGAGATAGTGGTGGGGGATGGGAGGGTTAAAGGAATTGATAGGCAGTTCTGTGGGTAAAAGCAGGACTCCAGGATGGTAGTCTGCCTCCCTGGAGCAGGGGTACAGGACGTATCAGAGAGGATAGAGGGAATTTTGAAGGGTGAAGGGACCCAGGACACATAGGAGAGAAGGACGTAGGAAGGCAGAGCAGGGGGGATGTACGTAGGCAATTCAGGGAGTTGGGGGCCAAGCTGAAGAGCAGGGCCTCCGGGGTGGCATTCTCTGGGCTGCTGCCTAGTAACAGCAGGGCTAGGAATAATGAGATCATGCAGCTGAATGTGTGGCTGAGGGATTGGTGCAAGGTAGAGGGCTTTACTTTTGTCGATCACTGGGAAGTATTTGTGAGAGAAGGGCACCTGTACAGGAGGGATGGGGAACATTTGAATGGGAGGGGGACAAATATCTTAGCTGGGAGGTTAGCTGGAGTGTTTCGGCAGGTTTTAAACTAATAGGGAGGGGAGGGGGGGGTGGGGATGAGACTGATAGCTCATTAGGCGCTGGGATTGGGAGTGAGTTGGGTGACAGGGTAGGTTTCGTTGAAAGGAAAGTTATCACGGGAAAGGAGGATCCGAGTGGGCCTGGAGGGTTGGATTGCATCTGTTTTAATGCGAGGAGTGTAACGGGTAAAACAGATGAGCTTAGGGCCTTGATATTTGTGAGGAATTTAGATGTGGTGGAAGTGACGGAGATGTGGTTAAAGGAAGGGCTGGACTGGCAGCTGAATATTCCTGGGTATAAGTGTTTTAGGTGTGACAGAGGAGGGTTGAAGAGAGGTGGTGTGGTAGCATTGTTAGTTAAGGAGCACATCACAGCGGCGCAGAGGACAATATGGAGGAGTTAGGGATTGAGTCGCTGTGGGTGGAGTTGAGGAATAGGAAGGGAGCAATTACTATGCTAGGGGTATACTATAGGCCACCCAACAGCCCAAGGGCAGTGGAAGAAGGCGTTTGTAAAGACATTTTAGATAAGTGCAGAAAGAATAGGGTGGTTGTAGTGGGTGACTTTAATCTTCCTGGAGTGGATTGGAAGGTCCCTAGGGGGTTTGGATGGGGAGGAATTTGTAAAATGTGTGTTGGAAGGATCCTTGGAGCACTACGTAACTAGCCCTACTAGGGAGGGGGCTATACTGGATTTAGTTTTGGGTAATGAGCCGGGTCAGGTGGTTGAGGTTGCAGTAGGCGAATATGTGGCTAACAGTGACCACAAGTCTGTCTACTTTAGGATAAAAATGGAAAAGGATGAGTGCTGTCCGAAGGGGAGGGTGCTGAACTGGGGGAAGGCGAGCTATAGCCGAATTGGGAAGGAGCTGAAGGACACTGATTGGGAGAGGTTGTTAGTGGGTAAGTCCACAGTTGGCAAGTGGGAGGCTTTCAAGGGCAAACTAAAAATGTTGCAGGAAAGACATGTGCCGGTAAAGAGGAAGGATGGGAAAGGCAGGATTAGAGAGCCATGGATTACAGGGGATATTGAGGACTTGGTCATAGAACATAGAACATTACAGCGCAGAACAGGCCCTTCGGCCCACGATGTTGCGCCGACCAGTTAAAAAACAATGACCCACTAACCTAAACCAATCCCTTTTCGTCCATAAACCTATCCACGGATCTCTTAAATGCCCCCAAACTAGGCGCATTTACAACCGCAGCAGGCAGGGCATTCCAATCAATGGTCAGGAAGAAGAGAGAGGCATATGTTAGGTCTAAGCAACTGGAAATGAAGAGAGCACTGGAGGAATATAGAGAGAGCAGGAGGGAGATCAAAAGGGGAGTTAGAAGAGCGAAAAGGGGGCATGAAATTGCTTTGGCTGATAGGATTAAGGAAAATCCAAAGGCATTTTACTCTTATATTAGGAACAAGAGGGTTAGAGGGAAAATAGGTCCTCTTAGGGACAAAGGAGGGGAGCTATGCATTGAGACTGATTGCAGAGCCTCTGGCTCTGATCTTCAGGTCGTCATTGGTCTTTGGTATAGTACCGGAGGATTGGAGGATAGCGAATGTTGTCCCATTGTTTAAGAAGGGGAACAGAGACTTCCCCGGGAATTATAGACCGGTGAGTCTTACTTCTGTTGTGGGCAAAGTTTTAGAAAAAATTATTAGGGATAGGATTTATAGTTATTTGGAGAGTAATGAATTGATTGAAGATAGTCAGCATGGTTTTGTAGCAGGTAGGTCGTGCCTTACTAACCTTAGTGACTTTTTTGAGAAAGTGACCAAAGAAGTGGATGGGGGTAAGGCAGTTGACGTGGTATATATGGATTTTAGTAAGGCGTTTGATAAGGTTCACCATGGTAGGCTTCTGCAGAAAATGCAGATGTATGGGATTGAGGGTAGTCTAGGAAATTGGATCAGGAATTGGCTAGCAGATAGGAGACAGAGGGTGGTAGTTGATGGTAAATATTCGTCATGGAGTTTGGTTACGAGTGGTGTGCCTCAGGGATCTGTTTTGGGGCCACTGCTGTTTGTAATTTTTATTAATGATCTGGATGAGGGTATAGCTGGGTGGATTAGTAAATTTGCTGATGACACCAAAGTCGGAGGTGTGGTAGATTGTGAGGAAGGGTGTCATAGTTTGCAGGGAGACTTGGACAGGTTGCAGAGCTCGGCCGAGAGGTGGCGGATGGAGTTTAATGCGGAGAAGTGTGAGGTGATTCACTTTGGTAGGAATAACAGGTGTGTCGAGTATAGGGCTAACGGGAGGACTTTGAATAGTGTGGATGAACAGAGGGATCTAGGTGTATGTGTACATAGATCCCTGAAAGTTGGCAATCAAGTAGATAAGGTTGTTAAGAAGGCATACAGTGTCTTGGCGTTTATTGGTAGGGGGATTGAATTTAGGAGTCGCAGCGTCATGTTGCAACTGTACACAACTCTGGTGCGTCCGCACTTGGAGTACTGTGTGCAGTTCTGGTCCCCACATTACAGGAAGGATGTGGAGGCTTTGGAGAGGGTGCAGAGGAGGTTTACCAGGATGTTGCCTGGTATGGAGGGGAGGTCCTATGAGGAGAGACTGAGGGATTTGGGGTTGTTTTCGCTAGAAAGAAGGCGGCTAAGAGGGGATCTTATTGAAACATATAAGATGATTAGAGGTTTAGATAGGGTGGATAGTGATAGCCTTTTTCCTCGGATGGAGAAAGCTAGCACGAGAGGGCATGGCTTTAAATTAAGGGGGGGTAGTTATAGACGGATGTCAGGGGTAGGTTCTTTACCCAGAGGGTGGTGAGGGATTGGAATGCCCTGCCTGCTGCGGTTGTAAATGCGCCTAGTTTGGGGGCGTTTAAGAGATCCGTGGATAGGTTTATGGACGAAAAGGGATTGGTTTAGATTAGTGGGTCATTGTTTTTTTTTTAACTGGTCGGCGCAACATTGTGGGCCGAAGGGCCTGTTCTGCGCTGTAATGTTCTATGTTCTATGTTCTATGAATGGGGGAGATCCTGAATGAATACTTTGCATCGGTATTCACGAAGGAGAGGGGCTTTGTGTGTTGTAATGTCTTGGAGGGAGCTGTAGACCAGTTGAAGGAAATATCCATTACGAGGGAGGAAGTGTTAGAGTTTTTAGGTAGCATAAAAACTGATAAAGCTCCGGGGCCTGATGGCATTTATCCCAGGCTGCTTAGGGAGGTGAGAGATGAAATTGCTGGGCCTCTGACGCAAATCTTTGTTGCTTCTTTGGACACAGGTGAGGTGCCAGAGGACTGGAGGGTAGCTAATGTGGTACCGCTGTTTAAAAAGGGCAGTAGGGATAACCCTGGTAATTATAGGCCAGTGAGTTTGACATCAGTGGTAGGAAAGTTGTTGGAAAAAATTCTTAGGGATAGGATGTATAAGCATTTGGAGCGTTGCGATCTGATTAGGGATACGCAGCATGGCTTTGTTCAGGGGAGGTCTTGCCTTACGAATCTGGTAGAATTTTTTGAGGAGGTGACAAAAACGGTTGACGATGGGCGAGCCGTTGATGTCATCTATATGGATTTCAGTAAGGCGTTTGACAAAGTCCCTCACGGTAGGCTGGTAGAAAAGGTTAAGGTTTTGGGATACAGGGACATGTATCTAGATGGATTGAAAACTGGCTAGGCAACAGGAGACAGAGAGTAGTAGTGGAAGGGTCCTTTTCTAGCTGGAGGTCTGTCACCAGTGGTGTGCCGCAGGGCTCAGTACTGGGACCTCTTCTCTTCGTAGTATATATAAATGACTTGGAAGAGGGCGTACGTGGTGTGATCAGCAAGTTTGCAGATGACACCAAGATGGCTGGATTGGCGGATAGCGAGGAGGATTGTCAGGTGACACAGCAGGATATAGATAGGCTGGTATATTGGGCAGATAGATGGTAGATGGAATTTAATCCTGATAAATGCAAGGTGATGTATTTTGGAAGGAATAATGCAGGGTGGAGTTACATGATAAAGGGTAGACCAATTAAGAGTATAGAAATGCAGAGGGACCTGGGAGTGCAAGTGCACAAGTCTCTGAAGGTGGCAACCCAGGTGGAGGAGTTTGCGAAGAAAGCTTATGGAATGTTAGCCTTTATAGGAAGGGGTATAGAGTATAAGAGCTGGCGTCTAATGCTACAGTTGTACAGAACGTATAATGCTGCGTGTTGATGCTTTGTCTCTTTTAATCCGCAGGTGTGTCGGTCCACCTTGTTGTCTAACGAGGGGCATGCACACGGTGGGTCGTGCGTGGGCTGCTCTTGGATGTTTCGAGAGCGGCCTAGTACTTTGTGTCATTGTGTGTGGTTAAAACTGGACCAGTAGATGGGCACCACAACAACTCAGTGACTATCACTGCTAGCTGTGCAGATACATGGATTTGGGCCAGTGTCTGTGGGAGTTTGCACATTCTCCCTGTGGTTGCGTGGGTTTCCTCCGGGTGCTCCGGTTTCCTCCCACACGCCAAAGATGTGCTCTTAGGCTGATTGGTGTACCAAATTGACCCTAAATTATTCTCCCCTGAATCTGGTTTCCAATGGGGGTGCCATAAGCATAGACACGGGTCAAGGTAGGTGTAGGAAAATGCTTTGTTAAGATGGCGGCGCGGGCTCGTTGGGCTGAAGGGCCTGTTTCCCGTGCTGGGTTGTTCTTTGTTCTTTGTTCTTTATTCCTCCCTCATCCCTTTGTAGTCTCCTTTGTTTAAGCACAAGACAGTGGTATTGGATTTTACCTTCTCAAGCTCCATCTGTATTTTAATTCAACCATACTGTGATAGCTTCTTCCAAGAGAATCCCTAACTGCAAGATCATTAATTATCCCTGTCTCATTACACAGGGCCAGATTTAGGATAGCTTGCTCCTTTGTCAGTTCCATTACATATTGTTCAAGGAAGCAATCATGGATACAGTCTATGAACTCCTGCTCAAGGCTGCCTTGACTGACTTGGTTTGACCAATTGATATATAGATTAAAATTCCCCATGATAATTGCTGTATCATTTTTACATGCATCAGTTATTTCTTCATTTATTTCTCATCCCTCAATGATGTCATTATTTGATGGCCTATAGACAACGCCTATCAATGATTTTTTTCTCCTTACTATTTCTAATTTCCACCCAAATGAATTCAACCTTTTTTCCATAGAACTTATTCTCACTCTCACTACTGCCCTGATGTCATCCTTAAATATCAGAGCCCTTACCTTCTTAATATCACCTCCCTTACCTTCCTGTTGGTCCTTCCAAACAGTTTGATACTCCTGGATATTCAACTCCCAGTCGCGACTATTCTGCAGTTATGTAATTAAATGTAATGCTCCTTCACAATGATTTGTACTGTCAACTCATTTACCTTGTTTCGAAAGCTATGAGCATTTAGATTAAGTGACCTTATGGTAGTTTTTTTTACCTTCTTTTTGAATTCTAACTCTTCCATTAATAACATCTCCTGAGTTCTCCTTCCTTTTAACTTTTTTCCAGATTTTTGTTCTCCCCACATTTTGCCCTTGCTCCCTTACACACAACTCCTTACATAGGTTCCCATCCCCCTGGCATATTAGATTAAACCCTCTCCGACTGCTCTAGCAAACACTCCCCCTAGGGCATTGGTCCTATTTCTGCCCAGTGTCAGAGTGGAAATGCCAAATTTCCTAAGTCTCCTGAGAAAGTAGAGATATTGGTAGACTTTTTCAACTATAGCATTGGCATGGAGGGATCAGGACAGGTTGTTGGTGATCTAGATAGCTTGAAACTTGAAACTCTCGACCATTTCCACTTCTCCCCATTGATGTGGATAGGGGCATGTTCTGCACTATGTTTTCCTGAAGTCGATAACTATCTCTTTCATTTTACTGACATTGAGAAAGAGATTATTGTTGTTGTCCATTTCACCAGATTCTCTATCTCTGTTCTGTACTCTGTCTTATTATTGTTTGAGATCTGACCTTTTACAGTCATGTCATCAGCAAACTTGAAAATGGAGTTTGAGTGGAATTTGGCCACACAGTCACAAGTGTATAAAAAGTTGAGGATAATCATGGAGGAGGTATCATTGCCTATCCTTACTGAGTGAGGTCTGTGGGTTAGGAAGTCCAGGATCCAGTCACAGAGGGACGAGCTGTGCCTAAGCCATGGAATTTGGAGATGTGTTTTGCAGGAATAATGGTGTTGAAGGCTGTACTGTAGTCAACAAATAGGAGTCTCACACAGGTGTGTGCGCACCCCAGGTGTTGCAGAGTTGAGTGTAGGACCAGGGAGATGGTGATCTGTTGCAACAATAGGCGGATCCAGGCAATCTGGGAGGCTGGAGTTAATCAGTGTCATGACTAACCTTTCAATGCACCAGGCAATAGCCATTAAGGCATGCTGCCTGGCTTTTCTTTGGCACAGGAATGATGGTCACTTTCTTGAAGCAGGTTGGGATCTCACATCGGCGTAAGGGGAGGTTGAAGATATCTGTGAACATCCCTGCCAGCTGGCTCACGCAGGATCTGAGTGCTCACCCGAGTACCCCACCTGGGCCAGTCGCTTTCTGTGGGTTAACTTTCAAGAAACCCAATCTGATGTTTGCGATGGTGACCTCATACGTTAGTTCAGCCAAGGCTTCTGGGGCAAAGGATGTCCTCTCACTGACTTCTTACCCAAAACAGACATAAGATGCACAGAACTCATTGTTGCTGGCAATTCTACATGTCTTCATTTTGTATCCTGTTATGTTGTACAGACTTTGACATAATCAGTGGGTGTCCATGTGGCTAACCAGCTTGATCCAGTACTGTCTCTTGGCATCTTTGATGTTTGGATGCGGCATAAAAAAACTTGCATTTATTTAGTACTTTTTAGACATCTCTGAGCACCTTACAGCCAGAGAAGTACTTTTGAAATATAGTCACAATTACAATGCAGGAAACAAACTATGCACAGCAAGATTCCACAAACAATAACAATAACAGCCACATAATTCTTCTGTGATATTGATTAAGGAATAAAAATTGATTGTGGATAACTCCCTACTCACCTTCAATATTTTATGGCATCCTTCACTTCCACTTGAGGGCAGATGGCACCTCAGCTCAACATCTCATCCAAAAGACAGCACTCTCTCGGAGCTGTATTAGGTTTACATACTCAGTTCCTGGAGTGAGATTTGAATCTGGAACTTTGTGATTCGGAGGGACACAATCTTAAAAAGAAAATTCTAAGTGCCAAACGAGTGAGAAAATGGGGGGAGTTTCAGACCTGTCCTTTGGACAAGTTTGAAAGTGCAATCTAATGACACTGTCACTTTTATGGAGAGAAGTGTGATTCTCAGCAGTGGGGGATGGGAACGGGGGCTAGGCTTGCTGGCTGCTGATGCCCTGGGGCACTATTGCACTGGCACCTTGATCTGTGCTGCCAATACCCCTCCTCCTCCACGCCCCCCCCCCACCCCCCCCCCCCCCCCCACCCCCATCGTGTTTATTTTATCAATCCCTTTTGATATTAGGTCAGATCCTCTCTCATCCTTCTAAAGTGCAGTGAATATAAACTCAAACAGTTTAATCTCTCCTCATACATCTTTCATCTCCAGAATCAATCTGGTGAATCTCCTCTGAACTGCCTCCAATACCATCACATTCTTCCTCAAATAAGGAAACCAAAACTGGACACATTACTCAGGTGTGGGCTAACCAACGCCCCATACAGTTGCAACTTTTCTACTTTTATACCCCAGTCCCTTTGCAATAAATACTAGCATCCCATTTGCCTTTCTTATCACATGCTGAACCTTCATAGTGACTTTCTGTGATTCATGAACATAGACACCCAGATCCCTCTACTTGAACACATTTTGAATCTGCTTTCCATTTGGGCAATAATTTGCCTTTCTATTTTTTCTGCCGAAATGGACATTAAACTCCATCTGCCAAATTTTGGCCCATTCACCTAGCCTGTCTATAGCCATGTGTAAAATCTATATATCCACTTCACTGCCTGCTTTCCCACGTAGCATCATCCGCATCAATGAAGCTTTCTCGGACAGCCGATGTGGACACAAAGGGATGGCCTCCTTCTGTGCTGTAACAATTCTGGGCCAATTACTGGCTTTTCTAGTCTGTGGGATAACTCTCCCAATTTTAGTACAGGTTCCCAGATATTAAAAAGGATGTGCTTTTGTCTCATCCTGTACCTGATTGATGTAGCAAATTTATCTTTCACAACTATTCTACAATGGTTTGGTAGGCAATTATAATTCATATTGCTGTGAGTCTGGGTTTAAACTAATATGGAGGGGGTGTGGGGAGGAGACAGATAGCTCAGTAGGCACTGGGAGTGGGAGTGAGTTGGGTGACAGGGTAACTCTAGATGATAGGAAAATCTCCCAGAAGAAGGAGGATCCGAGTGGGCCTGTAGATCTTCAGTGCATCTGTTTTAATGCAAGGAGTGTGGCGGGTTAGACGGATGAACTTAAGGCCTTAATGTTCGTGAGGAATTTAGATGTGGTGGCAGTGACAGAGACGTGGTTAAAGGAAGGGCAGGACTGGCAGCTTAATATTCCTGGGTATAAGTGTTTTAGGCATGACTGGGGAGGGTCGAAAAGAGGAGGGGAAGTGGTGCTGTTAGTTAGGGAGCACATCACAGCGGTGCAGAGGGAGGATAATATAGAGGGGTTAGGAATTGAGTCTCTGTGGGTGGAGTTGAGGAACAGGAAGGGAGCGATTACTATGCTAGGGGTGTACTACAGGCCGCCCGACAGGCTGCGGGCAGTGGAAGAGGGTATATGTAGAGACATTTTGGATAAGTGTAGGAAGAACAGGGTTGTTGTAGTGGGAGATTTTAATCTCCCTGGGGTGGATTAGAAGGTGCCTAGAGCTGGGGATTCGGACGGGGAGGAATTCGTAAGATGTGTATTGGAAGGATCCTTGTATATAGCCCGACTAGAGAGGGGGCCATACTGGATTTAGTTCTGGACAATGAGCCGGGTCAGGTGGTTGACATTGCGGTAGGTGAACATGTGGCTAATAGTGACCACAACTCCGTCTACTTTAGGATACTAATGGAAAAAGATGAGTGTCGTCCTACGGGGAGGGTACTAAACTGGGGGAAGGCTAGATAAGCCGGATTAGGCAGGAGCTTGGGGATACAGACTGGGATAGGCTGTTGGAGGGCAAGTCCACGTTAGGCATGTGGGAGTCTTTCAAGGGAAAACTGAAATGGGTGTAGGAAAGTCATGTGCCGGTTAGGAGGAAGGATGGGAAGGGTAGGATTAGAGAGCCGTGGATTGCTAGAGGTATTGAGGACTTGGTCAGGAAGAAACAAGAGGCGTATGTTAGGTCTAAGCAACTGGGAATGGAGAAAGTGTTGAAGGAATACAGACAGAGTAGGAGGGATCTCAAAAGGGGAGTTAGGAGGGCAAAAAGGGGGCATGAAATGGCTTTGGCAGGTAGGATTAAGGAAAATCCAAAGGCGTTTTACTCCTATGTTAGGAACAAAAGAGTGGCTAGGGGAAAAATCGGTCCCCTCAGGGACAGAGGAAGGGAATTGTGCTTAGAGTCCGAGGGAATGGGGGAGATCCTGAATGAATACTCAGCGTCAGTATTCACGAAGGAGAGGGGCTTGATGTCTGGTACAGTCTTCGAGGGAGCTTTAGACCAATTGGAGGAGCTATCGATTACGAGGGAAGAAGTGTTAGAGCTTTTAGGTAGCATTAAAACTGATAAATCTCCGGGGTCAGATGGCATTTATCCTAGGTTGCTAAGGGAGGCAAGAGATGAAATTGCTGGGCCTCTGACGCAAATCTTTGTCTTTTCTTTGGACACAGGTGAGGTCACAGAGGACTGGAGGATAGCGAACGTGGTACCGTTGTTTAAAAAGGGTAGGAGGGATAACCCTGGTAACTAGAGGCCGGTGAGTTTGACGTCAGTGGTAGGCAAGTTGATGGAGAGGATTCTTAGGGATAGGATGTATGAGTACTTAGAACGTTGCAATCTGATTAAGGATACACAGCATGGCTTTGTAAAGGGGAAGTCTTGCCTTACGAATCTGGTAGAATTTTTTGAGGAGGTGACAAAAACGGTCGACGAAGGATGAGCTATTGATGTCGTCTATATGGATTTCAATAAGGCGTTTGACAAAGTCCCTCATGGTATGTTGTTAGAAAAGATTAAGGCTCATGGGATAGGTGGCCAGGTATCTAGATGGGTTGAGAACTGGCTTGATAAGAGGAGACAGAGAGTAATAGTGGAGGGGTCCTTTTCTAGCTGAGGTCTGTCACTAGTGGTGTGCCGCAGGGCTCAGTATTGGGACCTCTTCTCTTTGTAGTGTATATAAATGACTTGGAAGGGGGAGTAAGTGGTGTGATCAGCAAATTTGCAGATGACACTACGATGGCTGGATTGGCGGGCAGTGAGGAGCAGTGTCTGGCAATACAATGGGATATTGATAGGCTGGTATATTGGGCAGATATATGGCAAATGGAGTTTAATCCTGATAAATGTGAGGCGATGCATTTTGGCCGGAATAATGTAGGGGGGAGTTATATGATAAAGAGTATAGAAATGCAGCGGGACTTGGGGGTGCAAGTGCACAAGTCTTTGAAGGTGGCAGTACAAGTGGAGAAGGTTGTGAAGAAAGCTTATAGTATGCTAGCCTTTATAGGAAGGGGTATAGAATATAAGAGCTGGAGTCTAATGTTGCAGTTGTATAGAACGTTGGTCAGGCCGCATTTAGAGTACTGTGTCCAGTTCTGGTCGCCTTACTACCGGAAGGACGTGGAGACTCTGGAGAGAGTGCAGAGGAGGTTTACCAGGATGCTGCCTGGTATGGAAGGACTGCGTTATGAGGAAAGATTGAGCAAATTGGGGCTGTTTTCCCTTGAAAAACGACAACTGAGGGGGGATCTAATAGAGGTATATAAGATTATGAAGGGTATAGATAGAGTAAACAGAGGTAAGCTATTTCCTATGTTAGAGACACACAGTACAAGGGGCCATGGGCTTAGGGTGAGGGGGGAGAGGTATAACACGGATATTAGAGGGAGGTTTTTCACACAGAGGGTAGTGGGGGTATGGAATGCTCTGCCAAGTAAGGTGGTGGAGGCAGGCACGCTGGAGTTGTTTAAGAGTTACTTAGACAGGCACATGAATGGGTTGGAGATGGGAGGATATCGGAGATTGTTTTAAGTAAGGTTCATTAGCATTGAGACGTCCCTGGTAAAGTAAAAGGCTGTGGTATGATACTAATGTTTTTCTCTTTTAATTCACAGGTTTTAAGTCGGTCCGCCTTGTTGTCCAACGAGGGGCATATAAGCGATGGGTCGTACTTGGGCTGCTCTTGGTTGTTCAGGATTGGCCTAGTGCTTCATGTCATCAGTGTGTGTTTAAACTGGACCAGATGCTAGGCAAGACGAAAGCTCAGTGACTATCACTGTTTGCTGTGCAGACACATGGATTTGGGCCAGTGTCTGTGGGAGTTTGCGCATTCTCCCCGTGGGTTTTCTCCGGGTGCTCCGATTTCCTCCCACACCCCAAAGATGTGCTATTGAGCTGATTGGCAGTAATAAATTGTCCCTAAATTAGTTTCCCTCAATGTAGCATGCTATAAACAATAGATAAGGGTCATGGGTGGAGGGGGGACTGGTAATGTTAAAATGGCGGTGCGGGCTTGTTGGGCCGAAGGGCCTGTTTCCCAGGCTGTTTTTGTTCTTTGGGTCTGGAATCACATGTAGGCCAGAACGGGTAAAGACAGCAGTTTCATTCTCTGAAGGACATTAGAGAACCAGGTGTGTTTTTGTGACTATTCCATCTAGTGAGTGGGTCAATAAGCAGGTTATAGATATAAAATAATTGACAAAAGATCTAGAGAGGTATTCGAGGAAATGAACAGATTTAGTAAATCCTGTCTATTAGGGCAAAGAGCATGTTAGTTAAATGCTTTGTACACCAGTGAAGCTTGTGCACATCCGAAGGTTGTGAGATCAGCAGGAAGCCTCCAGCAAGACCTTGGTTACATCAGTGCAGATAAGTCTCTACTTAGGAGCAAATAACTGGTCCTTGCTCCAGTGGAAAGGTTTAATGAGACAAGATCAGAATTTTAAATAGTGTTCTCTATATTGATTAACTGCATAAACACAGTATATATCTGACTTAGAGAGTGTTGTATTACAAAGAACAAAAAAGTACAGCATAGGAACAGCCCTCCAAACTGCTGATCCTGATTCCTGCCTAAAAACCTAGAACTAGGGACATAGCCTCAAAATAAGGGGAAGCAGATTTAGAACTGTTCTGAACATAGAACATAGAACACTACAGCACAAACAGGCCCTTCAGCCCACAAGTTGCGCTGATCATATCCACACTACCAAGCCATAGAACTATCTATACTCCCAATCCCATTAAATCCCACATACTCATCCAGAAGTCTTCTAAAAGACCCCAGTGAGTTCACCTTTACCACCACCGACAGCAGCCGATTCCACTCACTCACCACCCTCTGAGTGAAAAACTTACCCCTGACATCTCCTCTGTACCTACTCCCCAGTACCCTAAACCTGTGTCCTCTCGTGGCGACCACTTCAGCCCTGGGAAATAGCCTCCAAAAATCCACCCTATTTATTCCTCTCAACATTTTATAAACTTCTATCAGGTTGCCTCTCAACCTTCGTCTCTCCAGGGAGAAGTGACCTAGCTCCCTCAACCTATCTACATAAGGCATGCCTCCCAATCCAGGCAACATCCTTGTAAATCTCCTCTGCACCCTCTCAATAGCTTCCACATCTTTCCTGAGGCGACCAGAACTGCGCACAGTACTCCAAGTGGGGTCTGTCAAGGGTCTTATAAAGTTGCAGCATTACCTCCCGACTCCTAAACTCAATCCCTCGACTAATGAAGGCCAGTACACCATACGCCTTCTTAACCACATCCTCCACCTGCGAGGCTGATTTAAGAGTCCTATGGACCTGGATCCCAAGGTCCTTCTGCTCCTCAACACTGCTAAGACTCCTACCCTTGATATTATACTCCTTCATCCCATTGGACCTGCCAAAATAGACCACTACAACATTTATCTGCATTGAAGTCCATCTGCCACTTCTCCGCCCAGCCTTGCATCCTATCTACGTGTCGTTGCAACTTCTGACATCCCTCCAGACTATCCACAACATCACCAACCTTCGTGTCATCAGCGAACTTACTAACCCATCCCTCCACTTCCTCATCCAGATCATTTATGAAAATGACAAACAGCAAGGGTCCTAGAACCTAGTCCCTGGGGCACTCCACTGCAGAAAAAGACCCATCCACAACCACTCTCTGCCTTCTGCAGGCAAGCCAGTTCTGGATCCACAAGGCCAAACCCCTTGGATCCCATGCCCTCTCACCTTCTCAAGAAGTCTTGCATGGGGGACCTTATCAAATGCCTTGCTGAAGTCCATGTAAACCACGTCCACCGCTCTTCCTTCGTCAATGTGTTCAGTCACATTTTCAAAGAACTCAATTAGGCTCGTAAGGCACGACCTGCCCTTGACAAAGCCGTGTTGACTATTTCTGACCATACTAAGCTTCTCTAAATGCTCATAAACCCTGTCCCTCAGAATCCTCTCTATCAACTTACCAACCACTGAGGTCAGACTCACCGGTCGGTAATTTCCTGGGCTATCCCTGTTCCCTTTCTTGAAAATAGGAACTACATCCGCAATCCTCCAATCCTCCGGAACCTCTCCTGTCTCCATCGACGACGCAAAGATCACCGCCAGGGGCTCTGCAATCTCTTCCCTCACGTCCCACAGTAACCTGGGGTACATCCCACCCGGTCTGGGCGACTTATCTGTCTTGATAGCACTTAAAAGTTCCAACACATCCTCTTTCTTAATGTCCACATACTCAATCTTTTCAGTCCTCCGCAAACCTGCAGAAAAACCTCCCAGATCATTTTCCAACGTGAATACCAAGGCAAAGTACTCATTAAGAACCTCTGCCATTTCTTCTGGTTCCACACAGACTTTTCCCCCTTCACCTTTTATAGGTCAATTCTTCAATTCTCATCCTTTTACTCTTCACATATTTGTAGAACGCCTTGGGATTCTCCTTCATCTTACCAGCCAAGGCCTTCTCATGACCCCTTCTGGCTCTCCTAATTTCCTTTTTAAGCTCCTTTCTACAAGCCTTATACTCCTCTAGATCCTTATCATCTCCTAGCTCTCTGCACCTTTCGTACGCCTTTCTTTTCTTCCTGACTAGGTTCATCACATCCTTCGTGCACCACGGTTCCCGCGACCTACCAAAACCTCCTTGTACATAGAACATAGAACATAACAGCGCAGTACAGGCCCTTCGGCCCTCGATGTTGCACCGACCAGTGGAACCAATCTAATGAGCCTCTAACCTAAACTATTCCAATGTTATCCATATGCCTATCCACTGACCATTTGAACGCCCTTAAAGTTGGCGAGTCCACAACTGCTGCAGGCAGGGCATTCCACGCCATTACTACCCTCTGAGTAAATAACCTACCTCTGACATCCGTCCTATAATTACCACCCCTTAATTTAAAGCTATGTCCCCTCGTGTTAGCCATCACCATCCGAGGTAAAAGGCTCTCACTGTCCACCGTATCCAATCCTTTGATCATCTTGTATGCCTCAATTAGGTCACCTCGTAACCTTCTTCTCTCCAATGAAAATAACCTCAAGTCCCTCAGCCTTTCCTCATAAGACCTTCCCACCATACCAGGCAACATCCTGGTAAACCTCCTCTGCACCCTTTCCAATGCCTCCACATCTTCCTTATAATGCGGCGACCAGAACTGTACACAATACTCCAAGTGCGGCTGCACCAGAGTTTTGTACAGTTGTAACATGACCTCATGGCTCCGAAATTCAATCCTCCTACCAATAAAAGCTAACACACTGTACGCCTTCTTAGCAACCTTATCAACCTGGGTGCCAACTTTCAGGGAGCTATGCACATGTACACCGAGATCCCTCTGCTCGTCCACATTACTAAGAGTCCTCCCATTAGCCCTATATTCTGTACTCCTGTTACTCTTACCAAAGTGAATCACCTCACACGTTTCCATATTAAACTCCATCTGCCACTTCTCGGCCCAGCCCTGCAGCTTATCTATGTCCCTCTGCAAACTGTAACATCCATCCTCACTGTCGACATCTCCTCCAACTTTGGTGTCATAGAACATAGAACATTACAGCGCAGAACAGGCCCTTCAGCCCACGATGTTGCGCCGACCAGTTTTTTTAAAAAAAACACTGACCCACTAATCTAAACCAATCCCTTTTCGTCCATAAACCTATCCATAGATCTCTTAAACGCCCCCAAACTAGGCACATTTACAACCGCAGCAGGCAGGGCATTCCAATCCCTCACCACCCTCTGGGTAAAGAACCTACCCCTGACATCCGTCCTATAACTATAATTTGTCGTCAGCAAATTTACTAATCCCTCCTTCTACACCCTCATCTAGGTCATTTATAAAAATGACAAACAGCAGTGGCCCCAAAACAGATCCCTGAGGTACACCACTTGTAACTGAACTCCAGGTTGAATATTTCCCATCAACCACCACCCTCTGTCTTCTATCAGCTAGCCAATTCCTGATCCAAACTGCTACATCACCCTCAATCCCATGCATCTGCATTTTCTGCAATAGCCTACCAAACGCTTTGCTAAAATCCATATACACCACGTCAACTGCCTTACCCCTATCCACCTCTTTGGTCACCTTTTCAAAAAACTCGATAAGGTTTGTGAGGCACAACCTACCCTTCACAAAACCATGTTGACTATCCCTAATCAATTTATTTCCCTCTAGATGATTATAAATCCTATCCCTTATAATTCTTTCCAAAACTTTGCCGACAACAGAAGTAAGGCTCACTGGTCTATAATTCCCAGGATGGTCTCTATTCCCCTTCTTGAACAAGGGGACAACATTTGCTATCCTCCAGTCTTCTGGCACTATACCTGAACCCAATGACGACATGAAGATCAAAGTCAAAGGCTCTGCAATCTCCTCCCTAGCCTCCCAGAGAATCCTGGGGTAAATCCCATCCGGCCCAGGGGACTTATCTATTTTCATACTGTCAAGAATTGCCAACACCTCCTCCTTATGTACCTCAATCCCATCTAGTCTAAAATCCTGTATCTCAGTATTCTCCTCAACTACACTGACTTTTTCCTGCATGAATACTGATGAAAAATATTCATTCAGTGCCTCTCCTATCTCTTCAGGCTCCACACACAACTTCCCACTGCTGTCTCTGACTGGCCCTAATCTTGCCCTAACCAATCTTTTATTCTTGACATACCTGTAGAAAGCTTTAGGATTTTCCTTGATCCTATCCGCTAAAGTCTTCTCATGTCCTCTTCTAGCTCTTCTTAACTCTCTCTTTAGCTCCTTCCTGGCTAATTTGTAACTCTCCAGTGCCCTAACGGAGCCTTCATGTATCATCTTTACATAAGCCTCCTTCTTCCTCTTCACCAGAGATTCAACTTCCTTAGTACACCACGGTTCCCTCGCTCGACCACTTCCGCCCTGCCTGACAGGTACATATTTATCAAGGACTCGCAGTAGCTGCTCCTTGAATAAGCTCCACATTTCAGATGTTCCCAGCCCCTGCAATTTCCTACTCCACCCTATGTATCCTAAATCTCGCCTAATAGCCTCATAATTACCTTTCCCCCAGCTATAACTTCTGCCCTTCGGTATATGCCTATCCCTTTCCATCACTAAGGTAAATGTAACCGAATTGTGGTCACTATCACCAAAGTGCTCACCTACCTTCAAGTCTAACACCTGGTCTGGTTCATTACCCAGTTCCAAATCCAATGTAGCCTCTCCTCTTGTTGGCCTATCTACATACAGTGTCTGGAAACCTTCCTGCACACATTGGACAAAAACTGACCCCGCTAACGTGCTTGAACTATAGCTTTTCCAATCGATATTTGTAAAGTTAAAGTCCCCCATAACAACTACCCTGTTACTTTCGCACCTATCCAGGATCACCTTTGCAATCCTTTCCTCTACATCTCTAGAACGTTTTGGAGGCCTATAAAAAACTCCCAACAGTGTAATCTCTCCTTTCCTGTTTCTAATCTCAGCCCATACTACCTCAATTGTCTCAGCGGAACGTTGTCGTGCAGAGCTCCAGACAAACATTCCTTGAATATCCGCCACCTTCCTTCAGTACTTTTCCCCAAGAACTCCTCCTTCCAATTTACTCGTCCAATTTTCTGCCTGATGTCTTCATATTTCCCCTTACTCCAGACAAACACCTTCCTAGCCTGCCTGATCCTGTCTCTTTCCAATGCTATCGTGAAGGAGATAGAATTATGATCTCCATCCCCGAGATGCTCTCCCACCGAGAGATCCGTCACCTGTCCTGGTTCATTAGCCAGCACCGGGTCAAGTACAGCCTCTCCTCTCGTAGGCTTATCCACGTACTGTGTCAGGAAACCCTCCTGAACAGACCTAACAAACTCCTTCCCATCCAAACCCCTTACCCTAGGGGTATTCCAGTCGACGTTTGGGAAATTAAAGTCTCCCGTCACGACAACTCTGTTATTACTACATCTCTCTAGGACCTGTTTCCCTACCTGCACCTCAACTTCCCTGTCACTATTGGGCAGCCTATAGAAAACATCCAGCAAAGTTATTGACCCCTTGCTGTTCCTAACTTCCACCCACAGAGACTCCGTAGACCGTCCCTCCACGGCATCCTCCTTCTCTACAGCCGTGACACTGTCCCTGATCAACAGTGCCACTCCGCCACCTCTTTTGCCCCCCTCTCTGTCCTTCCTGAAGCATCTGAATCCTGGCACCTGAAGTACCCAGTCCTGTCCCTGAGACATCCAAGTCTCCGTAATGGCCACCACATCACATTCCCAAGCAGCAATCCACGCCCTAAGCTCATCTACTTTGTTCACTACACTCCTGGCGTTAAAATAGACACACCTCAGACCCTCGGTCTGGGCACTTCCTTTCTTCACTACCCGTCTAACCTCCCTCTCATACTGTCTACAGTCCTTCCCTACCTGGGAGCTAACCTCCTCGCTCTCAGACTCCTCATCTCTATTCCCTCCCCCCAACCTTTCTAGTTTAAAGCCAGTAGCCCTAGGCAACCTTCCCGCCAAGATATTGGTCCCCCTGGGATTCAGGTGCCACCCGTCTTTACTGTACAGGTCACACCTGCCCCTAAAGAGGTCCCAGTGATCCAGGAACCGGAATCCCTGCCCCCTGCTCCAGCCCCTCAGTCACGCATTCACCCTCCACCTCATTCCATTCCTGCCCTCACTCTCCTGCAGCTCAGGCAGCAATCCTGAGATTACTACCTTCACATTCCTCTTTCTCAGCTGTCTACCTAATTCCCTATAATCTCTTTTCATGACCCCTTCCCTCTTCCTGCCTATGTCAGCGGTACCTATATGTGCCACGACCTCTGACTCCTCACCCTCCCCTTTCAGGATGTCTGGGACACATCCAGATACATTCCTGATCCCGGCACCAGGGAGGCAAACCACCATCCGTGACTCCCGTCTGCGTCCGCAAAAACGCCTGTCTGATCCCCTCACTATGGAGTCCCCTATTAACACTGCCTTCCTCCCCTTTTCCTTACTTTTTTGAACTACTGGGTCAGGCTCAGCTCCAGAGATCCGGCCACCACTGCCTCCCCCAGGTGAGCTGTCCCCCCAGCAGTACTCAGACAGGAACTTCTTCACAAAAAGGGTGTGGAATTCCCTGCCCAGTGAAGCAGTCGAGGCTATCTCATTGAATGTTTTTAAGGCAAAGATAGATAAATTTTTGAACAGTAAAGGAATTAAGGGTTATGCTGAGCGGGCAGGTAAGTGGAGCTGAGTCCACAGAAAGATCAGCCATGATCTTACTGAATGGCAGAACAGGCTCTAGGGGCCAGATGGCCTACTCCTGCTCCTAATTCTTATGTTCTTATATTCTAAACTAAAACTGTATGCACTTATGGAGTCTGTATTCTTCCAGACTCATCCTATTCATGTATTTGTCTAGTTGCCCCTTAAACTGCTACTATTGTACCTTCTGCCACCACCTCCCCAGGCAGCGCGTTCTAGACATTCACCACCCTCTATGTAAAAAACGGACCTCGCACATCTCAAAGAACAAAGAAAATTACAGCACTTGAACAGGCCCTTCGGCCCTCCAAGCCAGCACTGACAATGCTGCTCAACTGAACTAAAACTCCTTACCCTTCCGGGGGCCATATCCTCTATTCTCATCCTATTCATGTATTTGTCCAGACCCCCCTTAAAACTTATTATTGTATCTGCTTCCACTACTTCCCCCGGCAGCGAGTTCCAGGCACCCACCACCCTCTGTGTAAAAAACATTTGCCTCGTACATCTCCTTTAAACCTCGCACCTAAAACCTATGTCCCCTAGTAATTGACTCTGACTATCCACTCTATCCATGCCCCTCGTAATCTTGTAGACATCTATCAGGTCGTCCTTCAACCTCATTGACACTACGACAACGGATGTTCATTCATCCGTTGTCGTAGCGTAGTAGTGTAGCCACAGCAACCTCTGCAAGACATGCCGGATCATCGACATGGATGACATCATCTCACGTGAGAATACCATCCACCAGGTACATGGTACATACTTTTGCAATTTGGCCAACATTGACTACCTAATACGCTGCAGGAAAGGATATCCCGAAGCATGGTACATTGGGGAGACCATGCAGATGCTACGACAATGGATGAATGAACATCGCTCGACAATCACTCAGGTAAGACTGTTCCCTTCCTGTTGGCGAACACTTCAGTGGTCACAGGCATTCGGCCTCTGACCTTCGGGTAAGCAAACTCCAAGGCGGCCTTCACGACACACGACATCACAGAGTCGCTGAGCAGAGACTGATAACCAAGTTCCGCACACATGAGGACGATCTCAACAGGGATCTTGGGTTCATGTTGCACTATCTGTAACTCCCGTGACTTGCCTGTGTTTGCTAAACCTCACTTACTGTGTTGTCTGGAGACAATACACATCTCTTTAACCTGGGCTTAATGCTCCTTCCACTCACATTGTCAGCCACTTTAAGATTTGAATAGCAGGTTAGGTGTAAAGATTCGCATTCTAATCAGTAATCTGTAAACTGTCTGTGCTTTATATGCTCTGTCTGAGGCCAGAACTCTTCATTCACCTGACGAAGAGGGGAACCTCAAAAGCTTGTGAGTTTACTATCAAATAAATCGGTTGGACTTAAACCTGGTGTTGTCAGACTTCTTACTGTGTATCAGGTAAGCAACGTAGGCTGAGTTGCAAGAGTATGTACCGTGTATCTGTTGGATGGTGTTCTCATGTCAGATGATGGCATCTGTGTCGATGATCCGGCATGTCTTGCAGAGGTTGCTGTGGCAGGGTTGTGTGGTGTTGTGGTCACTGTCCTCCTGAAGGCTGGGTTGTTTGCTGCAGACAATGGTCTTTTTGAGGTTGTGCGGTTATTTGAAGGCAAGAAGTGGGGGTATGACGATGGCCTCGGCAAGATGTTCATCTTCATCAATGATATGTTGAAGGCTCCAGAGAAGATGCTGTAGCCGCTGCGCTCCGGGGAAGTACTGGACAACAAAGGGTACTCTGTCCACCGTGTCCCGTGTTTGTCTTCTGAGGAAGTCGATGTGGTTTTTGACTGTGGCTGAGCCAGTTCTGTATCCACCTTGCCAGCTCACCTCTGATCCCATGCAACTTCACCTTCTGCACCAGTCTGCCGTGAGGGACTTTGTCAAAGACCTTACTGAAGTCCATGGAGGCAACATCCACTGCCCTACCCTCCCTCATCAATCAACTCTACTTCCTCGAAAAACTCGATCAAGTTACTGAGCCATGATCTCCCCTTCACAAAGCCATGTTGCCTCTCACTAATACATCCACTTATTGCCAAGTGGGAGTAAATCCTGTCTTAAAGGATCCTCTCCAATAATTTCCCTATCACTGACATAAGGGTCACTGGCCTGCAATTAGCTGGATTATTCTTGCTATCCTTCTTAAACAAAGTAACAACATTGGCTATTCTCCAATCCTCTGGGACCTCCCCTGTAAGAAGTCTTACAACAACAACACCAGGCTAAAGAACATAGAACATTACAGCGCAGCAGAGGCCCTTCAATCCTCGATGTTGTGCCGACCTGTGAAAACCAATCTAAAGCCCATTTAACCTACACTATTCCAATATCATCCACACATTTATCCAATGACCCCTCCAATGCCCTTAATGTTGGCAAGTCCACTACTGTTGCAGGCAGGGCATTCCAAATCCATACTACTCTGAGTAAAGAACCTACCTCTGACATCTGTTCTATATCTTTCACCCCTCAATTTAAAGCTATGTCCCCTCGTGCTAGCCATCACCATCCGAGGAAAAAGGCTCTCACTGTCCACCCTATCTAACCCTCTGATCATCTTGTATGCCTCTATTAAGTCACCTCTTAACCTTCTTCTCTCTAACGAAAACAGCCTCAAGTCCCTCAGCCTTTCATAAGACCTTTCTACCACGTAGTAAGGGTGTGGAATGCTCTGCCTGCAGCAGTTGTGGACTCGCCAACTTTAAGGGCATTCAAATGGTCAGTAGATAGGCATATGGATAACATTGGAATAGTTTAGGTTAGAGGGTCATTAAATTGGTTCCACTGGTCGGCACAATATTGAGGGCTGAAGGGCCTGTACTGTGCTGAAATGTTCTAATGTTCATTTCCTCTGGCTCCATGCATAGATTCCCTCCCATGTCCTCGAGTGGGTCAAACCTCTCCCTTGCTACCTTTTTGCTCTTTATATATGTATAAAAGCCTCCTCTAAACTTTTCCCCACGCACCTTAAACTTACGCCCCCTAGTATTTAACTTTCCTACCCTAGGAAAGAGCATCTGACCATCCACTCTGTCCATGCCACTCATATTATAAATATCAGGTCACGCCACAACCTCTGTCGTTAGATAAACCGAGTTTATCTAACCACTCCTCATAGCTAATGTCCTTCAGACTAGGCAACATTCTGGTAAACCTCTCCTGTACCCTCTCCAAAGCATCCACATCTTTTTGGTACTGTGGCGACCAGAATTGTATACAATATTCTAAATGAGGTTCTGTACTGCGGCTACATGACCAATTTTTATATTCAATGCCCCGACCAATGAAGGCAAGCATGCCACACGCTTTCTTGACTACCTTACCCACCTGCGTTGCCACTTTCAGTGACTGGCGGACATGCTAGCCCAGATCTCTCTGCCTGTCAAAATTTATAAGGACTCTACCATTTACTATATAATTCTTATATGCATTGGACCTTCCAAAATGCATTATCTCACATTTGTCTGGATTCAACTCCATCTGCCATTTCTCTGCCTAAGTCTCTAACCGGTTTATATCTTGCTGTATCCTCTGACAATCCTCTTCACTATCCGGAACTTCACCAATTTTTGTGCTGTTTGCAAACTTATGAATCAGACCAGCTACATTTTCCTCTAAATCATTAATATATACTATGAACAACAAATGACCCAGAACTGATCCCTGTGGAACACTGCTAGTCATAGCCTTCCATCCAGAAAAGCACCCTTCTACTGCTCTGTCTTCTTATGGCCAAGCCAGTTCTGTATCCATCTTGCCAGCTCTCCTCTGATCCTGTGTGACTTCACCTTTCATACCAATCTACCATGAGGTACCTTGTCAAAGGCTTTATTGAAGTCCATGTATACAATATTCATTGTCTTTCCCTCATCATCTTTATCACTTCCTTGAAAAATTCAACTTATTGAGGCACAACCTCTCCTTCATAAAACCATGCTATCACTACCAAGTCCATTTGTTTCCAAACATGAGTAAATCCCATCCCTTAGAATCTTTTCCAATAATTTCCCTACCACTGATGTAAGGCTCACCGGCCTGTAATTACCTAGATTATCCTTGCTGCCCTTCTTAAACAATGGAAACAATATTGGTTATCCTCCAGTCCTCTGGAACTTCACCTGTAGCCAATGAGGATAAAGATTTCGGTCAAAGTCTAATTAGTGCTCTCTCCCTAAGCGATGTACTAGAGCTGAGTGTTGTGTTGGGGAGAGTGCTAATGTTATAGGTCTATAAGCCAGTACCATCCATGAATAAAACAACTGTAACTTATCCCGGAGTTTCCTGTGGTTAGTTGAAGAAGTCCATCACAACAAGGAGCGATGACATTTCTCCCTGACTCAAGCCGAAAAGATGATAAAAGCCAATTCAATAAATCACTTTAAAAGAGTGTTAGGAAGATACAAATAGAATTACAAGCTTCAAAAATCAGGAATTTGGGATGATTATTGTGAGAAACTGGAGTCTTTGATAAACAGGTATTTTAAAAGATTTGCTAAGCAAGATGAAGAGTCTTGGTTTAAGATTCTGTGTTAACATCCTAAACTGTTAGGATGGTATCTTGCGTGTCTTGACGATGCAAGTGTTTAGAAATGACCAAGATGACCCTCTGGAGCAGAATGTAAATTGGAACTCTGACCTTAATCAAGGTGAGTGGTGGCCACCCTGATGCTTTGAGTATCTGTCCTGTGTCCATTGGTCACTTTATTTTCAACAGATGATTGACACTGGGGAAGCTACCAGTCCCCAGAGAAAGGGTATATTAACAAATGCTCAGGTACAGGGGGTGATACTGTTATGGGTGATATACTGCTGCTGAGGTGATAGTGGTCAATGGATAGCCTTCTTTCCCAGAATGGAAGAGGCGGACAAGGAAGATGAGATCAACACACATCGTACCAAGAATTTATCTGCCATTTGGATTTTGACTGTTAGAGGTCATATATCTTCTCTAATTAGTTTAGATATAAACTGTTGTTTCTTAATAAACTTAAAAATCCATTTTAAAATTACTTATGGCCAGTCGACTTTCTATTTAGGTACCTATGGTTCTCAAACCTCAGTTGATGTTACAGCACGATTTTGGGATATGTGTCTTTGCCCTTTCAAAGAAGGGTGGCCACCCTGATGCTTTGAGTATCTGTCCTTACTGCATGTATCTGTTATGGCATGATGAACACATTCCATGCCATAACTTTCTATGATTCAAAAGTTTCTATCAAACCTACAATTCTGTTCATTGATTAATTACAATGGGAAAATTGATGTCTCCACATCAGACAGGATGGAGGGAGTTTTTCTCTATATCTAACCCTATGCTGTACCTGTCCTCGGAGTGTTTTATGGGGACAATGTCGAGGGAGCTTTATTTTCTAACTCCATGCTGTACCTTCCCTGGGAGTGTTTGATGTTGAGTCTTTCACGTGGCAAATATTAAGCGCATCCAAGAAAGAGACTGGACAAGTGGTACCAACTGAGATCAGTTTTTATTTTTCAGTAATATTTTTACTGGATTAATAAGGTGAATGACTCTGGACCCATATGATACTTGACTCTAAGGAAGGTTCTGTGCTTTCAACACTGCTAAGTGTAGAATGAGTGCTGAGAGTCAATGGAACTGAGTCTCTGAGGATTTTGAGTGGAGAATCTGCAAGGGAGTGAGGACAGATTCTCAGTGATGGTCAAAGGATGACTAGAGACTCTACAAACACCACTGGTAAGCATTCTGGAACATGCGTAACCATGGTGATACCATGAGAGTTTGTCGCCAGTCCTGAGGCATCCAGGGCCACTGCCAGAGCAAGGTGCAACGTTCTGGGTGAGGCATCATTGCAAGGTGTCGGCCATCAGCGGAACAGAGAGCAGCAATGCCATGTGGTGATCCATTGGGATTCTGGGGATATTGTTCTGTTGGGATGCCAGAATCATCGCAGTAACGGAGTGGAGCCAGGTTTCCCTCAGTTACCCGCCTCAGCACAGTGTCTGACTCAAACTGCATGTAACCTGCCAAGAAATTAGAACAGAGAATGAATGGGAGAACACTTCATTCTGCTGGGCACAGCACCATCTCACATTGGTCATAGGTGTCCAACTCCAGCACTAGACCATAACTAAACATACAGGACAGCATAGGATCATTACAGTGTAGAAACAGGCCGATTGGGAGGCCTTGACAAAAATCGTAACCCCCATGTATTTACCTTTCTAACCCCTCCCGACACTAAGGGGCAATTTATCATTGCCAATTCACCTAACCTGCACATTTTTGGACTGTGGGAGGAAACCAAAGCACTCAGAGGAAACCCATTCAGACACAGGGAAAACGTGCAAACTCCACACAGACAGTGACTCAAGGCTGGAATTGAACCCAGGTCCTTGCGTTGTGAGGTAGCCATGTTAACTGCTGTGCCAGCATGCCACCACAGTCCACAGGTAGACAAGATGTGGCGATGCCAGTGTTGGACTGGGGTGGGTACAGTAAGAAGTCTCAAAACACCAAGTCCAACAGGTTTATTTGGAATCATCTGATGAAGGAACAGCGCTCTGAAAGCTCGTGATTCCAAATAAACCTGTTGTACTTTAATCTGGTGTTGAGACGTCTTACAGTCCACAGGGACTGATACTGAGCATAGAGGATGGTAGGGTTAGACAGATACAGAATCCCAGGGACTAATACGGACCATACAGGTCAGCAAGGTTACACAGATACACAGTCTCAGAGACTAATGCTGAACATGCTGATGGATTCACAGAGTCAGTGTCTTGTGAGTACTCAAGGCAGATTTCACTTGGCAACCTGGAGTTTGTGGATTCTGACTTACTCATAATCTACCAATTATAACTCCTCCCCTAAGCTAGTGTAGAGTCTCTCACCTTCACCATGGGCCACCCAGACTCCAAGTGTCGAGCCTTCCATCCCCTGCAGCAGAACTGAGCTGCTCTCCAATATGGTAACAGTGACAAAGCGTGATTCAAAACGTCCGGACCGATTGTGGGTCAGCAGGACTCCATGGCGCATTTCACTATCTGAAAAAGATATTGGTCCAAGTCACACATCAATGAAGTTCTGGGGTGAAGAGTTGAAGAGCCCCTGACCTCCAGCCTGGCATCTCTACCTTAATGCAATCTGAGCATGAGATCAGTAAAAGAGTGACAGTGGTAAACAGGGCATTACAAGCATTAGTGTTATATTAAGAGGGATAGAATTGAAAAGCATGAATGTTATGCAGTAGTTGTACTGAGCCTCCTGGTCTCCATTTTATAAATACGAGGAGGCGCTGGATTGCATGCAGGAAAACATAGGTCTGGATTTTCCGCTCCAGATCAGAGCTATAGAAACATAGAAAATATAAGGAGTAGCCATTCGGCCCTTCGAACATGCTCTGGCATTCATTTTGATCATGGGTAATCATCAAATTCAATATCCTGATCTCGTCTTCCCCTCGTAACCCTTGGTCCTTTTAGCCCAAAAACTATGTCTAATTTCTTCTTGAAATCATGGTGAGGATGATCACAAAATCTGGCAAAAAGACTTGAGGTGCAACATCTGATAACATGTGCACCCCAACGCCACGTGCATCAATGCAGCTGAGATAGTTTCATCGGCTCAACTGACATGCACTGAGGCATACTGTAGAGATGCCGGCGTTGGACTGGGGTAAACACTGTGAGAAGTCTCACAACACCAGGTTAAAGTCCAACAGGTTTATTTGATAGTAATCCCACAAGCTTTCAGAAACACTGTTCCTTCGTCAGGTGTGTGGAAGGTTCTGGTCAGAGAAGGGCATATAAAGTCACAGTTTACAGAATACTGATAAAGGATGAAGGAGTCTGGAGGGACCAGTGCCTATGTCCTGGCTCTATTTGATTGGCCTAATCGAACGATGCAATCTGGTTTCTGATCAATTCTGGGGTGTAATAATGCAAAGGTATTGTGAAAAACCCAGGGACCAAAGCTGACAGGAAGATGACAACATCTAAGAAGAAAGGCTGATACCATGCAGAAAAATCCTGGTCAGGTTTCATCTGCAACTGGAAATCAACCTTGAGTAAAATAACAGATTGTGAGAATTTGGTTTAAGCATTGCAAGTATTTATTATTGTTTAAGTAGCTGCAAAATAAAGTCGACTTTTTGTCAAATTTAGATACTTAGTAGAGGTTAAAACACACAGGTTTGTACATCAAGGCATACTGTTTAATTGGGAGCATTAAAAATGTATTTTTTATTTCAATGTTTTATTCCAAAGATGTGCAGGTTAGACTGATTGGCCATGGTAAACTGCCCCATAATGTCAGCATGACTAGCAGGGTAAATACGTGGGCTCAAGGGGATAAGTCTTAGATGGGTTTGTGGTCAGTGCAGACCCGATGGGCTGAATGGCCTCCTTCTGCACTGTAGGGATTCTATGATTAAAGACAAGTTTCACATTTTAGAAGTCATATGTGTTGAGGAGAGAGTGTTGAATTTGTATTTTTGGGCAGCACGGTAGCACAGTGGTTAGCACTGCTGCTTTGCAGCTCCAGGGACCTGGGTTCAATTCCTGGCTCGGGTCACTGTCTGTGTGGAGTTTGCACATTCTCCTTGAGTCTGTGTGGGTTTCCTCTGGGTGCTCCGGTTTCCTCCGACAGTCCAAAGATGTGCGGGTTAGGTTGATTGGCCATGCTAAAAATTGCCCCTTAGTGTCCTGAAATGTGTAGGTTAGAGGGATCAGCAGGTAAATGTGTAGGGCCTCGGTGGGATTGTGGTCAGTGCAGACTCGATGGACCAGATGGCCTCTTTCTGCACTTTAGGGTTTCAAAGTCTATGTCAGTGGCTTTCTGAAGCTAGCTGGAAATGTTTAGTACATGTTCTGTCAAGTAATGGAGGAGACTTCAAGGCTTTAGCTAAACCTCACACCTAAGTTCCTTTGCATTGAGAATCAAAAATACATAGAGGCTAGATTCAGAAAGTGTAAAAGCAGGCCCTCTTACAGGGTTGCTTTTGTCTGTTCTGAAGTGCTGCCTTCAGTTGTACAATAGTGTTAATTTGCAGTCTGGTGATCAAGGGCATTTGGCGAAGCAGGAAGTGAGGAAAGGAAGTGATCTTTTTCTTTTCTACCAGTGGTTAGCACTGCTGCCTCACAGCGCCAGGGACCCGGGTTCGATTGCTGGCTTGAGTCACTGTCTGTGTGGAGTTTACATGTTCTCCCTGTGTCTGTGTAGGTTTCCTCTGGATGCTCCGGTTTCGACCCACAGTCCAAAGATGTGCGGGTTAGGTGGATTGGCCATGCTAAATTGCCCCTTAGTGTCAAGGGGATTATGGGGATGGGCCTGGGTGGGATTGTGGTCAGTGCAGACTTGATGGCCCAAATGGCCTCCTTCTGCATTGCAGGATTTTATGATCTACCCTTCCTCAGAAAGAAGAGCAGCCTTGGTAAGGAGAAGCTGGTGAGTATTTCCACTGTTCTTAACACAGCCTAAACTAGAGGAAGTAAAGGTAAAGTGGATAATTTAAGGGTAATTTGGCAGGCCAGCTTGGTCATGTGGAACGTTCTTCCTGTCTAATTTGGGAAGTCAGGGACACTTTCAGTATCCAGGATGACCACTTGATCAGAAAGTGTCTCCAGCCTGCAGCGATTTGAAATCCGTGTTTCAGACTGGAGCTGCGACTGGATTCGCTGTGGAGCATCTGCAAGGTGGGGAATGAGCAGGCAGAAAGAGAATGCATGATCACCTGACAGAGAAAAAGTAGTAGGCAGGTAGTCCCGGAGTTCCCTGAGTCCATCGCCCTCTCTAATATGTTTTACATTTTGAAGGTGGTTTCTCAAGAGAATGCAGCAAGAGTCAAGTCCATGGCACCACAAGTGGCTACATAAAGTGGGGAAAAAATAAAGAATGGGAGAGCAATACTGATTGGTGATTTTATTTGTAAGTGGCTGCAGATGTGAATTCAGGATGGTATGTATGTTGCCTCCCTGGTGCCAGTGTCAAGGATTTCACCGAGCAGAATTCTGAAGGGGGAGAGCGAACAGCCAGAAATCATGGTACTTACCAGTACCAACAATGTAGGTAAGAGAGATGTGGTCCTGAAAGCAGGATATAGGGAGCTAGGAAATAAATTAAAATGCAGGATCTCAAAGGTAGTAATCTCAGGATACCCTCAATGAATCGCAATACTCTCTGAGCAAAGAAATTCCTCCTCATCTCTGTAAAACGGATGACTGCTTTACTCTGGGATTATGCCCTCTGGTCCAAGACTCTCACACAAGGGGAAACAACCTCTCAGCATCTACCATGTCAAGCTCCTCAAGAATTCTGTATGTTTGAATAAGGTTGCCTTTCATCCTTGTAAACTCCACTGAGTACAGGCCCATCCTACTCAACGTCTCCTCATAAGAAAATCCTTCTACACCCAGGATCAACTTAGTGAACCTTCTCTGGACTGTCTCCAATGCCAATATATATTTCCTTAAATAAAGGGACCAAAACTGTTCACAGTATTCCAGGTGTGGTCTAACTAGTGCCTTGTATGGTTTTAGCAAGACTTTTCTATTTTTATATTTCATCTCCTTTCCTATTACCTGCTGAACTTGCACACTAGCTTTTTGTAATTAATACAGCGAGCTTGACATGCCAGTGGGAGAGAGCATGCTGCCTGAGTAAGATTTAACCACAACGAGGGTATTGGAAATTTGAAGCTAGGTGGGTAACTATTGATCAGTGTTTGTAAGTGCTTTTTCTCTTTAAATTCAGTAGTCTAGTTTAAAGGTCACTAAGCAACTGACCCAGTTAGCTATGTGGCAGTAATCTGTCAATCAAGTGAAGCCTGGTTAGGGCCTCAATAGTTGTGATCACTTAGGAATTTTAAACTGATGTGTGAGTCATCTCAGCTCAGCTCACTTCAGCTGTATTTAAGGCACTGGTTTTAACAAGCGCACGACCAGTGAGTTTGTGTGCACCGGTGGGAGAGAGACAGCAGCCAAAGCAAGATCAGCCAAAGTGAGGGTATTGGAAATTTGGAGCGGAGTAGGAATTCGGTGCTGAGGGGAAAGAGGTGCTCACCTTTGGGAGGAGCACAGAGATGGACCTGCAAAGGAGACTCGAGGGCAAGGGAGAAGTAGAAAGAAATTGAACTGTGACGTCACAGCCAGCAGGTAAGTAGTGTTTTTTTTTTCGTTTTTCTCTTTTTTCCTCATGGCATTGCAGTTTTGTTGTGAGGCAATTTAAGGGTCAAGTAATGGCGGAGATCCCAGGTCCCTGTCATGTTCCTCTTGTGCGATGTAGGAATTCACTGGACCTTTCTGGTGTCCCTGGCTCCTTCACATGCTGGAAACATGTCTACTGCAGCTCCTGTTTGATCGCTTGACGGCTCTGGAGCTGCAAATGAATTCACTTTGGAGCATCCATGATGCTGAGTAAATTGCGGATAGCACATTCAGTGAGTTGCTCACACCGCAGATACAAATTACTGAGGAAGATAGGGAATGGGTGACCACCAGACAGATGAAGAGTAGGAGGGCACTGCAGGAGTGCCCTATGGTCATCTCTCTCCAAAATAGATATTCCATTTTGGATACTGTTGGAGGAGACAGCTCACTGAGGGAAGATGGCAGCAGCCAGGTTGATGGCATCGTGGCTGGCTCTGCTGCACAGGGGAGCAGGATAAAGATAGGGGATTCAATTGTAAGAGAATAGATAGGCATTTCTGTGGATGCAAACAACACTCCAGGATGGTATGTTGTCTCCCTGGTGCAAGGGTCAAGGATGTCTTGGAGCAGCTGGAGGGGGAGAGTGAACAGCCAGCTGTCATGGTGCATATAGGCACCAACGATATAGGTAAAAAATGGAATGAGGTCTTACAAGCTGAATTTGGGGAGATAGGAGCTAAACTAAAAAGTAGGACCTCAAAGGTAGTGATCTCTGGATTGTTATTAGTGCCACGTGCTAGTCAGAGCAGGAATGTCATGATAGTTGAGATGAAGGCTTGAGGGATGGTGCAAGAGGGAGGGTTTCAAATTCCTGGGACATTTGTACTGGTTCCATCTCCCCCAGAACCGGTTTCAATCAGATAGTTTGCACCTGGGCTGGAATGGAACCAATGTCGAAGGGGGAATGTTTGTTGTTGCTGTTGGAGAGGGTTTAAACTAATGTGGCAGGGGATGGAAACTGATGCAGGAAGTCAGAGGGAAGGAAAGTGGGGACAGAAACAAAGGGCAGTAAGAGAATAGTGGACGCAGAGAAGCCAAAGACAAAAATCAAAAAGGGCCACATTACATCATAATTCTCAGAGGGCAATGAATGCCAAAAAAAATGCCTGAAGGCTCTGTGTCTCAATGTGAGGAGCATTTATAATAAAGTGAATGAATTAACTGCGCAGATAGTTATTATGGATATGATGCAAGTGATGTCAGAGGGATCTGGCTCCAGGGTGATCAGGGATGGGAACCCAACATCCAGGGGTATTCAATATTCAGGAAGGGTAGATGGAAGATAGTAGGGTAGCCTCGCTGGTTAAAGAGTAAGGAAGGATATTAGCCTGGACAATGTGGAATCTGAATGGGTGGAGCTGCGGAACACCAAAGAACTAAAATGGCTAGTGGGAGTTGTGAATTTATGAATTTATAAAATGTGTCCAGGAAGGTTCTTTGAAACAATATGTTGATAGTCCAACTAGAGAGGAGGCTGTACTGGGGAATGAGCCCGGTCAGGTCATCAAAGTTTCAGTGGAGGAACATGTGGCGAACAGCGACCTCAATTCTGCACACTTTCGAAGAGTCGTGGAAAAGGATGAATGTTGTCCTAGGATAAGGTGCTGAATTGGGAGAAGGCTAACTACAGCCGGATTAGGCAGGATTTGGTGACTGTTGATTGGGAGAGGCTGTTCGAGGATAAATCCACATCTGGCATGTGGGAGTCCTTTAAGGAGCAGTTGATAGGAGTGCAGGACAGGCATCAGCCTGTAAAAAGGAAGGACAGGAAAGATAGGATTCGAGAACTGTGGATAACCAGAGAAATTGTGGGTCTAATCAAAAAGAGGCAAACATAAGGTCCAGGCAGCTAAAAACAGATGAAGCAATGGAGGAATATAGAGAGAGTAAAAAAGAACTCAGAGTTAGAAGGGCAAAAAGGGGTCATGAAATGTCCTTGGCAGACAGAATTAAAGAGAATCTGAAGGCATTTTATACATGCATTAGGAACAAGAGGGTTGTTAGAGAAAGAGTCAGACCTCTCAAGAACAAAAGAGGGGAATTATGCTTAGAACCCAAGGAAGTAGATGAGATCCTAAATGAATACTTTGTATCAGTATTCACAAATGAGAGGGATACATTGATTGGTAGTGTCTCAGAGGGATGTGTAGACCCGTTAGAACAAATCACAATTACAAGGGAGGAATAAAGAAGAAAGAACAAAGTTAAGTCGGGCAGCATGGTTGGTGCAGGCTTGGAGGGCTGAAGGGCCTGTTCCTGTGCTGTAATTTTCTAAAACCCCCTACCCTTCCAGGGACCATATCCCTCTATTCCCATCCTATTCATGTATTTGTCAAGACGGCCCTTAAAACTCACTACCGTATCTGCTTCCACTACCTCCCCTGCAATAAGTTCCAGGCACCCACCACCATCAGTGTAAAAAATCTGCCTCGTATATATCCTTTAAATCTTGCCCCTCACACCTTAAACCTGTGCCCCCTGGGAATAAGCTTCTGACTATCCACTCTCTCCATGCCTCTCATACTCTGGTAGACTGCATTACTCTGGTAGACTAATTGCAGTGTGAATGTGAGCCTACTCGTGACTAACAAAAAAACTTTACTTTTTTCTTCTCTCTCACCAAATCTTGCATTCTCCAACATCTCTGGCATTCGATTTGTGTCCTCTTTTCTGAAGACAGAATCAAAGTCAACATCCTGGGGTTACCACTGACCAGAAACTCAACTGAACTCACCACATAAACACAATGGCTACAACAGCAGGTCAGAGCTAGGAATACTGCGGTGACCAATTCATCTCCTGACTCCCCAAAGCCTTTCCACCATCCACAAGGCACAAGTCAGGGGTGCGATGGAATACTCCCCTACTCCCCACTTGCCTTGATGGGTGCTGCTCCAACAACACTCAGGAAGCTTGATACCATCCAGGACAAAGCAGCTTGTTTGATTGGTACCACATCCACAAATATTCACTCCCCCCACTACCGATGCTCAAAAGCAGCAGTGTGTACTATCTACAAGATGCACTGCAGCAATTCCCCAAAGATCCTTAGATAGCATCTTCCAAACCCACAACCACTTCCATCCAGAAGGACAAGGGCAGCAGATAAATGGGAACACCACCACCTACAAGTTCCCTCCAATCCACTCACCATCCTGACTTGGAAATATATCGCTGTTCCTTCGCAGTCGCTGTGTCAAAATCCTGAAATTCCCTCCCTTAATGGCATCGTGGGTCAACCCACAGTACAGCAATTCAAGAAGGCAGCTCACCACCATCTTCTCAAGGGCAACTATGGATGGGCAATAAATGCTGGCCAGCCAGCGCCACCTATGTCCCACAAATGAACAAAAAAAAAGTATGCATTCAGTTGCTCAGCCATTTCTTTGCCCCCTATTATGTCTGTAGGGGACCTATATTTGTCTTCACCAACCGCTTTCTCTTCATGTATCTATAGAAACTCTAAGTGTTAGTCTTTATGTTCCCTCCAAGTTTACTTTCGTACTGTATTTTCCCCTTCTTAACCAATCCCTTGGATTTTCTTTGCTGAATTCGAAACTGCTCTCAATCCTCAGACCTATTATTTTTCTTGGCCAATCTATATGCTTCTTCCTTGGATCAGATACACTCTAATTTCCTTTGTAAGCCACGGATTGGCCCTCTTACCCATTTTGCTTTTGTGCCTGAATGAATAAACAATTGCTGCAGTTCCCCTATTCATTCCCTGAATGTTTGCCATTGTCTATCCACATTAGGGAGTAACTCTCCCCAATCTATCCATGCCAACTCCAAGATATCATCTCTCCTTACTGCAGTAACTGACTCCTTAATTAATAGTGCCACACTACCCTCCTTTGTCTCGCCTGAAGGTCCTATACAAAGGAATACTGAGTTGTCAGTCCTGCCCTTCCTTCAACCATATTTGTGTGATGGAAACAACATCACACTTCCACTTCTATTATTAAAGTAGACCATCCAGTCTTGCCTTACTCTCTTGACGCCCAACGTAGCTGAAAAACTCCGATTTGCTTCCTTTACTGCAGCATGATGTGTCTCTATTTCACTAATATTGACATGTTAGCAACATCATTAATCAATGCAGAGAAACAGAGATCCCCATCAGTGAGACAGCAGTGAACATTAGGTGTTTTAGGAATCATTAAGGTAGCCAAATCCCCAGGGCCAGATGGCATCTGTCCTAGATTACTGAGACAAAAGATGAAACTGCTGCACCTCTAACAGAAATCTTTGTTTCTTCATTGGATACAGGTGGGGTTCCAGAGGATTGGAGGGTAGCAAATGTGGTCCCATTATTTAAGAAGGGTAGCAAGGATAACCAGGGTAATTATGGGCCAGTGAGTTTCACGTCCATGGTAGGGAAATCGTTGGAGAAGATTCTTAGAGATAGGATGTATACACATTTAGAACTGAATAGTTTCGTTAGTGATAGACAACATGGTTTTGTACGAGGGAGGTCATGCCTCACAAATTTGGTTGAGTTTTTTGAGGTGACAAAAAATGATTGACGAGGGAAGAGCCGTAGGTGTCATCTACATGGATTTTAGTAAAGCATTTGACAAGGTCCCTCATGGCAGACTGGTGCAAAAGGTTAAATCTTACAGGATCAAAAGTGAATTAGCTAGTTGGCTGCAGAACTGACTTGTCCATAGAAGACAGAGGGTAGCAGTGGAGGGGTCTTTTTCTGATTAGAGGTCTGTGACTATGGTGCTCCACAGGGCTCTGTACTGGGACCTCTGCTGTTTGTGATATATATAGTGATTTGGAAGATGATGTAGCTGGTCTGATTAGTAAGTTTGCGGACGACACAAAGATTGCTGGAGTTGCGGATAGTGACGAACATTGTCAGAGAATACAGCAGGATATATATAAGCTGGAAAATTGGGCGGAAAAATGGAAGATGGAATTTAATCCATGTGAAGTGATGCATTTTGGCAGATCTAATGCAGGGGGAAGCTATACAATAAATGGCAGAACCATCAGGAGTATAGACACACAGAGGGATCTGAGTGTGCAAGTCCACTGATCCTTAAAGTTGGCAGCATAGGTGGAAAAAGTGGTGAAGAAGGCGTATGGCATGCTTGCCTTTACTGGATGGGGCATAGAGTATAAAAGTTGGCATGTGATGTTGCAGTTATATAGAACTTTGGTTAGGCCACATCTAGAATACTGCATCCAGTTCTGGTCACCACACTACCGGAAGGGCGTGGAGGCTTTGGAGAGAGTGCAGAAAGGTTTTACCAGGATGTTGCCTGGTGTGGAGGGTATTAGCTATGAGGTGAGATTGAGTAAACTAGGGTTGTTCTTCTGGAAAGACGGAGGTTGAGGGGCGGCCTAATAGAAGTTTATAAAGTTATGAAGGGCATAGATAGGGTGAACAGTTGGAAGCTTTTTCCCAGTCAGAAATGCCAATCACAAGGGGTCACAAGTTCAAGGTAAGGTTCAATACAGATATGCAAGGGACATATTTTACACAGAAGGTGGTGGGGGCCTGGAGTGCACTACCAAGTAATGTGGTTGAGGCAGACACGCTAGGATCATTTAAGACTTATCTAGATAGCCACATGAACAGACTGGGACTAGAGGGATACAAAAGGATGGTCTAGTTAGGAACACATGATTGGTGCAGGCTTGGGGGGGGCCAAAGGGCCTGTTCCTGTGTTGTATTCTTCTTTGTTCTTTTGTGTACAGACCAATAAACAGTAGTTGTGAGGTTGTGGATAGAAACATAGAAACTCTTCGAGCCTGCTCCACCATTCATCTTGATCATGGCTGATCATCAAAATCAATATCCTGATTCCTCCCTTCCTCCCATATCCCTTGATCCCTTTCACCCTAAGAGCTATATCTAATTTCTTCTTGAAATCAGACAATTTTTGGCATTAGTGAATTCCACCCTCTGAGCGAAGAAATTTCTCCTCACCTCAGTTCTAAAAGTTCAGTTCTCAGTTCTAACTTATCCTCAAACTATGTCCCCAAGATCTGGACTCCCCCACCACTGGGAACATTCTTTCTGCATCTACCCTTTCTAACCCTGTTAGAATTTGATAAGTTTCTATGAGATCCCCTCTCAGACTTCTAAACCCCACTGACTATAATCCTAACCGACTTCATCTCTCCTTATATGACAGATTTGCAACCCTAGGAATCAGCATGGTAAACCTTCACTGTACTCCCTCTATAGCATTGGCATCCTTCCTCAGGTAAGGACATCAAAATTGTTCACAACACTCCAGGTTTGGCCTCACCAACTCCCTATACAATTGGAGCAAAATAACCCTAACCCTATACTCAAATCCTCTCGCTATGAAGGCCCTCTTTACTGCTTGCTGTACCTGCACACTTACTTTCAGCAACCGATGCATAAGAACTCTTAAGGCCTTGTTAAGTATCCACATCTTTCAATTTACTCATTCAAGTAATAATCTGTTGTATTATTGAACCAAAGTGGATAACCTCACATTTATCCACATTATACTAATCTGCCATGCAGATGCCCACATACTCAGCCTGTCCAAATCATGGTGAAACAGCTCTATATCCTCCCTATAGCTCATCTTCTCACCCAACTTTGTATCATTTGCAAATTTGGAGATAATACATTCAGTTCCCTCTTCCAAATCATTAATGTGAATAGTTGGGGTCCTAGCACAGATCCCTAAGGAATCCCACTAGTCACTCACTGCCAATCAGAAAAAAACACATTTATGCCAACTAGAACATAAAACATAGAACATTACAGCGCAGTACAGGCCCTTCGGCCCTCGATGTTGCACCGACCAGTGGAACCAATCTAATGACCCTCTAACCTAAACTATTCCAATGTTATCCATATGCCTATCCCCTGACCATTTGAACGCCCTTAAAGTTGGCGAGTCCACAACTGCTGCAGGCAGGGCATTCCATGACCTTACTACCCTCTGAGTAAAGAACCTACCTCTGACATCCGTCCTATAACTACCACCGCTTAATTTAAAGCTATGTCCCCTCGTGTTAGCCATCACCATCCGAGGTAAAAGGCTCTCACTGTCCACCCTATCCAATCCTTTGATCATCTTGTATGCCTCAATTAGGTCACCTCTCGACCTTCTTCTCTCCAATGAAAATAACCTCAAGTCCCTCAGCCTTTCCTCACAAGACCTTCCCACCATATCAGGCAACATCCTGGTAAACCTCCTCTGCACCCTTTCCAACGCCTCCACATCCTTCTTATAATGCAGCAACCAGAACTGTACACAATACTCCAAGTGCGGCCGCACCAGAGTTTTGTACAGTTGTAACATGACCTCACGGCTCCGAAATCCAATCTTTCTGCCAATAAAAGCTAACACACCGTACGCCTTCTTAACAACCTTATCAACCTGGGTGCCAACTTTCAGGGAGCTATGCACATGTACCCCGAGATCTCTCTGCTCGACATCACTACTAAGAGTCCTTCCATTAGCCCTATATTCTGTACTCCTGTTACTCTTACCAAAGTGAATCACCTCACACTTTTCCGTATTAAACTCCATCTGCCACCTCTTGGCCCAGCTCTGCAGCTTATCTATGACCCTCTGCAAACTGTAACATCCATCCTCACTGTCTACAACTCCTCCAACTTTGGTGTCATCAGCAAATTTACTAATCCATCCTTCTACACCCTCATCTAGGTCATTTATAAAAATGACAAACAGCAGTGGTCCCAAAACAGATCCTTGAGGTACACCACTTGTAACTGAGCTCTTTGGTTCCTATCTGCAGCCAGCTTTCCGTCCATCTCAAGACATTACCTGCAATCCCATGTGCTTTAACTTTACACAGTAGTCTGTTATGTGAAACCTTGTTGAAAAACTTCTGAAAGTCTAAATAAACCACATTCACTGATTCCCCTCGATTAACTCTACTAGTTACAAAATGGATAGCATCCTCAAAAAATGGAAAGCATCAAGCAAGAAATTAGAGATGTGTGCAGTTATTATGGGTGACTTCAATTTGCATATCGACTGGACTCACCAAACTGATAGCAATGCAATGGAAAAGAATTTCTTGGAATGTATAAGGGATGGTTTACTCGACCAATATGGTGAGGAACCAACTGGAGAGGAGGCCATCCTAGACTGGATATTGTGTAGTGAGAAAGGATTAATTAGCAACCTTGTAGAGTGAATTCATTTGGGGAAGAGTGACCATAGTATGGTAGGATTCCTTATTAAGTTGGAGAATGTCACAGTTAAGTCTGAACCAGGGTCCTGAACTTGAGGGAAGCCAACTTGTAAGAGTAAAATGGTGAAAATGACTCATCCATGGCTAACAAGAGAAATCAGGGATAGCGCTAAAGCCAAAGAGGCATATAAATTGGCAAGAAAAAGCAGCAAACCTGAGGACTGGGAGAAATTTAAGATCTAGCAGAGGAGGAGAAAGGGTTTAATTCAGAAGGAGAAATAGAATACGAAAGTAGGCATGCAGAAAACATAAAAATTGACTGCAAAAGCTTCTATAGTTATGTTGAAGAGAAAAAGACTGGTGAAAACAATAAGAATCAGGTGAATTCATAATGGGCAAAAAAGAGATGGCAGAGCAGCTGAACAAATACTTTGGATCTGTCTTCACTAAAGAGGACACAGAAATACTTGGGAACAGAGGCTCTAGCAAGAAGGAGGAATATATCCTTATTAGTCAGGAAATTGTATTGAAGAAATTGCTAGGATTAAAACCCGATAAGTCCCCAGGGCCTGGTGCTCTGCATCTCATAGTCATCATTGAATCCCTACAGTGCAGAAGGAGGCCATTCAGCCCATCTAGCCTGCACTGACTAAGATCTCACCCGGGCCTTATTACTGTAACTCCACATATTGACCCTGCTAACCCCTGTAAAGTCAATTTAGCATGGCCAATCAACCTAAACCACACATCTTTGGAGGGTAGAATGAAACCAGAGCACTTGAAGCACCACTCAAACAAGGGGAAAATGTGCAAACTCCAAACAGATAGTAACCCGAGGCTGAAATTGAACGCAGGTCCCTGGCATTGTGAGGCAACAGTGCTAACCACTATGCCACTGTACTCAAGGGAGTGACCCTAAAAATAGTGAACACAATGGTGATCATTTTCTAGTATTTTGTAGACTCTGAAAGAAGGTGGCTAATGCAACACCACTTTTTAAAAAGGAGGGAGAGAGAAAACTGAGAGGTTGGCCTGACATGGGTGATGGGGAAAAAGCTGATAAGGATTCAATAACCAAGCAGTTGGAAAGCAGTGACAGGATTGGTCCAAGTCAGCATGGATTTACTAAAGGAAAATTGTGCTTGACAAATCTTCCGGAATTTTTTTAAGGATGTGAGCAGTAGAGTGGACATGGGTGAATCAGTGGATGTTGGGTATCTGGGCTTTCAAAAGGCTTTTGACAAGGTCCCACATGAGAGATTAGTAAGCAAAATTAAAGTTCATGGTACTGGGGGTAATTTATTGAAGTGGATAAAGAACTGGTTGGCAGACAGGGAGCAGAGAGTGGGAATAAACAGGTCATGGAGGTTTACAGCATGGAAACAGGCCCTTTGGCCCAACTTGTCCATGCTGCCCAGTTTTTACTATGAAGCTAGACCCAATTGCTCGCATTTGGCCCTTACCCCTCCACAGCCATCTTTTCCATGTAACTGTCTAAATGCTTTTTTAAAAGATAAAATTGTACCCACCTCTACTACATCCTCTGGCAGCTTGTTCCAGACAATCACCACCCTCAGTGAAAAAACTGCCCCTCTGGATACTTTTGTATCTCTTCCCTCTCACCTTAAACCTATGCCCTCTAGTTTTAGACTCCCCTACCTTTGGGAAAAGATATTGACTATCCAGCTGATCTATGCCCCTCATTATTTTATAGACTTCTATAAGATCACCCCTAAGCCTCCTACGCTTCATAGTCCCAGTCTATCCAGCTTCTCTTTATTACTCAAACCATCTGGTCCTGGTAGATCCTAGTACATCTTTTCTGCAGTTTAATAATATCCTTTCTATATTAGGGTGACCAGAACTGTACACAGTATTACAAGTGTGGCCTTACTAGTGTCTTGCACAACTTCAACAAGATGTCCCAACATCTGCATTCAATGAAATCAAGCATGCTGAATGCCTTCTTCACCACCTTGCTCACCACTTTCAAGGAGGAAATAAACTTTACTCCTAGATCTCTTTGCTCTACAACTCTCCCCAAAGCCCTACTATTAACTGAGTAGATCCTGCCCCGATTCGGTCTACCAAAGCGCATCACTTCACATTTATCTAAATTAAAATCCATCTGCCATTCATCAGCCCACTGGCCCAATTGATCAAGGTTCTGTTCCTTCTTCACTACGTATTATGGCACCAATTGTGGTGTCATCTGCAAACTTACTAACGATGCCTCCTAAATTTTCATCCAAATCAGTAACATAAACAAGAAATAACAGTGGACCCAGCACCCAGCACTGGTCACAGGCCTCCAGTTTGAAAAACAATCCTCTACAACCACTCTCTCTGTCTTTTGTCATCAAGCCAATTTTGTATCCAATGGCTGCCTCACTCTGGATCCCATGAGATTTAACCTTGTACAACAACCTACCATATGGTGCCTTGTCAAAGACCTTGCAAAAGTCTTTCATCTACCTTCTTGGTTATTCCTTGGTTATCAAAAAATTCAAATTCCTGAGACATGATTTTCCACTCACAAAGCCACGCTGACTGTTCCTAATCAGTCCTTGCCTCTGTAAATGCCTCTACATCCTATCTCTCAGAATACCTTTTAACAACTTACCCACTAAAGATGTTAGCCTCACCAGTCTGTAACCTGCATGCTTTTTCCTGCAGCCCTTCTTAAAAAAGGCACATTTGCTGCCATCCAATCTTCAGGCACTTCACCTGTCGATGATTCAAATATCGTTTCTAGGTCACCTCCTTCTCTGCAATTGTACACTCCTCAAGGCATCACAATTTATCTTCCCAAGTTCCCTGACATCCATGCCTCTCTCAACAGTAAATACTGATGAGAAATATTCATTTAGGATCTCACCCATCTCTTGTGCACATCATCTGCACATAGATGATCTTGTTGATCCTTAAGGGGCCCTGCTCTCTTCCTTTTGCCCTTTATGTATTTGTAGAAGCTCTTTGGATACTCCTTTGCTTTATCTGCCAAGGCAATCTCATGTCCACTTTTTGCCCTTCTGATTTCTCTAGTAACTCTACTTCGACAATCTCTATACTCTTCAAAAGATCCACTTGATCCCAGTGCCTATGCATGTCATATGTCTCCTCCTCCTTTTTGATCAGGGTCTCAATATTCCGAGTCATCCAGGGTTCCCTACTTCTACCAGCCTTGCCCTTCATTCTAAAAGGAATGTGCTTACCCTGATTAATATACTTTTGAAAGCCTCCCACTTACCAGCTGTCTCTTTGCCTGCCAGTCTATCCCACTCAACTTTTGAAAATTCTTGTCTAATACAATGAAAATTGGCCTTCTCCCAATTTAGAATTTTAACTTTTGGGCCCTTTTCAGAGTGTCAGGCAGTGACTAGTTGGGTACCGCAGGACTCACTGCTGGGACCCCAGCTATTCACGGTATGCACTGATGATTTGGACGATTGAATTGAATACAATATCTCTTGAATTTGGAGACGACACTAAGCTGGGTGGCAGTGTGTGAAAGACGCCGACTGAGGGGGGATCTAATAGAGGTATATAAGATTATGAAGGGTATAGATAGAGTGAACAGAGGTAAGCTATTTCCTACAATAGAGACACATAGGACAAGGGGCCATGGACTTAAGGTGAGGGGGGAGCGGTACAACACAGATATTAGAGGGAGGTTTTTCACACAGAGGGTAGTGGGGGTATGGAATGCTCTGCCAAGTAAGGTGGTGGAGGCAAACACACTAGAGTCCTTTAAGAGTAACTTAGACAGGCACATGACTGAGTTGGAGATGGGTGGATATAGGAGAACCTTTTAAATAAGGGTCATTAGCATTGGGGCGTCCCTGGTAATGTAAATGGGTATAGTATGATAATAGTGTTTTTTTTTCTCTTTCATTCACAGGTTTTAAGTCAGTCCACCTCGTGTCCAACGAAGGGCATACACGCGATGGGTCGTACTTGGGCTGCTCTTGGTTGTTCGAGATTGGCCTAGTGCTTCATGTCATTAGTGTGTGCTTAAACTGGACCAAATGCTGGGCAAGACGACAGCTCAGTGACTATCACTGTTTGCTGTGCAGACACATGGATTTGGGCCGGTGTCTGTGGGAGTTTGCGCATTCTCCCCGTGCTTGCGTGGGTTTTCTCTGGGTGCTCCGGTTTCCTCCCACACCCCAAAGATGTGCTGTTAGGCTGACTGGCAGTAATAAATTGTCCCTAAATTAGTTTCCCTCATTGTGGATGGTCATAAAACAATAGATAAGGGTCATGGGTGGAGGGGGGGGGACTGGTGGTGTTGAGATGACGGCGCGGGCTCGTTGGGCCGAAGGGCCTGTTTCCCGGGCTGATTTTGTTCTTTGTTCTTTGTGTGCTGTGAGGAGGATGCTAAGGGGCTGTACAGTGACATGCACAGACTGACTGAGCAGGCAAATACTTGGCAAATGCAACATAATATAGATAAATTTGAGGTTATCCATCTTGGTGGCCAAAAAAATCTTTGTTCCTTCAGAAGGAATGGTGGCAATTTAGGAAAAAGAGAAGTGCAATGTGACCTGGGTGTCATGGTGGAACAGTCGCTGAGGTTGAAATGCAGGTCCAGCAAGCAGTGAGAAAAGCTGGCCTTCAAAGCAAGAGGATTTGAGTTCAGAAGTAAAGATGTCTTGCTGTAGTTATATAGAGCCCTGGTGAGGCCACAGCTTGAGTAGTGTGTGCAGTTTGGTCTCCTAATCTGAGGAAGGACTGATGTGGAAATGCCGCACTGGACATCCGGCATCCTCAGAGCGCCACTCCGAAAGCTCGTGATTCCAAATAAACCTGTTCGACTTTAACCTGGTGTTGTGAGACTTCTTATTGAGGAAGGACATTCTTGCTATTGAGAGAGTCCAGCGAAGGTTCATTAGATTGATTCCTGGAATGGTAGGATTGACATATGAAGAGACACTAGATCGACTGGGCTTGAATTCATTGGAATTTAAGAGCATGAGGTGGGATCTCATAGAAATATCTAAAATCCTGATGGTACTCAACAAGCTAGATGCAGGAAAAATGTTTCCAATGTTGGGGAAGTCCAGAACTGGAGTTTACAGTCGAAGAATAAGGGATAAGCCGTTCAGGACTAAGATGAGGAAGAACTTCTTCACTCAAGAGTTGTGAGCCTGTGGAATTCTCTACCACAGAAAGCTGTTGGGGCCAGTTCATTAATTATGTTCAAGAGGGAGCTGGATGTGGCGCTTGTGGCTAAAGGGATCAAGGGGTCTGGAGAGAAAGCAGGAGTGGGATCATGAAAGTACGTGATCGGCCATGATCATATTGAATGGTGGTGCAGGCTTGAAGAGTCGAACGGCCTACTTCTGCATTTATTTTCTACGTTTCAAATACACAAGGACCTTCAAATCTCCCGATGCTGCAGCTTTCTCTACTTCGGTATGCAGTTTTGGTCAACTGATTTGAGAAAGGATATACTGGCATGGAGTGGGTGCAGTGGAGATTTATTAGGTTGATTCCAGGGTTGGGAGGATTGGCTTATGAGGAGAAACTAAGTAAATTGGGACTCATTGGAATTTAGGAGAATGAGGGGCCATCTTACAGAATCATATAAAATTATGAAGGGAATAGATAGAATACAGGCAGGACAGTTTTTATCACTGGCAGGTAAAACCAGAAATAGGGGGCATAGCCTCAAACTAAAGAGGAGCAGATCTAGGACTGAGTTGAGGAGGAACTTCTTCACTCAAAGGTGTTGTGAATTTGTGGAATTCCCTGCCCAGTAAAGCAGTTGAGGCTACCTTGTTGAATGTTTTTAAGGCAAGGACAGACAGATTTTTGATCAGTAAAGGAATTAATGGTTAGGATGGGTAAGTGGAGATGGGTCCACAAAAAACATCAGCCATGAATGGCGGAGCAGGCTCGCGGGACCAAATGGTCTTGCTCCTAGTTCTTATGTTCTAATATTCAGCTCCTTTATTGTTCCAACCAAAGTGCAGAACTTCACATTATATTACTTCTATCAAGTTTTTGCCCACTCACCTAACTTACCTACATCACTCTGTAGACTTTGTATCTGCCTCACCCCTTGCCTTCCCACTATTTTTATGTCGTCTGCAAACTTGGTAGCAATACACTCATTTTCCTCATTCAAGTCATTAATATATATTGCACTAGTTACAGGTTAACATCCTGAAAATGCCCTTCTTATCCCAACTCTGCCTTCTATTAGTTAGCCAATCCCTGTTATCCATGCTAATATCCAACATCATAGAACTCATCTTACGTGTGCCTTTTGTGTGGTACCTTATTTAATGCTTTTTGGAAATCCAAATATATTACATCTACTGATTCCCCTTTACTTATCCAGTCCATTACCACCTCAAAGAATTCTAATAAGTTTGTCAGGCATAGTATGTGTTATGTGTTTCTAAATGCTCTGCTGTACTCTAATATTTTCCCAGTGACAGAAAGTGGAGTATAAATGCTAACATGGATAAGTTTGGCTGAATGGATTGGTGTGTCATGTATTCTTTGTAATCCAATGTGATACATTGAGACAACAGTGAAGGAGGTCTCACCATCTGACAGTTCCAAGTCGACATCAGAAGCCACCCAGCCTAGAATCGCCATAAGCTGGCACCCGTTGCACACGCCCAGACTGAAGGTGTCCTTCCGGGAACGGAACCTGGAAAACTCTGCACGGGCAGTTAGATTGAATTGTACTGTTGCTGCCCAACCTGCAGGGAAGAAAATGGATGGGACAATCAGTTCATTGAACGTGAAGAAAATAAAATTCAGAGAGACTGTTTGTATTCTCCAAACAGTGAATGCTCTTGTACCTACATTACCCAATGAAAATTGTCCAGTTCCAATATTCCCCATTCATTAAATATTCCAATTCATAATAATTCATAATTTAGACAAATGTGAGGTGATGCGTTTTGGTAGATCTATGGAGGGTAGGACTTATGGTAGTTAATGGTAGGGCATTGAGGAGAGTTATAGAACAAAGGGATCTTGGGGTACAGGTTCACAGCTCCTTGAAAGTGGAGTCACAGGTGGACGGGATAGTGAAGAAGGCATTTGACATGCTTGGTTTCACTGGTTAGAATATTGAATACAGGAGTTGGGACACCTTGTTGAAATTGTACAAGACATTGGTAAGGCCACACTTGGAATACTGTGCGTGGTTCTGGTCACCCTATTATTAGGATATTATTAAACTGCAGGTAAGATTTACTAGGATGCTACTGGTCCTTGATGGTTTGAGTAAAAAGGAAAGGCTGGATAGACTGGGACTTCTTTTCCCTGGTGGTTAGGAGACTTAGGGGTGATCTTATAGAGATCTGTAAAATAATGAGAGGCATAGATAAGACAGATATCAACATCTTTTCCCAAGGGCAGGGGACACTAAATCTAGGTTTAAGTGAGAGACAAAAGATACAAAAGGTTGAAAGTATCTGGAACGAGTTGCCAAAGGTAATAGTGGTAGCAAGTACAATTTTGTCTTTTAAAAAGCATTTAGACAATTACATGGGTAAGATTAGTATAGAAGGATATGGGCCAAATGTTGTGTAAAGATCTCTTGAATTTCCCAATGAATAAATGTTCCTGTTCATATATTCCCTTGCGATTCAATATTTCTGTTTGTAAATTTTTCTATGTGGATTTTCTTCCTACCTTTAGCCGAGCCCAAGACATCAGCAAAACTGAAGCCTCCGACGAACACCACTCCACGGAAAGATTCCAAACTCATTCCTGAACAGATATCTGTCATTGTCACATCCCAAACCTAATTAGGGAAGGAACAGCATATTAACTTGGAACGGCGTCACAGATTCACCAGATCAAATTCTGGAAAACTGTTCCTGCCAGGCGTGTTGCATCTCTATCTCTGACAAGCCTAGTCAGGCAAGTGGGGCATAGAGGTCACCGTTGTGGCGCTGTGAGTGAATCATGGAGAGATCACTGGTGTGAGTAATGGCAGGTGGGGAGATGGCCAATGTGACACTGCGAACGACGCTAGGGGCTGGGGCGAAGAGATCGGCAATATGATGCTGCGAGTGAGGGGGGTGGTGGTGGGGTGGTGGTGGGGGGGGGCGGGAGCGGTGGTGTTGGGTGTGTGTGTGGTGTGTGTGTGTGGGTGGTTGCATTGACACTGCAAGTGAACTGGGAGAGATTACTGGTGTGACCGAGTGATGCCAGGGAATGATTGATGTGGCACTGCAAATGAAGTTAGGGGTAGATCACCGATGTGAGACTGCAAACAAGGCTGGGATTAGATTGCCAATATGACACTGTGAATGAGGCTGAGGATAGATTGCCAATGTGATGCTGCTGGTGACATTGTGGATGGAGATTGCTGGTGTGATATTATGAATGATTCCCCAGGTAAATCGCTGGTGTGACCCTGCGACTGACACTAATCGAAGTCACTTCAAGTGATTTCGGAAGAATATTAAAGAACAAAGAAAATTACATCATGGGCCCTTTGGCCCTCCAAGCCTGCACCGACAATGATCCCTGACTGAACTAAAACCCCTTACCCTTTCAGGAACCATATCCCTCTAATCCCATCCTATTCGTGTACTGTCCAGATATCCCTTCTGTACCCTCGCCAAATTCTCCACATCCTTCTGGTAGTGTGGCAACCAGAACTGAACATTACATTCCAAATGCAGCCTAACTAAAGGTTCTATAAAACGGCAACATAACTTGCCAATTTTTAAACTCAACGCCCCAGCCGATGAAAGTAAGCATGCCGTATGCCTTCTTAACTACCTTCTCTACCTGTGTTGCCACTTGCTGTGACCTCTGTACCTGTATACCCTCTGCCTATCAATATTCTTAAGAGTTCTGCCATTTACTTTATATTTTTCATCTGTTTTGGACCTTCCAAAATGCATTACCTCACATTTGTCTGGGTTAAACTCCATCTGCCACCTCTCCATCCAAGTCTCCAAACCATCTATATCCTGACGGCCCTCATCACTATTCGCAATTTCACCAACCTTTGTGTCATCCGCAAACTCACTAATCAAACCAGTTAAATTTTCCTCCAAATCATTTATATATATTTTACAAATAGCAAAGGTCTCAGCATTGATCCCTGAGAAACACCACTTGTCACAACCCTCTATTCAGAAATGCACCTTTTCGCTGCTACCCTCTGTCTTCTATGACAGACGTGATGTAGAGATGCCGGTGTTGGACTGGGGTAAACACAGTAAGAAGTCTCACAACACCAGGTTAGAGTCCAACCAGTTTATTTGATAGTAATCCCACAAGCTTTCAGAAATGGTGTCCCTTCGTCAGGTGTGTGGAAGGTTCTAATCAGAGAAGGGCATATAAAGTCACAAACAGTTTACAGAATACTGATTAGAATGCAAGTCTTTACAGCTAACCTGCTACTCAAGTCTTAAAGATGCCAGCAATGTGAGTGGAGATAGCATTAGCATAGGTTAAAGAGATGTGTATTGTCTCCAGACAGGACAGTAAGTGAGATTTTGCAAGCCCAGGCAAGTCATGGGGGTTACAGATAGTGCGACATGAACCTGAGATCCCGGTTGAGGCCGTGCTCATGTGTGCGGAACTTGGCTATTAGTGTCTGCTCAGCGAATCTGCGCTGTCGTGTGTCCTGAAGGCCGCCTTGGAGAACGTCCAACCGGAGATCAGAGACCGAATGCCCCGGACTGCTAAAGTGTTCACCAACAGGAAGGGAACAGTCTTGCTTGGTAATCGTCGAGCGGCGTTCACTCATACACTGGGGAGACCATGCAGATGCTACGACAACGGATGAATGAACATCGCTCAACAATCACCAGTCCCTCTCTTTGCTGAATACTCATTTAATATGTCGCCCATTTCTTCTGGCTCCATGCATAGATTCCCTCCCTTGTCCTTGGGTGGGCCAATCCTCTCACACTTTATATATGTATAAAAAGCCTTGGGATCTTCCTTAATCCTGGTGGCCAATAAATTTTCATGACCCTTTTAGCCCTCCTTACTCCTTGCTTAAGTTTCTTTCTACTTTCCTTGTATTCCACACTTGCTCCGTGTGTTCCCAGCCTCCTCACCTTGACAAAAGCTTCCTTTTCCTCTTTGACTAGGCTCACAATATCTCTCGTTATCCAAGGTTCCTGGAACTTGCCATACTTAACTTTCATCTTTAAAGGAATGTGCCGGTCTGGAATTCCCATTAAGTTGCACTTGAAAGCCTCCCACATGCCAGATGTTGACTTGCCCTCAAATATCTGCCCTCAATCTACATCCTTCAGTTTCTGCCTAATATTGTTGTAATTAGCCTTCCCCAATATAGCACCTTCACTTGAGGATTACACTTATCTTTATTCATCAGTACCTTAAAACCTGTGATCACTGTTCCTGAACTGCTCCCCTATTGAAACATCAACCACCTGACCTGGCTCATTCCCCAATACCAGATCCAGTGCGGCCCCTTCTCTCGTTGGGCTACCTACATACTATTGCAAGAAGACCTGGATGGTCCTCACAAACTCAGCCCCATCCACGCCCCTAGCACTAAGTGATTCCTGGTCAATATAGGGGAAGTTAAAATCTCCCACCATAAGAACCCTGTTAGTTCCACATTGTGCCAAAATCTGCCTACATACCTGTTCCTCCATCCCCTGCTGGCTGTTGGGAGGTCTATGATAAACCCTCAACACTGTGACTTCTTATTCCTGAGCTCCACCCATATTGCCTCACTATATGAGCCCTCTGAGGTGTCTTCCTGCAGTACAGCTGTGATATTCACTTTAATCAGTAGTGCAACTCTTCCACCCCACCTGAAACATCTGTACCCTGGAACGTTAAGCTGCCAATCCTGTCCTTCCCTTAACCAGGTGTCTGTGATGGCAATAACATCATAGTTCCAAGTACTAATCCAAGCTCTAAGTTCATCTGTCTTACCTGTTACACTTTTTACATTGAAACAAATGCACTTCAGTCCATCAGACCCTCTTTGAACAGCAAACACATCCTACCTGCTCTTCCTCTGAGTCTTACTGGCCCTAGTCTCTAGTTCCCCTTCAGTTAATTCACTTTTGCTTTGATTCCCATCTGCCTGCCAAACTAGTTTAAATCCTCCCATATGATACAAACCTGCTGGCCAAAATATGCCCCTCCAGTTTAGATGCAGCCCATCCTTCTTGTATAGGTCCCACCTGCCCCAGAAGAGATCCCAATGGTCCAGATATCTGAAACCCTCCCTCTTACACCAGCTGTTTAGCCATGTGTTGAACTGTATTGTCTTCCTATTTACAGCCTCACTGGCACGTGGCACATGAAGTAATCCTGAGGTTACAACCTGAGAGGTCCTCTTTTTAACTTTCTACCTAACTCCCTAAACTGCTGCTGCAGGACCTCATCACTCTTCCTACCTATGTCGTTAGTAGCAATATATACCACGACCTCTCACTGTTCACCCTCTCCCCTCAGAATGCTTTCTGCCCATTCAGAAACATCCTGAATCCTGGTACCAGGGAGGCAACATACCATCCTGGAGTCTCTTTCGTGTGCACAAAAGTGCCTATCTGCACCCCTAACTATAAAGTCCCCAAATAATTTGTACATATTACAAACAGCAAAAGTCCCAGCACCAATCCCTGAGGAACGCCACTAGTCACAGCCCTTCATTCATAAATGCACTCTTCCACTGCTACCTTCTGTCTTCTATGATCGGCAGTGTGACACTGCGAGTGACATCAGGTGGATATCGGTGTTGATGCTGCAAGTGATGTCGGTAGATATTGAGTCATAGAGGTTTACAGTATGGAAACAGGCCCTTTGGCTCAACTTCTCCATGCTGCCCAGTTTTTACTATTAAGCCTGCCCCAGTTACCGTGTTTGGCCCATATCCCTCTGAAGACCATCTTGCTCATGTAACTGTCTAAATGCTTTTTTAAAGATAAAATTGTACCCACCTCTACTACTATTTCTGGCAACTTGTTTAAGACTCCCCTACTTTTGGGAAAAGATGTTGCCTATCTACCTTATAAATGCCCCACATTATTTTGTAGACCTCTAAGATCACCCCTAGGTCTCTTAAGCTCCAGGAAAAAAAAAGTCCCAGTCTATCAAGCCTCTCCTTATAACTCAAACCATCAAGTCCTGATAAGAGCCTAGTAAATATTTTCTGCACTCTTTCTAGTTTAATAATATCCTTTCTATAATGGGGTGACCAGAACTGTACACAGTATTCCAAGTGCGGCCTTACCAATGTCTTGTATATCTTCAACAAGACGTCCTAACTCCTGTATTCAATGTTCTGACCAATTAAATGCCTTTTTCACCTGTGACACCACTTTCAAGGAGTTATGAACCTGTACCTCTAGATCTCTTTTTTCTATAACTCTCTCTAATCCCTACCATTAACTGAGGAAGTCCTGCCCTGATTCGATCTACCAAAATGCATTACCTTGCATTTATCTAAATTTAAACTCCATCTGCCATTCATTGCCACAGGCCCAATTAAGCAATTCTAGATAACCTTCTTCACTGTCCACTATACCACTAACCTTGGTGTCATCTACAAACTTACTAACCATGCCTGCAAAATTCTCATCCAAATCATTAATATAATTACATCGCTGGTGTGACACTGAAAGAATCACTGGAGGGGGCGGGGGGTGGGGAGCTGGAAATTGTTGATCTGACACTGCAAGGAAATTGCTGGCGTGACACTGAGAGGAGAATATTGCTGCAGTGATATTGCAAATGACGCTGTGGGGGGGTCACTGGTGTGATACTGCGAATGATGGTGGGATGGGGCAGAAATTGGCAGGACAGTGAGTCACACTGTGTGTGCGTGTGCGTGTGGGTGTTGTGGGGGAGCGGGGGGAGGAGGAGGAGAATTGCCAATGTGACATTGCGAGTGACACTGATCAGAGTCCGCTGGTGTGACACGATGAATGATATTGAATGGATATCTGGCATCATTCCAGCCTTGGGTCACTGTGGGGAGTTTGCACATTTTCCCCGTGTCTGCATGGATTTCCTCCCACAGTCCAAAAATGTGCAGGTTAGGTTGATTAGCCATGCTAAATTGTCCATTACCATCAGGGGGATTAGCTGGGTAAAATGCATACGGTTGCAGGAATAGGGCTTGGGTAGGATTGTGGTCAGTGCAGACACGATGGGCTGAATGGCCTCCTTCTGTAGGGATTCTATGATATCGACAGTGTGACACAGAGTGATGCTGTGAAGAAACTGCTGGTGTGACACTGGGGGGATCACCGCTGTGACACTTTGACATGAAGGGGTGGTGAGAGGTGAGATCATCAGCGCGATGCTGTGAGTGACACCGGGGCAGGGGAGATCGCTGGTGCGATTCCGCAAAGTGACACAGTGGGGGGCAGGGGAGGAAACCACCATGTAACACTGCAAGCACAGCTAGGAATGGGGGGGAAGAGAATGGTTACGTGATGCTGAGAGTAAGGCTGGGGTGGTTGGGGCAGATCTCTGGTGCCACACTGCAAGTGATGCCATGTGGGGGGGAGATATCAGTGTGACACTGCGAGAGATTGCTGCTGTGAGAGTGTCATGCTGAGGAGAGGCTGTCAGTGTGACACTATGAGTGACACAGGGAAGTTGGAGAGGGGAAACAGTTGCTGTGATTTGCCATGGAGAGGACAGGAGGAGCAGAAAACCTGCAGACTGAACTATGAGTGACATTGCAGGGAGGAAGAACTGCGAGCTATACCAAGGGGGATCATCCATGTAACACGAGTGATGCTGTGCGCGGGTGTGTGTGTGTGTGTCGTGTCACCATGAAACTGCCTCCACCCTGCCAGCCCCAGCTGCCCCATATTTCAGAAACTCTAACCCATCTCAGGACCAGACAGATACCCCCCAGCCACTGCTGGAGGACCAGAGAGAGACCCTCCCAGCAGCTGTGGCAGACCACCAACTAGTAAGCCCCACCAGTGAAAATATTGAAGTCTGAGCCGTTTGCCTCTCACCTGGAATCCAGCCATGATGAGAGACGCCATCATCTCCCTGTCACCATTACTTCCCTCTTCCCTGATAACCGCTACTCGTGGCTCTGACATTCCTGCCAATAAATGAAAGTTATTGTCAGTCTCCACAGTCACAGCAAATCAGTGATAATTAAAGAACAGCTCAGCTAATGGAAGAACTGTGGAGGAGCTCTGATTGGGGTCACACTATATTGACCAATGAGGGGGGGCTCTGATCAGGGGTCACTCTATTGACCAACGAGATCTGACAGTAGTCACACTGTATTCACTGGGGCTTCAGATGACGGGGTCACTCTATTGACTGGGGGTTCAGATCAGGGGAAATACAGTACTGACAGGGGGTCTGATCAGGGGTCATTATGTATTGACTCGGAGGTGGGGGTCACATCAGGGGTACTCTGTATTAATTAGGTGGTGGGGGTGGTCTGATTGAGGGCCATTGTGTATTGACTGGGGGGTGGGGGTAGAGGAGGAAAGAAGAAGAAGAAGAAGAGGAGATAGGGAGTTCTGATCAGAGATTGACCGGGGTCACTCTGTATTGACCAAGGAGGTTGGACCACTGGTCACGCTATTGATTGGGGGGGCGTGGTTGGTGGGCTTCAGATCAGGGTCACTTGCAGGGTGGGGTCTGATAGGGGTCAATCAATATTGCCTTCAGGGTTCTGCTCAGGGGTCAGTCTGTACTGATGGGGGATCAGACAAGTGGTCATTTTGCATTGACCATGGGGATCAGACCTGTATTTATTTATTAGTGTCAAGTAATCTTGCAATTACACTGCAATGAAGTTACTGTGAAAATTGCCTAGTCACCACATTTCAGCGCCTGTTCGGGTACACCGAGGGAGAATTTAGTATGGTTAATGCACATAACCAGTATGTCTTTCGGAATGTGGGAGGAAACCAGAGCACTCAAAAGAAACCCAAGCAGACATGGACAGACTCCACATAGACAGTGGTGCAAGCGGGAATCGAACCAGATCCCTGGTGCTGTGAGGCAGCAGTGCTAACTATTGTGTGGTCACTCTGCATTGACTGGGGAATCAGACCAATGGTCACTCTGTATTGACCGGGGGATCGGACCAGTGGTCACTTTGTATTCATCAGGGTGCTGGTGGTGGTGGGGGCAGGGATCCAACCATTGGTCACTGTATTGACTGGGGGGCATCAGACCAGTGGTACTCTGTATTGATGGGGGTGGCGGGGGGAGATTGGAACTGTGGTCACAAAGCAGTAGGGAGATGAAAGAGAAGGTTGAGGATAGCACAGAAGTTAAAGAGAGCACTTTAAATAGTAAAGGCAGTGTCAGTAATCCTAGTACCAGACAGGTCAGGCGAGAGCAGGGCAAAGAGCAAGGGAAGTCCAGATTAAACTGCATTTATCTCCATGCAAGAGACCTGACAGGCAAGGCAGCTGAACTCAGGGCGTGGATAAAAAAGTAAAGTTTATTTATTAGTCACAAAGTGTCTTACATTAAAACCACAATGAAGTTACTGCGAAAATGCCCTAGTTGCCACACTCCGGTGCCTGTTCAGATACACTGAGGGAAAGTTTAGCATGGTCAATACACCTAACCAGCATGTCTTCCAGGCGGCATAGCAGTTAGCACTGCTGCCTCACAGCGCCAGGAACTCTGGTTCGATTCCCAGCTTGGGTTACTGTCTGTGTGGAGTCTGCACGTTCTCCCCACATCTGTGTGGGTTTCCTCTGGGTGCTCTGGTTTCCTCCCGCAGTCTGAAAGATGTGCTGGTTTGGTGCATTGACCCAAACAGGCGCAGAAGTGTGGCGATTAGGGGAATTTCACAATAACTTCATTGTAGTATTAATATAAGCCTTACTTGTGATTAATAAATAAACTTTTCTTTCAGACTGTGGGAGGAAAGTAGAGCACCTGGAAGAAACCCAAGCAGACACGGAGAGAAGGTAGAAACTCCACATAGACACTGACCCGCACAGCTGGGGATCAAACCCGGGTCCCTGGCACCGTGAGGCAGCAGTGCTAACCACTGCACCACTACAGGTACAGGGATATTATAGCTATTATGAAACATGGTTAAGGGAGGGACAGGATTGGCAGCTCAATTTTCTAGGGTACAGAATAGGGGGTAAGAGGGAGGGGGATTTGCACTTTTGATTAGGGAAAACCTCACAGCAGTACTACGAGGAGTATTTCCGAGGGTTTGCCCACTGATTCTATATGGGCAGAACTCAGAAATAAGGGGGAAATCACTTTGACAGAAGTGTACTATAGGCCCCCAAACAGTCAGCGGGAAATTAAGGAGCAAATACGTAAGGAGATTAATAAGGAGAGTAAGAAAAATAGAGTGGTAATAGTAGGGGGCTTTAACTTTCCCAACATTGACTGGGATGGCCATTGTATTAGAGGTTTGGATGCAGAGAAACCTGAGTGTGTTCAGGAGGAATTTCCCATTCAGTATGTGGATGGCCTGGCTGGAGAGGGGATAAAACTTGACCTCCTCCTGGGAGGTAAGGAAGGGAAGCTACCAGATGTTTCGATGAGGGATCACTTTGAGACAGTGACCATAATGCGATTAGTTTTAAGATAGCTTTGGAGAATGATAGGTCTGGCCCAAAAGTTAAAATGCTAAATTGGGGCAAGGCCAATTTTAATGGTATTACAAAGAACAAAGAAAAATACAGCAGAAGAACAGGCCCTTTGGTTCTCCAAACCTGCACTGGCCATGATGCCTGCCTACACTAAAACTGTATACACCTGCGGAGTCCGTATCCTTACATCCATCCTCACTTGCTCTCACCACCTCCCCAGGCAATGCATTCGACATTCACTACTGTGTAAAAAACTTGCCTCATACATTGCATCTAAACTTTTCCCCATGCATCTTAAATCTACGTTTCCGAGTACTTGACTTTTCTATCTTAGAAGAGAACATCTGACTATCCAGTCTGTCCACGCTATTCATAATCTTGTAAACCTCTATCAGTCACCCCTCAACCTCCAATGTTCCACTGAGAACAAACCAAGTTTATCCAACCTCTCCTCATAGCTAACACCCTCCAGACCAGGCAACAACCTGGTAAACCTCTTCTGTACCCTCTCCAAAGCATCTACATCCTTCTAGTAGTATGGCAACCAGAATTATATACAATATTCTAAATGAGACCTAACTAAGGCTCTATACAGCTGCTGCACGACCTGCCAATTTTTACACTCAATGTCCTGACTGATGAAGGCAAACATGCCACACGCTTTTTTGACTACCTTATCCACCTGCGATGCCAGTTTCAAAGATCAGTGGACATGTATGCCCAGATCTCTCTGCCTGTCAATACACCTAAGGGTCCTACCAATTACTGCATAATTCCTACATGCCTTGGGCCTTCCAAAATGCATTATCTTACACTTGTCCAAAGTAAACTCCATCATCCATTTCTCTGCCCAAGTCTCCAACTAGTCTATACCTTGCTGTATCTTCTGACAATCCTCTTCATTATCACAATTCCACCAATTTTTGTGTCATTTGCAAACTTATTTATCAGACCAGCTACATTTTCCTCCAAATCATTTATATATACTACAAACAACAAAGGTCCCAGAACTGATCCCTGTGCAACATTGCTAGTCACAGCCTTCCATTCAGAAAAGCATCCCTCTATTGCTCCCCTCTGTCTCCTATGGTTCTGTATCCATTTTGCCACTGATCCGCTGATTCTGTGTGACTTCACCTTTCGTATCAGTCCATCATGAGGTACCTTGTCAAAGGTTTTAGTGAAGTCCATGTATACAACACCCACATTTCTCTCATCTATCATCTTTGTCACTTCCTCGAAAATCTCGATCAAGTTGGTGAGGAACGACCTCCCCTTCATAACACCATGCTGTCAATCACTAATAAGTCCATTTGTTGTAGTAGACAGGAACTTTCAAAAGTTGATTGGGGTAGTCTGTTGGGAGGCAAAGGGACAGCTGATAAGGGAGGCTTTCAAAAGTGCATTAACCAGGGTTCAGGGTAGGCACATTTCTTTTAGAAAGGGCAAGTTTGGTAGAAGCAGGGAACCTTGATGACTCACTATATTGAGGCTCTGGTCAAAAAGAGGAAGGAGGCACATGATATGCATAGGCAGCTGGGATCAAACGGATCCCTTGGAGAGCATAGAGGGTGTAGGAGTAGGAATCAGGAGGGCAAAAAGAGGACACAGTTCGCTTTGCAGATAAGGCAAAGGAGAGTACAAAGGGCTACGAATTCATAAAGGGCAAAAGAGTAACTAGGGACGGAGTAGGGCTTCTTAAGGAATCATAAGATCATCTAGGTGCAGATCCACAAGAATGGGTGAAATCCTAAATGAATATTTCTCATCAGTATTTACTGTTGAGAAAAGCATGGATGTTAGGGAACTTGGGGAAATAAATAGTGATGTCTTGAGGAGTGTACCTATTACAGAGAAGGAGGGGCTGGAAATCTTAAAGCGCATCAAGGTAGATAAATTCTCGGGACCTGATGAAACATCCCAGGACGTTACGGGAGACCAGGAAGGAAATTGCGGGTCGCCTAGCAGAGGTATTTGAATTGTTGACACCACAGGTGAGGTGCCTGAAGATTGGAGTATGGCAAATGTTGTGCCTTTGCTTTAGAAGGGCTGCAGGGAAAAGCCGGAGAGCTACAGGCTGGTCAACCTAACGTCTGTAATGGGTAATTGTTCGAAGGTTTTCTGAGAGACAGGATCAACAGGCATTTACAGAAGCAATGACTGATGAGGGAGTCAGCATGGCTTTGTGTGTGAAAAATCATGATTCATGAACTTGATTCAGTTTTTTGAAGGGATAACCAAGAAGGTTGATGAAAGCAGTGCAGTTGATGCTGTCTACATGGACTTTAGCAAGGCCTTTGCACAAAGTTAAATCTCACGGGATCCAGTGTGAGGTAGTCAAATGGATACAAAATCAGCTTGATGACAGAAGACAGAGGGTGGTTGCAGAGGGTTGTTTTTCATACTGGAGATCTGTGATCAGCAGAGCCTGAGGAATTGGTGCCTGGTCTACTGTTATTTGTCATTTATATTAATGATTTGGATGAGAATTTAGAAGGCAAGTTTGCAGATGACATCAAGATTGGTGGCTTAGTGGACAATGAGGAAGGTTATCTTGGATTGTAACAAAATCTTGATCAATTGGGCTAATGGGCTGATGAATGACAGATGGAGTTTAATTTAGAGAAATGTGACGCGATTCATTTTGATATATCAAACCAGGGCAAGATTTAGTTAATGATAGGGTGTTGGGGAGAGTTTCAAAACAGAGAGATCTAGGTGTACAGTTTCATTGGTCAGAACATTGAATACAGGAGTTGGGACGTCTTGTTGAAGACTTGGTAAGGCCACACTTGGAATACAGTGTACAGTTCTGATCACCCTATTATAGAAAGGATATTATTAAACTCGAAAGAGCGCAGAAAAGATTTAGTAGGATGCTACGGGGTTTGATTGGTTGTGTTATGAGGAGAAGCTGGATAGACTGTGACTTTCTGCCCTGGAGGTAGGAGATTTGGGGCTGATCTTATAGCGGTCTATAAAATTATGAGGGGCATAGATCAGCTCAATAGTCAATATTGTTTCCCAAAGGTAGGGGAGTCTAAAACTAGGGGGCATAAATTTAAGGTGAGAGATACAAAAGGACTCAGAGGGACAATTTTTTTCACACAGAGGGTGCTGAGTGTCTGGAACAAGCTGCCAGAGGTAAAAAGTTTTTTTAAAAAAACTGATAAGTTATTTATTAGCCACAAGTAAGGCTTACCTTATCACTGCAATGAAATTACTATGAAATTTCCTGAGTCGCCACAGTCCGGCACCTGTTCAGGTCAATGCACCTAACCAGCACATCCTTCAGAATGATAGCGGTAGAGGCAGATACAATTTTATCTTTTAAAAAGCATTCAGACAGTTACGTGGGTAAGATGGCTATAGAGGGATATGGGCCAAATGCAGGCAATTGGGATTAGCTTAGTGGTTAAAAAAAAGAGGGCAACATGGACAAGTTAGGCCAAAGGATCCGTTTCCATGCTGTAAACTGCTATAACTCTATGTATTGACTGGGGGAATTGGACCAGTGATCACTCTGTACTGACAGGGGTTCTGATCAGGTGTCACTCTACATGGACTGAGGGATTGGATTAGGGTCACTCTGTATAGTCCGGTGGGGAGGGGTTCAGATCACAGCGGTTACTTTATATTGGCCCGTTAATCTGATCAGAAGTCACTCCATATTGACCAGTGGGTTTTCTGATCAGGTGTCACTCTGTATTGATCAGCGGTGGTTCAGGTCAGTGGTCACTCCATTGCTCGGTGGGATCTGATCAGGGTCAATCAGAATTATTTGGGGGTTTCTACTCAAGGGTCACTCTGTATGGATCGGGTGGAGGGGGTAGCGGGGAGGAAATAGTCCAGTAGTCACTTTGTATTGTCTGGGGGGAATCAGACCTGTGGCTATTTTCACAGTAACTTCATTGCAGTGTTAATGTAAGTCTACGTGTGACTAATAAATAAACATTAACACTGCAATGAAGCTACTGTGAAAATCCCCTGGTTGCCACACTCCGGTGGCTGTTCAGGTACACTGAGGGAGAATTTAAAATGGCCAATCAACCTAACCTGCAGAGCTTTGGACTGTGGTAGGAAATCGGAGGAAACTCATGCAGACATGAGGAGAACATGCAAACACCACACAGACAGTGACCCAAGCAGGGAATCGAACCCGAGTCCCTGGCACTGTGAAGCAGCAATGCTAACACTGTGCCGCCGTGCGGTCACTCTGTATTGATCAGGGGAATCAGACCAGTGGTTACTCTGTATTGACTGTGGGGATTGGATCAGTGGTCAATCTACTGACCGAGAGGATTGGATCAGTGGTCACTCTGTAAACCTGGTGTTGTCAGACTTTTTACTGCGTTTACGCCAGTCCAACGCCAGCATACCCACATCATCACTCTGTATTGACCAGGGGGAATTGGACCAGGGTCAATCTATTGACCGGGGGATCAGACCAGTGGTCACTCTGTGTTGACCAGGGGTTCAGATCAGTAGTCAATCTATTGACTGGAAGGATCAGACCAGTGGTCATTCTATGTTGACCAGGGGTTCAGATCAGTGGTCACTTTGTATTGACTGGGGGTGGTGGGGGGATGGAGAGGGGGCGGGGTTCTGACCAGTGGCACTATGTATGTACTGGGGATCGGATCAGGGTCACTCTTTATCAACCAGTGTGATCTGATCGGTGTCAATTAGTACTGCCAGGGGACTTCTGCTCAGCGTCAACTCTATATTGACCAGTGGGACTTGAGATCGGGGTCACTCAGTATTGACCAGGATATTCAGATCAGTGGTCACCTTGTATTGACTGGGAGTTTTAGATCAGGGTTCAATCTTTATTAACGGGGTTGGGGGAGGGGGGGGGGGGGCGGTTCTGATCAGCAGTCAAGCTGTGTTGACTGGGTGGATCAGACCAGTGTTCAGGGGTTCTGGTCAGGGTCATTCTTATTGTGAAGTTGATTTTGTGAAGTTGGAATTTGATGTTGATAAAAAAAAAATGTAAATAAGACTAGAGGGAAAAAAAACATTGTGCGGTCCCTTTAAAAGCTGGTATGTTTGTTTGAGTGCTTAGAGGGTTAAAAAGTCAAGTATATCCAAAGTTTAGGCTGAAACATTTATATCAAAAAGTCAAACGATAATCTTGACAAGACAACCTGTTGTTGTTTGAATTTTGCCCTGTCAATTTAAAGCCGGCACTCCGCTACAAAGAACCTGTAAGACTCGAATGAGGTGTTGACAGCAGCAGAACAATCCTATTGTAGGAAATGTGATGGGTCATCACAGATATAAAAGAGAGTGCAAGGGGGAAAAACAGATAGCAGATAGCAACTGCCACTTCTCAAGCCTTGAGAGAGAGAGAGAGAGAGAGAGCAAATGTCAATCGCAAAGAGCTGTGAGTTCTCACTCTTTCAGCTTTGTATATGTCTTAACAGAAAGCACCATCTAATCAATGAAAGGTACCAAATCAGAAAGATGGGGAAATCAATGGGGAAAGTCTAGAAGATTCCAAAAAATACAAAACCTGGTTGTATTTTTTTTTGAGTGACTAAATTCTATTATTACCTTTTTGTATTAATGAACGGGCATTGTATTTATTTGAACAGCGTTCCAATAGAACCTTATTTTTATGTGGTTTATTACTTGTTTAAAGTTCCATGTTAGTTAAATAAATAAACTATTGAGGATTCATCTTAAAGTGAGTGTCAGATATTTGTTAGTTAACCACTAAATATTACTTAAAGACTTTGGTGGATTGGCTATGCTAAATTGACCCTTAGTGTCAAGGGGACTAGCTAGGGTAAATGCATAGGGTTATGGGGATAGGGTTTGGCTGGGATTATTGTTGGTGATGAATGGCCTTCTTCTGCACTGTAGGGATTCTGTGATTCTATGACAGTTCACCTTCCCACATACTTTTAACAGATTACAAGGCAAGGTATTCCTCTTTGGGAACTCCGCATTCTGTCTAAAAAGGGACCAATCTTGTCGTTGTAACACACCGTATTGACTGGGGTTTCTGATCAGTGGTCACTCTATATTGACTGGGGGTTCAGATCCGAGATCATTCTATATTGACTAGGGATTCAGATCCAAGCTCACTCAATATATTAACTGGTGGGGTGTGATCGGGGTCAATCAGTATTGCCCGGTGGGTCTGATCAGGGCTAATTAGTATTGCCTGGGGGCTTCTGCTCAGGGGTCACTCTGAATTGACTAGGGATTCTGATCAGAGGTCACTTCGTACGGACCGGGGTAATTGGACCTGTTGTCACTCTGTATTGACTGGGCGGGGCGGGAGGGGAAGAATCGGATCAGCTGTTGCTCTGTATTGACTGGGTGTATCAGACCAGTGGTCAGTCTATATTGATCAGGGTTTCTGATCATGGGTTACTCTGTTTTGACCAGGGACTGTGGTGGAGGGGTGTCACTTGGTTTGATCAAGATTTCGGAAAGGGTCTGACTGAGGGTGTTCATAGAATCATAGAACCCTACAGTGCAGAAAAAGGCCCTTCAACCTATCGAGTCTGCACCGACCACAATCCCACCCAGGCCCTACCCCCACATCCCTACATATGTTACCAGCTAATCCCTCTAACTTATGCATCTCAGGACACTAAGGTGCAATTTTAGCATGGCCAATCAAGCTAACACGCACATCTTTGGACTGTGGGAGGAAACCCATGCAGACACAAGGAGAATGTGCAAACTCCACACAGACAGCGACTCGAGCCAGGAATTGAACCCAGGTCCCTGGAGCTGTGAAGCAACAGTGCTAACCACTGTGCTACCGTGCCACCCAATGTTATTCATTAATGATCAGGGGGTCGAAATTGGTTACTCATAGTTGTCGTGACGTTATGTGGGGAGGTGATCACACTTGAACCACAATGTGTTTATGGGGGTTTCAGGAGTTCAGTATTGATTGATCAGTGGCTGTGAGATGAAGTTACGTGACTCCGTATCGACCCGGGGTCAAAACAAAGAACAAAGAACAACCCAGCACAGGAAACAGGCCCTTCGGCCCAACAAGCCCGCGCCGCCACATCACCCTACACCTATTCTACCCTGCGTGTCTACGAATAGAACCCCTGACTTAGCCAGATTCAGGGGAGAATAGTGTCAATTTGGTAAAACCAATCAGCCTAAGAGCACATCTTTGGGGTGTGGGAGGAAACCGGAGCGCCCGGAGGAAACCCACGCATCCGCAGGGAGAATGCACAAACTCCCACAGACACTGGCCCAAATCCATGTATCTGCACAGCTAGCAGTGCTAGTCACCGAGCTGTTGCGGCGCCCTTCTACCGGTCCAGGATCAAGCACACACACCGACACGAAGTACTAGGCCACTCCTGGAACCTCCAAGAGTAGCCCACGCACGACCCACCGTGTGCATGCCCCTCGTTTGACAACGAGGTGGACCTCCACCTGCGGAATAAAAGACAAAAACGTTAATCACAAGCCTGCCTTTCCGGTCTCTCCCGAGGTTCTAACCCTTATTTAATACCCCTACCATAACCCTCCATCCTCGTTTCACTCATGTGCCTATCTAACTGAACCTTAAACGAGTCCAACGTTCCCACCTCCACCACCCTACTCGGTAGCGCGTTCCATACCCCCACAACTCTCTGCGTAAAGAACCTTCCTCTCATATCCAAATTATATCTCTCCCCCCTCACCCTTAAATCATGTCCTCTTGTATTTGTTACCAATCTAGGGAGCAGTCTCTCACTATTGACCCTGTCTATTCCCTTCAGTATCTTATATACCTCTATCATGTCCCCCCTCAATCTCCGTCTTTCCCAGGAGAACAGTCCCAGTTTCTCCAACCTTTCCTCGTACCCCAGCCCCTCCATGCCAGGCAACATCCTGGTAAACCTCCTCTGCACCCTTTCCAGAGCCTCCACGTCCTTCCGGTAGTAAGGTGACCAGAACTGGACGCAGTACTCCAAATGCGGTCTAACCAACGTTCTATACAACTGAAGCATTAGACGGCAGCTTTTAAACTCTATCCCCCTTCCTATAAAGGCTAGCATTCCATAAGCCTTCCTGACAACATTCTCCATTTGTGTTGCAACCTTCATGGATTTGTGAACCTGCACTCCCAGGTCCCTCTGTGTTTCTATACTCCTAATTTGTCTACCTTTAATCACATAGCTCCTCTCTACATTATTCCTTCCAAAATGCATCACCCCGCATTTGTCAGGATTAAATTCCATCTGCCACCTATCTGCCCACTGCACCAACCTATCTATATCCTGTTGTATCACCTCACAATCCACTTCGGTACCCGCCAACCCTGCCATCTTGGTGTCATCAGCAAACTTGCTGATCACACCACCTACGCTCTCTTCCAAGTCATTTATGTATACTACAAAGAGGAGAGGTCCCAGTACTGAGCCCTGCGGCACACCACTGGTCACTGGCCTCCAGCCGGACAAAGTCCCCTCCACTACCACCCTCTGTCTCCTATTACCCAGCCAGTTCTCAATCCACCTAGCTACCTGACCTCGTATCCCATGCGCCTTAACCTTTTCTACCAGCCTACCATGAGGGACTTTGTCAAACGCCTTACTGAAATCCATATAGATGACACCAATGGCTCTCCCATCGTCAACCATTTTTGTCACCTCCTCAAAGAATTCCACCAGATTCGTAAGGCAAGACCTCCCTCTAACAAAGCCATGTTGCGTATCCCTAATCAGACTGCAACGCTCCAGATGCTCATACATCCTACCCCTAAGTACTTTTTCCATTAATTTCCCTACCACCGATGTCAAACTCACCGGCCTATAATTTCCAGGGTTATCCCTGCTACCTTTTTTGAACAGCGGTACCACATTTGCTACCCTCCAGTCTTCTGGGACCTCACCTGTGTCCAAAGAAGAGACAAAGATTTGCGCCAGAGGCCCAGCAATTTCATCTTTCACCTCCCTAAGCAGCCTGGGATAAATACCATCAGGCCCCGGAGCTTTATCCGTCCTTACACTACCTAAAAGCCCTAGCACTTCCTCCCTCGTAATAGATATTTCCTGCAGCTGATCCTCAGCTCCCTCTAACAGACCGCACGATTCCGAACCCCTCTCCTTCGTGAATACCGACGCAAAGTATTCATTCAGGAGCTCCCCTATTCCCTCCGACTCAATACATATCTCCCCACTTTTGTCCCTAAGAGGTCCAATTTTCCCTCTAACTACTCTCTTGCTCTTGACCCAGGGTCACGGAGGTGCGGGGGTTCACCCATTATTGACCAATGATCATTGAGGAGGTCATTATTGACCAATAGTGTCACAGATTGCCATTTGCAAGACTGATCTCACACACTTACCGAAGCAGGATGGACTGGGCTGGTGTGCTGGTTGGAAGCTGAGCTTGTATTCGGGAGCAGTGCGATGTTCCATGCTCCTCTCCTCTGCTTCCACACAGATTCGATTTGACTGTAACTTCTCCAGCTGGAAACTAGTCTCCTCCCACCAGGATCGGAGAGTGGCTATTGTCTCTGAAAGAACTTCCTCGCCATTCACTTGCACGCTCACCTATGAAAGTGAGGATGATAAATATAGTCAACAAACCAAGGAGATGAACCCCTCCCACCAGTACTTCCACTGTTGCTGAAATCTGTGCCCTCCAGACAGTCAGTTCCCCTCTGTGTACTGGGGTCTTTGATAAAACAGTTGCTACTCATGTTCTGGGGTCTCCGATAATACAGTTACTACCAGTATTTGTGGGGTCTCTGATCAAACAGTCGCTCCCACACTCTGGGATCTCTGATAAAACAGTCACTTCCAAAATTCGGGAGTCTTTGATAAAACAGTTGCTTCCCATTTTCTCAGGGCCCGTTTAAGACAGACACTCCCCGTGCACTGGGATCTCTGATAAAATAGGCACTCCTCATGTTCTTGATTTCTGATAAAACAATTGCTCCACATGTTCTGGAGTCTCTGATAAAATGGTCACTCCCCATGTTTTGGGGTCTGATAAACAGTCAGTCCCAAAATTTGGGGTCTGATAAACAGTCAGTCCCAAAATTTGGGGTCTGATAAACAGTCAGTCCCAAAATTTGGGGTCTGATAAACAGTCAGTCCCAAAATTTGGGGTCTGATAAACAGTCAGTCCCAAAATTTGGGGGATTCTGATAAAACAGTTGCTCCCTCCGTTCTGCAATCTCTGATAAAGCAGTCCATTCCCTGTGTTCTGGGGTCTTGGATAAAACAGTCACTCTCAAAATTTGGGGGTTTCCAATTGTTCCCAATGTTCTGGGGTCTCTGATACAACAGATTTTCCCTATATTCTGGGACCTCTTATAAACAGTCGCTTCCCATGTTTTGGGTCTCGGATTAAAGAGTCGCTGCCCGTGTTTTGCATCTCGGATGAAAGAGTCACTCACTTTGTTCTGCGGACTCTGATAACAGTTGCTCCCCGTGTTCTGGGGTCTCTGATAAAACAGCTGCTTTTCATTACTGGGTCTCTGATAAAACAGGCGTTCCCTATGTTCTGGGGTGTCTCATAAAACAGCTGTTCCCCATGTTCTACGGTCTCTGAGATAACGTGTTCTCTATGATCTGGGATCACTGATAAAACAGTCGCTCCCTGTGTGATACACAGGCATTCCACTTTCCGGGATAACTGATAAAACAGAGTTTCTGATAAACAGTCGCTTCCAATATTCTGGGGTCTCTAATAAAATAGTCACTCCATGGTCTGGGGTCTCTGGCAAAACAGTCATTCCCTGAGTCTGGGGACGCTGCTAAAACAGGTGTTCACAATGTTTTGGAGTCTCTGATAAAACAGTCGCTCCGTGTTTTGGGGCCTCTGATACCTCTTGTTCTGAGGTATTTGATAAAACAGTCATTCCCTGTGTTCTTGGGTCTCTGATAGAACAGGTGCTTCCCCTGTACTGGGGTCTCTGATGAATCAGATGTTCCCCGTGTACTGGAGTCTCAGATAAATAGGTGTTCCCCATGTTCTGGGATGTCCCAAAACAGGCATTCCCCATGTTTCGGGGTGTCTCATAAAACAACCATTCCCCACATTCTGGGGACTCTGATTCAACAGTCGCTCCCAATGTTCTGAGAATTCTGATAAAACAGCCACTCCCCATGTCCTGGGGTCTCTGATAAAACAGTCGCTCCCGATGTCTTGGGATCTCTGGTAAAACAGGCTCTACACACTTTCTGGGGTCTCTGATAAAATAGTAGCTCCCTCTGTTATGGGGTCTCTGATAACACAGTCACTCCAAATGTTCTGGGGCGTCTGGGAAAACAGTCACTCCCAGTGTTCCATGTTATGTGATAAAACAGGTGCTCCCCGTTTACTGGAGTCTCTGATAAATATGCGGTTCACATGTTTTGGGATGACTCATAAGACTCCCCGTGTGAATGCTCCCCATGTTGTCAGGTCCCTAGAAATAAAACACAGGCGCTCCCCGTGGTCCGGGGTCTCTGGCAAATCAGTCACTCTCTGCTTTCTGGGGACTCAAACAAGCTGTTCTGGGGTATCTGATAAAACAGGCGCCTCCAATGTTCTGGGGTCTTGTTAAAACAGTTGCACGTGTGTACTGGAGTCTCAGATAAATAGGTGTTCCCCATGTTCTAAGATGTCTCAAAACAGGCGTTCTAGGGCGTTTAGAGGTGCCAGAGGTCGTGGTAAATATTGGTACCACTGACATAGGTAAGAAAAGGGAAGTGGTCATGAAAAGAGAATATAGGGAGTTAGGTAGACAGTTGAGAAGGAGGAATGCAAAGGTAATAATCTCGGGATTGCTGCCTGTGCCACGAGACAGTGAGAGCAGGAATGGAATGAGGTGGAGGATAAATGCGTGGCTGAGGGATTGGAGCAGGGATTCAGGTTCCTGGATCATTGGGACCTCTTTATGGGCAGGTGTGACCTGTACAAAAAGGACGGGTGGCACTTGAATCTCAGGGGGACCAATATCCTGGCGGGAAGGTTTGCTCAGGCTACTGGGGAGACTTTAAACTAGAATGGTTGGGGGGAGGGAATCAAAATGAAGTGACTGGGAGAGAGGAGGTTAGCTCGCAAATAAAGAGAGATTGTCGACAGTGTTAGAGGGAGGATAGGCAGGTGATGGAGAAGGGGAGTGCTCAGGCTGAAGGTTTGAGATGTGTCTATTTTAACGCTAGGAGTGTTGTGAACAAAGTGGATGAGCTAAGAGCATGGATCTCTACTGGAAATATGATATGACGGCCATTACAGAGACTTGGATGACTGAGGGACAAGACTGGATACTTCAAGTGTCGGGTTTCAGATGCTTCAGGAGGGACAGGGAGGGAGGCAAAAGAGGTGGGGGAGTGGCACTGTTGATCAGGGCTAGTGTCACGGCTGTAGAGAAGGTGGATGCCGTGGAGGGATTGTTTACGGAGTCTCTAGGGGTGGAAGTTTGGAACAGGAAGGGGTCAATAACTTTACTGGGTGTTTTCTATAGGCCGCCCAATAGTAACAGGGTTGTTGAGGAGCAGATGGGGAAACAGATCCTGGAGAGATTTAATAATAAGAGTTGTCGTGATGGGAGACTTTAATTTCCTATATATTGATTGGAATATCCCTAGGGTAAGGGGTTTGGATGGGGAGGAGTTTGTTAGGTGTGTTCAGGAGGGTTTCCTGACACAGTATGTGGATAAGCCTACAACAGGAGAGGCTGTACTTGATTTGGTATTGGGTAATGAACCTGGACAGGTGTTAGATCTCTCGGTGGGAGAGCATTTTGGGGATAGTGATCATAACTCTATCTCCTTTACACTAGCATTGGAGAGAGATAGGATCAGACAAGCTAGGAAAGTGTTTATCTGGAGTAAAGGGAATGATGAAGCCATCAGGCAGGAAATTACAGGCATAAATTGGAAGGAGGTTTTCTCGGGGAAATGTACAGAAGAAATGTGGCAGATTTTCAAGGAATGTTTGTCTGGAGATCTGCATGACAACGTTCCGATGAGGCAAGGAAGTTTTGGTAGGTTACAGGAACCATGGTGCACAAAAGTTGTAATGAATCTAGTCAAAAAGAAAAGAAAAGCATACAAAAGGTTCAGGGAGCTAGGTAATGTTAGGGATCTAGAGGAGTATACGACTTGTAGGAAGGAATTTAAGAAGGAAATTAGGAGAGACAGAAGGGGTCATGAGAAGGTCTTGGCAGGTAAGATCAAGGAAAACCCCAAGGCGTTCTACAAGTATGTGAAAAGCAAAAGGATGAGATGCGAAGGAATAGGACCTATCACATGTGACAGTATGAAAGTTTGTATAGAACTGGTAGAAATAGCAGAGGTGCTCAATGAATACTTTACTTCAGTATTCACGGTGGAAAAGGATCTTGGTGGTTGTAGGGCAGGCTTGTGGCGGACTGAAAAGCTTGAGTACATGGACATTAAAAAAGAGGATATGTTGGAGCTTTTGAAAAGCAACAAGACAGATAAGTCGCCGGAACCGGATGGGACGTACCCAAGGTTACTGTGGGAGGCGAAGGAAGGGATTGCAGAGCCTCCGGCGATGATCTTTGCGTCATCGATGGAGATGGGAGGGGTTCCGGAGGATTGCGGATGTGGTTCCTATATTCAAGAAAGCGAGTAGAGATAGCCCAGGAAATTATCAACCGGTGAGTCTAACCTCAGTGGTTGGTAAGTTGATGGAGAAGATCCTGAAAGACAGGATTTATGAACATTTAGAAACATACAGTATGATCAAAAATAGTCAGCACGGCTTTGTCAAAGGCAGTTTGTGCCTTACGAGCCTGGTTGAGTTTTTTGAAGATGTGACTAAACACATCGAAGAAGGGAGAGCAGTAGATGTGGTTTATATGGACTTCGGCAAGGCCTTCAGTAATGTCCCCCGTGCAAGGCTTATTGAGAAAGTGAGGGGGCATGGGATCCAAAGGGACATGGGATCCAAAGGGACATTGCTTTGTGGAGCCAGAACTGGCTTGCCCACAGAAGGCAAAGAGTGGTTGTAGATGGGTCTTTTCCTGCATGGAGATTGGTGACCAGTGGAGTGCCCCGGGGATCTGTTCTGGGACCCTTGCTGTTTGAGATTTTTATAAATGATCTGGATGAGGAAGTGGAGGGATGGGTTGGTAAGTTTGCCAATGACATGAAGGTTGGAGGTGTTGTGGATAGTTTGGAGGGATGTCAGAAGTTGCAGCAAGACACAGATAGGATGCAAGACTGGGTGGAGAAGTGGCAGATGGACTTCAACCCGGATAGGTGTGTGATGATTCATTTTGGCAGATCAAATGGGATGAAGGAATATAATATTAAAGGGTAAGCCTCTTAGCAGTGTGGAAGAGCAGAAGGATCTTGGGGTCCGGGTTCATAGGACTCTCAAATCGGCTTCGCAGGTAGAGGATGTGGTTAAGAAGGCGTATGGTGTACAGGCCTTCATTGGCGGAGGAATCAAGTTTAGGATTCGGGAGATAATGCTGCAGCTGTATAAGACCATGGTCAGACCCCACTTGGAGTACTGTGCTCAGTTCTGGTCGTCTCATTATAGGAGGGATGTGGAAGCCATTGAAAGAGTGCAGAGGAGATTTACAAGGATGTTACCTGGATTAGGTGGCATGCCTTATGAAGATAGGTTGAGAGAGCTCAATCTTTTCTCCTTAGAGAGACGAAGGATGAGAGGGGACCTGATAGAGGTGTATAACATGATGAAAGGTATTGATCAGGTGGACTCTCAGGGGCTTTTCCCCAGGGCTGAAATGGCTGCCACAAGAGGACACAAGTTTAAGGTGCTGGAGAGCAAGTACAGAGGAGATATCAGGGGTAAGTTTTTCACTCAGAGGATGGTGGGTGAGTGTAATCGGCTGCCGTCGATGGTGGTGGAGGCAAATTCAATAGGGTCTTTTAAGAGACTTCTGGATGAGTACATGGGACTTAATAGGATTGAGGGTTATAGGTAGAGATAAGGTTGGCGCAACTTGTGGGCCGAAGGGCCTGTTTGTGCTGTAGTTTTTCTATGATTCTATGAAAACAGGTGCTCTCCGTGTTCTGGATCTCTGATAAAACAGGCACACCCTGTACTCTGGGGTCTCTGATAAAACTGTCGCTTCCTGTGTTCTGGGTCTCTGATAAAATTGTCACTCATCTTGTTCTGGACTCTCTGATAAAGCAATCGCTCACCATGTTCTGGGGTCCCTGTGCAGTAGTCGATCCAATTTTCCAGCACTGAAGGCCACCTGCTCTGTACCGAGCCTGCACTTTGTCCACACTTGTTTCTAAAACCTCCAGCACCAAACCCAGCTCTTCGGAGAACAGGAGTTCAATGACTGCAAAAAGACAGGAACTGAAAATCAGTGAGGATTTATGGGAGAAAGAAGGCCTCAAGCCTAGGCTGGCCAGTTTAGAGGAGGGGGCACTCAAAAGACTCATATACTTTTGTCACTCACCAGCAGCGTCGCTAAACGAAATGTCGAGTTCCATGCCGCAGTTTCCAGCAATAGCCATTTCTAATAGACAGGTAAGCAGACCCCCATCACTGACATCATGGCCAGCAGTCAACAGACCATCTGTCAATAGGAAAAGAGAATGGTCAAGAAACAATGAACTGGAATCGGTGGCAAAATCCTATTGGCATTATGTGCACCAGGACTCACCCTCCAGAAGGTGCTGAGTGATGGTGAAGCAGGATGCCAGCTGTTGTGGGCTATCCATATCTGGGCAATCATTGCCAATCTGTGAGTAACACTGAGCCAAGGCACCTCCTCCCAACCGATATTTACCAGGAGTAATTGGGACATACAGGAGCATGCCTGAAACAAAGACACAGATTGATACCAATCAAGGGGAGCTCCATGATAGCCTGGTTATTGGGGTTCAAAAATAGCCACCCCCAAAATACTCACCCCCAAAGCCAGGTACACTCACTCTTTGACCCACCCTCTTTCCCCTGCCTTGGTCTCTCCGCAGATCCATATCCTGCACCCCCAGCTCAAGGCACCACAACCCAGTCTGCCACAATTCCTGTCCTGCGACCCTGCCCCTTTCCCCTGTCTTGGTCTTCTTGAAGCCCCACCTTCTACATCCTGTGCCTCGACCCCTGCTGTACACCATAAGCTATACCTTGTCCATGGGGATTTTTCAGGTCAGGGGTCACAGTGCAGGTAATGTCAGGACACACGGCGTAAACTGAGATCACAAGGGAGCCTGAAAAGGATGAGAGAAATGAATATGAGTCTGAGAAACCGAATAAGAAGGTTTACGTTAAATATCAGAGACAATGCTGAAGCTGAAGAGAAAAGGGTAGATAGTAAAATAGATGAAATAAGAAGGACAAAGGGAGAGTCTGAAGGAAATCCAGATGTGCAAAAAGCTAGCATGGGCACAAGGGCCTCACCTGGGGCCTTCACCGTCTCCTGTCCCACACGAGCAGCCATACTCAAAGAATCCTTCCCACCATCCACTGCAATTCCAAGTTCAGACAACGTCAGGCACATAGCCTCGCAGGCATTATACAGAGCTGCCCCTTCACCTGGTAACTTAGCCGGCCACATCCAGTTAGCACTACACTTCACATCCTGACGTAGAAAGAACAAATATCACACCAAGCACCAGGCAAATAAACATTGTGCAGTAGGGAATGACCAATTGGGCTGACTTCAGAGTGGCTGCTACCAAGGGTGTTTCCAGAAAGCGGGCCCTCAGATTGTTTACAGCAAGCAGAGGAGTTGAGGGGGCTTACAATGGGTGGTTGAGGGCACTTATGGCAGGGGTGAGGGGGGCTGCACTCACTAGGAAGGACCGCTGAGACATGTGTACAGCAGGAGAGGCTGTGGGGTGGGGGTCTGTGGGCAGCAGGAGGGTGAGGGTTTGTGACAGGCAATGCCCCGAGTGCTCTAAGCAAGTGGGTTTTCACACGTTAACTACATATTTAGAATGGGCAAGCTTTGGACATAAACATGTTGTGTAACCCTGGCAGGGTTGGAAGACTTTTCTTTACAGAGGAACATAGAACTCTACAGTGCAGAAAGAGGCCCTTCGGCCCATCGTGTCTGCACCAAACACATCTCACCCAGGCCCTACCCCCATATCCCTACATATTATACCCACTAATCCTTCTAACCAACGCATCCCTGGATACTAAGGGGCAATTTCTTAGTATGGCCAATCAACCTAAACTGCACATCTTTGGACTGTGGGAGGAAACCAGAGTACCCAGAGGAAACCCACACAGACGTGAGGAGAATGTGCAAACTCCACACAGACAGTGACCTGAGCCAAGGATCGAACTCAGGACCCTGGAGCTGTGAAGCAGCAGTGCTAATCACTGTGCTACCATGCCTCCCAACACAGTGCTATTTAGTTAACCCTACAACACACTGCTATTCAGTTGCACAGATAGTCTTATTGATCTGCAGACCACAATGGAAAACTTGATGACACAAGGACTTTCTGCAGGAGGGCACCCTGAGGCTGATGTTCTAAGCTCATGCTTTGTTGTCCTCAACTCTTTGAGATCCTGAGTTTTATTCTGTAGCAGATTAACCATGTTGGAGAATAAAACTGAGGCCTATACATTGCTGCCCGAAGGTCTGCCTAAAATTTACGTTGGTATCTGGTTATTTGACTTCCAGGAGTTGAAATGGATAATGGAAACTTGTCTCTTGAGATAATAACTCATCACTAACTCATCCATTAATTAACTCAAATTAACACTTCTGCAGTAGTGGTGATGCCATCATTTTCACACCTTCCAGCAACTACTGATGCATCACAGCCATCCACGTCACTTCCTCCTTCCATGGTGGTATGGAAACATAGAATAGTACAGCACAGTACAGACCCTTCGGCCCTCAATGTTGTGCCGAGCTATGTCCAAACCCAAGATCAAGCTATCCCACTCCCTATCATTCTGGTGTGCTCCATGTGTCTATCCAATAACTGCTTGTAATCATTTGGAAAGTCGCCGGGGTTTTTACTGTGACCCAACTAGCCGACACAGAATCTTTACAGTACAGAAAGAGGCCATTCAGCCCATTGAGTCTATAGTGGATTTCTGAAAGAGCATTCTACCCAGTCCCTCTCCCCTGCCTTAACCCCGTAACCTCGTACATTCTTTTTTCAGAAAGCAATCCAAATCCCCCAATCAAACCAGACTCAAATCACTCTCTGAGTGACAATTGTTTTTCTACTCCTTCTGTCCATTATTTTGAATCTGTAACCTCTAGTTCATGATGATCTCGAGTGAAAACAGTTTCTCACCATTTATCCTGCCCATATCCCTCTGGATCTTGAGCATCTCTATCAAATCTCCTCTCAGCCTGCTTTTCTCCAAGAAAAACAGACCCAACCTCTCCAATCTATCCTCATAGCCACAGTTCTTTACTCCTCAGAAACATTCTTGTGAATTGCAGCACTCTCTCAAGTAAGGTGCCCAAAACCGGATGCAGTATTCAGACAAAGTCTAACGTCTTATACAAAATCAACATGATTTCCTTGTACACAATGCCCTATTAATAAAATCTAGGAAATCATTGGCTTTATTAATTGCTCTCTCAACATGCCTTGTCACCTTTAATGACAAGAATTTTTCAGTTTTCCCACATTTTCCTCCAGATCGTTTATACATGGTACAAACAACAGAGGTCCCAGCACTGAGCCTTGCGGAACAACACGAGCTATAAATCTTCACTCTGAAAAACATCTTTCCATCGCTACTCTTTGTTTTCTATGACCAAGCTAGTTCTGTATCATCTAGCCAGTCCTTCCCAAATCCCATGTGATTTCAGTTTTTGTACCAGTCTGTCATGTGGGACCTTGTCAAACGTCTTAATAAAGTCCACATAAACTATATATATGGCCCTTCCCTTATCAATTATATCTGTCACCTCTTCAAATAAACTCAGTTAATTTGGTGTGACATGATCTTCACCATACAAAACCACGCTGCCCATCACTGCCTAGTCCATTTTCTTCCAAACGTGCAATAACCTGCCCCTCTGTACCTTCTCCAAAAGCTCCCCATCACAGATGTCAGGCTCGCCAGCCTGTAATTTCCTGGATTATCCCCGATTCCTTTCTTAAACATGGGAACAACATTGGCTATTTTCCAGTTCTCTGGAACCTCACTTGTGGTCAAAGAGGTTGTGGTGATACCTGCTAAGGCCCCAGCTATTTCTCCCCTTGTCTTCTGCAGTAACCTGGGATAGATCCTATCCAGCCCCGGGTACTTGTCTGCCTTAATGCAATTTAGGATACTCCACTTCCTCCTTCAATATATTAACATTCTTTATAGTACTCATACATTCATCCTTGACCTCAACATCCGTCATATCATTCTCCTTGGTAAATGCCGATACAAAGTACTCATTCGCTCCACTGTCCTTGAGTGGGCCTACTCTTTCTCTTGCTACCCTCTTGGTTCAAATATATGCATCAAAAGCTTTGAGCTTCTCCTTGATCATTGACATCCATCAACCATTCCCATTTGGTTCCTGCTACTAAGCCAACTTTTTATCCAGTTTGCCACATTACCCTATATCGCACGGACTTTGACTTTTTTGACCAATTTGCCACATGAGACCTTGTTAAACGTATTGCTAAAATCCATGTACACAATATCCATTGCACCATCTTTCTTGTCAATTCCTCAAAGAATTCAAATTTGTGAGGCAAGATCTTCCTTTAACAAATACATGCTGACTATCCCTGAGTAGCCCATGCCTTCCGGTGTGACAGTGAATTCTATCTCTCAGGATTGATTCTACTAATGTGCCCAACGCTGACGCAAGACTAACTGTAACTTGTGCTTAACACTCTCTCCACTCACATTGTCTGTACCTTTAATACTTGACTACCTATAAAGATTTGCAAACCAACCATTATTTTGTAAATTGAGTCTGTGTCTTTATATGTCCTGTTTGTGAATAGAACTCCCACTTACCTGACGAAGGAGCAGCGCTCTGAAAGCTAGTGGATTTTGTTACCAAATAAATCTGTTGGACAACCTGGTGTTGTGAGACTTTTTATTTCTTCTAGACAACCAGAGGTGTCTAGATTTGGCAGTACCACTCTTATTTTTGAGCGGGACATGACTACATGGACATTTTGGCTTCCAAGTGATTGTCCACTGCTTTATTCCCTAACAGTGTTATCCAGGTCATCCGAGCCAAATCCCTTCTCATTCCTGCAAAGTTTGCCTTTCCCAGTTCAAAACTTTTATTCCAGCTTTATCTCTGTCCTTTTTCATGGTAATGCTAAATCTAACTGAATTGTGATCACTATCCCAGATATGGTTAAAATGCTGACCTGTTTCATGGCTGGAATTGATTCTTTAACCATTAATGCCACTCTCCCTCCTTTTCTATCTTTCACTCTATCATGTCTGAAGATTTGATAACAAGGAATATTGAGCTGCCAATTTTGTCCCTCCTTTAACCAGGTTTCTGCTTTAGCAATGACATGCTGCTGCCATGTGTCTACCTATGCCCTTAACTCTTTGTCTTGTTTGTAATACTCCTTGTATTGAAGTAAAACAATTTAACACGTCAATTTCCCTTGCTGGACATTTTTTAAACTTTGTTCTCCTGTCAGATCTGTACTACATCCACATCACTAGCTAATTTCTATCTCCATTTTCCTGATCTGAATCCGACCTATCTGATCCTACTCCTGGGACCCCCATGCCCTTGCCACACTAGTTTAAATATTCTCCAACAGAACTAGCAAAAGCCCCCTCAACGGCACTGGTTCCAGCTCTGTCTGGGTGCAGTCCATCTGGTTTGTACAAGTCCCACCTTTCCTAGAACAATCCCAGTGCCTCCCAGCTACACCATCTCTCCAGTCACACGTTCATTTGGTCTATCCTGCTCTTGTGTGTGGAGTAATCCTGAGATCCTGCATTTTAATTTATTTCCTAACTTACTGCACTCAGTTTGCAGGTTCTCATCCCTTAGTTTGCCAATGTCGTTGGTACCAATGTGTACCACGACCACTGGTTGTTCACCTTCCTTCCCCAGAATGCCTTGCAGCCACTCCATGACATCCTGTACCCTGGCACCAAGGGGAAGGGGGGAAATATACCATTTGATTCACATTTGCAGCCACTGTCTGTGCCCCTAACTACTGAATCCCCTATCATTATAGTCCTGCCACTCATTTTCCTCCTGTCCCATGAGCAGCAGAATCACCTATTATGCCGTGAACTTGGCTGGTGTTGCTTTCCCCAGACAGGCCATCCCTCCCAACAATATCCAAAATGGTACATCTGTTTGAGAGGGGGATGGTTACAGGGGACTGCCGCACTACCCTCCAGAGTCTTTTATTGTTCTCGATGGTCATCCATTCCCTACTCTCACCTCAGGTGTGACCATTTCACTAAATGTGCTATTCATGACTTCCATCACAAATGCTGCACAGTGCGCCCACCCGTAGATCCAGCTCAGAAATGTAGTTAGCTAGAAGCTGCATTTAGATACACCTTACGCACACATGGTCATCAGGGGTGCGCATGAGGTGCATAACATAGGTCTGAGGTCTCCTGCCATGAAGTCCCTCTTGATTAATTTAGTTCACTTCATTAAAAAATTACATTAGCTAGAGATCTTAATTTGCATTAACTAGGAACCTTGGTTCTTACCAAACACTTCTATTATAATTATACAGCACTATTTTTTTTTTAGTCCCTACCTCAGCATTAAGCAATGAATTACTTTAATAGATTGAAAATACTTACCGGAATTTATTTACCAATCAGCAGCTTTGGCTGGTCCCACGTCACTTTGACTCCACTCCCAAAAGGGCATCCCTCGAAGGTCCGGTGCGCTCTGCTCCCCAAAGGTGACTGAGGGCCTGAGCTTCATGCTCCCTTTATCCTCCATTCCCAAAAGAATGTCCCTCGCTGGTCCCTTGAGGGCCCCCCCCCCAAGCCTCATGCTCCCTTTATCCTCCACTCCCAGAAGAGTGTCTCTCACAGATCTGGTGCTCTCTGCTCCTCGAAGGCTCTCAGCCTCATGCCCCTTCTAGTGTCCACTCCCAGGAGAGTGTCTCTTGAATGTCTGGTGCTCTCTGCTTCCTGAAGGTAAATGAGGGCCCCAAACCTCATGCTCCCTTTATCCTCTACTCCCATAGAGTATCCCTCTGAAAGTCCATGTACACTACATCAAAAACATTATGCTCATCATCCTTTCTGTACCTCCTCAAAAAACTCCAGCAAGTTAGTGAAATATGATTCTCCCTTTAGAAATCAATGCCGGCTGGAAAAATGCACACATTTTTCCATGTGACTGCAGGGAGAAGCCTGGGAATTACAGGCCAGTGAGCCTCACATCTGTGGTGGGTTAGTTGTTGGAAGATATTTTGACAGACAGGATCTACAAGCATTTAGAGGGCAATTTTTTCACACAGAGGGTGGCGAATGTCTGGAACGAGCTGCCAGAGGTATTAGTAGAGGCAGGTACAACTTTGTCTTTTAGAACGCATTCAGACAGTTACATGAGTAAGATGGGCATAGAGGGATATAAGCCAAATGTGGGCAACTGGGATTAGTTTAGGGGTTTAAAAGAAAGGGTGGCATGGACAAGTTGGGCCGAAGGGCCTGTTTCCATGCTGTAAATCTATATGACTACTAATTCTATCCCGAATAACGTTTCTGGAAGCTTCCCCTTTTCTGATCTTTCGGCCCTCTAAGCCTGCACCGATCATGTTTACCTATCTAGTCCAACCACTTATATTGCTCTATTCCCAGTTTGTTCATATGCCTATCAAGATAAATCTAAAATGAGGCTAACATAACTGCCTCAACCACCTCACTTGGCAGTGCATTCCAGGCTACCACCACCCTGCGTAAAAAATCTCTACTGAACCTAAGAACATAAGAAATAGGAGCAGGAGTAGGCCATCTAGCTCTTCGAGCCTGCCCCACCATTCAATAAGATCATGGCTGATCTGAAGTGGATCAGTTCCACTTTCCCGCTTTCTCCCCATAACCCTTAATTCCCTTGTCTGTCAAAAACCTATCTACCCGTGACTTAAATATATTTAGCGAGGTAGCCTCCACCACTTCAACAGGCAGAGAATTCCAGAGATTCACCACCCCTTGCGTGAAGAAGTTCCTCCTCAACTCCAATCTAAACTGCACCCCCCTTATCTTGAGGCTGTGCCCTCTAGTCCTGCTATCCTTTCTAAGCGGGAAGAATCTCTCTACCTCTACCCTATCCATCCCTTTCGTTATCTTACACGTCTCTATAAGATCCCCCCTCATCCTTCTAAACTCCGAGTACAGACCCAGTCTATTTAGTCTCTCTTCATAGTCTAACCCCCTCATCTCTGGTATCAGCCTAGTGAACCTCCTCTGCACTCCCTGCAATGCCAAAATATCCTTGCGCAAATGCAGCGACCAAAACTGCACACAGTACTCCAGCTGCAGCCTCACCAGTACCCTGTACAGTTGCAGCAAGACCTCCCTGCTTTTATATTCTATCCCCCTCGCTATAAAGGCCAGCATTCCATTCGCCTTCTTTATCACCTGCTGCACCTGCAGGCTGGGTTTTTACGACTCATGCACAAGGACTCCCAGGTCCCTCTGCACCATAGCATGCTGCAGCTTTTGGCCCTTTAAATAGTTATCCCTCCTACTATTATTTCTGCCAAAGTGGATAACCTCACACTTGCTAACATTATACTCCATCTGTCAGGTCCTCGCCCACTCGCTCAGCCTATCCAGATCCTTCTGCAGACTTTCCACACCCTCCATGCAATTTGCTTTACCACTCATCTTCATGTCATCAGCAAATTTCGTCACCCTACACTCAGTCCCCTCCTCCAGATCATCTACATAAATGGTAAATAGCTGAGTCCCTGGCACCGATCCCTGCGGCACTCCACTGGTCACCAACCGCCAATCAGAATAGCACCCATTGATACCAACTTTCTGCTTCCTATTTGACAACCAATCCTCTATCCACACTAACACCTTATCCTCAACTCCATGCCCCCTAACCTTCTGAAGCAACCTTTTGTGAGGCACCTTATCAAACGCCTTTTGAAAATCTAGAAACACCACATCCACCTTTCTCCCTTATCTTGAACTTGTGCCCCCTTGTAATTATTATTTTTGCCCTGGATAAAAAATTCCAACTGCTCACCCTATCTATACTTCTCATAAATTTTGGGAACTTCTATCAGGTCGCCCCTCAGCCTCCGTCTTTCCAGGAGAACAATCCCAATTTATTCAATCTCTCCTCCATAGCTAATACCCTCCATGCCAGGCAACATCCTGGTAAACCTTTTCTGCACTCTCTCCAAAGCCTCCACGTCCTTCTGGCAGTGTGGTGAGCAGAATTGGACACAGTATTCCGAATGTGGTCTAACCAACGTTCTATACAACTGTAACATAACTTGCCATTCTTTATACTCAATGCCCTGTCATGTGCTTTCTTTACCACCTTTTCCACCTGTGCTGCCACTTTTAAGGTCTGTGGAGGTGTACTCCCAGATCTCTGTGTCTATGCTCCTGATTGTTCTGCCTTTTGTTTTATAGCTCCCATCTGAATTGGATCTACCAAAATGCATCACCTCGTATTTGTCCAGGTTAAATTCCATCTGCCAATTCGCCGCCTAATTTTCCAGCATATCTATATCCTGCTGTATTCTCTGACAATCTTCATCACTATCCGCAACTCCGCCAATCTTAGTATCATCCATAAACTTGTGAATCAGACCAGCTATGTTCTCTTCCAAATCATTTATAAATTACGAACAGCAGAGGTCCCAACACTGATCCCTGTGGAACACCACTAGTTACTACTGAGAATTATCTTACCAGCCTTATAAAGTACAAGCTTCCCAGGCAGTAAAATGAATAGAATAATTCAATTTTCCCGGTAAAGGGTTGCTAAGTACACTGTGGGAAAGAAAGTTGTGAACTCAATGGACCTACATATTTGGGTTGCTAGGAGACAGTGGGCAAAGGACTTTCAAACTCTACAAACTTATGTATTCTAATGCTGCCAGAGTGAAAAGTTATTGACCAAGATAAATGATTCATGGTAAAATGACTGGCTCATGTTTGGCTAGGATGAGGAAAGAGGTGGGCAAATGATTGTTGGAAAATTATAATTGAATTACTGATAACAATAGTTACAATAGTTTGGGTTCCCCCAAATTGTTTTACTGCATGCGTGGACCAGGCCTGGGCAATAAAATACATCTTCAACCAGAATTAGTCTCCGTGAGTTCTTTCTACTTGCTCAGCTGTAATTAATAAACAGAAATCTCTCACATGAAAGCCAGCGTAATACATACGTCTCACAGAGATGGGGGTGTTTACAGACAGCGCGAGGAGGGGGGTTCGGGAGTGTTTATAGACAGCGCGGGGCGGGGGGAGATGTTTACAGACAGTTGGGCGTGTCCGCAGGGAGCGTCAAGGTCATGTGTGTCTTGGAGGACCTTCAGAGCGCAGGATTCGGGGGTGTTTACAGAGAGCGCGGTGGTCAGGGTGTTTACAGAGAGTGCAGGAGTTGGGGGCATTTACACAGAGCACAGCAGTTGGTGGTGCTTACAGACAGCAAATGGGGGAAGCTTGCAGAGAGCGGCCGTTTACAAACAGAGCAGGGTCCAAAGAGAGTTCACAGAGACTGCAGGATCCAGGGGGGTGTTCACAATGACTGTGGGGTGCGATGGGAGTTTACAGAGAATGTAGACCTCGGGGGGGAGGGGGGAGTTTACAGAGACCGTAGACCTTGGAGGGGGGGGGGTTAGTTTTCAGAGACTGTAGAACTCGGGGGGAGTTTACAGAGACTGTAGCGTCCAGTGGAAGCTTACAGAGACTATAGGGTCCCAGGGGATTTACAGAGACTGTAGGGCCCAGGGGGGAGTTTATAGAAAGTGTAGGGTCTGGAGGGGAGAGGGGGATACAAAAGGGTTTACAGAGAGTCAAGGGTATTTATAGAGGTGTTTAAATAGAGGTTGTAGGGGTCATGGTTTCTTCTTTGAAATAGAAAGAAAATACCGCAAATGCTGAAAATCTAAAATAGAAACAGTAAATAGTGTAAACGTTCAAAGGTCTGGTAGGCTCTCTGGAGAGAGGAAGTGTTTTTTTTAGTCCAGCATGAGTCAGGGATGTGCTGGAGCTACTAAATTTTTCCAGCACTTTGTGTCTGTTTTTGTGATTTCCTCACTTACTCTCAGTTCAGTCACTCGTGCAAACACAAGGTTTGTTAGAGCTTCTCCAATAGCCATTCGCGCTCCGGCTCCAGGGTCAATCAGACCTTTGATTGGCTGCTCTCCGATCGCAGTCGCTGCTCCCACAGTGTCAAAATATGAGAGAGCGATAACAGCGACATCAGCTAAAGGTGTGTGGAGTGGCCCTACACACTGTTGCTGGGCAACAAGACCTGTAACTGAACGGTCAACCTGTGAAAAGTCATAGTGAGGATGAATGATGACTGCAAGCAAAAGGCCCGCCCCTTGTCCCACACCCCCACCCCGCCCTTGCCTCCACAACCCTGCTCCTTTCCCACCCTGCCCCTTGTCCCCCAACCCTGCTCCTTACTCCCACCTCACTCCTTTGCCCTTCACCCTTGCACCCCTGACCCTACCCACCTCTCCCCCAACCTCACCTATCTTCCACCCACACATTCCTAAGCTCCCAAACCTTAAATCTGCACAAACCTGTCTCCTCTTCAGCACCAACCCTTACCCAAGTAGCAACCTGAACTCCAGCAATAAACTTTATCTACCCTAATCCCAGTCTTGCCAAGCCCCTACTCAAGGCGCAATCTCTCACCCTATGGAAGGGTAAACTGAGCCTCATTATACATCTGATCTTGCCAATCTCTAACCCCGTGACACTGAACAAATCTGCCCTATCCCAATGATGCGTTTCCTGGCTCTGGCCCAATTTATTTTAAGCACCCCCGATCCTGGCCTCTCCATACCTTATTGGTCAGATATCTCTTGCTCGCCACGGAGGGTAGCCGGAGTACACGATTCAGCGCATTCTTCACAGTCAAATTCATAGGAAGACTCAAAGGTTGGAGATTGGGTTTTATATGCTTCAATGAGAACTCCTACACAAACAAATATTCAAGAATTAATGGTGATGCTGCAAAACAGTTTAACATTTGATGAGGTGTAACCTGTGTGAGTGAGGGAAATGGACTAGATCGGCAGGTTTACTGTGCTGGCCAGCAATCGAGCTGGAGGCTGGTAGAGCAAGACTACTGCGCATGCGCCGATCACCGCTCTGACAGCACCGGGATCGGCTCACATGCAATGGCTTGCACTGCCAGCCTCCCAGTTGCTGGCCAGCTAATCGCACTTCTCCCCATCTTCAGCAGCCTGATTTCCTCTCACACCCACAGCCCCAATCTCCCAATTTCCCTCCTCCACCCCACCCCGATGGTTAGCCCCAATCGCTATCCTCTCTCCCAATCCCAATCCCAAAGTACAGTTGCCGCAGGGCCTCACTCTCTTGGCACTTCCTGGTGGCTGGTGGCAGTACTAAGGTGCACCCTGGACATTGGCACTTTGCTCCGTGGGCAGTGCCAGGGACCCCCTGGTGCCTATCCCTCTTGGGCCCCCCCCCCGCCTCCTTTTAACTCCAGTGGGGCTTGGCCACCAGCTCCCCACTAGTGGGGAGCTAAACTAAACCCTGCTGGAGTGAAACACTCCAGGTGGGGGTGGGAGGGTGTGAGCTGTGGATTTCAGTCCTGGGCCTGCTAATGAAATGTAAAATTAAAATAATTTCTTCAGCTCCGCACTGATTTTTGGTGCTGGCCAGCAATCAAGAACTCTCCATTCACCTAACAAAGGGACTAACCCCGAAAGCTAATGAGTTTACGATCAAATAAATTGGTTGGACTTAAACCTGGTGTTGTCAGACTTTTCACCGTGTTTACCCCAGTCCTACGCCGGCATATCCACAGCAATCAAGCTGGTCAGCAATTGGGAGGCTGGTAGTGCAGGGCTACTGCACATGCGCTGATCACCGCTCTGACAGCACTGGGAAAGGTGTGAAGTTCAGTGTAGTAAGTTTTGTTTCAATAAGGGGTCTGGAATGGAGGAGAGTGTATCGGTGAGGCACACAGGGTATATGGGGACAATTTTCTCATCCCGCTGCGCTGCTTTTGCAGTGCTGCAGGCTGGGAGATTCAAGCGGGGGCTGTTTTGTAGACTCCCTGCCGCACACTGCAGCCTCCACGAGTCTCTGGCAGCCAATTTCCCATGCTGTCAGTTCTGCACCAAAAATCAGTGCAGAGCTGAAGAAATTATTTTAATTTTACATTTCATTAGCAGGCCCAGGACTGAAATCTTCAAGCCGATTAGCCTCTCCACACCTCACACCCTCCCACCCCCACCTGGAGTGTTTCACTCCAGCAGGGTTTAGTTTAGCTCCCCACTAGCGGGGACCTGCTGGCCAAGCCCCACTGGAGTAAAAAGGGGAGGGTGCGGTGGTGGAATCAAGGTTCCCCCCCACCCCACTCCACCCCCTCAGAGGGTTAGGCCCCAGGGGGCCCCCTGGCACTGCCCACAGAGCAAAGTGTCAATGCCCAGGGTGCACCTTAGTACTACCACCGGCCATCAGGAAGTGCCAAGGGAGCAAGGCCCTGCAGCAACTGCACTTTGGGATTGGGATTGGGATTGGGAGAGAGGATAGCGATTGGGGCTAGCCATCGGGGTGGGATGGAGGAGGGAAATTGGGAGATTGGGGCTGTGGGTGCGAGAGGAGATTGGGCTGCTGAAGATGGGGAGAAGTGCGATTAGCTGGCCAGCAATTGGGAGGCCGGCAGCGCAGAGCCATTGCATGTGAGCCGATCCCGGTGCTGTCAGGGCGGTGATTGGCGCATGCACAGTAGCCTCGCACTACCAGCCTCCAATTGCTGGCCAGCACAGTAAACATGCAACACTGTCCCTCTGACTTTCCCCATGCCCCGATTGCTGGCGTTATGAAGGGGAGGATAATCTTCTCTCTGAGAACGAACGTTCAACCACTCAAAGATAAGTACCTGTCCTTCATAATCTTTAAAAAGTACGTGAGAAATGGTACAATCTGCCTCTGGCAATTTTTAGTGGTGAAATCAAAAAGTAACTGTCTGAGTTACTTTAAAAGAAACAAGTAACACTTTATTTTCTAACAGTAAAGAGGATAACAAAATTATTAATATACCGAATAAAATACCATTCTAATGGAATGTTGTTTAGATAATTACAATTCTCACTTGTTAACAAAAAAATGTTTTAGTCACATTCAAAATGCAGTCAAGTTTGTCATCTTCCCAAAATCATCTTTTTTCTTTGTCTTTGTGCTCTGTTCTCCTGAGATGAAATGAGATCTTAAGGCACAAAATGTGGCTGTTACACTGGTAAAAAGTTGCCATCTGTCTGTCTGTGTGTGTCTCTCTCTCTCAGAGCTGTGAGCAGGCTGCCAGCAAGTGATCTTCTGGCTTTTGGCAGTTATTTGGAGTTGGGAGCAGTTTTATACTTCCTATGACATACGAAAAACCCCACCATAGGATTGTTTTACAGGTTATCAAAGCACCAAATTCAAATTTGATAGGCTGATGCAATTCAAATGCTTATTTTAAATTGATTGGTTAACATTCAAAAACATGTTATGATTCAAATGCTAAAGCTTGTTACCACAACAACCCTGTTGTTTTGCCTCTCATTACAATGTTTCAATCTGTATTGATTTTTGCACCTGTAGCTTCTCGGCACACAGATAAAACTAAACCACCTTTTAAACAGACAATTTTTACAACTCTTAGCATTTTACTAGTATTTATAATCTTTGAAATTTTACAAACACACACTGCTTTCAAATTCTCAAATGTTTCCTGACATTGCTCTGTCCGTCAAAATTTCGTGTCCTTTTTTAACAAGTCCATCAATGATGCCACTACACTACTGAAGTTGGGTACAAATTTTCTGTAAAACCCACTCAGTCCCAAAAAACAAAGCATTTGTTTTTTTCTCTACAGCTTTTATCTTTACGTTTCTTGGTGTCATCCTTCAGTATCTGATGTTGTGTCCTAAGACTGTTACTTCTGCCTTCACAAATTCTGTCTTGGCTATGTTTATGATTAACTTTGCCTTCCATAGTGTCTTGAAGAGGTCTGCCGAATGTTCCATGTGACCCTTCCATGAATGACTAAAGACCACTATATTGACAGCATAGTTAGTTAATCCTCCAACAACTCTGTTCATAAGCCTTTGGAAAGTAGCTGGTGCATTTTCATCCCAAAAGGTATTATTTTAAATTGATATGACCCATTTGGGGTTACAAAAGCAGAAACTTCTTTTGCTTTCTCTGACAAAGGCACTTGCCAGCAGATTATAAACAATTCATTCTCAGGAGAGCAAACTGTTTCTAATGGGGTAGCACAAGGAACAGTGCTCAGGCCACAGCTATTCAAAACCTTTATCAATTAATTGGATTTGGGAAAGATAAATTGTGAAGAGGATACAGAAGGAGACTCGGACAGGTTAAGTGAATAGACTAAAACATGGCAAGTGGAATATAATGCAAATAAGTCTGAGGTTATTCACTCTGGTAGAAAAATAGAAAGGTGAATTATGTCTTAAACAGTGTCCTTGTTCATGAGTCATGACCCTCTCCACTATAGCTGATGAACAGTATTCACGAAGGAGAGGGACTTGTTGTCCGGTACTGTCTTGGAGGGAGTTGTAGACCCGTTGGAGGAAATATCTATTACGAAAGAGGGAGTGTTAGGGTTGTTAGGTAGTATTAAAACTGATAAATCTCTGGGGTCCGATGGCATTTACCCTAGGACGCTTAGGGAGACAAGACAGGAAATTGCTGGGCCTCTGACGCAAATCTTTGTTTCTTCTTTGGACACAGGGGAAGTCCCAGAGGACTGGAGGATAGTGAATGTAGTACCGTTGTTTAAAAAGGGTAGTAGGGATAACCCGGGTAACTGTAGGCCGGTGAGTTTGACGTCAGTGATAGGGAAGTTGTTGGAAAGGATTCTTAGAGATAGGATGTATACGCATTTACAGTGTGGCAATTAGATTAGTGATAGGCAGCATGGATTTGTAAAGGGAAGCTCATGCCTTACGAATCTGGTAGAATTTTTTGAGGAGGTGACAAAAACGGTCAACAAAGGACAAGCCGTGGATGTCATCTACATGGATTTCAGTAAGGCGTTTGACAAAGTCCCTCGTAGTAGGTTGGTGGAAAAGGTTAAGGCTCATGGGATACAAGGACAGGTGTCTAGATGGATTGAGAACTGACTTGGTAACAGGAGACAGAGAGTACTAGTGGAAGGTTCCTTTTCTAGCTGGAGGTCTGTGACTCGTGGTGTGCTGCAAGGCTCAGTGCTGGGACCTTTGCTATTTGTAATATACATAAATGACTTGAAAGAGAGTATGTGGTGTGATCAGCAAGTTTGCAGATGACACGAAGATGGCTGGACTTGCTAATAGTGAGGAGCAGTGTCAGGCAATGCAGCAGGACATAGATAGGCTGGTATACTGGGCAGAGAAATGGCAGATGGAATTTAATCCCGATAAATGCGAGGTGATGCTTGTGGAAGACATAATGTAGGGGGGAGTTACACGATAAGTGGTAGGCCTATTAAGAGTATAGAAATGCAGAGGGACCTGGGGGTGCAAGTACACAAGTCCTTGAAGCTGGCAGTACAGGTGGAGAAGGTGGCAAAGAAGGCCTATGGTATGCTTGCCGTTATAGGGAGGGGTATAGAGTATAAAAGCTGGCATCTAATGTTGCAGTTGTATAGAACGTTGGTTCGCCTGCATTTGGAGTACTGCGTCCAGTTCTGGTCACCTTACTACCAGAAGGATGTGAAGACCCTGGAGAGAGTGCAGAGGAGGTTTACCAGGATGCTGCCTGGTATGGAAGGACTGAGCTACGAGGAAAGATTAGGCAAACTGGGGCAAAAAGGCTATAGATAGAGTGAGCTTTTTCCTAGGTTGGATACAAAAATTACGAGCGGCCACGGGCTTAGGGTGAGGGGGACGAGGTATAATTCGGATGTTAGAGGGAGGTTTTTCCACACAGAGGGTGGTGGGGGCCCGAAAGGAACTGCCAAGTAGGGCGGTGGAGGCAGGCACGCTAGAGTTAAGGCTTACTTAGATAGGCACATGAGCGGACTAGAGATGGAGGGATACAGGAGACTGATCTAAATAAAGATCAAGAGCCTTGGGACGTCCCTGGGAATCAACTGATTCCTACAGATCTTCCAACATATTGTATGGCTCACTTGTCTTACTTCTGAGCTTCTGGGGATTCCGTAAATATCTGTCTAAGTTTTGCATGTTTATTGATGTCTTTTCTTTTACTTCACAGGTGATTCAGTCCACCTTGTTGTCCAACAAGGGGCATACACACGGTGGGTCGTGTGAGGGATGCTCTTGGATGTTGCTTCGAGAGTTGCCTAGTGCTTCACGTCGTTAGTGTGTGCTTAAACTGGACCATCTGACGGGCAACACGACAGCTCAGTGACTATCACTGTTTGCTGTGCAGAAACATGGATTTGGGCCAGTGTCTGTGGGAGTTTGCACATTCTCCCCATGATTGCGTGGATTTTCTCCGGGTGCTCTGGTTCCCTCCCACACCCCAAAAACATGCTCTTAGGTTGATTGGTGTAACAAATTATCCCTAAATTAGTCTTCCCTCAATCTTCCCCAATAGGCGTAGACAAAGATCATACGTAGAGGAGGGCACTCAATGTTAAAATGGCGGCGCGGGCTCGTTGGGCCGAAGGGCCCATTTCCCGTGCTGTGTTGTTCTTTGAATCAGTACTCCTCCATGTTGCACACCCCTCAGAGGAAGCACTGGGGGTAAAAAGGATGCAGAATGTACTCCAGTAGGGGACTTCAATGTCTATTAACAAGACTGTGTCGATAGTACCACCACAGACCAAGCTGGACAAAGCTGTCAAGACTGGGATGGTGGCAAATGGTGAGGGAGCCAACGAAAGGGAAAAACATTCTTGACCTCATCCTCACCAACTTGTCTGCCACAGATGCATCTGTCCATGATTGTATTAGTAGAAGTGACTTCAGCACATTCCCTGTGGAGACGAAGTCCCACCTTCACATTGAGGATGCCCTCCATCAAGTTAACATAGAACATAGTACAGTACAGGCCCTTCATCCCTCGATGTCGTGCCAAGCTCTATCTGAAACCAAGATCAAGCTATCCCACTCCCTATCATTCTGGTATGCTCCATGTGCCTATCCAATAACCGCTTGAAAGTTCCTCAAGTGTCCGACTCCACTATCACAGTAGGCAGTCCATTCCACACCCCAACCACTCTCTGAGTGAAGAATCTACCTTGGAAATCCCTCCTATATCTCCCACAAACCTTACTGTTTATGCCCCCTAGTAACAGCTACATCCACCCGAGGGAACAGTCTCTGCACGTTGACTCTATCTATCCCTCTCATCATCTTATAAACCTCTAAGTCGCCTCTCATCCTTTTCTGCTCTAAAGAGAAAAGCCACAGCTCCCTCAATCTTTCCTCATAAGACTTACCCTCCAAACCAGGCAGCATCCTAGTAAATCTCCTCTGCACTCTCTCCAATGCTTCCACATCTTTTTTATAGTGAGGTGACCAGAACTGAACACAATATTCCAAATGTGGTCTCACCAACGTCTAGTATAGTTGCAGCATAACCCCACAGCTCTTAAACTCAAACCCCCTGTTAATAAACGCTAACACACTATAGGCCTTCTTCACAGCTCTATCCACTTGAGTGGCAACCTTCAGAGATCTGTGGATATGAACCCCAAGATCTCTCTGTTCCTCCACATTCCTCAGAACCCTGTTGTTGACCCTGTAATCCACATTCAAATTTGTCCAACCAAAATGTATCACCTCGCACTTATCAGGGTTAAACGCCATCTGCCACTTTTCGGCCCAGCTCTGCATCCTACAACAGCCCTCCACCTCATCCACTAGTCCACCAATCTTGATGTCATCAGCAAACTTACTGACCCACCCTTCAGCCCCCTCCTCCAAGTCATTGATAAAAATCACAAATAACAGAGGATCCAGCACAGATCCCTGTGGTACACCACTGGCAACTGGTCTCCAGTTTGAAAATTTTGCATCCGCCACCACCCTCTGTCTCCTATGACAAAGTCAGTTACTTATTCAATCGGCCAAATTTCCTTCTATCCCACACCTCCTTTCTTCTTCATGAGCCTACCGTGGGGAATCTTATCAAACATCTTAGTAAAATCCATGTATACGACGTCAACTGCTCTATCTCATCTACAAACTTGTTACCTCCTAAAAGAATTCAATCAAATTTGTGAGACAAGACTTACCCTTCACAAATCCATGGTGACTATCCCAGATTAAGCTGTATTTTTCCAAATGGTCACAAATACTGTCTCTCAGGAACTTTTCCATTAACTTACCAACCACCGAAGTAAGACTAACCAGCCTATAATTAACAGGGTCTTCGCTATTTCCTTTCTTGAACGGAGGAACAACATTCGCCAATCTCCAGTCCTCTGGCACTATCCCCATAGACAGTGAGGACCCAAAGATCAAAGCCAAAGGCTCCGCAATCTCATCCCTTGCCTCCCAAAGAATCCTAAGATAAGTCCCCCGGGCCAGGTGGGATATATTGACCCTCAGGTTTTTAAAAATTGCTAATGTATCTTCTCTCAGAACATCTACCTCCTCCGGCCTATCAGCCTGTATCACACACTCATCCTCAAAAATATGGCCCCTCTCCTTGGTAAACACTGAAGAAAAGTATTCATTCATAGCCTTTATCTCTTCTGACTCCATGCATAAGTTCTCACTGCTATCCTTGACAGGCCCTAACCTCACCCTGGTCATTCTTTTATTTCTCACATAAGAGTAAAAAGCCTTGGGGTTTTCCTTTATCTGACCCGCCAAGGACTTCTCATGCCCCCTCCTAGCTCTCCTAAGCCCTATTTTTTAGCTCATTCCTTGCTACCTTGTAACCCTCAAGCAACTCAACTAAACCTCGTTTTCTCATCCTTACATACATCCTTTTTCCTCTTGACTAGACATTCAATCTCTTTTGTGAACCATGGTTGATTCACTTGGCCATTTCCTCCCGATGATTCGATCGTTGTGTCTCCTTAGCCCAGCCAGGAGGAAATTTTTCGATCAGTGATGGACATTATTTGACTGTTTTAATAAGAAAACTCCTATTTTTTATACAAACAAAGATTTGGATTGAACCAGCTCAGCTCTTGTCTCATGCGACTTCACCTTCTGCACTAGTCCGCCATGAGGGACCTTGTCAAAGGCCTTAGTGAAGTCCATGTAGACAACATCCACTATCTCATCAACCATCTTTGCCAGTTCCTCAAAAAATTCGTTCAAGTTCTTGAAACACGACCTCCCCTTCACAAAACCACGTTGCCTCTCACTAATATGGCTGCTTATTTCCAAGTGGGAATAAATCCTATCTTGAAGAACCCTTTCCAATAATTTCCCTTCCACTGATGTAAGGCTCACCGGCCTGTAATTACCTGGATTATTCTTGCTACCTTTCTTTAACAAATGAACAACATTGGCTTTTCTTCAATCCTCTGGGATCTCCCCTGTATGTGGAGATGTCAATATGTGCGATCTTCTTGGAGATCCTCTCCACTTAGAGCTGGCAGTTTGCTGTGTCGATGGTAACTATGCTGTGGAGTACCTCCCCTGTAGCCAGTGAGGATTCAAAGATTTCTCTCAAGGTCCAAACAATTTCCTCCCTTGCCTCGCTCAGTATTCCAGGGTACATCCCATCAGGCCCTGCGGACTTGTCCACCTTAATGTTTCTCAAGAACCCCAATATCTCCTCCTTTTTGATCTCAACATGACTCAAACTATCAACACATCCTTTTCCAGACTCATCATCCACCAAGTCCTTCTCTTTGGTGAACACTGACGCAAAGTACTCATTTAATATCTTACCCATTTCCTCTGGTTCCACGCATAGATTCCCTCCTTTGTCTTAGAGTGGGCCAACCCTCTCCCTGGCTACCCTCTTGCTCTTTATATATGTATAAAAAGCCTTGGGATTTTCGTTAATCCTGCTGACCAATGCTTTTTTGTGACTCCTTTTAGCCCTCCTTACTACTTGCTTAAATTTATTTCTACTTTCCTTGTTTTCCACCCTTGCTTCGTGTGTTCCCAGCCTCCTAGCTTTAACAAATGCTTCCTTTTTCTCTTTGACTAGGCTCACAATATCTCTCATTAACTTGCCATACTTATCCTTCATCCTTACTGGAATGTGCCGGTCCTGAATTCTTATCAACTTACACTTGAAAGCCTCCCACATGCCAGATGTTGATTTGCCCTCAAACAACCACCCCCAATATACATTCTTCAGTTCCAGCCTAATATTGAGGATTACACTAATTTTTATCCATCAATACCTTAAAGCTTATCGAATTATGGTCAGTGATCCCGAACTGCTCCCCTACTGAAACATCGACCACATGGCCGGGCTCATTCCCCAATACCAGGTCCAGTATGGCCCCTTCCCTCGTTGAATTATCTACATACTGTTTCAGGAAGGCCTCTGGGATGGTCCTTACAAACTCTGCCCCATCCACACCCCTAGCACTAAGTGAGTCCCAGTCAATATCGGAGAAGTTAAAATCTCCCACCACAACAACCCTGTTACTTTTACATCTTGCCAAAATCTGCCTACATATCTGTTCCTCTATCTCCCACTGGCAGTTGGGTGGCCTATAGTAAACCCCCAACATTGTGACTACACACCTTCCTATTCTTGAGCTCTACCCATATTGCCTTGCTGTATGAATACTCTGCGGTGTCCTCCTGCAGTACAGCTGTGAGGTTCTCCTTAACCATTAGTGCAACTCACCCACCCCTTTATCATCACCCTCTATCCTGCCTGAAACATCCGTACTCTGGAATGTTAAGCTGCCAATCCTGTCCTTCCTGTAGCTAAGTCTCTGTAATGGCTACAACATCATAGTTCTTAGTACTAATCCAAGCTGTAAGTTCACCTGCCTTACTTACTCTTCTCGCATTGAAATAAGTGCACTTCAGTCCACCACACCCTTTTTGATTAGCAACTCCGCCCTGCTTGCTGTTTCCCTGAGTCTTTCTGGCCCTATTCTCTGGTTCCCCTTCAGCTCGTTCACCTTTGCTTTGGTTCCCAACCCCCTGCCAAACTATCTTAAATCCTCCCATGTGACACTAGCAAACCTCCCAGCCAGAACATTTATGCCCTTCCAGTTTAGATGCAACCCGTTCTTCTTGCACAAGTCCCGCCTGCCCCGGAAGAGACCCCAATGACCCAGATATCTGAAACTCTCCCTCCTACACCAGTTGCACTATCTTCCGATTCCTAGCCTCACTAGCACAGGAGTAATCCAGATTACAACCTTAGAGGTCCTGCTTTTTAACTTTCTACCTAACTCCCTAAACTGCTGCTGCAGGACTCATCACTCTTCCTACCTACATCGTTAGTACTAATATGTACCACAACCTCTGGCTGTTCCCTCTGGAGGTCTCTAGCATCACAGATGTCAGTCTTCAGGCAATTTGATTCACTCCACATAATACCAAGAAATGACTGAAGACACTAGGCACTGCAAAGGCTATCAGCCCTGACAATATTCCGGCAATACTATTCAGAACTTGCCACATCCTTAGCCAAGCTATTATACTGGCATCTACCCAGAAATGTGGAAAATTGCCCAGATATGTACACAAGAAACAGGACAAATCCAACCCAGCCTATTACTGCCCCATCAGTCTACTGTCAATTGTCAATAAAGTGAACGAACGAGTCATCAACAGCACTATCAAGCAGCATTTACTCAGCAATATCCAGGCTTGGGCTGACAAGTGACAGATAACATTTGTGCCACACAAGTGCTAGCCAAGGAGCGTCTCCAACAAGAGAGAATCTAAACATTGCCTCTTGACATTCAATGATATTACCATCAGTGAACCCTCCACTATTAACATCCTGGGGGATTACTAGTGACCATAAACTGAACCAGACTAGATATAATACTGTGGCTACCAGAGCAGGTCAGAGGCTAGCAATCCTGTGGTGAGTAACTCACCTCCCAACTCTCCAAAGCCTGTCCACCATCTACAAGGCACAAGTCAGGGGCATAATGGAATACTCTCCACTTGCCTGGAGAGCGCAGCTCCAACCACACTTGAGAAGCTCAACACCATCCAGGACAAAGCAGCCCACTTGATTTTGAAGCTTTCCACAAATATTTAAACTCTCCACCACTGATAAAAGTAACACAGTGTGTGCTATCTATAAGATATATCAGATGAAATGTGGCTGAAGAGACAGTGTGAGGAGGAGTATTTTAAATTCCTGGGACATTGGGACTACTTCTGGGGAAGGTGGGACCATTACAAACTAGACAGATTACACCTGGCAGGACCAGATCTGATGTTCTATAAGGAGTGTTTGCTAGTGTGGAAGGGGACAGTTTAAATAAAAACATCAGAGGGGATGGGAACTTATGCAAAGAGTCAGAAGAGGAAAAATCAAGGACAAAGACCAAAAACAGAAAGGGGAATAAAGAAAGTGATAGGCAGAGAAACCAAGGGCCAGATTCAAACAGGGCCACAGTGAAAAATAGAATGAGGCCAGTGATGTTAAAAAGACAAGCCTAAAGTCTTTGTGCTTTAACGCGTGGAGCATTTGTAATAAAGCAGATGAATTAATCGTGAAAATAAACAAGCATAATATAGTTAGGATTACAAAGATATGGCTGCCAGGGGACCAGGAACGGGAACTGAACATCCAGGGGTATTCAATACTTAGGAAGGACAGACAAAAAGGTAAAGGCGGTGGAGTTGCATTGCTGGTTAAAGAGGAAATTAACATCACACTGAGGAAGGATATTTGCTCCAACGATGTGGAATCTTTATGTGTTGAGCTAAGAAGCACTAAGGGGCAAAAAACATTAGTAAGGGTTTTATATATATAGGCCTCCCAAATTTTAATGGCAATGTCGGGCACAACATTAAACAGGAAATTTGAGATGCATGCAATAAAGGAACATCTGTAATTTTGGGTGACCTCAAGCTGCATATAAATTGAACATATCAAATTAGTCACAATACAGAATAGGAGTGTACAGGGGATGGTTTTCTGGACCAATACTTTGAGGAACCAGCTAGACAGCAGGCCACTCTAGGCTGGGCATTGTGCAATCAAAAAAGAATAATTGGCAATCTAGTTGTGCGAGACCCATTGGGGGTGAATGACCACAACATGACAGAATTTTTCATCAACTGGAGAGTGACATAGCTGATTCTGAGACTAAGGTCCTGAATCTTAATAAAGGAAACTGCGATGATATGACATGTGAGTTGGCTCTGATAGATTGGGAAATGTTACTTAAAGGGATGATGGCAGACAGGCAATAACAAACATTCAAAAAGTGCATTGGTGAACTGTAACAACTGTTCATGCCTGTCTGGCGTAAAATAAAATGGGAAAGGTGACCAAACCATAGTATAGAAGGGAAATTGGAGATATTATCAGATTCAATTGAGCGGTATACAAATTGACCAGAAAAACCAACAGATCTGGGGTTTGGAAGCTGTTCAGAATTCAGCAAGAGGACAAAGGGATTATTTAAGAAGGGTAAAATAAAGTATGAGAACATAAAAACTGACTGTAAAAGCCTCTATTGAAATGTGAAGAGAAAAAGTTGATGAAAGCAAATGTAGGTCCCTTACAGTCAAAAACAGGAGAATTTATAATAGGGAACAAAGAAATGGCTGACCAACTAAACGTACTTTGGTTCTGTCTTCACAAAGGAGAACACAAATAACCAGAAATGTGGGGGAACCCAGGGTTTAGTGAGAAGGAGGAAGTGAAGGAAATCAGTACTGGTAGGGAAATTGATTGAGAAAATTGATGGAATTGAATCTACATTTATGGGGCTTCATGGTAGCACAGTGGTTAGCACTGCTGCCTCACAGCATCGGGGACGCAGGTTCGCTTCTGACCTTTGGTGGCTGTATGGAGTTTGCACGTTCTCCCTGTGTCAGTGTGGGTCTCTTCTGGGTGCTCTGGTTTCCTCCCACAGTCCAAAGATGTGCAGTTTGGACATGCTAAGCTCCCCTTTAGTGTCCGAAGATGTGCAGGTTAGGTGGATTAGCTATGATAAATGGGTGGGGTACATGGATAGAGTGGTCTGGTAGGCCTGGATAAAGTGCTCTTTTGGAGAGTCGGTGCAGACTTGGTGGGCTGAATAGCCTCCTTCCACACAGATACACCACTCTGGATGAAAATATTTCATCTCGTCTCTGTCTTTAACAGTCTACCCTGTATCCTCAGACTGTGCCCCCTCCACCATCGGGAACACCTTTCCTGCATCTATCCTGTCTAGTCCTGTTAGAATTAGATTTCGATGACATCCCCCCTCATTCTTCTAAACTCCAGCGAATACAATCCTAACTGACTCAATCTCTCCTACATCAGTCCCAGGATCCCAGGAATCAATCTGGTAAACATTCTCTGTGCTCCTTCAAGAGAAAGAACATCTTTCCTCAGAAAAAAATCATCAAAACTGCACACAATATTCCACATGTGACCTCACCAATGCCCTGAACAACTGCAATAATTAAATGGGGTTACCATTGACCAGAAACTGAACTGGACTAGATATATAAACACTGTGGCTTCCAGACCAAGTCAGAGGCTGGGTATCCTGCATCTCCTGATTTTCCAAAACCTGTCCACTGTCTACAAGTCAGGACTGTGACGGAATACTCTCCACTTGCCTGGATGAGTGCGGCTCCAACGACACTCAAGAAGCTCATCACCATCCAGAAGATAGCTGCCTGCTTGAGTGGTGACTTACTCATTAACTTAAACATTTACTCTCTTCATGACTGACACACAATGACAGGAGTACCTACTAGATGTCCAAGACCATCTACAAGATGTGCTGTAACGGTGGTGGCACGGTGGTTAGCACTGCTGCCTTTCAGCGCCAGTGACCTGGGTTCGATTCCCGTCTGTGTGGGGTTTGTATGTTCTCCCCGTGTCTGTGGGGGGTTCCTCCGGGTGTTCCAGTCTCCTCCCACACTCCAAAGATATGGGGGTTAGGTTGACTGGCCATGCTAAATTGCCCTTAGTGTCAGGAGGATTAAGAGGATAAATACGTGGGGTTAGGGGATAGGGCCTGGGTGGGCTTGTTGTCGGTGCAAGTTCAATGGGCCGAATGGCCTCCTTCTGCACTGTAGAGATTCAATGATAGCTCATGAACAAATAAACAAAAAGGGACATCATTATATAATGAGCACCAAGATGTTCTCCCTTGCACCAACTCAACTACCCCCTCCCCCCACATTTACCTCTACCCCAAATAAATTATAGAAGAAATCTGGAATTTCCCAGGAAACAATCACACAATCTCACCATCTCCCCTTCCTCCACAAACGCACTAGATGGCCAATTTGGATGTACATGCAGAATAAACATATCTCTCAGCCTATCATTCAGGGTGATCTGTACTCTGCCATTGGCTGAGCCCCTCCACCTATCATATGACAATTTCCTCACCTTCTGGGGCATTTTTCCCAGGACCCACTCTAGCTTCAGGTCTACAGGGTGCACTGCAGATTGTTGTGCCATCTCAGAATTCTCTGTAGTGTTCCGATCGTCAACCAGCACAATCTGTAAAATAACTCTCATTAACATCCGTTCAACCGAACCCTGGCATTCACCCCTTCCCCAAAAGCCTCACTGCTGCCCCCTCCAGACAGCCAATCACTGCATCCCCCACCTCCAGACGGCCAATCGCTGCGTCCCCCACCTCCAGACGGCCAATCGCTCACACGTTCCCTCCTCCAGACAGCCAATCGCTCACACGTCCCCTCCTCCAGACGGCCAATCGCTGCGTCCCCCACCTCCAGACAGCCAATCGCTCACACGTCCCCTCCTCCAGACAGCCAAACGCTCACACGTCCCCTCCTCCAGACGGCCAATCGCTCATGCGTCCCCTCCTCCAGACGGCCAATCGCTCATGCGTCCCCTCCTCCAGACGGCCAATCACTCACACGTCCCCTCCTCCAGACAGCCAATCACTCACGTGCCCCCTCCAGACGGCCAATCATTCACGTGCCCCCTCCAGATAGCTAATTGGCCTGGACACCCCCATCCTTGGATGGACAATCACCCCCACACAGACAATCACGAAACTCAAACTGACAATCATTGCCCAACACCCCCTCCCCACTTCCTGGAACCACTAATCACTGCCCTGAGACCTGTAAAGGACATCCAATTACTACCCTGCCAACCTCTGACAGCCAATGAATAACCCAACAGCCAATTCTGCCCTGACTGTACCACCTCCCCAAAAGCCAACCACTGATCTACCACCATCCCTTTCATGTCAACACCCCTTCACCCCTGACAGTATCACCAGTTGCCCTTCACCCCGAGTTCAACACTAAACCTCCATTGATTACTGCCACCCCCAGGGATCAAATCCTCAAACAGCCCCCATCTGCAGAATACCTGAATATTCGACTCACCTTTCCATCTCCTGTTATTTTACCAACAAAATCAACTGGACATTTCTCCCGATCACAAACAGCACGGAGAAATGTTGAGTCATTCGGCTGCATAAGGAGTGCATTTGTCTCCTGATACTCCGTTCCCCACAGCTCCAGCACACTCAAGGTCGGATCCCCCACCTTAAATCACAATCAATATATTCAGGAACAACAAAAATCCCAGTCACATCATCCAAGAGCATGACATATGCATACAGGCATAGGGTAAAGCTAAAATTACTTAATGATTCCTTGGTACCAGTATTTAACAAAGAACAAAAACAGCCCGGGAAACAGGCACTTCGGCCCAACGAGCCTGCGCCGCCATTTTAACACTACCATTCTCTCCCCCCACCACAATGAGGAAGAAGATGCTGACAAATATCAGTAGAATATCAGAGATGGTAGAGATAATAGATATGGTGAAAATTGATAGCCAGGAGTAATTAGAACAGTTTCTTTGCTTCACGTACATATGTTACATGCTAGTATCGCAGGCTGTGAAAGGAAGAAGGGGTGAAGATAGCAGAAGAACTGGCCATAAGCTCTGAACCTTCCCTAGATATGGGGAAGAGCACACAGGATTGTAGAGTGGCAAATGTGACACCCTTATTCAAGAATGGATGTAAGGATGGTCCAAGTAACTGCGGGATTAAATTCTATCAAGATAGATAAGTCACCGGGACCGGATGGGATGTACCCCAGGTTACTGTGGGAGGTGAGGGAAGAGATTGCAGGGCCCCTGGCGATGATCTTTGCGTCGTCGATGGAGACGGGACAGGTTCCGGAGGATTGTGGGTGTGGTTCCTATTTTCAAGAAAGGGAACAGGGATAGCCCAGGAAATTACCCACCGGTAAGTCTGACCTCAGTGGTTGGTAAGTTGATGGAGAGGATACTGAGGGACAGGATTTATGAACATTTACAGAAGTTTAATATGATCAGAAATAGTCAGCACAGCTTTGTCAAGGGCAGGTCATGCCTTACGAGCCTAGTTGAGTTCTTTGAAAATGTGACTGAACACATTGACAAAGGAAGAGCGGTGGATGTGGTTTACATGGACTTCAGCAAGGTGTTTGATAAGGTCCCCCATGCAAGGCTTCTTGAAAAGGTGACAGGGCATGGGATCCAAGGGGCTGTTGCCTTATGGATCCAGAACTGGCTTGCCGGCAGAAGGCAGAGTGGTTGTGGATGGGTCTTTTTCTGCATGGAGGTCGGCCACCGGTGGAGTGCCCCAGGGATCTGTTCTAGGACCTTGGCTGTTTGTCATTTTTATAAATGACCTGGATGAGGAAGTGGAGGGATGGTTTATTAAGTTTGCCGACGACACCAAGGTTGGTGTGTTGTGGATAGTCTGGAGGGATGTCAGAAGTTGCAGCGAGACATAGATAGGATGCAAGGCTGGGCGGAGAAGTGGCAGATGGACTTCAACGTGGATAAATGTGTAGTGGTCCATTTTGGCAGGTCCAATAGGATGAAAAAGTACAATATCAAGGGTAGGACTCTTAGCAGTGTTGAGGAGCAGAAGGACCTTGGGGTCCGGGTGCACAGGACTCTTAAATCGGCCTCGCAGGTAAAGGATGTGGTCAAGAAGGCGTATGGTGTGCTAGCCTTCATTAATCGAGGGATTGAGTTTAGGAGTCGGGAGGTAATGCTGCAACTTTATAAGATCCTTGACAGACCCCACTTGGAGTACTGTGCGTAGTTCTGGTCACCTCACTACAAGAAGGATGTGGAAGCTATTGAGAGGGTGCAGAGGAGATTTACAAGGATGTTGCCTGGACTGGGAGGCATGCCTTATGAGGATAAGTTGAGGGAGCTAGGTCACTTCTCCCTGGAGAGACGAAGATTGAGAAGCAACCTGATAGAGATTTATAAAATGTTGGGAGGTATAGATAGGGTGAATTCTCGGAGGCTATTTCCCAGGGCTGAAATGGTCACTACAAGAGGACACAGGTTTAAGGTGCTGGGGGGCAGGTATAGAGGAGATGTCAGGGGTAAGTTTTTCACTCAGAGGGTGGCGAGTGAGTGGAATCGGGTGCCATCAGTGGTGGTAGAGGTGAACTCGCTGGGGTCTTTTAAGAGACTTCTGGATGAGTACGTGGGATTTAATGGGATTGAGGGTTATAGATAGGCCTGGTAGGTATGGATACGATCGGCACAACTTGTGGTTCTATGTTCTATAATTAGTTTAAAATCAGTGGTGGATAAGGTTTTAAAAACAACAATCAGTGAAAAGTATTGTTACACATATAGAGCTTATAACATAAGAACATAAGAAATAGGAGCAGGAGTAGGCCATCCAGCCCTTCGAGCCTGCCCCGCCATTCAATAAGATCATGGCTGATCTGTCGTGGCTCTGTTCCACTTTCCCGCCTGCTCCCCATAACCCTTAATCCCCTTGCCTATCAAAAACCTATCTACCCGCATCTTAAATATATTTAGCGAGGTAGCCTCCACCACTTCAACGGGCAGAGAATTCCAGAGATTCACCACCCTTTGAGTGAAGAATTTCCTCCTCAACTCCGTTCTAAACTGCCCCGCCCCCCCCCCCTTATCTTGAGGCTGTGCTCCCTAGTCCCACCGTCCTTTCTGAGTGGGAAGAGTCTCTCCACCTCTACCCTATCCATCCCATTCATCATCTTATACGTCTCAATGAGATCTCCCCTCATCCTTCTAAACTCTAACGAGTACAAGCCTAGTTTATTCAGCCTCTCCTCATAGCTCAACCCCCTCGACTCCGGTATCAGCCTAGTGAACCTCCTCTGCACTCCCTCCAAGGCCAAAATATCCTTGCGTAAGTGCGGCGACCAAAACTGCACACAGTACTCCAGCTGCAGCCTCACCAGTGCCCTGTACAGTTGCAGCAAGACCGCCCTGCTTTTATATTCAATCCCCCTCGCTATGAAGGCCAGCATCCCATTCGCCTTCCTGACCACCTGCTGCACCTGCAGCTGGGTTTTTGTGACTCGTGCACAAGGACCCCGAGGTCCCTCTGCATGCTGCAGCTTTTCGCCATGTAAGTAGTAGTCCTCCCTACCATTATTCCTACCAAAGTGGACAACCTCACACTTGCCAACATTAAATTCCATTTGCCAGTTCCTCGCCCATTCGCCCAGCCTATCTAGATCCCTCTGCAGACTTTCCACACCCTCCGCACAATTTGCCGTTCCACCAATCTTTGTGTCATCAGCAAATTTCGACACCTTACACTCAGTTCCCTCCTCCAGATCATCTATATAAATGGTAAATAGCTGAGGCCCCAGCACCGATCCCTGGGGCACTCCACTAGTCACCAACCGCCAATCCGAATACCACCCATTGACACCCACTCTCTGCCTCCTATTTGACAGCCAATCCCCTATCCACGCTAACACCCTACCCCCAACTCCATGCCCCCTAACCTTCTGTAACAACCTCTTGTGCGGCGTTTGATACGCCTTCTGAAAATCAAGAAACACCACATCCACCGGTTCCCCTCTATCCACCGCTCTGGACACATCCTCATAGAATTCCAATAAATTCGTCAGACACGACTTCCTCTTAACAAAACTATGCTGCGTCTGCTCTATCAAACAATTCTCCTCAAGATGACTCGCTATTTTCTCCTTAATTACGGCTTCAAGCATTTTACCCACAATAGACGTTAAACTAACCAGCCTATAATTCCCTGCCTTTTGCCTGCTACCCGTTTTAAACAATAACATTAGCCGTTCTCCAATCTTCCGGCACTTCCCCGGAATCCAGCGAGGTTTGGAAAATAATCACCAAGGCATCCACTATCACCTCCGCCATTTCTTTCAGAACCCTTGGATGCATTCCATCCGGTCCTGGGGAACTGTCCACCATCAGTCCCTCCAGTCTGTCGAGCACTGCCTCTCTAGTAACAATAATCTCATTCAGGCCCTCCACTCCCACCATCTTTCCATCGTTAACACCCGGCAAACTATTCACGTCCTCCTCCGTGAAGACCGAAGCAAAAAAGTTATTCAAGGCCTCAGCCATTTCCTCATTGTTCAGGGACTGCTTCTTTGAGGTAAAATAGAGTTGTGAAGGAAGTCACGTGGCCTGCACCAAATTCTGCCCCACAAGCTAGGGAGCACAGAAAGTGTGGAGCACTTGGGAAGAGGCTGCTTGCTGGTGACACTCAGAGGTGAGAGCACAATGAGGATATAGTAACGCTGGGCGAGTGATAGGGCAGGGTGGGGGAGCAAGGGGGGAGGGTGAAAGGGGCGAGGGGGACCAATGGGGGGGCGAGGGTTGGGGCAATGAAGGGGGCCAGGGAGGACGGAGGGCAAGTCGCTGGGGGTTCGGGGGGTGGGGGTCGAGGGTTGGGCGGGGGGGGGGTGCCGAGGTGTGTGAGGGGAGGGATCAGCGGGGTACAGAAAGCGGGGGTGTGAGCAGAGGCAAGGGGATGGTGAGAGGGGGTGAGGGGGGGAGCGAGTGGAGCGAGGGGGAGGGGGTAGGGGGTGGCAAGGGGGCAGGGTGGGGCGAGGAGGCAAGGAAGAGGCGAGGGGGAGCTGAGAGGACAGGGGGCAAGACGGGAGCGAGGAAGGCCGGGGTGGGGGGGGGGGGGTGGTGGTGAAGAGGGATGAAGGGGGATGGGAAGGCCAGGGGGGCCAAGGGAGGTCCGTGGGCGTTCCAGAGGGGCAAGGAGTCCGAGGGTTGAGCGAGGGCAGGCGAGGGGGGAGGGGTGCAGGGCCGAAGGGAGGGCGAGGGGGGTGAGGGAGGCAAGGATGGCAAGGGAGGTTGAGTGGGGGAAAGGAGGGGCGAGAAAGGGGGGGGGCCAGAGAGGCATAGGAAGAGGGCGTGCGAGATTAACAGTGAGCAGGAACGAGAGGAGCGAGTCAGAGAGCAAGTGATTGAATCACTGCTAGATTAGTGTGAGATGACAGCACAACGAGGATAACAGGGAAAGTGACAGAGTGAGTGGGAGAGGGAGGCAGTAAAAGTCAGAGAGAGGGGGTGGAGCACAAATGAGAGAGTGAGGAGGAGTGAGCAAGATGGAGAGAATGAGTAACAGAGAACAAGGAAGAGAAAGACAGAGACAGCAAGGGAGAGAACAAGTGAGAGGAGGCAGTACTCCAATCAGTGAACATAGTCAGGTGCACACAACTTTCACAGCTCAGTCTTGTGCTGCCAACATTGGTTCGATCATGCTAACAAAACACACATTAAAAATGTACTCACCTTAAATTTGCTGGTGTAAATCACGGCCCCAGCAGGCTCACTCAACTCTTTCAACACATTACCTATGGGGCAGAAGAGATCAGTTTTAGAAAGCACGTGAAATGCAAGAGAATAAGATCCTGGTAAGATCAGTAGATGCAGGAACAGAAGTAGGCCATTTGGACCAGAGTACATTCCGCTGTTCAATGAGATAATGATTGATCTGATACAATAATCATCAACTCCACTTTATTCCCAAAGCCCTTGGTTGGGCTTCTTGGTTAAAATTTATTTCAGCCTTAACAATGCAGTCTCTGCAGTAAATAATTCCACAAATTCACTCCGCTTTGCGTAGAAATTTCTCTTCATATCTGTCTTAAATAGGCGACCCCTTACAACTGAGATTACGCCTCTGATCCTAGACTCCCGCACAAGGGGAAACAACTTCTCAATATCTACCCTTTAAAGACCCCTGAGAATCCGCTATGTCCCAATAAAGTCATCTCGCATTCTTCTAAATTCCACTGAGTACAGGCGCACCTACTCAACTTCTCATAAGTCCTCTGAACTGTTGTGAAGTTCAGTAGAATGTTAGCATTTCAGACAGCATGATGATACAGTGGTAAAGCACTGCCAAGGATCCAGGTTCAACTCCAGCTTCAGATGACCGTGTAGAGTTTGCACGTTCTCCCCACGTCTGGATGAGTTTCCTCCAGGTATTCCAATTTCTTCCCACGCTCCAAAGACGTGCAGGTTAGTTTGATAGGCCATACTAAATTGATCCTACTGTCACGGGGACTTGGTTTGATTTATTATTGCCATATGTATTAACATACAGTAAAAATTCTTGTTTCTTGCCCACTATACAGAGCATGTCATTCAAAGAGAAGGAACTGAGAGAGTGCAGAATATAAGTGTTACAGTCATGGCTGGGGTGCAGAGAAGGATCAACTTAATGCAAGATAGGTCCATTCAAACGTCCAATGGCAGTAGGGAAGAAGCTGTTCTTGAGTCGATTGCTACGAGGCCTCAAACTTTTGTATCCTTTTCCAGATGGAATGTGGAAGAGAGAATATCTGGGATGTGAGAGGTCCTTAACTATGCTGGCTGCTTTGCCGAGGCAGTGGGAAATGTAGGTAGAGTCAATGGATAGGAGGCTGGTTTGCGTGATGGATTTTGCTACATTCACGACCTTTTGTAGTTCCTTGTGGTCTTGGGCAGGAACCATCCCAAGCTGTGATATAACCAGAAAGAATGCTTTCTACGGTGCATCTGTAAAAGTTAGTAGGGTCGTAGCTGACGCGCCAAATTTCAACAGTCTTCTGAAAAAGTACAGGCATTGGTAGGCTTTCTTAACTTCAGTGTTGGTATGGGATGGAAGCAGGACAGGTTGTTAGGCCTGGACACCTAAAATCTTGAAGCTCTCAACTCTTTGTACTTTGTCCCCATTGATGTAGACAGGAGGATGTTCTCCTCTACGATTCCTGAAGTCGATAACAATTTCCTTTGTTTTGCTGACATTGAGGGAGAGATTATTGTCGCCACACCAGTTCAGCAGATTCACTATCTCATTCCTGTACTCTGACCCACTACGGTGGTGTCGTCAGCAAACTTGAAAATTGAGTTGGAGGGGAATTTGGCCACACAGTCATAGGTGGATAAGGAGTACAGTAGGGGGCTGAGAACACAGCTTTGTGGGGCACCGGTGTTGAGGATGATCACGGAGGATGTGTTGTTGCCTATCCTTACTGATTGTGGTCTGTAGGTTCAGAAGTTCAGGATTCAGCTGCAGAGGGAGGAGCCATGCCCAAGCCATGGAGTTTGGAGGTGAGTTTTGTTGGAATAATGGTGTTGAAGGCTGAGCTGTAGTCAATAAACAGGAGTCTGACATAGATGGCCTTGTTATCTAGGTGTTTCAGGATTGAGTGCAAGGCCAGGAAGATAGCGTCTGCTGTGGCAGTAGGTGAACTGTAGTGGATCCAGGCAGTCCGGAAGGCTGGAATAGATTCGTGCCATGACTAGCCTTTTGAAGCATTTCATAATGATGGATGTCAGAGCCACCGGACGATGGTCATTAAGGCACACTACTTGGCTTTTCTTTGGTACTGGGATGATGGTCATCTTCTCGAAGCAGATAGGAACCTCAGATTGTTATAAAGAGAGGTTGAAGATGTCTGCGAATTCCCCCGCCAGCTGTCCCTGCAGGATCTGAGTGCTCTTCCGGGTACCCCATCTGTGCTAGTCACTTTCCGTGGGTTGACCTTCAAGAAAACTGCTCTGACATCAGTGGTGACCTTAGATACAGGTTCACCTGAGGTTTCCGGGGTGGAGGGCATGCTCTTGCTGATCTAGTTAGCACGGTAACTGTGCAGGGTAATAGGAAGAGGACCTGGGTAGGATTATGGTCGAATGGCCTCCGTCTCTACTGTAGAGATAGCATGATTTTCTGAATTTGGTGTTTGTAAAATTATTTTAAAAATTGTAAAATGCTAAGAGGTGAAAATATTGCATGGTCCCTTTAAAAAGGTAGTCCTTTTTCTGTGCTTGGCAAGTTAAAAAAAATGCAGGTGCATATGGTGCTAGTACACAGAATGACTGGATTGGCCACAAAAGACAGTAGGTCACAGCAGAAGGGTGCGTTTCTGAATGGAGGGCAGTGACTCGTGGTGTTCCTCAAGGATCAGTGCTGTTCATAATGTATTTATACATAAAAATGATTTGGAGGAAAATGCAACTTGTTTAATTAGTAATTTTGTGGAAGACAAAGGTTGATGGAATTGTGGATAGGGATGAAGACATCAGAGGATAAAACAGGATATAGATTGGTTGTAGGCATGGGTGGAGGCATGGCAGATGTAATTTAATCTGGATAAAAGTAAGATAATGCATTTTTTTCGAAGGTCTCATACAGGTAGGAAATGTACAATAAATGGCAGAACCCTTAAGAGTATTAATAGCCAAAGGGATCTGGGTGTAAAGATACACAGGTCACTGCAAGTGGCAATGCAGGTGGAGAAGGCAGTCAAGAAAGAATACAACATGCTTGCCTTCATCAGCCGGACATGGAGTTTAAAAATTGGCAAGCGATGTTGCAGCTTCATAAAACATTAGGCCGCACTTGGAATATAGTCTTCAATTCTGGTTGCCACACTACCAGAAGGATGTAGAGGCTTTGGAGAGGGTACAGAAAAGATTTACCAGGATGTTGCCCGGTATGGAGAGTATTCACTATGAGGAGAGGTTGTAGAAACTTGGTTTGTTCTCACTGGAACACTGGAGGTTGAGTGGCAACCTGATAGAAGTCTATAAGGTTATGAGGGTCATGGACAGAGTCAGAAGCTTTTTCCCAGAGTGGAAGAGTCAATTACTAGGGGGCATGGGTTTAAGGTGCGAAAGGCAAGGTTCAAGGGAGATGTACGAGGCAAGTTGGCAAATTTTGTTTTTACAAAGGGTGGTAGATGCTTGAAACTCACTCCCGAGGGAGGTAGCGGAAGCAGATACAACAGTCACTTTTCAGGGGTGTCTTGACAAATAGATCATAGAACATAGAACCCTACAGTGCAGAAAGAGGCCTTTCGGCCCATCAAGTCTGCACTGACCATAATCCCACTGAGGCCCTACCCCCGTATCGCTACACATTTACCCGCTAATCCCTCTAACCTATGCATCCCAGGACACTAACGGGCAATTTTAGCATGGCCAATCAACCTAACCCGCACATCTTTGGACTGTGGGAGGAAACCGGAGCACCCGGAGGAAACCCACTCAGACACAAGGAGAATGTACATACTCCACACAGACAGTGACCTGAGCCGGGAATCGAATCCAGGTCCCTGGAGCTGTGAAGCAGCAGTGCTAACCACTGTGCTACTGTACTGTTCATGAAACATGAATAGATTGAGAATAAAACGGGATATGGTTCTGGGGAGGGTAGGGGGTTTTAGTTCAGACAGGCAGCATGGTCAGTACAGACTTGGAGGGCCAAAGGGCCTGTTCCTGTGCTGTAATTTTCCTTGTTTACTGACACATTGTAGCAAAGGCCAAGCAGCAGGGTTGTCTTGGCAACAGGCCATTTTTGAATTTTAGCTTGTCAGTTCAAATTAGGCACGTAGATACCAAGCACCTATCAGATTGGAAATTGATGTTTTGGTAACCTGTGAACCAATCATATTATGGGCAATGTCATCAGAAGTATAAAAGACCCTGGCAGTGGCATAAACAGAGAGAGCACCTGCCACCACTCACAGCTTTCAGAGTGAGACAGAACTGCTGGCCCTCAGGGCCTCATTTATTTCCAGCAACAAAGCCTCATTTCGATAGCAAAGGAAGAAGACAGAATATTCTGGAAGAGGACAAATCCTGGTCGTAATTTAGAGGGCAACTAAATATTCTATTTTTTTGTTAATAACTGGGAATTGTATTTATTAAAACAGCATTCCATTAGAGTAGTGTTTTATTTCGTTTGTTAGTAGTTTAGATAACCTGTTCACTGTTGGTTAGATAAATAAAGTGTTATTTGTAGATTTTACAGGAAGATCTCAGGTAGTTACTTTGATTTAACCACTAAAAGTTGCTGAATATCAGATCACACTACTTCACGCATTCTTTTAATAGATTATAACGTGAGGTACTCCTCTTTGAGTGGTTTGGTGTTAGTTCTCAGAGAGGGGAGCAACCTCCACTTCATAATAGATTGGGCGCTCGAGTCCTGGATTTGAACAGTCCTGGATCTTTAAATAAACCTGAAGTGAGAAATGGAAGATCTGTTCACCGACAACAAGCCGGTTAAATCAAAAGTGGGCAAATGGCTCTTATCATTGCTAAAGAGGTTCTGGGGGTTCCCAAATCTGTTAAGAAAGTTTAGAAAGACAGAAGACAACACTTGTAGAATTAGCAAACAGGCTAAAATTTCATTTAACCAGGAATAATAGGAAAGCTGAAATCGTAACAAAGATGGCCAAGCATTTAGGTATATTAGAGAAAGTCAAATGCAGTGGAGTTAGAAAAAAATCAATTGTAAACAAAACAAGTGGAGTCAGAAAGTGAACTTAAAAGGCTGGAGTTTAAAAAAGAGGGACAGGAAAGAGAAAGGAAGGCTCTAGCAGAAGAAAGAGAAGGAGAAATATTGTTTCAGTTGGAAAAGATGAAGTTGGAATTTGAAGCAAAAAGATTTCAAATGACAGAAGTAAAAGTACAAGGTGGAAGTGGTGGTGAGCAGGATCAGCTCAGTCAATCGCCTGGTAGGGATATGTACAAATATGTCCAAACATTACCAAAATTTGATAAAAAGACGCAGAGGCCTTTTCATTTCCTTTGAGAAATTGAATACACAGATGAAATGGCCAGAGGAGGTGTAAGTAATGTTAATTCAGACCAAGACAGGGCTTTTGAGGTGTTTGCAGCACTGTCAGAGTTGGTGTCAGGAAAATATGAAGTAAAAAGGTACTTTGAGTACCTACGAATTGGTACCAGAAGCATATAGACAACGATTCAGAAACGTAAGAAAAGAACCAGGTCAGGCTTATATTGCATTTGAAAGAATTAAACAGAGCAACTTTGATAGATGGGTTTGAACATTAAAAGAGAGAAGACATATGAGGCTATTAAAGATATTATTCTTCTGGATAAACTTACTTTCAGAAGTGATAATAACTCATGTTGAGAAACAAAACATTGAAACAGCAAGAAGAGTTGCAGAGATGGTAGATGAATACATATCGCTGCATAAATTGAAAACTAGCTTCCGACAGCAATTTTACTCCGAGGGACAGAAACTGGGAAAGAGGGAGATCCTTCACTGAGAAACAAAAAGTAGATCACGCTGGCAACAGTTTACCACATGAAAAAAGATACCCAAGAAGTTAAGAAATTTAAGATTCATATGTTTGTCCATGGGGATATTACAAGTGGTAGGAGGTCTCTTCAAAGCAAGGTCTAGTGGTCCCTATCAGATTTAGAAGTTAAGTCAGGTGAATTTTAAGTTCATAAATTCATAAAATATAGGAGCAGAATTAGGCCATTCGGCCCATAAGTCCACTCCACCATTCAGTCATGCCTGACATGCTCTTCATCCACATTTTCCTGTCTTCTCTCCTTAACTTTCAACCCATTATCAATTAAAAATCTGTCCAACTCCTCATTCAATTTACTCACTGTCCCAGCACCCACCGCACTTCGGGGTCATGAATTCCACAGATTCACAACCCTTTGGGAGGAGTAGTTCCTCCTCAACTCTGTTTTAAATTAGCTACCCCTTATCCTAAAACTATGATCTCTCGTTCCAGAATGTCCCCCAGCAGAAGCATCCTTTCCACATCTACTTTATCCATACCTTTAATCAGGTCGGATAGCCTGACATCAATGGTAGGGAAATTATTGGAGGGGATTCTTCGAGACTAGATTTACTCCCACTTGGAACTAAGTGGACATATTAACAAGAGGCAACATCGTTTTGTGAAGCAGAGATTCTGCTTCACTAATTTGATTAAGTTTTTTGAGGAAGTGACGAAGGTGACTGATGAGGGTAGGACAGTGGATGTTCTCTGCATGGACTTCAGTAAGGCCTTTGATAAGATCCTTCATGGCAGACATGTATAGAAGGTGAAGTTGCATAGGATCAGAGGTGACCTGGCAAGATGGATTCAGAATGTGCTTAGGTCATAGAGGACAGAGGATAGCATTGGAAGGGTGAATTTCTAAATGGAGGGCTATGACTACTGGCATTCCTCAGGGATCAGTGCTGGGACTTTTGCTGTTTGTAATATATATAAATGTTTTGGAGGAAAATGCAATGGTTTGATTACTAAGTTTGCAGATGACACAAAGGTTGGTGGAATTGCGGATAACGATGAGGACCACAGGAGGATACAACAGGACATAGCTCAGTTGGAGACTTGAACGAAGAGATGGCAGATGGCATTTAATCGGACAAATGTGAGGTAATGCATTTTGGAAGGTCTAATATAGATGGGAAACGTACAGTAAATGACAGAATCCTAAAGAGTATGGATAGGCAGAGGGATCTTGGTGTACAGAAACACAGGTCACGGAAAGTAGCAATGCTGGTGGAGAAGGTAGTCAAAAAGGCATACAGCATGCTTGCCTTCATCAACTGGGGGACTGAGTTTAAAAATTGGCAAGTCATGTTGCAGCTTTATAGAACATTAGTTCAGCTGTACTTAGAATATGGTATTCAATTTTGGTTGCCGAGGATACAGAAAAGATTTATGAGGATGTTGCCTGGTATGGAGGGCATAAGTTATGAGGAGAGGTTAGAGGAACAAAACTTGGTTTGTTCTCACGGGAATGCCGGAAGTTGAGGGGTGACCTGATGGAAGCCTATAAGATTATGGGGGGCACCGACAGGTGGATAGTCAGAAGCTTTCTTCCAGGATGGAAGAGTCAATTACTAAGAGGGCGTAGGTTTAAGGTGTAAGGTTTAAAGGAGGCAAGTTTTCTTTTTACACAGAGGGAACTCGCTGCCGGGGAGGTAATCGAAGCAGATGCGATAGTGGCATTCAAGGGGCATCTGGACAAATACATGAATAGGTTGCGAATATAGGGATATGGTCCCCGGAAGGGTAGGGGGTATTAGTTAAGTCAGGCAGCAGGTCGGTACAGGCTTGAAGGACCGAAGGACCTGTTCCTGTGCTGTAATTCTCTTTGTTCTTGTTCTTGATCATCTTGAATACCTCAATATGATCTTCCCTCATTCTTCTAAATTCCAGAGAGGACAGGCCTTAACTGTTCAATCCCTCTTCATATGACAAGCCTCTCATCTCTGGAATCAATCTAATGAAACTCCTCTGAACTGCCTCCAATGCCACTACATTTTTTCTCAAATAAGGGGACCAAAACTGTGCACAATGCTCCAGGTGCAGCCTCACCAATGCCTTGTATAGTTGTAACAATACTTCCTTATCTTTATCTGTATTTCTTAGCTATAAATGCCAACATTCCATTTGCTTTATTATCTGCTGTACCTGCATGCTCGTTTTCTGTATCTCATGAACGAGGATACCCAAATCTGCACTGGAGCACCCTGAAGTCTCTCCCCATTTGGATAAAAAGTCACCTTCCCATTTTTGCAACCAATATGCATGACCTCACATTTACCCATCTGACACATTTTGGCCCACTCTCCGAATCTATCCATATCCATTTGTATTTCCTCACTGTAACTTACTGTCCTGCCTATTTTTGTGTCATCTGCAAATTTGGCTACAGAACCTTCCATACCTGTATCCAAGTCATGAATATAGATAATAAATAACTGGGGTCCAAGGATCGAACCCTGTGGCACCACACTACTTATTTCTTGTCATCCAGAAAATAAAACATTTATCCCAACTCTCTGTCTTCTGTCCATCAGCCAGTCACCTATCCAAGTTAATAAATTACCCCTAATCCCACATGATTAAACCTTGTCAATTAACCATTTGTGCAGCATCTTATCAAATGCCTTCCAGAAGTCCAGATGTAGTATATCTACAGGATCCCCATTATCCACTTATCTGGCAAACATACCAGATAGGGAAAAATGTGAACATGTTAAAACAATACTATGACAGGGAAAGGGAACCAGAGAAACAGGTATTAGTTACTGCACTTAGAGTGAGGAATCAAATCCTGATGATGTGGAGTTTGATGTGCCTCAGGATAAACTGAATAATGAAGAAGTCCTTAAGGAATGGAATAGTGAGCTATCTGTCTCAAGAACAGAGAACTGAATTGAAAGACTTGTTACATTGCTATGACGACCTATATCAAAATGGAGTGAGGAGGACTAATGATTAGTACAAGGTTGACATGGGGAATGCTGTTCTGATAAAACACACCCCTCCCCCCCGCCATTGGCTCAATTGTCTCAAAGCAACACAGGTTCAGAAGGAAGTGGAAGTAATGCTACAAGAAGACATCACAGAACTGAGTCAAAGCAAGTGGAGTTCGCCGATCATGTTGGTCCCCAAACCTGATGGTACTCAAAGGTTTTGCATAGATAATTGGAAGGTCAATGCTGTGACTAAATCTGATTCAAAGAACTAAGAACAAAGAAAATTACAGAACAGGAACAGGCACTTCGGCCCTCCAAGCCTACACCGACCATGCTGCCCGACTTAACTAAAATCCCCTACCCTTCCGGGGACCATATTCCCCTATTCATGTACTGGTCAAGATGCCCCTTAAAAGACACGACCGGATCCGCTTCTACTACCTCCCCCGGCAACAAGTTCCAGGCACCCACTATGCCCTGTGTAAAAGATCTGCCTCGTACATCTCATTTAAATCTCGTACCTAGCATCTTAACCCTTCGCCCCTAGTAATTGATTCTGGGAAAAAGCTTCTGACTATCCACTCCGTCAATGCCTCTCATAATCTTGTAGACTTCTATCAGGTCACCCCTCACCCTCCGTTGCTCCAGTAAGAACAAACCAAGTTTCTCCAACCTCTCCTCACAGCTAATGCCATCCAACAGGCAGCATCCTGGTAAATCTTTTCTGTACCCTCTCCAAAGCCTCCACATCCTTCTGGTAGTGGAGTGACCAGAATTGAACACTATTCCAAGTGCGGCCTCACTAAGGTTCAACAATGTTGCAACATGACATGCCAATTTTTAACCTCAATACAAGACAAACAAACTGTATGCCTCCTTGACTACCTTCTCCACCTGCATTGCTACTTTCAGTGACCTGTGTACCTGTACACCCAGATCCCTTTGCCTCTTAATATTCTTAAGGGTTCTATTTACTGTATATTTCCTATCTGTATTAGACCTTCCAAAATGCATTACCTCACATTTGTCCGGATTAAGCTCCATCTGCCATCTCTCTGCCCAAGTCTCCAACTAGCTGCATCCTCTGATGGTCCTCATCACTATCTGCAAATCCACCAACCTTTGTGTCGTCCACAAAGTTACGAATCAATCCAATTACATTTTCCTGCAAATCATTTATATTTCACAAACAGCAAAGGTCCCAGCACTAATCATAAGAACTTAAGAAATAGGAGCAGGAGTAGGCCATCTAGCCCTTCGAGCCTGCCGCACCATTCAATAAGATCATGGCTGATCTGAAGTGGATCAGTTCCACTTTCCCACTTTCTCCCCATAACCCTTAATTCCCCTGTCTATCAGAAACCTATCTACCTGTGACTTAAATATATTTAGCGACGTCGCCTCCACCACTTCAACAGGCAGAGAATTCCAGAGATTCACCACCCTTTCAATGAAGAAGTTCCTCCTCAACTCTGATCTAAACTGCACCCCCCTCCCCTTATCTTGAGGCTGTGCCCTCTAGTCCTGCTATCCTTTCTAAGCGGGAAGAATCTCTCTACCTCTACCCTATCCATCCCCTTCATTATCTTATACGTCTCTATAAGATCCCCCCTCAGCCTTCTAAACTCCAATGAGTACAGACCCAGTCTATTTAGTCTCTCTTCATAGTCCAACCCCCTCATCTCTGGTATCAGCCTAGTGAACCTCCTCTGCACTCCCTCCAAGGCCAATATATCCTTCCACAAGTGCGGCGACCAAAACTGCACACAGTACTCCAGCTGCAGCCTCATCAGAACCCTGTACAGTTGCAGCAAGACCTCCCTACTTTTATCTTCTATCCCCCTCGCTATAAAGGCCAACATTCCATTTGCCTTCTTGATCACCTGCTGCACCTGTAGACTGGGTTTTTGCAACTCATGCACAAGGACCCCCAGGTCCCTCTGTACCGTAGTATGCTGCAGCTTTTCGCCTTTTAAATAATAATCCTTCCTACTATTATTTCTGCCAAAGTGGATAACCTCACACTTGCTAACATTATACTCCATCTGCCAGGTCCTCCCTGAGGAACACCACTTGTCACAGTCCTCCATTGAGAAACGCACCCTTCTGCTGCTACCCTCTGTCTTCTTTGACCGAGCCAGTTTTGTATCCACCTTGGCAGCTGACCTCTGATCCCATGTAACTTCACCTTCTGTGCCAGTCTACCATTAGGGACCTTGTCAAAGGCCTTAGTGAAGTCCATATAGACAACATCCACTGCCCTACCCTCAATCATCTTCATCACTTCCTTGAAAAACCAGATCAATTTCGTGAGACATGACCTCCCCTTCACAAAACCACGTTGCCTCTCATTAATACATCTACTTATTTCCAAGTGGGAATAAATCCTGTCTCGAAGAATCCTCACCAATAATTTCCCTAGTAAGGCTCACCGGGCTATAATTACCTGGATTATTCTCACAAACCTTCTTAAACAAAGGAAAAACATTGGCTATTCTCCAGTCCTCTGGGACCTCCCCTGTGGCCAGTGAGGATACAAAGATTTCTCTCAAGGCTCCAGCAATTTCCTCCTTTGCCTCGCTCAGTATTCTGGGGTATATCCCATCAGGTCCTGGGGACTTGTCCACCTTAATGTTTCTCAAGAACCCCAGTACCTCCTCCTTTTTGATCTCAATATGACTCAAACTATCAACACATCTTTTCCCAGACTCATCATCCACCAAGTCCTTCACTTTGGTGAATACTGACGCAAAGTACACATTTAATACCTCGCCCATTTCTTCTGGCTCCATGCATAGATTCCCTTCTTTGTCCTTCAATGGGCCAACTCTCTCCCTGGCTACCCTCTTGCTCTTTATATATGTATAAAAAACACTGGGATTTTCCTTAATCTTACCGGCCAATGCTTTATCGTGACCCCTTTTTAGCCCTTCTTACGCCTTGTTTAAGTTTATTTCTACTTTCTTGTATTCCACACTTGTTTCGTGTGTTCCCAGCCTCCTAGCTTTGACAAATGCTTCCTTTTTCTCTTTGACTAGGCTCACAATATCTTTCGTTATCCAAGGTTCCCAAAACTTGCCATAACTTATCCTTCACCCTTACAGGAATGTGCTGATCCTGAATCCCTATCAACTTACACTTGATAGCCTCCCACATGCCAGATGTTGATTTGCCCTCAAACATCTGTCCCCAATTACAAATGTAGGGATTCTATGAAAAGTATGTGTGAAGTCGTACGATGTGCCCTTCAGCAACTGTGTGGTTAAATCAAAATAACTATCTGAGACAAAGAACAAAGAACAAAAAACAGCCCAGGAAACAGGCCCTTCGGCCCAACGAGCCTGTGCCGCCATCTCAACACCACCAGTTCCCCCCCCTCCACCCATGACCCTTATCTAATATTTTGTGGCCATCCATATTGAGGGAAACTAATTTAGGGACAATTTATTACTGCCAATCAGCCTAACAGCACATCTTTGGGGTGTGGGAGGAAACCGCAGCACCCGGAGAAAACCCACGCAAGCATGGGGAGAATGCGCAAATTCCCACAGACACTGGCCCAAATCCATGTGTCTGCACAGCAATCAGTGATAGTCACTGAGCTGTCATCTTGCCCAGTATCTGGTCCAGTTTAAGCACACACTAATGACATGAAGCACTAGGCCAATCTCGAACAACCAAGAGCAGCCCAAGTACGACCCATCACGTGTATGCCCCTCGTTGAACACAAGGTGGACCGACTTAAAACCTGTGAATGAAAAAGAGAAAAAAAACATTATTATTGTACCATATCCATTTACCTTACCAGGGACGCCCCAATGCTAATGACCCTTATTTAAAACAATCTCCTATATCCACCCATCTCCAAACCCACTCATGTGCCTGTCTAAGTTACTCTTAAACAACCGTAGCGTGTTTGCGTCCACCACATTACGTGGCAGAGCATTCCATACCCCCACTACCCTTTGTGAAAAACCTCCCTCTAATATCTGTGTTATGCCTCTCCCCCCTCACCTTAAGCCCATGGCCCCTTGTCCTGTGTGTCTCTATCATAGGAAATAGCCTACCTCTGTTTACTCTATCTATACCCTTCATAATCTCATATACCTCGATTAGATCCCCCCTCAGTCGCCGTCTTTCAAGGGGAAACAGCTCCAATTTATTCAATCTTTCCTCATACCCCAGTCCTTCCACACCAGGCAGCATCCTGGTAAACCTCCTCTGCACTCTCTCCAGAGTCTCCACGTCCTTCTGGTAGTAAGGCGACCAGAACTGGACGCAGTACTCTAAATGCAGCCTAACCAACGTTCTGTACAACTGCGACATTAGACTCCAGCTCTTATATTCTATACCCCTTCCTATAAAGGCTAACATACCACAGGCTTTCTTCACCACACTCTCCACTTGCACTGCCACCTTCAAAGACTTGTGCACTTGCACCCCCAGGTCTCGCTGCAATTCTATACTCCTTATGGGCTTACTCTTTATCATATAACTCCCCCCTACATTATTCCGGCCAAAATGCATCACCTCACATTTATCCGGATTAAACTCCATTTGCCTCTCTCTGTAAAATCAACAAATAATACTTTATTTACCTAACTGACAGTGAACAGGTTAACTAAACTATTAACAAACCAAGTACAACATTATTCTAATGGAATGCTGGTTAGATAAATACAATTCCAACTTATTAATAAAAAAAAGACCTTTTAGTCACTCTCTAAATTACAACCAGGATTTGTTGTCTTCCAGAATATTCTGTCTTCTTTCTTCTTTGCTATCGAGGTTGGGCTTTCTTGTAAGACATAAATGAAGCCATGAGAACCAGCAGTTCTTGCTCTCTCTATCTCTACCTCAGAGCTGTGAGCAGTAACAGGTGGCACTTTGTGTCACTGTCCCTATCTTTTATAGCCTGAATGACATTTCCCACAATATAATTGGTTCTCAGGTTACCAAAACATCAATTTCAAATCTAATAGACGCTTGGTATCCAAGTGCCTAATTTAAACTGATTGGCTAAAATTCAAAAATAGTCTGTTGCCAAGGCAAACCTGCTACTTTGGCCTTTGCTATAATGTTTCAGTCTGTGTACTGGCACCATATGCACCCACATTTATTTTAACTTTCTAAGTACAGAAAAAACCTTTTAAAGGGACAATGCAATGCTTTCACCTTTTGGCATTTTACAATTTTAAAAATAATTTTACAAACATGAAATCCTAACATTCTACTCAACTTCACAACACATCGGGGGGCACAGTAGCACAGTGGTTAGCACTGCTGCTTCACAACTCCAGGGACCTTGGTTCTATTCCTGGCTTGGGTTACTGTCTGTGTGGAATTTGCACATTCTCCATGTGTCTGTGTGGGTTTCTTCCAGGTGCTCCAGTTTCCTCCCATAGTCCAAAGATGTGCAGGTTAGGTTAATTGGTTGTGCTAAAAAATTGTCCCTTAGTGTCCTGAGATGCGTATTTTAGAGGGATTAGTGGATAAAAATGTAGGGGACATGGGGATAGGGCCTGGGTGGGATTATGGTCAGTGCAGACTCGATGGGCCAAATGGCCTCTTTCTGCACTGTAGGGTTTCTTGATTCTATGAACACTTCCCTTCACTTAAAAAATTAACCATTATCATGAAAAGATGGCTTCATTTTTTCTTTTCCTTTTAAATTCGTGATGTCTTCCGCAATAACATTTTCATGACCCACAACATGTGCAATCTGTAAATTAAATGCTTGTAACATGAGACTCCAACGATATACTCCAGTGTCGTTCTCCTTAAATCTTTCCAGAAATGTCAAAGGATTGCGATCAGTATACACAAAGATCTCTGATGCATTGTTTGTAATTCAAATATTAAAATGTTTTAAGGCCATTACTAAACTTAATAACTCCTTTCAATGGTGGAATATTTTGTCTGGTGGATATTGAGTTTTTTAAAAAATAACCAATTGGCCTTTCAATTCCACAGTCATCCTTCTGTAACAACACAAGTGGATGCATTTGGTAGTAATCTTCCAAGAAGCCTTAAACACTGGAAAAGTCCCACAGGATTGGAAATGTTATTCAAAAAGGGAGGGAGACAAATACAGGCAACTATCAACCAGTTAGCTTAACATCAATCACTGGGAAAATGTTAGCGTCTATTAGAGGTCTTCAAAATTATGAAGGGCATAGACAGCATGGATAGTCAGAGGCTTTTCCCCAGGGTGGAAGTGTCAATTACAAGAAGGCATAGATTCAAGGTGAGGGGGGGGGAAGTTTAAGGGAGATGTGCGGGGGAAGTTTTTCACGCAGAGAGTGGTGGGTACTTGTTATATGCTGCCAGGGGGGATGATGGAAGCAGGCACATTAGAACAACAAAAAGCACAGGAACAGTCCCTTTGGCCTTCCAAGCCTGCGACAATCACACTTACCCATCTAACCAACTGCTTATATCCCTGTATTCCCTGTTTGTTCATATACCCATCAAGGCAAGTCTTAAATGTGGCTAACGTAACTGCCTCAACCATCTCACTCGGCAGTGCATTCCAGACCCTCACCACTCTGAACATAGAACATAGAACACAGATCACTACAGCACAAACAGGCCCTTTGGCCCACAAGTTGCGCCGATCATTTCCCTACCTACCAGGCCTATCTATAACTCTCAATCCCATTAACCTGTGTAAAAAAACTTACCCCACATATTTCCACTGAACCTTTCCTCCCTTATTTTGAACTCTGCCCCCTTGTAGATGTTATTTCTGCCCTGGGAAAAAGCTTCCAACTGTTCACTCTTATCCACACCCCTCATAATTTTATAAACTTCTATCAGGTCACGCCTCAACTTCCATCTTTCCAGGGAGAACAATCCCAGTCTCCTTGTAGCTAATACCCTCCATACCAGGCAACATCCAGGTAAACCTCTTCTGCACTCACTCCAAACCCTCCATGTCCTTCTGGTTTTGTGATGACCAGAATTGGACAGTAATCCAAATGTGGTCTAACCAACATGATGCCCTGTCCAATGAAGGCAAGCATGCCAAATGCTTTCTTCACCACCTGTGCTATCACTTTTAAGGGTCTGTGGCCCATACTCGCAGATCTGTGTGTCTATGCTCCTGATTGTTCTGCCGTCTATTTTGTAGCACTCACCTTAATTGGTTCTACCAAAATCCATCACCTTGCATTTGTCCAGATTAAATTCCATCTGCCATTTCTCCGCTTAATTTTCCAGTCTATCTATATCCTGCTGTGCTCTCTGACAATCTTCATCACTGTCTGCAACTCTGCCAATCTTAGTACCATCTGCAAACTTGCGAATCAGAGCAGCTACATTTTCTTCCAAGTCATTTATATATATTATAAACAGCAGAGGTCCCAGCACTGATCCCTGTGTAACACCACTAGTTACATAGCTCCATTCAGAAAAACGCCCTTCTATCACTACCCTGCGTCTGCTATGGCCAAGCCAGTTCTGAATCCATCTAGCTAGTTCACCCCAGTCCCAAAAGATTTAATTTTTTGTACCAGAGGGACCTTGTTGGATGCCTTACTAAAGTCCATGTAGACAACATCCACAGCCTATCCCTCGTCAATCATTTTTGTCATCTCCTCAAAAAACTCAATTAAATTAGTGAGACATGACCTCTCATGTGCAAAACCATGCTGTCAGTCACTAACAAGATCATTCAGTTCCGAAGTGTACAGATCCTATTCCTAAGAATCTTCTCCAACAGTTTCCCTATCACTGACGTCAAAATCACTGGTCTATGATTACTTGCTACTCTTCTTAAATAACAAGACAACATTGGCTATCCTCCAATCCTTTGGTACCTCACCACTGCCAATGAAGAAACAAAGATTTCTGTTAGGGGCCCATCAATTTCATCTCGTGTCCCTCAATAATCTGTGATAGATGCCATCTGGCCTTGGGGATTTGTCTATCTTTATAATATTTTTTAATTCATCTAACACTTCCTCCCTTGTAATGGTTTGTTCTAAAGGGTTTACACACCCCTCCATGACACCATCAATTGACAGTTAAATGCTAAATTAGCAACATTTAAAAGGCATCTGTGTGGGTACACGAATAGAGAGGGAATAGAGGGATTCAGACGAGTAAGGTTTAAGATTGTTCTTTAAGTTCAGTTAGGGCATCATGATTGGCACAGGCTTGGAAGGCCGAAGAACCTGCTCCTGTGCTATATTTTTATTTGTTCTTTGTCAGACAAAGCAAAAAATCTGAACACTTGCTATGTTACTCTCATCTTAATCTTCTCACTTTTTATCAGTTTTTGGTCATCTTTTGTTAGTTTTCAAAACTTGTCCAATCCTCTGGCTTACCACTAATCTTTGGCTACATTGTATTTTATTATTTCTGCTTAATACATTCCTTAACTTCCTTGGTTAACCATGGTTGATTTATACTCTCCCTGGAAGGTGTTAACTGCTCCAAACAGACTATACTAGAACAGAACCTAAAATCCCTTCCCACTGAATCCCACTGCACTCCATCCCAATGGATCCAAATTCCTCCTTATTCTCACTGTGCTCCCAGTAGCACAAGGTATAATATCTTCCATCATCCCATTTCCATCACTAAGGGGTCCAGCATATCCTATTTGAGTTCCAATATGTAATTAGTGATTACAATCAGCCCTGATCTCTAGGCTGAAGTTATCTCTCACATACCATTGCCTCCAGCTCCCTGATCATGAATGCTACAGATGGGGTTATGGTGCTCGCGTTCTATGCAGGCTCGCAGAACTCGGTTCATCTTCTGCTCCATCTCAGCATCACCTCGTTGCACTGCGCCAAAATCCAGCTCTGCTGTGTTGTCTCCCTGCACCTGGATGGACAGAGCATGGAGGAAACAAAGAAATTGCAAGAGATGTTGGGGTTGCCTCTCCAAACCCCTCCCCCAAACACTGTTCACTGCACCTCAACAACAATTGCACTGATACTTACCTGGATCGAGGAGGCAGCCCCTCCTCCCACTCCAATTCGATAGACTGGGCCCCCAATCTTCACCACCTCCATTTCTGAAATCAGAGCATGGGTCAGTGAAGGAAGTCAAAATGCACACGATTATAGACACGGCAAATATCAAAGCAGATCATCAAAATACAGATTACAATGTGATCAGCACACAGCACACAGGACAGCGGGCTCCGCACGCAGCACCCAACACACAGACAGCATGGGCGGCATACAATACCCAATAGTACACAGGAGAGTGGGGTCAGCACACAACATCCTGCATATTGAGTGCTGTGCACTGACCCTGCACTCCAGTGTTTGGGTGCTGCACGCTGATCCTGCTGTCCTGCGTATGGGGTGCTGTGTACTGATTCCACTGTCCCGTCTATTGAACACTGTGTGCTGATCCCACTGTGAATTGGACGCTGAGTGCTAACTCTCTGACCTGTGTATCGAGTGCTGTGTTCCGATCCCACTGTCCTACAAACTGGGTGCTGTGTGCTGGCCCCACTGTTCTGTGTGAAGAGCAAGAGGAAAAGGCAGCAAGGAGAATAAGAAAAGTTACAGGCAGAGAAATCAAGGGCATAGTCAGATAAGAAAAAAGAGTAAAAAATAGCAAGGACAAGAAACGTTAAAAGGGCTTACCTTAAGGTTTTGTACCTGAAAGCTTGGAACATTCAAAACAAAATGAATGAATTGATTACGCAGATAGATGTAAATGGGTATGATTTAGTTGGCATTACGGGGACATGGTGCCAAAGTGACCAAGCATGGGAGCTAAACATTTAGGGCTATTCAGTGTGTACGAAGGTCAGGCAGAAAGAAAGGTCGGTGTTGGCATTGTTGATTAAAAAGATATCGATATGATATTGAGAAAATATATTAGGAGAACATTGGTAGGGTGTTAATTGAATATTTCACAACTGTCTGCACCCATGAGAATGAGAAGGTAGTTAGACAGACTGCAGGGCTCAAGAGAAAATCATAGGAAGTGATAAGTATTGGTGGGCTTAAAATGGACAAATCTCAGGTCCCGATGAATTGTGCTGCAATGACAGAATTCTTTGTCAAGGTGGACAGAATCTCAATGAAGGTAACTATGATATTATGAGGCATGAGTTGTATATGCTGGACTGGGAAACATTATTGAAAGGAAGATAGTGGTCAGGCAATGGCAAGCATTTAAGGAACGAATAGGTGAACTCCAAAAATTTATTCCATTTGGCGCAGGAATGGTAAGGGAACTGTGGCCAAACTATGGGTTACAGGGGAAAATTACAGACAGAATCAGATTCAGAGAAGAAGCATAGAAATCGGCAAGCAAAAGACCTGAGGATTGGGAGCAGTTTAAAATTCAGCAAAGCAGGAGCAAGGGATTGATGAAGAAGGGGAAAATAAAGTATGAAAATAAGCTAGCTGGAAACATAAAAACTGAATGTAAAAGTTTCTATAGGAGTGCAAAGAGAAAAAGTTGACAAAAATGAATGCAGGCTTCTTACAGTCAGAGAGGGAGAACTCATAATGGAGAACAAAGAAATGGTGAGGAACTAAATTCGTACTTTGCTCAGTCTTCACAAAGGAAGACATGAATAATGTACCAGAAGTTCTGAGAGAAACAAGTTTTAGTGAGGAGCTAAAGAAAATCAGTGATTCTTCAGAAGGAACTCTTCAAATGCAGACAATAAAACGAAAACAAAACTTACTCCAACTTATAAATCAAAAGAAGGGTTTAATAAAGAAACATCGTTACTCCAAACTCAGACCTCACCCTGGACCAATCCAAGCTCGATATAATTCTACTCAGGTTCTTATGTATTGAGAGTCAGCTGGTCAGCTATTACATCATTTTGTAATTGATTCCATGGTTTACTGGGTCAGCTGTCCCTTACATCTTGTTACTATCTGTCGCATTACATCCAATACAAAATTGTCACCGATTGCATTTTAACAATCAGCATTAGCCGAGAAAAGGTTTTGGGGATTGAAGGTGGATAACTCTCCAGGGCCTGATAATCATCATCCCATAGTACTTAAGGAAGTGGCCCTGGAAATAGTAGATTCATTGGTGGTCATTTTCCAAAATTCTGTGAACTTTGAACTGGTTCCTACAGATTGGAGGTTGGCTAATATAAGCCCGCTATTCAAAAATGGAAGTAGATAGAAAACAAGGAATGATAGACCAGTCAGCCTAAAGTTAGTACTGGGAAAACTGCTAGAGTCCATTGTCAAGGATTTCATGTCTCAGTATTTGGAAAGTAATGGTATAATCAGACAAACTCAACATGAATTTACAAATCATGCTTTACGAATCTATTGGAATTATTTGAAGATGTAACTGGGAGAATTGACCAAGGATGGATGTGGTGTATTTAGAGTTTCAGAAGGTTTTTGAACGTTACAACGCGTGGGATTACAGGTCATATCTTGAGATGTATTGAAAGCTGGTTAGCAGATTGGAAACAAAGAGTTGGCAAAGTGGGTACTTTTCCAATTGGTAGTAATGACTAGTGAGGTACCACAGGATACTGACCCCAGTGTTCAGTGTATGCTGACCCCACTGTCTTGTGTAATGGGTAATGTGTTCTGACCCCACTGTCCTGTGTATTGGGTGCTGTCTGCTGACACCACTGTCCTGTGTATTGACCCCAGCTGCTCACATTATAGATTAATGATTTGGAAGAGAGAAGTAAATGCGCTATCTCCAAATTTTCAGATGATACAAAGTTGGGTGGGAGGGTAAGCTGTGAGGAGCATGCAAAGATGCTTCAGCATGACTTAGCAGACTGAGTGATTGGGCATGGCAAATGAGGTAGATGAATGTTAGGTTATCCACTTTGGTAGCAAAAATAGGAAAAGAGATTATTATTTAAATGGGTGTAAATTGAGGGGGGCAGATACTCAGTGAGAACTTGATGTCCTTGTACATCAGTCGCTAAAAGTAAGCGTACAGGTACAGCAGGCAGTGAAGGCAGCAAATGGTATGTTGGCCTTCATAGCCATAGGATTTGAGTATAGGAACAGGTATGTTTTACTGCAATCGTTTAGGGCATTGTTGAGGCCACATTTGGTGCACTGTGTGCAGTTTTGGTATCCTTACCTGAGGAAGGATGCCCTTGCTACAGAGGGAGTGCAGTGAAGGTTTACCAGACTGATTCCTGGGACGACATGTCTGTCATATGAGGACAAACTAAGTTGGTTAGGTTTGATTTCATTGGAGTTTAGAAGAGCAAGGAGAGATTTCATAGAAACTTATAAAATTCTAACAGGATTAGACAGGGTAAATTCAGAAAGAATGCCTCCGATGGTGGGGGAATCCAGAACTACGGGTCATATTCGAGGACTGAGGTGAGGAGAAATTTCTTCACCCAGAGCGTGATGTATCTGTGGAATTAACTATCACAGAAAGTAGTTGAGGCTGAAACACTGATTTTAAGCAGAAATTAGGTATAGCTCTCTAGGGGCTTAAGGGATACAGGGATATGGAGGGGAGGCAGGATCAGGATATTGAATTTGATGATCAGCTATGATCAAAATGAATGGCAGAGCAGGTTCGAAGGGCTAAATGGCATACTCCTGCTTCTATTTTCTACGTTTCTATGTACTGGGTGCTGTGTGTTGACCCCACTTTCCAGTGTATTAGGTGCTGTGTTCCAACCCCACAGTCTTGTGTATTAAGTACTGTGTGCTGACTGTACTATCCTGCGTATTAGTTGCTGTGTTCTGACCTCACCGTCCTGTGTATAGGGTGCTGTCTGCTGACCCTGCTGTCCTGTGTATTGGGTGCTATCTGCTGACCCCACTGTCCGTTAGAGGTAACAGGGACTAATTATAGTCTCAACAGAAACTAGCTCCCAAGTTATATCCCAAACTGTGGATATAACATGAGTTGATACAAAGCAGATTCTGGGCAAAGACATGTTTCCTTTTTCCTCCATTCAAGGAATACACAAAAAAATGTGTTAAGAGACAACGGCATTTTGCCCTCCATGCTAATCTGGTGTTCTAGTTTTACTGTGCTGATCTGTGATGGTGAGAGCTGCAGAATATCCACAGGACACTGCAGCGCTGCACATGCGCTGAATGTGATATCGGCCAGCTGCTGATGAGACACTATAGTACTTATCCACAACAAAATGGGCCAACTCATGACATTCCCAGGACAGGTACAGCATAGGGTTATAAACAAGACTCATTGAACACTCTCAGGCACAACCCCAGAGACCCATGGCTGGTCCCTGATCCTTGATTCTGCAAAATACCAACAGCCCATTAACTCAAGCAGATGCACCTGGTTCTGGTTGCTCCTTGTGAACGTGCTGATCTTCAATGGTTCCAATACCAGCGCTGAACATCACTGGTTTCAACCACTCTCTCCTCTCTCGACCAGCGAGCAGCAAACCAAATGAGCGCGCAAATCCTAAAATCAAAACGGAATTAGTCAAATCCAAACACACATGAATCTGCAGCTAGGAGGACCTGACCAGCAGGCCCCAACATTAATCCATTCCCACAACCTGACCAGATCCAGCAGGCCCCAGCAATAATCACTGCTCACATCCTGACCAGATTCAGTAAGCCACAGCAATAATCCATTCTCACAAACTGAGCAGATCCACTAGGCCTGACCACTAACCCCTGTCCACAATCTGCCCAGATGCAGAAGGACCCGCAATAATCCCTTCCTACAACCAAAACAGATCCAGACGCTCAAGACTAACATCCTGTCAGGATCTGACCAGATGCAGCAGGCCCCTGCACTAACCCATTCCCACAACCTGACCAGATCCAGAAGGCCTCAGCACTAACCCACTCCCAGAATCTAACCAGATCCAGAAGGCCCCACACTAATTCCTTCCCACAACCAGAACAGATTCAGAAGGCCCCAATACAAATACCTTGTCAGGATCTGACCAGATGCAGCATGTCCCTGCACTAATTCACTCTCAGAACATGACCGGATCCAGCAAGCCTCAGCATTATCCACAACTCAGAACCTGACCAGACCCAGGAGACCCTAGCATTAAGCCATGCTCAAAACCTGACCAGATCCAGCAAGATCCTGCGCTAACCCATTCCCACAACCTGACTAGATCGTGCTGGCAACAGTGCTAACCACAACCTAATCCATTCCCAGAACCTGACCAGATGCTTCCCAGGAACTAATCATATCCAACAGACACCAGCACTATCACTGCCCACAACCTGACCATAAGGTCCCAGCATGAAACCGTCCTCAGAACATGACCAGATCAAGCAGGCCCAGCACTAATCCCTTGCCACAACCAGAAAAGATCCAGAAGGCCCCAGCACCAACCCATTCCCAGAACATGACCAAATCCTACAGGCCCTGCATTAACTCCCTCAGACCTGACCAGACCTAGGAGGCCCCTGCACTAACCCCTGCTCAGTAGCTGACCAGATCCAGGAGGACCTAGCACTAATGCATTGCCAGAACCTGACCAGATCCACCACGCCCCTGCGCTAATCCATTCCCACTACCTAACCAGATTCAGCAGGCCCCTTCCCACATTCTCTCCAAATCCAGGAGACCCCAGCACTAGTCCATTCCTGTTATCTAACCAGATCCAGCAGACTGCAGCACTAACCTATCCCCATATTCTTACCAGATCCAGGAGGCTTCAGCAATAATCCTTGCCCACAACACAACCACATCTAGCAGGTTCAAGTGTTAATCCATTCCAAGAACCTGACCAGATTCTGCAGGATCCAGCACTAACTGTTTCCCAAGAGCTGACCATATGCAACATGCCCCAGCACTACCCCTGCCCACAACCAAAAGACCCCCAGCACTATCCCATTCCCAGAACGTGACTAGATCCAGCAGGTCGCAGCACTAATCCCTTCCCATAACCAGAGCAGAACCAGGAGGCCCCAACACCATCCCATTCCCAGAAGATGACCATATCCTGCAGGCCGCAGTATTAACCCCGGCTCAGACCTTACCAAACCCGGGGGCTCCAGCACTAACTCCTGATCAGAACCTGACGATATCCAAGAGGCCCCAACACTTACCCATTCCCATATCCTGACCAGAGACAGAAGGCTCCAGGCATTAACTCCTGCCCACAATCCATCCAGATCCAAAGGCCCCAGCATTTGACCATTCCCAGAACCTGACCACATCTACAAACTCCAGCACCAGCCACTGGCCACAACTTGATCAGACCAAGCAGGCCCCAAAACAAACCCATTCCCACATGCTGACCAGATCCAGGGGGCCCCAGCACTAACTGCTTCCCAGGACCTGAGCAGATCCAGGAAGGCCCAACACTAAACAATTCCAAGTACCAGATCAGATCCAATGTGCCCCAGCACTAACCCCTTTCCAGAACCTGATCAGATTCAGCAGGCCCCAGCACTAACTCCTTTTCCACAACCTGACCAGATCCAGGGAGCCCCAGGATTAACCCATCCCAGACCTGATCAGATCCAGGAATTAACCAATCACCAATGCCCAGATCTGTTTGTGTCTACCATGACTTACCAGCCAGGACTGGCTCTCCAAACTTGTTACCATAATCAGAAGTTCCATTACTGGCCTCTATTGCTATCTCCAGGGGCCGTGCAAAATTGCCAGGATAAGGGAATGTCTCATCTTCCCAGGGTTGCTTGTAGCCTAAAGACAGTAGAATTATTAGTATGAATCAGTACACACTATCAGAAATGGATGTTTTGGTTAGACTGAGCCTAGCAGATACTGGCACAGGAAGAGCAGACAAATTGAAATGCTGCCAGTAGGAATTGCAGACAAAGAACAAAGAAGAGTACGGCACAGGAACATGCCCTTCAGCCCACCAAGTCTGCACCAACACATAACAACTTTCTAAAGACCTTTTGCCTCTACATGGTCTGTAAGGCTCTATCCCCTGTCTATTCATGTGTCTATCATGTCTTTTAAACTCTGCCCGAACTGATGAAGGCAAAAATGCCATTCGCCTTGTGTTGCCACTTCCAGGGAACTATGGACCTGGATCCCTCTATATATTAATGCTTCTAAAGGTTCTGTCATTTACTGTATACTTCCCTCCTGCATTAGACTTTCCAAAATATATCAATTCACATTTGTTCAGAATAAATTCCATCTGCTATTTCTGTACCCAAGTCTCCGGCCTATCTATATCCTGCTCTATCCTCCTCACAATCCGCAGCTCCCCATATCTTTGTGTCATTCACAAACTTACTCATTAAACCACCTACATTTTCCTCCAAATCATTTTTAGAAACAACAGGGGTCCGAGCACTGATTACTGCATAACACCACTAATCAGACCTCCAGTCAGAAAAACATCCGTTCACCATTAGCCTCTTCTCTGTAATCAAGTCAGTTCTCTATCAATCTTACCAGTTCACCATGGCTCCCACGTGACTTCACCTTCTGTACCAGTCTGCCGATACGGACCTTTTCCAAGGCTTTACTAAAGTCCATGTAGACATTATCCAATGATGTGTCTTTATTAATAATTTTTGCATTTCCTCAAAAAACTCAATCAAATTAGTGAGACAGGACCTTCCAGCACAAAGCCATATTGCCTATCACTACTAAATCCATATTTGCCAAATCTGAGTAAATTTTGCCCAGAAGAATCTTTGAACAATTAATGGACACACAGTTCACTGGCCACTGAACAAAGAAAATTATAGCACAGGAATAACCCCTTCGGCCCTCCAAACCTGCACTGACCATGCTGCCAGTCTGAACTAAAACCCCCCACTCTTCCGGGGACCATATCCCTCTATTCCTTCCTATTCATGTATTTGTCCAGACACCCCTTAAAAGTCACTATCGTATCTGCTTCCATGGCTCCCCCGGCAGTGAGTTTCAGGCACCCGCCACACTCTGTAAACACTTGCCTTGTACATCTCCTTAAAACATTGTCCCTCGCACCTTAAACCATTGCCCCTTCATAACTGACTCTTCCACCCTGGGAAAAAGCTTCTGACTATCCACTCTGTGAATGCCCCTCAATCTTGTAGACTTCTATCAGGTCACTCCTCAAAATCCATCATTCCAGTGAGAACAAACCAAATTTCTCCAAACTCTCCTCATAGCTAATGCCCTCCCATACCAGGCAACATCCTGACAAATGTTTTCTGTACTAGAATTGAATACTATATTCCAAGAGCAATCTAACCAAGATTCTATAAAGCTACAACGTAGCTTGCCAATTTTTAAACTCAATGCCATGGCTGATGAAGGCAAGCATGCCGTATGCCTTCTTGTCTACCTTCTCCACCCGTGTTGTCACTTTCAGTGACTTGTGTACTGTACATCCAGATCCCTTTGCCTATCAATACTCTTAAGGGTTCTGCCATTTACTGTATATTTCCTATCTGTATTAGACCTTCCAAAATGCATTAACTCACAGTTGTCCTGATTAAACTCCATCTGCCATCTCTTCGTTCAAGTTTCCAACCAATCTATATCCTGCTGTATCCTCCTACAGTCCTCATTGCTATCTGCAATTCCACCAACCTTTGAGTTATCCACAAGCTGAGTAATCAAACCAGTTACATTTTCCCCCAAATCATTTATATATTGCAAACAGCAAACGTCCCTGCACTGATCCCTGAGGAATGTCAGTAGTCACAGCCCTCCATTCAGAAACGCACCCTCCTGCTGCTTCCCTCCGTCTTCTTTGACTGAGCCAGTTCTGTATCCATCTTGTCAGCTCACCTCTGATCCTATATGACTACAGCTTCTGTACCTGACTGCCATGAGGGACCTTATCAAAGGCCTTACTGAAATCCATGTCGACAACATCCATTGTCCTACCATCATCAATCATCTTCATCACTTCTGCGAAAAGCTCAATCAAACTTGTGAGACACGAACTCCCCTTCACAAAACCATGTTGCCTCTCGCTGATACATGCACTTATTTCCAAGTGGGAGTAAATCCTGTCTCGAAGAATCCTCTTCAATATTTTCCCGACCACCGACGTGAGGCTCCCCAACCTGTAAGTAGCTGGATTATCCTCGCGATCCTTCTTAAACAAAGGAACAACACTGGCTTTTCTCCAATCCTCTGGGACCTTCCCTGGAGCCAGTGAGATTACAAAAATTTCTCTCGAGGCGCCAGCAATTTCCTTACTTGCCTTTCTCAGTATTCTGGGGTATATATCCCATCAGGCCCTGGGGACTTGTCTACCTTAACGCTTTTCAGGAACCCCAATACCACCTCCTTGTTAACCTCAACATGACCCTTCCCACCCCTTCCCCAGACTCATCATTCATCAAGTTCTTCTCTTTGGTGAATATTGATGTAAAGTACTCATTTAATACCTTGCCTATTTCCTCTGGCACCATGCATGGATTCCCTTCCTTGTCCTTGAGTGCACCAACCGTCTCCCTGACTAATCCTGCTGGCCAATGACTTTTCATGACCATCTGATTAAAGATAGTGACAGAAGCAGTTACTGGCTCCAAATATGAAGTAAAGTTGTTCACCTGGGCACAGAAGATTCCCAAAGCAGTAGCCTGCAGTTCCAGCAATGGCATGTGCCCCTCGCCCTGTGCACTGTATGTCCCGGATCCGACCCCCGGTTCCAGTTGTAGCACCACTGAAAGGAGCAACACCTGAAATACAGACGGGAAGTTAACACAGAGTAACATGTCAACATCCCCCACACAGACTGATAATCACATCTTGGTACCCACACAACACTAAGGAACAACGCACCCAATGCTGCAAAGCACAACACACCCACTGAGCAGCAAAGCACCCAACACCGGGGATACACAGCAACGCACCCAGCACCAGGAAAACAGAACAACACACCGAACACCGAGAAACACAACACACCCAAGACTGAGGAACACGTCTCAGCCAACAACACCCCTAACACTGAGAAACACATCTCAGCCAACAACACCCCTAACACTGAGAAACACATCTCAGCCAACAACACCCCTAACACTGAGAAACACATCTCAGCCAACAACACCCCTAACACTGAGAAACACATCTCAGCCAACAACACCCCTAACACTGAGAAACACATCTCAGCCAACAACACCCCTAACACTGAGAAACACATCTCAGCAACACCACCCAACACTGAGAAACATGTCTCAGAGGTTTAAAAAGCAGGCCGCACTATACAACGGGCAGCGTCAGTAACGGGCAGTGGACTGAGCAGGTAGCAGAGTGAGAGCTAAAGGGCTTTGGTTCAACGGGCTTAGGCGGAAACGAGCGAGGCAAGATAGGTTTAATTTTTAGTTTTTTTTCTGTGTTCTTTGAAGAAAAGGGGAATTATGAGTGTGAGGCCAGTCTGCTCTCAGTGTAGATGTGGGAGGTCCTAGAGTTTCCTAGCCTCCCGGACGTCCATATCTGTGCCAGGTACATCGAGCTGCAGCTCCTAAGGGTCTGCATTAGTCTGAAACTGGAGCTGCAGCCTGAAGACCTTCGTCCTGTCAGGGAGAACGAGGAGGTGATAGATAGGAGTTACAGGCAGGTGGTCACACTGGGGCCACTGGAGGCAGGCAAGTGGGTCATGGTTAGGAAGGGGAAAGGTCAGGTGCTAGAGAGCACCCCAGTGGATGTGCCCCTTCACAATAAGTACTCCTGTTAGAGTACTGTTGGGGGGGACAGACCACCTGGTAGAAGCAGCAGTGGCTGTACCTTCGGCACACAGTCCGGCCCTGTAGCCCAGAAGAGTAAGGAAAGAAGGAAGACAGTATTAACCGGGCAGTCTACAGTGAGGGTTCGGACAGGCAATTTTGTGGAGGCAGACGGGAAACTAGGATGATAGTTTGCCTCCCTGGTGCCGGGATCAGGGATGTTTCTGGTTGCATCCAAGAAATTCTGAAATGGGAGGGAGAGAAGCCAGAGGACGTGGTACATATTGGTACCACTGACATAGGTAGGAAAAGGGAAAGGGTCATGAAAAGAGAATGTAGGGAGTTAGGTAGAGAGTTGAGAAGGAGGAAAGCAAAGGTGGTAATCTCAGGATTGTTGCCTGTGCCACGAGAAGGTGAGAGCAGGAATGGAATGAGGTGGAGGATAAATGTGTGGCTGAGAGATTGGAGCAGGGGATAGGGATTCAGGTTCCTGGATCATTGGGACCTCTTTAGGGGCAGGTGAGACCTGTACAAAAAGGACGGGTGGCACTTGAATCCCAGGGGGACCAATATCCTGGCAGGAAGGTTTGCTCAGGCTACTGGGGAGACTTTAAACTAGAATGACTGGGGGGAGGGAATCAAAATGAAATGACTGGGAGACAGGAGGATAGATTGCAAAAAGAGAGAGATTGTCGACAGTGAGAGAGGGAGGATAGGCAGGTGATGGAGAAGGGGAGCGCTCAGGCCGAGATGTGTTTATTTTAACGCAAGGAGTGTTGTTAACAAAGTGGATGAGCTCAGAGCATGGATCACTACTTGGAAATATGATGTTGTGGCCATTACAGAGACTTGGATGACTCAGGCAGAGGACTTCTTGCCGGTTTCAATGTTTCAGGAGGGACAGGGAGGGAGGCAAAAGAGGTGGGGGAGTGGCACTGTTGATCAGGGATAGTCTCACAGCTGTAGAAAAGATGGACACCATGGAGGGATTGTTTACGGCGTCTCTGTGGGTGGAGATTCAGAACAGGAAGGGATCAATAACTTTACTGGCTGTTTTCTATAGGCCGCTCAATAGTAACAAGGATGTTGAGGAACGGATAGGGAAACAGATCCTGGAGAGATGTAATAATAACAGACTGGTTGTTATGGGAGACTTTAATTTCCCAAATATCGATTGAAATCTCCCTAGGGTAAGGGGTTTAGATAGGGAGGAGTTTGTTAGGTGCGTTCAGGAGGGTTTCCTGACACAGTGTGTAGATAAGCTTACAAGAGGAGAGGTTGTACTTGATTTGGTATTGGGTAATGAACCAGAACAGGTGTCGGATCTCTCAGTGGGAGAGCATTTTGGGGATAGTGATCATAACTCTATCTCCTTTACACTAGCATTGGAGAGAGATAGGATCAGACAAGTTAGGAAAGGGTTTATCTGGACTGAGGAGAATTACGAAGCCATCAGGCGGGAAATTAGAGGCATAAATTGGAAGGAGATCTTCTCGGGAAATGTACAGAAGTAATGTGGCAGATTTTCAAGGAATATTTGTGTTGAGTTCTGCACGACAACGTTCCAATGAGACAGGGAAGTTTTGGTAGGTTACAGGAACCATGGTGCACAAAAGTTGTAATGAATTTAGCCAAGAAGAAAAGTGTACAAAAGGTTCAGGGAGCCAGGTAATATTAGGGATCTAGAGGACTTGTAGGAAGGAACTTAAGAAGGAAATTAGGAGAGCCAGAAGGGGTCATGAGAAGGTCTTGGCAGGTAAGATCAAGGAAAACCCCAAGGCATTCTACAAGTATGTGAACAGCAAAAGGATGAGATGTGAAGGAATAGGGCCTATAAAATGTGAAGGTAGAAAAGTTTGTATAGAACCGTAGAAATAGCAGAGGTATTCAATGAATACTTTACTTCAGTATTCACAGTGGAAAAGGATCTTGGTGGTTGTAGTGCAGGCTTGTGGCGGACTGGAAAGCTTGAGAATGTGGACATTAAGAAAGAGGATGTGTTGGAGCTTTTGAAAAGCGTCAAGTTAGATAAGTCACCAGGACCGGATGGGATGTACCCCAGGTTACTGTGGGAGGCAAGGGAAGAGATTGCAGAGCCTCTGGCGATGTTTTTTGTGTCATCGATGGAGACGGGAGAGGTTCCGGAAGATTGGAGGGTTGTGGATGTGGTTCCTCTATTCAAGAAAGGGAGAAGAGATAGCCCAGGAAATTATCGACCAGTGAGTCTAACCTCAGTGGTTGGTAAGTTGATGGGGAAGATCCTGAGAGGCAGGATTTATGAACATTTGGAGAGGTATAGTATGATCAAAAATAGTCAGCACGGCTTTCTCAAAGACAGATCATGCCATATGAGCCTGGTTGAGTTTTTTGAAGATGTGTCTAAACACATTGACGAAGGAAGAGCGGTAGATGTGGTTCATATGGACTTCAGCAAGGCGTTCGACAAGGTCCCCCACACAAGGCTTATTCAGAAAGTGAGGGGGCATGAGATCCAAGGGGACATTGCTTTGTGGATCCAGAATTGGCTTGCCCACAGAAGGCAAAGAGTGGCTGTAGATGGGTCTTTTTCTGCATGGAGGTCGGTCACCAGTGGAGCGCCCCAGGGATCTGTTCTGGGACCCTTGCTCTTTGTGATTTTTATAAATGACCTGGATGAGGAAGTGGAGGGATGGGTTGATAAGTTTGCCAATGACACAAAGGTTGGAGGTGTTGTGGATAGTTTGGAGGGATGTCAGAAGTTGCAACGAGACATAGATAGAATGCAAGACTGGGCAGAGAAGTGGCAGATGGACTTCAACCCAGATAAGTGTGTGGTGATTCATTTTGGTAGGTCAAATAGGATGATGGAATATAATATTAAGGGTAAGACTCTTAGCAGTGTGGAAGATCAGAAGGATGTGGTTAAGAAGGCATATGGTGTACTGGCCTTCATCAATCGAGGAATTGGATTTAAATTCAGGAGATAATGCTGCAGCTTTATAAGACCCTGGTCAGACCCCATTTGGAGTACTGTGCTCAGTTCTGGTCACCTCATTACAGGAAGGATGTGGAAGCCATTGAAAGGGTGCAGAGGAGATTTAGAAGGATGTTGCCTGGATTGGGTGGCATGCCTTATGAGGATAGGTTGAGAGAGCTCGATCTTTTCTCCTCAGAGAGATGAAGGATGAGAGGTGACCTGATAGAGGTTTATGAGATGTTGAGAGATATTGATCGAGTGGATTCTCAGAGGCTTTTTCCCAGGGCTGAAATGGCTGCCACAAGAGGACACAGCTTTAGGGTGCTGGGAAGTCGGTACAGAGGGGATGTCAGGGGTAAGTTTTTCACTCGGAGGGTGGTGGGTGCATGGAATTGGCTGCCGGCAGTGGTGGTGGAGGCAGACTTGATAGGGTCTTTTAAGAGATTTTTGGATAAGTACATGGGACTCAATAAGATAGAGGGTCATAAGTAAGCCTAGTAGGTAGGGACGTGTTTGAAGCAACTTGTGAGCCAAAGGGCCTGTTTGTGATGTAGTTTTTCTATGTTCTACATCCCAGCAACAACACCCAAGACTGGGAAACACGTCCCAGCAACAAACACCCAAGACTGGAACATCTCAGCAACACCAAAATTGAGATACAATCTCAGCATCACCCTGATCTCACACTAACCAGTGAGAAACACATCTCAGCAACAACACCCAACACTGGGAAACACATCTCAGCAACAACACCCAACACTGGGAAACACATCTCAGCAACAACACCCAACACTGGGAAACACATCTCAGCAACAACACCCAACACTGGGAAACACATCTCAGCAACAACAAATTTGTCTCACAAATTTAACTGAGTTTTTTGAAGGGGTAACAAAAAAGGTAGATGAGGGCAGTGCAGTTGATGTTGTCTGCATGGACTTTAGCAAGGCACCACATGGTAGGTTGTTGCATAAAGTTAAATCTCACAGGATCCAGGCTGAGGTATCTAAATGGATACAAAATTGGCTTCTTGATAGAACCCAGAGGGTGGTTATAGAGAGTTGTTTTTTCACAGTGCAGGGCCCTCTGTTATTTGTCATTTATATTAATGATTTGGATGAGAATATAGGGGACATGGTTAGTAAGTTTGCAGATGACGCCAAGATAGTAGACAGTGAAGAAAGTTATCTCCAATTGCAACGTGATCTTGATCAATTGGGCCAGTGGGCTGACGAATGGCAGATGGAGTTTAATTTAGACAAATGCAAGGTGATGCATTTTGGTAGACTGAATCAGGGCAGGACTTACTCAGTTAATGGTAGGGCGTTGGGGAGAGTTACAGAACAAAGAGATCTAGGGGTACATGTTCATAGCTCCTTGAAACTGGAGTCACAGGTGGACAGAGTGGTGAAGAAGGCATTTGGCATGCTTGATTTCATTGGTCAGAACACTGAATACGGGAGTTGGGACGTCTTGTTGCAGTCGTACAAGACCACACTTGGAATACTGTGTGCAATTCTGGTCACACTATTATAGAAAGGATATTATTAAACTAGAAAGAGTGCAGAAAAGATTTACTAGGATGCTACTGGGACTTGATGGATTATAAAGCGTTATAAGAGAGGCTGAATAGACTGGGTCATTTTTCTCTGGAGATTAGGAAGCTGAGGGGTGACCTTATAGAGGTCTATAAAATAATGAGGAGCATAGACAAGGTAGATAGTCAATATCTTTTCCCAAAGGTAGGGGAGTCTAAAACTAGAAGACATAGGTTTAAAGTGAGAGGGGAGAGAATCAAAAGTGTCCGAGGGGCAATGTTTTCTCGCAGAGGGTGGCGAGTGTCTGGAACGAGCTGCTGGAGATAATAGCAGAGGCAAGTACAATTTTATCTTTTAAAAAGCACTTAGCCAGTTACATGGGTACAATGGGCATACAGCGATGTGGACCAAATATGAGCAATTGGGAATACAAAGAACAAAGAACAACACAGCACGGGAAACAGGCCTTTCGGCCCAACGAGCCCGCGCCGCCATCTTAACAAAGCATTTTTCCTACACCTCTCTTGACCCGTGTCTATGCTTATGGTACCCCCATTGGAAATAGCTTAGGGATTTTAAAAAAGTAAGGGTGGCATGGACAAAGTGGGCTGAAGGGCCTGTTTCCATGACTCTATAACACCCAACACTGGGAAACACATCTCAGCAAAAACACCCCACAGCAACGACACTCTACACTAGGAAATACATCTCAGCAACAACACCTAACACTGAAAAACACATCTTACCAACCTACCCAACACTGAGAAACATCTCAGCAACACCCAACACTGAGAAACATTCCTTAACAATACCCAATACTGATAAACACATCTCATCAACACCCAAAACTGATAAACACATTTCAGCAACACCCTGATCTCACACCCAACACTGAGGAAACACATCTCACCAACAGAACCAACACTGAGAATCACATCTCAGCAACACATTCAACACTGCGAACACTCCCCAAAACAGGGCAAGCACACAGAAACACACATCAGCAATACCCTAACACTAAGAAACTCAAAAGCAACAGACCCAACGCTGGGCAACACAAATGCAAAGTGATGCATTGTGGTAGATTGAACCAAGGCAGGAATTAGTTAGGGGTAGGATGTTGGGGTAAGTTACAGAATAAAGAGATCTAGGTGTACGTGTTCATAGCTCCTTGAAAGTGGAGTCACGACATCGAATACAAGAGTTGGAATGTCTTGTTGAAGACATTGGTAAAGCCATACTTGGAATACTGTGTGCAATTCTGGTCACCCTATTACAAAAAGGATATTATTAAACTAGAAAGAGTGCAGAAAAGATTTACTAGCATGCTGCTGGATTTGATGGATTGAATAATAAGGAGAGGCTGGATAGACCAGGACTTTTTCCTTTAGAGAGTAGGAGACTGAGGGGTGATCTTATAGAGGTCTATAAAATAATGAGGAGCATAGATCAGCTAGATTTATGCTGAGATGCGTTTCTCAGTGTTGGCTGCTGCTGAGGTATGTTTCTCAGTATTGAGTGTTGTTGCTGAGATGTGTTTCATGTTGAGATGAGTTTCCTAGTGTTGGTTGTTGTTGCTGAGATGTGTTTCCCAGTGTTGTGTGTTGCTGATATATATTTCTCAATGTGGCTGTGTGGCTGAGACATGTTTCTCCGTTTCTGGGTGTTGCTGAAACGTGTTTCTTAATACTGGGCGTTGTTGCTGAGATGTGTTTCTCATTGTTGGGGCGTTGCTGAGATGATGTCCTCAGTGTGTGTTCTCTTGAGAAGTTACTTATTGAGTGTGTTGCTGTAATGCTTTTTCTAAGTGATATTTAGATTGCTGAGGTGTGTTTCTCAGTGTTACAGTTGTTGCTGAGATGTGTTTCTCAGTGCTGGGTGCGTCGCTGAGGTGTGTTGCATTGAGTGTGTGTGTGTCCCGAGATGTGATTCCCAGTGCTGGGTGTGTCACTGAGATGTGTTTCCCAGTGTTGCGTGTTGTTGCTGAGATAGAGTCATAGAGGTGTCACTAGCATTTCCCAAAGGTAGGGAGTCTAAAACTAGAGAGGTTTAAGGTGAGAGGGGAGCGATACAAAAGTGTCCAGAGGGACAATTTTTTCACACAGAGGGTGGTGAGTGTCTGGAACAAGCTGCCAGAGGTAGTAATAGAAGCGGGTACAATGTTGTCTTTTAAAAAGCATTTAGATGGTTACATGGGTATGATGGGCATAGAGGGATATGGGCCAAATGCAGGCAATTGGGATTAGCTTAGGGTTTTTTTCAAAAAAGGCGGCATGGACAAGTTGGGCTGAATGGCCTGTTTCCATGCTGTAAACCTCTATGACTCTATCTCAGCGACACACCCAAGACCGGGAAACACATCTCAGCGACACACCCAACACTGGGAAACACATCTCAGCGACCAAATATCACTTAGATAAACACCACATCAACACGCTCAATGAGTAACAACTCAGGAACATCGATACACTAAGGGCATCATCTCAGTGACACCCCAACAACGAGAAACATGGGTGACTGACTGACTACATTTCCTTACAGGCCGCAAGAATTGGTTAGAGTAGCAATTGGATGCACTTAAGAGCATGAAGATGGTGAAAAGTGTCATCAGTAGGAGCTTTATAAACATGGTCACATCCAAGGTGCACGCAGAGAGATGGGTGACTGCTAGAAGGGGCAGGCAGTCAGTGCAGGAATCCCCTGTGGTCATCCCCCTAACAAGTATACAGTTTTGGATAATGTTGGGGGGGGGGCGGGGTGTTGGCCTATCAGGGGATAACAACAGCAGCCACGGTATGGCACTATGGGTGGCTCTGTTGTTAAGCAGGGAAGGACAAAGAACGCTAGAGTATTAGTTATAGGGGACTCTATGGTTAGGGGTGCAGATAGGTGCTTCTGTGGAAGTGAAAGAAATTCCAGGATGGTATGTGCCTCCCTAGTGCCAGGGTCCAGGATGTGTCTGAACAGGCAGAAAGCATTCTGATGGGAGAGAGTGAACAGTCAGTGGTCGTGGGACATATTGGTACTAACAACATAGATAGGAAGAGTGAAAAGGTCCTGCCGCAGCAGATATGTGAGTTAGATGGAAAGCACGAATTCTAGGGTTGTAATCTCAGGATTATGCCGCCGGCCAGTGAGGCTGGAAATAGGAAGATAGCACAGGTCCAGATGTGGCTAAACAACTGCTGTAGGAGGGAAGGTTTCAAATATCTGGACCATTGGAGTCTCTTCCAGGGAAGGTGGGACCTGTACAAGGAGGACAGGTTGTATCTAAACTGGAAGGGCATAAATATTCTGGCTGGGAGGTTTGCTAGTGTCAGACAGGAGCATTTAAATTAGTTTGGCAGAGGGGTGGGAACCAAAGCAAAGGTAAATTAACTGAGGGGGAACTAGAGAGTAGGGTCAGTAAGACTCAGAGAAAGGGCAGGCAGGGTGTGGTTGCTAATCAAAGAGAGTCAAGTGGAATGAAGCACATTTGTTTCAATGTGAGAAGCACAACAGGGAATGCAGATGAACTTAGAGCTTGGATTAGTACTTGGAACAAGGATGTTGTTGCTATTGCACGGACTTGGTTAAGGAAAGGTCAGGATTGACAGCTTGACAAAGAACAAAGAAAATTACAGCACAGGAATAGGCTCTTCAGCCCTCCAAGCCTGCACCCGACCATGCTGCCTGACCCTTCCGGGGACGATATCCATCTATTCCCATCCTATTCATGTATTTGTCAAGACGCCCCTTAAAAGTAACTATCATATCTTCTTCCACTATCTCCACTGGCAGGGAGTTCCAGGCACGCACCACCCTCTGTAAAAAACTTGCCCTGCACATCTCCTTTAAACATTTGCTCCTGAATAATTGACACTTCCACCCTGAGATAGCTTCTGACTATCCACTCTGTCAATGCCCCTCAATCTTGTAGACTTCTATCATGTCACTCCTCCAATCCCTTTTCATAGCTTATGCCCTCCATACCAGGCAACATCCTGGTAAATCTTTTCTGTACCCTCTCCAAAGCCTCGACATCCTTCTGGAAGTGTGGCAACCAGAATTGAACACTATATTCCAAGTGTGGCCTAACTAAGGTGCAACATGACATGCCAATTTTTAAACTCAATGCCCTGGCCAATGAAGGCAAGCATGCTGCATGCCTTCTTGACTACCTTCTCCATCTATTTTGCCACTTTCAGTGATCTGTTTACCTCAACACCCAGATCCCTCTGCCAGTCAATACTCTTCAGGGTTCTGCCATTTACTGTATATTTCCTACCTGTATTACCTCACATTTGTCTAGATTAAATTCCATCTGCCATTTCTTCGCTCAAGTCTCCAACCAATCTATATCCTGCTGTATCCTCTGATGATTCTCATCGCTATCCGCAAATCCATCAACCTTTGTGTCATCGCAAACTTACCACCCAGTCACATTTTCCTCCAAATCATTTACATATATTACAAACAGCAAAGGTCCCAGCACTGATCCCTGAGGAACATCATTTGTTACAGAATTGCACTACTGGTTAAGGAGAATATTACAGCTATATTGCGGGAGAACATCTCAGAGGGCTCATACAGCGAGGCAATATGGGTAGAGCTCAGGAATAGGAAGGTATAGTCACAACGTTGGGGATTTGCTATAGGCCACCCAACAGCCAGCGGGAGATAAAGGAACAGATATGCAAGCAGATTTTGGCAAGGTGTAACACGGCGTGAAAGTAACAGGGTTGTTGTGGAAATTTTAACTTCCCCTATATTGACTGGGAGTCACTTAGTGCCAGGGACATGAATGGGGCAGAGTTTATAAGGAGCATCCAGGAGGGCTTCTTGAAACAGTGTGTAGATAGTCCACCTAGGGAAGGGGCCACACTAGACCCGGTGTTGGGGAGCTTGGCCAAGTGATCGACATTTCAGTAGGGGAGCAGTTTGGGAATAGTGACCACAAGCTTTAAGGTACTGATGGGTAAAAATAAGTGTAATCCTTGAGTGAATGTGCTAAGTTGGGAGAAGGCTAATTACAACAATATTAGGTAGGAATTGAAGAATGTAGATTGGGCGCAGATGGTTGAGGGTAAATCAACTTGTGCGAGGTTTTCCAGGGTAAGTTGATACAAATTCAAAACTGGCACATTCCTGTAATGATGAAGGATAAGTATGGCAAGTTTTGGGAACCTTGGATAATGGGAGATATTGTGAGCCTAGTCAAAGAGAAAAAGAAAGCATTTGTCAAGGTGAGGAGGCTGGGAACATTTGAAGCAAGTATGGAAATACAAGGAAAGTAGAAGAAAATTAAGCAAGGTGTAAGGAGGGCAAAAAAGGGTTCACAAAAAATCATTGGCAAGCAGGATTAAGGAAAATCCCAAAGCTTTTTATTCACATATCAAGAGCAAAAGGGTAGCCAGGAAGAGGGTTGGCCCACTCAACAACGGGAGCAAATCTATGCGTGGAGCCAGAGGAAATGGGCGCAGTATTAAATGAGTACTTTGCGTCAGTATTTACCAAAGAGAAGGACTGTGTGTATGATGAGTTTGGGGAAGGGTGTGTGGATAGTCTGAGTCATGTTGAGATCAAAAAGGTTGCATTGGGAGTCTTGAGAAATATTAAGGTAGACAAGTCCCCAGGGCCTGATGGGATATACCCCAGAATGCTGAGAGAGGCAAGGGAGGAAATTGCTGGGGCCTTGAGAGAAATTTTTGTATCTTCATTGACTGCAGGAGAGATCCCAGAGGGTTGCAGAATATCCAGTGTTGTTCCTTTGTTGAAGAAGGGTAGCAAGGATAATCTAGGTAATTACAGGTCGGTGAGCCTTATGTCAACGGTAGGGGAATTATTGGAGAGGATTCTTCGAGACAGGATTTACTCCCACTTAGAAACAAGTGGACAAATGCAGCAAGAGGCAACATGGTTTTGTGAAGGGAGTCATGTCTCACTGACTTGATCAAGTTCTGCGCGGAAATGATGAAGGTGATTGATGGTGGTAGGGCAGAGTATGTTGTCTATATTGACTTCAGCCTTTGACAAGGTCCCTCATGCCAGATTGGTGCAGAAGGTGAAGTCACACGGGATCAGAATGATCAGGTGATCTGGCAGAATGGACACAAAACTGGCTCGGTCATAGAAGACAGATGGTAGCAGTGGAAGGATGCGTTTCTGAATGGAGGGTTGTGACTACTGGCATTCCTCAAGCTGAGTTAGGGAACTGGTGCGGGAGCTGGATGACCTTCGGATCATTCGGCAGAATGAGAAGTTTATAGTTGTAGCTTCAGGGAGGTAGTTGTGCCAAAAGCACAGAGCACACGTAATTGGGTTGCCGTCAGGTGAGGGAAGGGGAAAGGGCAGGCAGAGCAGGGTTCCCCTATGGCCATTCCTCTCCACAATAGGTATACTGCTTTGGATACTGTTATGGAGGATGCCTTACCTGAGACAAGCTGCAGCAACCGGATCTCTGGCACTGAGTCTGGTTCTGCAGCGCAAAAGTGGGGGGGTGGGGGGGGAGAGAGAGAGAGAAGAGAGAAGAGAGAAGAGAGGAGAGAGGAGAGAGGAGAGAGGAGAGAGGAGAGAGGAGAGAGGAGAGAGAGAGAGAGAGAGAGAGAGAAGAGAGAGAGAGAGGAGAGAGAGAGAGGAGAGAGAGAGAGGAGAGAGAGAGAGAGAGAGAGAGAGGAGAGAGAGAGAGGAGAGAGAGAGAGGAGAGAGAGAGAGAGAGAGAGAGAGAGAGAGAGAGAGAGAGAGAGAGAGAAGAGAGAGAGAGAGAGAGAAGAGAGAGGAGAGAAGAGAGAGAGAGAAGAGAAGAGAGAAGAGAGAGAGAGAGAAGAGAAGAGAGAGAAGAGAAGAGAGAGAAGAGAAGAGAGAGAGAAGAGAAGAGAGAGAGAAGAGAAGAGAGAGAGAAGAGAAGAGAGAAGAGAAGAGAAGAGGAGAGAGAAGAGAAGAGAGAGAGAGAAGAGGAGAGTGGTAGTGATAGGGGACTCGATAGTCAGAGGTATAGACAGAAAGTACTGTGGTTATGGAACATAGAACATTACAGCGCAGAACAGGCCCTTCGGCCCACGATGTTGCGCCGACCAGTTAAAAAAAAACAATGACCCACTAATCTAAACCAATCCCTTATCGTCCATAAACCTATCCACGGATCTCTTAAACGCCTCCAAACTAGGCGCATTTACAACCGCAGCAGGCAGGGCATTCCAATCCCTCACCACCCTCTGGGTAAAGAACCTACCCCTGACATCCGTCCTATAACTACCCCCCCTTAATTTAAAGCCGTGCCCCATCGTGCTAGCTTTCTCCATCCGAGGAAAAAGGCTATCACTGTCCACCCTATCTAAACCTCTAATCATCTTACATGTTTCAATAAGATCCCCTCTTAGCCGCCGCCTTTCTAGCGAAAACAACCCCAAATCCCTCAGTCTCTCCTCATAGGACCTCCCCTGCATACCAGGCAACATCCTGGTAAACCTCCTCTGCACCCTCTCCAAAGCCTCCACATCCTTCCTGTAATGTGGGGACCAGAACTGCACACAGTACTCCAAGTGCGGCCGCACCAGAGTTGTGTACAGTTGCAACATGACGCTGCGACTCCTAAATTCAATCCCCCTACCAATAAACGCCAAGACACCGTATGCCTTCTTAACAACCTTATCTACTTGATTCCCAACTTTCAGGGATCTATGTACACATACACCTAGATCCCTCTGTTCATCCACACTATTCAAAGTCCTCCCGTTAGCCCTATACTCAACATTCCTACCAAAGTGAATCACCTCACACTTCTCCGCATTAAACTCCATCCGCCACCTCTCGGCCCAGCTCCGCAACCTGTCTAAGTCTCCCTGCAAACTATGACACCCTTCCTCACAATCTACCACACCTCCGATTTTGGTGTCATCAGCAAATTTACTAATCCACCCAGCTATACCCTCATCCAGATCATTAATAAAAATTACAAACAGCAGTGGCCCCAAAACAGATCCCTGAGGCACACCACTCGTAACCGAACTCCATGACGAATATTTACCATCAACCACCACCCTCTGTCTCCTATCTGCTAGCCAATTCCTGATCCAATTTCCTAGACTACCCTCAATCCCATACATCTGCATTTTGTGCAGAAGCCTACCATGGTGAACCTTATCAAACGCCTTACTAAAATCCATATATACCACGTCAACTGCCTTTCCCCCATCCACCTCTTTGGTCACTTTCTCAAAAAAGTCAATAAGGTTAGTAAGGCACGACCTACCTGCTACAAAACCATGCTGACTATCTCCAATCAATTCATTACTCTCCAAATAACTATAAATCCTATCCCTAATAATTTTTTCTAAAACCTTGCCCACAACAGAAGTCAGACTCACCGGTCTATAATTCCCGGGGAAGTCTCTGTTCCCCTTCTTAAACAATGGGACAACATTCGCTATCCTCCAATCCTCCGGTACTATACCAGAGACAAACGACGACCTGAAGATCAGAGCCAGAGGCTCTGCAATCACCTCTCTTGCCTCCCAGAGAATCCTAGGGTAAATCCCATCCGGACCAGGGGACTTATCTATTTTCAAACCCTCTAGAATATCCAGCACATCCCCGTTATCAACTGCAATACTGTCTATTTTACACCCCTGCAACCCAGTGTCCTCCTCAGCTATATTCATGTCCCCCTGCGTGAACACCGAAGAGAAATATTGGTTCAATGCCTCACCAATCTCTTCCGGTTCCACACACAATTTCCCTCTACTGTCTGTAACTGACCCTAATCTTGCCCTAACCAACCTTCTGTTCTTGACATACCTATAGAACGCCTTAGGATTCTCCTTAATCCTATCTGCCAAAGTCTTCTCATGTCCTCTTTTAGCCCTTCTTAACTCACTCAATTCCCTCCTAGCCAATCTAAAGCTTTCTAACGCACTACCTGAGCCCTCAAGCCTCATCCGAACATAAGCCTCCTTTTTCTTTTTAACCAACGAAACAACTTTTTTAGTGCAGCACGTTTCCCTAGCCCTACCAAATCCTCCTTGCCTGACAGGGACATACCTATCACAGACTCGCAGAAGCTGCTCCTTGAAAAAACTCCACATTTCGGACGTTCCCAGTCCCTGTAATCTCCTAGTCCAACCTATGCTTCCTAATTCTCTCCTAATAGCCTCATAATTACCCTTCCCCCAGCTAAAACTACTGACCCGAGGTTCATGCCTATCCCTTTCCATCACTAAGGTGAACGTAACCGAATTGTGGTCACTATCACCAAAATGCACACCAACTTCCAAGTCTAGCACCTGGTCTGGCTCATTTCCCAGCACCAAATCCAATATAGCCTCACCTCTAGTTGGCCTATCTACATACTGAGTCAAAAAACCTTCCTGCATGCTTTGTACAAAAACTGACCCCTCTAACAAGCTAGAGCTATAGCAATTCCAATCAATATTAGTAAAGTTAAAGTCCCCCATAACAATTACCCTATTACTTTCACTCCTAACCAGGATCGTCTCCGCAATCCTTTCCTCAACCTCGCTAGAACTTTTAGGAGGTCTATAAAAGACTCCCAACAGGGTGACCTCTCCTCTCCTATTTCTAATCTCCGCCCATACTACCTCAACAGACAAGTCTTCATCAAACTTCCTCTCTAACACTGTGATACAGTCCTTGACCAATAATGCTACCCCTCCCCCCCTTCTACCTCCTTCTCAACTCCGACTAAAGCATTTGAACCCCGGAACCTGCAACAACCATTCCTGTCCCTGCTCTATCCATGTCTCTGAAACGGCCACAACATCAAAGTCCCAGGTACTGATCCACGCTGCAAGTTCATCCACTTTATTGCGAATACTTCTCGCATTAAAGTACACGCATTTCAAACCCTGCTCCGCCCCACCCCCACGATGCCGTGCATTGCAGTCCCCATCTATGCCCCCCTCACTTTCACCCCCTCTACTCAGGATCCCACCCCCCCTCCGAATCAGTTTAAACCTCCCTGCATAGCCTTTGCAAATTTACCCCCCAGTATCAACAGTATTACCTTCATTGACCCTATTACCTATTCAAAAACCCCCGAGTTAGTGAAACACTATTTCCCTTTTTGAAATCTATGCTGGCTTTTCTTAACCAACCCACATTTTTCTATGTGGCTACCAATTCTATCCCTAATAATTGTTTCTAGATGCTTCCCTACCACTGAAGTTAAACTGATTGGTTGTGATCCTGACAACCCATCTTAAACAAGCCATAATGTGTGCAATTCTCCTGTCTTCTAGCATCTCCTGAGTCTTAAAACCAACAGAGACTCTTGGATGGTTTGTTGCCTCCCGGGTGCCAGGATCAGGGATGTCTCTAATCGTGGGCCCTGCATTCTGAGGCAGGAGGGTGATCAGCCAGACGTCATGGTACACATCGGTACCAATGACATAGGAAGAAAGAGTGTGGAGGTCCTGAAGAGCGAGTATAGACAGCTTGGTAGGAAGTTAAAAAGCAGGACCCCGAGGTTAGTAATCTCAGGATTGCTACCTGTGCCACATGCCAGTGAGGGTAAGAGTAGGATGCTCAGGCTGAGGAACTGGTGTAGGGGCAATGGTTTCAGATTTCTAGATCATTGGGACCTCTTCTGGGGTAGGTGGGGCCTCTACAAGAGAGACGGGTTACACTTGAACTACAAGGGGACCAATATACTTGCTGGGAGGTTTGCTAGTGTTATTGGGGAGGCTTTAAACTAGATTTGCGGGGGGGATGGGAACCAGAGTGCCAGAGTAGATAGTGGAGTGGGGGTGAAAATAAATGATGTTAATAGTTCATGCAAAATCACAAATAGAAGGGTGGTGGTAATAATCTTCTGAGGTGTGTCTATTTCAATGCCAGGAGTACTGTGGGGGAGGCAGACGAGTTGAGGGCGTGGATTGGCACATGGAATTACGACACTATAGCCATTAGTGAAACTTGGCTACAGGAGGGGCAGGACTGGCAGTCCAATGTTCCAGGGTTCTGATGTTTCAAACGTGATAGAGGCAGGGGGATAAAGGGTGGGGGCGTGGCATTCCTAGTCAGGGAAAATGTTGCAGCAGTGCTCAGGCAGGACAGATTAGAGAGCCTGTCTACAGAGGCTGTATGGGTGGAGCTGAGAAACAGGAAAGGTATGACCACATCAAGGGGGTTGTATTATAGACCACCCAATAGTCAGCGAGAATTGGAGGAATAAATCTGCAGACAACTGCCGGAAACAAAGTTGTCATAGTAGGGGATTTTAATTTTCCACATATAGATTGGGATTCCCATACTGTTAAAGGTCTAGACAGGGTGGAGTTTGTAAAATGTGTTCAGGAAAATTTTCTAAATCAATTTATAGAGGTGCCAACTAGAGAGGATGCGATATTGGATCTCCTATTGGGAAATGAGTTAGGGCAAGCAACAGAAGCGTGTGTAGGGGAACATTTTGGTTCCAGTGATCACAACGCTATTAGTTTCAACTTGATCATGGATAAAGATAAATCTGGTCCTCAGGTTGAGGTTCTAAACTGGAAAAAGGCCAAATTTGAAGAAATGAAAAAGGATCTAAAAAGCATGGATTGGGACAGGCTGTTTTCTGGCAAGGATGTGATTCCTAAGTGGGAGGCCTTCAAAGGAGAAATTTTGTGAGTGCAGAGTTTGTATGTTCCTGTCAGGATTAAAGACAAAGTGAATAAGAATAAGGAACCTTGGTTTTCGAGGGATATTGCAACTCTGATAAAGAAGAAGAGATGTATGACACGTATAGGCAACAGGGACAAATAAGATGCTTGAGGAGTATAAAAAGTGCAAGAAACTACTTAAGAGAGAAATCAGGAGGGCTAAAAGGTAGCTTTGGCAGTCAGGGTGAAGGATAATCCTAAGAGCTTCTACAGGTATATTAAGAGCAAAAGGATAGTAAGGGATAAAATTGCTCATCTTGAAGATCAGAGTGGTTGGCTTTGTATGGAACCAAACAAAAACGGGGGAGATATTAAATGGGTTTTTTGCATCCATATTTACTAAGGAAACTGGCGTGGAGTCTACGGAATTAAGGCAAACAAGTAGGGAGGTCATGGAACCTATACAGATTAAAGGGAAAGAGGTGCTTGCTGTCTTGAAGCAAATCAGAGTAAATAAATCCCCAGGACCGGACAGGGTATTCCCTTGGACCTTGAAGGAGATTAGTGTTGAAATTGCAGGGATCCTGGGCAGATGTATTTAAAATGTCGGTATTCACGGGTGAGGTGCCAGATGATTGGAAGATAGCTCATGTTGTTCCGTTGTTTAAAAAAGGCTCAAAAAGTAATCCAGGAAATTATAGGCCAGTAAGTTTGACATGAGTAGTAGGTAAATTATTGGAAGGAATACTAAGAGATAGGATTTACAAATACTTGGATGAACAGGGACTTATTAGGGAGAGTCAACATGGCTTTGTGCCTGGTAGGTCATGCTTAATCAATCAACCTATTAGAGATTTTCAAGGAGGTTCCAGGAAAGTGGATGAAGGGAAAGCAGTGGGATGTTGTCTACATGGACTTCAGTAAGGCCTTTGACAAGGTCCCGCATGGGAGGTTAATTAAGAAGGCTCAGTCGCTAAGTACACATGGAGAGGTAGTAAATTAGATTAAACATTGGCTCAATGGAAGAAGTCAGAGAGTGGTAGTGGAGGATTGCTTCTCTGAGTGGAGGCCTGTGGCTAGTGGTGTGCCACAGGGATCAGTGCTGGGTCCGTTGTTTGTCATCTATATCAATGATCTGGATGATAATGTGGTAAATTGGATCAGCAAATTTGCTGACGATACAAAGGCTAGAGGTGTAGTGGACAGTGAGGAAGGTTTTCAAAGCATGCAGAGGGATTTGTACCAGCTAGAAAAATGGGCTTAAAAATGGCAGATGGAGGTTAATGCAGACAAGTGTGAGGTATTGCACTTTGGAAGGACAGACCAAGGTAGAACATACAGGGTAAATGGTAGGACACTGAAGAGTGTAGTAGAACAGAGGGATCTGGGAATACAGATAAATAATTCCCTAAAAATGACATCACAGATAGATAGGGCTGTAAAGAGTGCTTTTGGAACACTGGCCTTTACAAGTCAAAGTATTGAGTATAAGAGTTGGAATGTTATGGTAAGGTTGTACAAGACATTGGTGAGGCCAAATTTAGAATATTGTGTGCAGTTTTGGTCACCTAATTACAGGAAGGATATTAATAAGGTTGAAAGAGTGTAGAGAAGGTTTACAAGGATGTTGCCAGGACTTGAGAAACTGAATTACAGAGAAAGGTTGAATAGGTTAGGACTTTATTCCCTGGAGCGTAGAAGAAAGAGGGGAGATTTGATCGAGGTGTATAAGATTTTGATGGGTATAGATAGAGTGAATGCAAGCAGGCTTTTTCCACTGTAGCTAGGGGACAAAAAAAACCTGAGGACATGGGTTAAGGGTGAAGGGGAAAAGTTTAAAGGAAATATTGTGGGGGCTTCTTCACACAGAGTGGTGGGAGTGTGGAATGAGTTGCCAGATGGAGTGGTGAATGCGGGCTCACTTTTAACATTTAAGAAAAACTTAGACAGGTGCATGGATGAGAGGGGTGTGGAGGGATACGGTCAAGGTGCAGGTCAGTGGAACTAAGCAGAAAAATGGTTCGTACAGCCAAGAAGGGTAAAAAAGCCCTTCTGTGCTGTAGTGTTCTACAGTTCTATGGATCAGTGCTGGGACCTTTGCTGTTTGTAATATATAGAAATGATTTGGAGGAAAATGCAACTAAGAACAAAGAACAAAAGAATAAAAATCAGCCCGGGAAACAGGCCCTTCGGCCCAACAAGCCCACGCCGCCATCTCAACACCACCAGTCCCCCTCTCCACCCACTGGATTGATTAGTAAGTTTGCGGACGACACAAAGGTTGGTGGATTTGCGGATAGTGATGAGGACCATCAGAGGAAACAGCAAGATATCGGTCAGTTGGAGACTTGGGCGGAGAAATGGCAGATGGAGTTTAATCTGGACAAATGTGAGGGAATGCATTTTGGAAAGTCTAATACAGATGGGAAATATACAGTAAATGGCAGAACCCTGAAGAGTATTGACAGGCAGAGGCATCTGGGTGTTCAGGTACACAGGTCACTGAAAGTGGCAAAGCATGTGGAGAAGATAGTCAAGAAGGCACACAGCATCCTTGCCTTCATTGGCCGGGGCACTGAGTTTAAAAAATGGCAAGTTATGTTGCAGCTTTATAGAACCTTAGTTAGGCTGCACTGGAATATAGTGTTCAATTCTGGTCGCCACACTCCCAGAAGGGTGTGAAGGCTTGGGAGAGGATACAGAAAAGATTTGCCAGGATGCTGCCTGGTATGGAGAGCTTTAGCTATGAAGAGAAGTTGGAGAAATTTGGTTTTTCCCTCACTGGAATGACAAAGGTTGAGGGGAACCTAATAGAAGTTTACAAGATTATGAAGTGCATTGGCAGAGTGGATGGTCAGAAGCTTTTTCCCAGGGTGGAGCAGACAATTACTAGGAGGCATATGTACAAGGTGAAAAGGGCAAAGTTTAAAGGAGATATACGAGGCAAATCTTTTTACACAGAGGGTGATGGGTGCCTGGAACTTGGGTGACATAGTGGAAGCAGATACAATAGTACTTCTAAGGGGCGTCTTGACACATACACAAATAGGCTGGGAACCATGGAAGGGTAGGGAGTTTTAGTTCAGTCAGGCAGTATGGTCAGTGTAGACTTCGAGAGCTGAAGGGCCTGTTCCTGTGCTGTAATTTTCTTTGTTAACATGCAACACGGGGAAGCAAATTTCAGGAATCCAAACAATGCTAAGAAAACCATCACAGCAACACACTCAACATTGAGAAACACATCACAGCAAAACACGCAACATTTAGAAACATCTTAATAATGGGGCAAACACTGAGAAACACGCATCTCGGCAACACCTGACACTCAAGAGGTACATCTCAGTAACACATCTCAGAAACATACCCAGCACTGAGAAAACCATCACAGCAACACACCCAGCACTGAGAAACGCACCTCAGAAATAACATCCAACACATCAGCAAAAAACACAACGTTTAGAAACACTGAGAAACATAGCTCACCAGCACACCTCATACTGTGAAACACCTCTCAGCAAAACATTTAAAATATTTCAGCAGCACATTCAGAACTGAAAAACATAATCAGCAACACAGATAACACTGAGCAGAACATCTCAGCAGCACACCCAACACTGAGAAACACCTCTCAGCAACAACACCCAGCACTGAGACACATCTCAGGGGCGGCACGGTAGCACAGTAGTTAGCAGTGCTGCTTCACAGCTCCAGGGACCCGAGTTCGACTCCCGGCTTGGGTCACTGTCTGTGTGGAGTTTGCACATTCTCCATGTGTCTGCATGGGTTTCCTCCCACAGTCCAAAGATGTGCGGGTTAGGTTAATTGGCCATGCTAGATTGCCCTTTAGTGTCCTGGGTTGCGTAGGTTAGAGGGATTAGTTGGTAATATATGGGGATAGGGCCTGGGTGGGATTGTGGTCGGTGCAGAGTCGATGGGCTGAATGGCCTCTTTCTGCACTGTAGGGTTTCTATGATCTAAGCGACACATCCAACACTGACAAACACATCTCAGCAACACACCCAACACTGAGAAACTGATCACAGAAACACATCTAACACTCAGAAAATCACCTTAGCGACCACATTCAAAGGTGAGAAACATCAGCAAAAACACCAAACGTTGCGCAACAGAGCATGCACTGAGAAACACATCACAGCAACAGAGCGTGCACTGAGAATCATGTCAGGAACACACACACACACACACACACACACACACACACACACACACACACACACACACGAACAGTAAGTTATCTAAGCAACACCCCAAAACTGAGAAACACATTTCAGCAACAACACCCATCACTGGGAAAAACATCTCAATAACACACCCACTACTGTGAAACACCTCTCATCAGCTGATGGTGTGACTGAGTGACACATCTAATAAACACATCCACCACTGAGAAAATGATTTCAGCAACACGAACAAGAGAAAAACTGATCAAAGAAACACATCCACTGAGAAAACATCTCAGCAACACACCCAACACTGAGACTACATCCTAGCAACACACTCAACATTAATGAAACACACAGCACTGAGAAAATCATGCCTGCGACACATCCAATTCTAGGCAAAAAACAACTCAGCAACACCACCAAAAACAGGGATACACATCACAGCAACACACCCAGTACTGAGAAACACATCACAGCAACAAAGCGTACACTGAGAATCATTTCAGGAACACACACATCACTGAGAAAACCATTATGGCAACGCACCCTTTGCTGAGAAACACGTATCAGCAACACATCCAACACAAACACATCTCAGCAACACAGTCAGCACAGAGAAACATATCACAGCAACACGCCCAACACTAAGAAAACACATCAGCAACATACCCAACACTGAGAAACATACCTCAGCAACACACTGAGCACATTTCAGTAAAAACTAGGGGCACAAACCTGTGGGGAAGTTGTGCGTTTCTGCAGTGAAGATTATGTGCCTTGTTGTTCTACGTACATCCACCTTGCTCGCACATGACTGATTGCTGGGATAGAGACACTTCACGGCTTTCCCTGTAATTGCACTTTAAAAAAAACAAAGAAGAAAGAACAAAAACAGCCCGGGAAACAGGCCCTTCGGCCCAACAAGCCCGCGCCACCATCTCAACACCACCAGTCCCCCTCTCTACCCACGACCCCTGCCTAATGTTTTATGGCCATCCACATTGAGGGAAACTGATTTAGGGACAATTTATTCCTGCCAATCAGCCTAACAGCACATCTTTGGGGTGTGGGAGGAAACCGGAGCACCCGGAGAAAACCCACGCAAGCACGGGGAGAATGCTCAAACTCCCACAGACACCGGCCCAAATCAATGTGTCTGCACAGCAATCAGCGATAGTCACTGAGCTGTCGTCTTGCCCAGTATCTTGTCCAGTTTAGGCACACACTAACGACATGAAGCACGAGGCCAATCTCGAACAACCAAGAGCAGCCCCAGTACGACCCATCGCGTGTATGCCCCTCGTTGGACACGAGGTGGACCGACTTAAAACCTGTGAATGAAAAGAGAAAAAACATTATTATCATACTATACCCATTTACATTACCAGGGACGCCCCAATGCTAATGATCCTTATTTAAAACAATCTCCTATATCCACCCATCTCCAACCCAGTCATGTGCCTAAGTTACTCTTAAAGGACTCTAGCGTGTTTGCCTCCACCACCTTACTTGGCAGAGCATTCCATACCCCCACTACCCTCTGTGTGAAAAACCTCCCTCTAATATCTGTGTTGTACCTCTCCCCCCTCACCTCAAACCCATGGCCCCTTGTCCCACATGTCTCTATCATAGGAAATAGCTTACCTCTGTTTACTCTATCTATACCCTTCATAATCTTATATACCTCTATTAGATCCCCCCTCAGTCGCCGTCTTTCAAGGGAAAACAGCCCCCAATCTTTCCTCATATCCCAGTCCTTCCATACCAGGCAACATCCTGGTAAACCTCCTCTGCACTCTCTCCAGAGTCTCCACGTCCTTCTGGTAGTAAGGCAACCAGAACTGGACGCAGTACTCCAAATGCGGCCTAACCAACATTCTGTACAACTGCAACATTAGACTCCAGCTCTTATATTCTATACTCCTTCCTATAAAGGCTAACATACCATAGGCTTTCTTCACCACACTCTCCACTTGCACTGCCACCTTCAAAGACTTGTGCACTTGCACCCCCAGGTCTCACTGCGATTCTATACTCCTTACGGGCTTATCCTTTACCATATAACTCCCCCCTACATTATTCCGGCCGAAATGCATCACCTCACACTGCTCCTCACTGCCCGCCAATCCAGCCATCTTGGTGTCATCAGCAAATTTGCTGATCACACCACTTACTCCCTCTTCCAAATCATTTATATACACTACAAAGAGAAGAGGTCCCAGTACTGACCCTGCGGCACACCACTACTGACAGACCTCCATCTAGAAAAAGACTCCTCCACTACTACTCTCTGACTCCTCTTTGCAAGCCAGTTCTCTACCCATCTAGATACCTGACTACATATCCCATGAGCTTTAATGCAAGCAGAATTCAATAAGTAATTGCTTTGTCACCAACCAGGTCACTGAACAGAAACGCCTCACGTTAGCCTGCGCCCACCTCCCATGCAACAAAAAAAACAAAGAAAACTGCAGTACAGGAACAGGTCCTTCGGCCCTCCAAGCCTGCGCCTACCATGCTGCCTGACTTAACTAAAACCCCCTACCCTTCTGGGGATCTATTCCCATCCTATTCATATATTTATCAGGACGCCCCTTAAAAGTGACTACCGTATCCACTTCCACTACCTCCCCTCCTCCTACCAAGCTCCAGGCATCCACCACCCTCTGTGTAAAAAAATCTGTCTCATACATCTCCTTTAAACCTTACCCCTCACACCTTAAACCTGTGCCCCCTAGTAATTAAACTCTTCCACCCTGGGAAAAAGCATCTGACTATTCACCCTGTCCATGTCACTCAATCATGTAGACTTCTAACAGGTCGCCCCTCAACATCCGTTTTTCCAGTAAGAACACACCAAGTTTCTCCAACATCTCCTCATAGCTAATACCCTCCATGCCAGGCAACGTTCTGGTAACTTATTTCTGTACCTTCTCCAAAGCCTCCACATCCTTCTGGTAGTGCGATGACCAGAATTGAACACTATATTCCAAGTGCGGCCTAACTAAGGTTCTATAAAGTTGCAAAATGACTTGCCAATTTTTTTAAACTAATGCTCTAGCTGAACTCAGCAGAATTCAACACTGTCCATCCTTCATGCTCAAATACTGAATAGCGTGCATCCCATGCACTCTCTGTACCTCTGAGACCCTCCTTGCCCTGTGCTCAACTCAATCTCCTCACTCAACATTTGCTGCGGTGACCCTCTCACCATCTACACTACAATGACCTTCAAACGAAACTCCAACACTCACCACATGCCACCCTTCACCAGTGACCTGCATAACAACCCTCCATACTCAGCAGTGATCCTCATTCTACCAGCCCTTGTAATGATAGTCACGTCATCCATCTACCACATGCTATCCTTCCTTGTGCCCAGCTGTAACCTTATGCCACCCCACCTCACCCCGCAGGGCAGGTGACACCCGCAGCTGCGCACTGCTTCCCTTTCTTCCTGACATTCCATGTCACAATTCCCTGCTGAAGCTTTTAAGCTATCTTTATGGTGCTCACCTGCTGTTGTCAGAGAATTTGATGACATTGTTCTTGTTGCTGTAATCCTGTGTCCTCATGATCAGATCGAAAAGACTCTTTGGTTTGGCTTCACCATCAATCATCAAACGACCCTTAAAGAACCAATGCCGACTGTGTTCACTGGGGGAACAAAAGCAACAGTGTTATCCAAAGGAACCTGGGAAATTACCAGTGAGTGTGAAAAGAAGGGGGAGAGAAAAAAATAACAAGAAAAAGCGGGTCGGGGGACTGCGTGCGGCAGCAAGGGGTGCGCGATGATAAGCATCTCCAGTACCTTGTCCTTCCCTCAAGAACTTCAGTCCTTCGCCTGCCCTCCATTCTGTCCATCTCCAACTTACTCCCTCTCTCTCTCTCCATCAGAAGAAAGGAATAGAGAGAGAAGGGGCAGCAAGCCGGAGGCGGAGGGAAGGGGCAGCAAGCCGGAGGCGGAGGGAAGGGGCAGCAAGCCGGAGGCGGAGGGAAGGGGCAGCAAGCCGGAGGCGGAGGGAAGGGGCAGCAAGCCGGAGGCGGAGGGAAGGGGCAGCAAGCCGGAGGCGGAGGGAAGGGGCAGCAAGCCGGAGGCGGAGGGAAGGGGCAGCAAGCCGGAGGCGGAGGGAAGGGGCAGCAAGCCGGAGGCGGAGGGAAGGGGCAGCAAGCCGGAGGCGGAGGGAAGGGGCAGCAAGCCGGAGGCGGAGGGAAGGGGCAGCAAGCCGGAGGCGGAGAGAAGGGGCAGCAAGCCGGAGGCGGAGGGAAGGGGCAGCAAGCCGGAGGCGGAGAGAAGGGGCAGCAAGCCGGAGGCGGAGAGAAGGGGCAGCAAGCCGGAGGCGGAGGGAAGGGGCAGCAAGCCGGAGGCGGAGGGAAGGGGCAGCAAGCCGGAGGCGGAGGGAAGGGGCAGCAAGCCGGAGGCGGAGGGAAGGGGCAGCAAGCCGGAGGCGGAGGGAAGGGGCAGCAAGCCGGAGGCGGAGGGAAGGGGCAGCAAGCCGGAGGCGGAGGGAAGGGGCAGCAAGCCGGAGGCGGAGGGAAGGGGCAGCAAGCCGGAGGCGGAGGGAAGGGGCAGCAAGCCGGAGGCGGAGGGAAGGGGCAGCAAGCCGGAGGCGGAGGGAAGGGGCAGCAAGCCGGAGGCGGAGGGAAGGGGCAGCAAGCCGGAGGCGGAGAGAAGGGGGAGCAAGCCGGAGGCGGAGGGAAGGGGCAGCAAGCCGGAGGCGGAGGGAAGGGGCAGCAAGCCGGAGGCGGAGGGAAGGGGCAGCAAGCCGGAGGCGGAGAGAAGGGGGAGCAAGCAAGGGACTGAAGTTCTTGAGGAAACTGACATAGGGAAGGACAGGCTACTGCAGATGTTGTCTCTTCGCGCACACCCCTTTTGCTCGCCCTTCTTTGTCCACACCCTGAAGGTGTTGTTAGCCTTAAAAGTGGATAAATGTCTAGGTGCAGATGAAATGTGATCTCAGCTGCTTTAGGAGGCGAGGCAGGAGATTGCAGGGGCTCTGACCCAAATTTTCAATTCCTCAGTGACCATGGAGGAGGTGCGAGATGACTGTAGAACAGTTGATGTGGTTCCGCTATTTAAGAACGATTGTTGGGATAAACCAGAAACTACAGACCAGTAAGTTTTACGTTAGTGGTATGGAAACTACTAGGGAAACTTCTGAAGGGGAGCATCTGTCTCCACTTGGAGAGGTAAAACTAAATCTGGGATACATGGCTTCAGCAAAGGTAGGTTTAGCCTAACAAATTAGATTGAATTTTTTGAGGTGGTGACGAGGTACATAGACGAGGGTACTGCAGTCAATGTAGCTCATATGGATTTCAGTAAAGCCTTTGACAAGGTTTCACCTGGACATAAAGAAGGTAAATATGCATGGGATACAGGGCAATTTGATAAAAAGGATTCAAAATTGGCTCAGTTATAGGACAGAGAGTGATGACAAAAGGCTGCTTTGGTGACTGGAAGCTCACGTCTAGTGGCATGCCACAGGGATCTGCACTGGGCCCCCTACTATTCATCACTTATGTAAATGATATTGATGACTATGTGGGGGGTAGGATGAGCAAATTTGCAGATGATACAAAGATCGGCCATGTGGTTAACAGTGAGACAGAGTGTATTGGCTACAAGAAGATATAACTGGAATAGTCAAATGGGCAGATAAAATTTAACCCTATAAAGTGTGAGGTGATACACTTTGGAAGCAGTAATTTGACAAGGAAGTAGGACACTAGGAAGTTCTGTAGGACCTTGGTGAAAGGGCATGTTAATAGGTTGGTGAAAAGGGTATAAGGGACACTTGCCTTTATCAATCAGGACACAGATTACAAAAGCAGGGAAGTCGCGTTGATGTTCTATAGAACTTTGACGAGGCCACCGCTAGAGAAGTGGGTGCAGTTCTGGTCACCATATTATTGGTAAGATGTGATTGCACTGGAGGGGTTGCAGAAGAGATTCACCGGGATACTGCCTGGAATGGAACATTTAAGTTATGAAAAGTAGTCTTGGGTTGTTTTTGTTGGAGCAAAGAAGACAGATGGGCGACCTGATCGAGATGTATGTACAAGGTTATGAGGGATATGGACTGAGTGGATAAGGAGAAGTTGTTCCCCTTAGTTGAAGGGTCTGCCACAAGGGGACATAGGTTCAAGGTGGGGGGGGGCAGGAGGCGGATGTGAGGAAAAACATTTTTAACCAGAGTGTGGTGACAGTCTGGAATGCGCTACCAGGGAGGGTGGTAGAGGTAGGTTGCATCATATCCTTTAATATGTACCTGGATGAACACTTCGCATATCATAACATTCAGGGCCAAGTACCTGTAGATGGGATTCGGTGAGAGTGCAGGTGTTTTGAATGTGTCAGTGTGAACTCGATGGGTTGAAGGGCCTTTTCTGTGCCCTATGATTCTAAGCATATTCGTTGCTGTATGACTCCAACGTGCAGAAACTTTGATCCCCAATTACCACCAACTTTACCTTTGCTTTGAGACAATGGGATGAGAATGGGAATAGGGGGAGGACAGTAAACTTAATTTGACAAATGTCAAGAATCAGGCTGACCTGTTGGATTGAGCCAGATCAAAGCACTCCACACTACTAGGATTCCTCCCCACCTTCTCAAACAATCTTGTGTAATATTCCAGGTCCCAATCATCAAAGGCGAGCCCTGTAGAATTAAGATGGTAAGTGTTAGCACTGCAGTGGAGAAAGAAATTAACCTCTGGCTATTTATCTTCCTTTGTCAGGATGTTCTGCAGCTGCTCACTGCCATCCATTGCCCTGACACCAGTGAGATACTTCCATTCTGGTCACTGGAGTAAAACAAAAAGGGGAAGCTTCTGTTAAATGCAAAAAGCTAAATACTGGAAGAAAACTAGGAACTTACTGGAGAAACTGCTGGGGTGGTATCCAAAAATTAGGAAAATAAAGTTAAGCACATTGCTGTGGGTCTGCAATCACATGTAAGCCAAACCAAGTAAGGATGACACATTTCCTTCCCAAAAGGGCAACAATGAACCAGATCGATTTTTACTACAATCGATGGTAGTTTTATTGTCACCCCTAAGACTAGCTTTCAATTCCAGATTTATCAGTTAATTGAACTTATTAATTAATAGAATTTAAATTTCCACCAAATATCATGGTACAATTTGAACCTAATATATTATAGGCTATGGAGCTGAATTAAGTCCATTGAAATTAGGACAATTTGATCCCCAAATTCCCCCTCCCCCAGTCCACTCCAGGCTCCCAGAGGGACCAACCCGCTATTTTTTAATGGATTGGGTTGGGAGCCACATGCATACATTCATGGGATTCGCGTGTGCGTTCCCGACACACGCGTGTCTTTTACTGCTGGAAAGGCAGTGTGGTCGGGACCGTGCTGGAAACTGGCAGGAAGACCAGTTAAGTAATTTTAATCTATTTTTAATGTTATTTAAATATGATCATCGGGCCCAGGACCGAATTCTCTTGGCCTGACAGCATCTCTCACCCTGCCAGTACAATTTCACTCCAGCAGGGTTCAGAGTAGCTCCCTACATTTGGAGAACTAGTGGGAGACCCTGCTGGAGTGAAGGACGCAATCGGGGCCCCTTGGGCATAAGCACTCTGGCAGTGCTGCTTGGCACTGCCCACGGGGGAAAGAGCCCACAGCCAGGAAGCACCGTGGCACTATCCACCAGGCATCGGGCAGTGCCAAGGGGTAGAGCCCATTGTGGGTTTAGGGACAATTAGTGGGAGTAGGGGGCAGGCATTGGGCAATGCCAAGGGGGTTTGTTTAGGAGCGATTGGTTGGGGGGAGGGATGCAGCACTGTGATGGTCTCTGGCTGGCCATCGATCGAGCGGCTGACAGTTTGGTGCCACTGCGCATGTGCAGAGTTCCAGAACTGTCAGCCTCCCGCATGAATAGGCCCTGCCCCCAAGCTTTTAATAATATTCACAACTGTCCACAGAACGTGGGACATACGAGTCTGAACTTATACTGAAAAACAATGAATTACAGCATTTTTCCCGCCAATTCAGCGCTTAGAATTTTTTTCAGTAAAATCACCACCCCCCCATCTCACTTCCTGTATGTGGGTATTCCCATCCAATGTGACCAAAGCTCCCCTCCTCTACTGTCCCCAGTCATTGTACGCCTTCCCCGCCCAATGCCTTCAGTAGACCTCGGCTTCTATCTCCACCAACCCCTCTGCACCCTTCCACTATGAGTCCAGCCTTTTACAAGATCACTCCCCCATAGACTCCACATTTCTTACCCCTCCCCTAGAAACTTTTGATTTGCACCCAACCCCTTCCACCAGTGACCCCGGACTCACACCCGACCCCTTCCGCCAGTGACCCTGGACTTGCACCCACCCCCTCTCACTCCCCTGTCCTCTGTCTAACATCCAATCATCTCCCGGGGTCACTGGAAGGGGGTTGGGTACGAGTCCAGAGTCACTGGTGGAAGGGATTGGGTGCAAGTGAGAGGGGAGTGACAAGGGAGTGAGAGGGGGCCACTCCATGACCTGTCTATTTCCCAATCTCCTCCCTCTTCCATGACCCCAATCTTAGAGACCAAAGAAAATTACAGCATAGAAACAGACCCTTCAGCTCTCCAAGCTTACATCAACCATGCTGTCCAACTGAACTAGAATCTCCTAACTTTCCAGGCATCATATCCTTCTATTCCCATCCTATTCACACATTTGTCAAGATGCCCCTTAAAAGTCACTATCATACTGCTTCCGCTACCTCCCCCAACAGCGAGTTCCAGGCACCCAGCACCTTCTGTGTAAAGAACTTGCCTTGTATATCTCCTTTGAACCTTGCCTCTCGCACCTTAAACCTATGCCCCCTGTTAATTGACTCTTTCATCCAGAGAAAAGGCTTCTGACTATCCATTCTGTCCATGCTCTTCATAATCTTGTAGACTTTTATTAGGTCACCCCTCAATCTCCATCATTCCAGTGAGAACAAACCAAGTTTCTCCAACCTCACCTAATAGCAAATGTCCTCCGTAGCAGGCAGCATCCTGGTAAATCTTGTCCCAATCCCTTCTCCCCATGACCCAAGTTCTGTAACTAATCCCTCTGCCCCCTCCACAACCCAAGTCTTGTGCCCAATCCCATCCCACTCCATGACCCCAGACTTGTAGCCAACCACCTACACTTACCCATTTCGCGGTTTGCTTTCTCCAGTGCTCTTTTGCCTCCTGTCACCACATCCACTTCATACACCTCTGCCGGCTGGGCTGACACTTGGAAACTCTCGATGGGTCGTTCATAAATACACTCCGTCATCCGATCATAGAAAGCAGCCATCAGCTCACTCTGGGCATCAGCTCCCAATTGCTCTACCTCACGGACCTATAACAGAGTCATACAGTGCAGAAAAGGCCATTCGGGCAATCGTGTCTGCACTAACAATATCTAACACTAAAGGCGCACTAATCCCATTTTCTTGTACTTATACCATATCCTTGAATGTTACAATTGTTCAAGTGCTCATCAAATATTTTTTAAAGGTTGTAAGGTTTCTGGTCTCAACTACATTCCCAGGCAGTACATTTCAGATCCTCACCACCTTCTGCGTGACTAAGATTTTTTTCTCAATGTCCTGCCCCTTACTCTAAAACCAGGCCCCCTCATAATTGACCTCTCAACCAATGGGAACAGCTGATCCTTACTCACCCTATCCATATCCCTCATAATCTTAGACACTTCAATCATGTTCCCCTTTGGCCTTCTCTGCTCTAAAGAAAACAAACGTGAGGTAATGCATTTTGGAAGATCTAATACAGATTCTGGACAAATGTGAGGTGGATTTGCAGATAGCAATGAGAATCATCACAGGATACAGCAGGATATGGATCAGTTGGAGACTTGGGCGGAGAAATGGTAGATGGCATTTAATCCGGACAAATGTGAGGTAATGTATTTTGGAAGGTCTAATATAGATAGGAAATATACAGTAAATGGCAGAACCCTTAAGAGTATTAATAGGCAAAGGGATCTGGGTGTTCAGGTATACAGGTCACTGAAAGTGGCAACGCAGGTAGAGAAGGTAGTCAAGAAGACATACAGCATGCTTGCCTTCATCGGCCGGGGTATTGATTTTAAAAATGGGCAAGTCAAGTTCCAGCTTTATAGAACCTTAGTTAGGCCGCACTTGGAATATAGTGTTCAATTCAGAACGCCACACTACAAGGAGGATGTGGAGGCTTTGGAGAAGCGATTGTGTCTGCACAAGAGGCTACAGAAAAGATTTACCACAACGTTGCCTGATATGGAGGGCATTAGCTATGAGGAGAGGTTGAAAAAACTTGGTTTATTCTCACTGGAATGATGGAGGTTGAGGGGGCAACCTGATAGAAGTCTACAAGATTATGAGAGGCATGGACAGAGTGGATAGTCAGAAGTTTTTTCCCAGGGTCGAAGAGTCAATTACTAAGGGGCAAAGGTTTAAGATGTGAGGGGCAAGATTTAAAGGAGATGTATGAGGCAAGTTTTTTACTCAGAGGGTGGTGGATGCCTGGAACTCACTGCCAGGAAGGTAGTGGAAACAGACATGATAGTGACTTCTAAGGGTGTCTGGACAAATATATGAATAGGATGGGAATGGAGGGATGATCCCGAAGGGTAGGGGGTTTTAGTTAAGTTGGACAGCATGGTCGGTGTAAGTTTGGAAGGCCAAAGGCCCTGTTCCTGTGCTGTAACTTTTTGTTCTTTTGTTCGTAAAACAATTCAAGCCTATCCAGTCTCTCCTTATAGCTCAAATGCTCCATCCCAGGCAATATCCTGATGAACCTCCTCTGTACCCCTTCGAGTGCTATCACATCTTTCGTACAGTGAGGTAACTGGAACTGCACACAGTACTCCAGCTGTGGCCTAACCAATACTCTGTATAACTCCAACATTTCATCCTTGGTCTTATACTCAAACACAACTGATGAAAACAAATGTCCTATATGCTTTCTTAATTACCCTATTCACATGCTCTGCAACTTCAGGGATCTGTGAATAATTACCCCAAGATTCCTCTGAGCTTCCCAGTGTCATTAAATATTCCCTTTTACCTTGTTTCTTCTTCCAAAGTGAATCATCTCACACTTAACAGGGTTAAGTACCACGTGTCACTGCATCTGACCAACCCATCTATATATTCCTGTAACCTACATCCCTCTTCTTCACTACTGACCACCCTACCAATCTTGGTGTCACCTGCAAACTTGTTTATCATTCTCCCCACATTTTCATCTATATCGTTTATGGATATAACAAACACTAAGGATCCCAGTACTGATCCTTGTGGTACAATCGACAGTGACATTCAGTCACATGAATAGCCTTCTACCACTACCCTTTGTATCCTATTACTAAGTTTCTGATTCAACTCACCAAGTTTCCCTGAATTCCATGTGCTTTAATCTTCTCAATCAGTACCCCATGTGGTACTTTATCAAAATCTTTGCTAAAGTCCATTACATTAAAATACATGAACAGAACTTCCCTGATCCACACACAATCACATTTTCGAAAAATTCTAATAAATTTATTAAACATGTTCTCCCCCTGATAAAGCCATGCTGACTATCCCTAATTAAGCATGGTTCTCCAAGTGGATATTAAACCACTCCTTCAGAATTATCTCCAAAAGTTTTCCTACCACTGACGTGAGACTCACCGGTTTGCAGAGGGATCGGGATAGGCTGAGCAAGTGGGCGAGGACCTGGCAGATGGAGTACAATGTTAGCAAGTGTGAGGTTACCCGCTTTGGCAGGAATAATAGGAGGGATTACTATTTAAAGGGCGAAAAGCTGCAGCATGCTACGGTGCAGAGGGACCTGGGGGTCCTTGTGCATGAGTCACAAAAACCCAGTCTGCAGGTGCAGCAGGTGATAAAGAAGGCAAATGGGATGCTGGCCTTTATAGCGAGGGGGATAGAATATAAAAGCAGGGAGGTCATGCTGCAACTGTACAGGGCACTGGAGAGGCCGCAGCTGGAGTACTGTGTGCAGTTTTGGTCGCCGCACTTGCGCAAGGATATTTTGGCCTTGGAGGGAGTGCACAGGAGGTTCACTAGGCTGATAGCGGAGATGAGGGGGTTGGACTATGAAGAGAGACTAAATAGATTGGGTGTGTGCTCGTTGGAGTTTAGAAGGATGAGGGGGGATCTTATAGAGACGTATAAGATAATGAAAGGGATGGATAGGGTAGAGGTAGAGAGATTCTTCCCGCTCAGAAAGGACAGCAGGACTAGAGGGCATAGTCTCAAGATACGGGGGGGACAGTTTAGAATGGAGTTGAGGAGGAACTTCTTCACTCAAAGGATGGTGAATCTCTGGAATTCTCTGCCTGCTGAAGTGGTGGAGGCTACCTCGCTAAATGTATTTAAGTCACGGGTAGATAGGTTTTTGACAGACAAGGGAATTAAGGGTTATGGGGAGAAAGCGGGAAAGTGGAACTGATCCACTTCAGATCAGCCATGATCTTATTGAATGGCGGGGCAAGCTCGAAGGGCTAGATGGCCTACTCCTGCTCCTATTTCTTATGTTCTTATGTCTGTAATTTCCTGACTCATCTCTACCACCTTTCTTGAAAAGAGGGATCACTTTAGCCATCCTCCAGTCCTCTGGCACTTCCCCCATGTGAGAAATTTCACAACACCAGGTTAAAGTCCAACAGGTTTATTTGATAGCACAAGCTTTTGGAGTATCGCTTCTTCTTCTAGCTTCTGAGTCAGTTAACTCATTTGAAGAATGAGCGATACTTCAAAAGCTTGCACTGCTGAATAAGCCTGTTGGATTTTAATCTGGTGTTGAGACTTCTTTTTGTGCTTACCCAATCCAACACCAGCATCTCCACATCATGACTTACCCCGTAAACAGAGGGGAAGTAAAAATGTGTCAGAGCCCCTGCAATTCCCTGCCTCACCTCGTACTGCAGCCTGGGATGCAGTTCATCCAGGCCAAAGATTTGTCTATTTTTAACCCATTAGAGCCTCCACTACCACCCTATTTCCTAGGTCAAACGGTGCCAGTTCATCATAGTCCCTCTTCCTGAATTGCATACTTACTTTCTCCGTTTCCTAAGCGAAGACAAAAGAGAAGCATTCATTTAACATCCTTCCAAAATCCTGTAGCTTCACACACAAATTGCACCCTTTCTCCCTAATGGGCCCTATTCTTCCCTTGGTTAATCGCTTCCTTTTAATGTATTTATAAAATATCTTCGGATTCTCCTTAATCTCATTCACAAGTTTTTGAAAAACCTGAGAGTTGATAAGTCCCCTGGGCCAGATGGGATACATCCTCGGATACTTTGGGCGGCAAGGGATAAGATTGCGGAGCCTTTAGCTTTGATCTTTGGGTCCTCACTGTCCACAGGGATTGTGCCAGAGGACTGGAGAGTGACAAATGTTGTTCCTCTCTTCAAGAAAGGAAATAGGAATGACCCTGGTAATTATAGGCCAATTCGCCTTACTTTGGTGGTAGGTAAGTTAATGGAAAGGGGCCTGAAAGATAGGATTTATGACCATTTGGAAAGATGCAGTTTAATCCAGGATAGTCAGCACAGTTTCGTGTGGGGCAAGTCCAGCCTCACAAATTTGATTGAATTCTTTCAGGAGGTAACTAAGTGTGTAGATGAAGGTAGAGCAGTAGATGTCACACACATGGATTTTAATAAGGTGTTTGATAAGGTTCCCCATGGTAAGCTCATGTAGAAGTTAAGGAGGTGTGGGATAGAAGGAAATTTGACAGATTGGATAAGTAACTGGCTGTCTCATAGAAGATGGTGGAAGGAAAATTTTCAGACTGGAGGCCAGTTACCAGCGGTATACCACAGGGATCAGTGGTGGTTCCTCTGCTATTTGTGATTTTTATCAATGACTTGGAAGAGGAGGCTGAAGGGTGGGTTAGTAAATTTGCTGATGACACCAAGATTAGTGGAGTAGTGGATGAGGTGGAGGGCTCTTGCAGGCTGCAAAGAGACATTGATAGGATGCAGAGCTGGGCCGAGAAGTGGCAGATGGAGTTTAATCCTGATAAGTGCGAGGTGATTCATTTTGGTAGGACAAACTTGAATGCGGATTACAGGGTCAATGGCAGGGTTCTGAGGAATGTGGAGGAACAGAGAGATCTTGGGGTTCATATCCACAGATCTCTGAAGGTTGCCACTCAAGTGGATAGAGCTGTGAAGAAGGCTTGTAGTGTGTTAGCGTTTATTGACAAGGGGTTTGAGTTTAAGAGTCGTGGAGTTATGCTGCAACTATACTGGACGTTGGTGAGACCACATTTGGAATATTGTGTTCGGTTCTGGTCACCTCACTATAAGAAAGATGTAGAAGTATTGGAGAGTGCAGTGGAGATTTACCAGGATGCTCGTGGTTTGGAGGGTAGGTCTTATGAGGAAAGGTTGCGGTAGCTGGAGCTGGAGCTTTTCTCTTTAG